>NC_091858.1:6245761-6870761 GCF_037783145.1 Equus przewalskii | reverse complement strand
AGCTTAGGGATAGAGGCAGATATGCAAAAAAAATGATAGGAATAAAATAATAAAGCCAGAACAGGGAGCTGGTGCTGGAGGGCAGGAGGAGAAGCGGGGAGAAGGGACAAGGGCATGAGGACAGCGCAGGAGAGAGGGGGCAACAATCAAAAGCAAGGCTGGGGGCTGGGCCTGTGGCCTAGTGGTTAAGTTCAGTGCACTCCACTTCGGCAGCCCAGGTTGAGTTCCCAGGCGTAGACCTATGACACTTGTCGGCAGCTGTGCTGTGGGAGCAACCCACATACAAAATAGAGGAAGATTGGCATAGATGTTAGCTCAGGGCAAATCTTCCTCAAGCAAAAAAAAAAAAAGAAAGAAAAACAAGGCTGAGACGTTGGGGAGAGAGGTGGTCATGCGCGACAGTGCACTTCAGAATACCAGAGAACTTTGCATCCTTTCCCATCACCCACGTCCACACAAAGGTCAGGTGGGGAGGTGAGGCACCGGAAACATGCACCCCTTCTCAGGAGGGCTCTTCATACACCTGGACCTGGGTTGGTGTCCCAGCGATGGATCCCAGGGGGCTCTCCCTGTGACCAATATCTTGGGCCTCAAAGCCCACCTCTGCAGGAATCCTGTTGCCCACGAGCTAGGCTGGGCATACGTGTTCAATTCTATGTGGGAAATTATTTTAACCTCGAGAAGAGGCAGTCCTGAAACTGCGGAGCTCACAACCATGCCGTCTGCATCACAATGCCATCGCCTGATGGTGATGAAGGATGAGTCTCTTCGTGCAGGGCTCCCTGGTTTTAAATGGGATTATCTACTAGGTGAACTGGTGGAACTTCTCCAACGGAATGCCCTAAAGGCACACACAGTCTCCTGCAGACAAGGAGGGCGTTTTTTTCCATCCAGGAAATGCCTTCCTCCATGTTGTCGTTGCCGGCTCTGATCTGGAATGCATTATTTGAACATGGGCAAATGTAAATTAATGTAGACTTCAAGTTGGGCTTCTCAGCAAGGGAACAAAATGTTGACATCAGCCTGAAAGTCAAATTAGGCTCCGCGTTATGTGGTGTGACCTGAGGTGTTGACACCCTGGCCGTCTGCCTTCTGAGCTTCAGGAAAGCACATGATTGGGAACAGAGCTCATGACTTCAACTGCTTCCCAGAACACCCCTGGACGGCGAAGAATCCTTGGTGAGCAAGTCCGTGAGGTTACTTCAGCCTCTTCCAGGAAATGTGCACGATGCATTCAGTCATTCTTCGCACCATTACTGAATATCTGCTATATGTCTGACACCACGATAGATACTGGGGCTCTACCCAGAGGTAGAACCGATGCAACCTACAAAATCTTCCCAGGACCATTGTCATCTCTAGCTACCACCCCATAGCTCTCCTCCCTTTCCTGGTCAAGTTGGCTTTACCACGTGTCCGCCCTTCCTCCCCTCCCAACCAGCCCTCAGTCCACTGCAGGCTGCCTCTGCCCTCACCTCTCCTCGGAAACTGCTCCCACCAAGGACACCAGAAATGTCCTCACTGTCAAACCCAGTGATGGGACTCACTCCTCTGGCTACCCAATGTCCTTCTAATGTTCACACTGTTGGTGCATCACTTCTTTTTGAAGCTCTTCCCTTTCTTGTCTTCTGTGTCACTACTGCCTTATGGTTCTCCTACAAACTTTCTGACATGTAATTCTCCCTAAAGCCCTCGAAGTCCTCCCCGTCTCCTGCAACTATACAATCCAAGCTTCTTTGCATAAAAGACCTCTTGTTGTCCAGCTCCTGCCAGCCTCTCCAGACTCATCTCCTCCTCACTCGCCCCTTCTCCCCATACCTAATGCTACAGCAACCCAGAACCAGGCATAGTATCCCTCCCAATGCCATGCTGTCTCCTGCTGCATACTGTATGCATGCTTCTCCGGTGGAATTCCTTTCTCACCCCACCTGGCAATCCACCTGGTGAACCTGGACCATTTTCAGAACCTAGTTAATTGTCACTTCCTTGGCGAGGTCTTCCCTAACCAGTCTCTGCCCCTAATTACTCCAGAAAGAGTCATCTCCCCCTCCTCTGGGCCACTTCTGCTCCCTGCACTCATTTCCAGTATCACATTTGTCGTGTTGTTTTGCAATTGCTTCTGTGTCTGTCTTACCTACCAGGTTCTAAACTTCTTGAGGGTAGAGATTAGGTTTCACTGCTCTCTGTATCTCCAGCTCCTTGCCTAGTGCCTGGCACTAATTCAATTTTGAAAAACATTTATTGAACAACCTTAAGAAGCACTTCATGTAGGGGGGATGTGGTAGACAGAATCATGCCCTCCCCCAAAGATGCCCCCGTCCTGATCTCCAGAACCTGTGGCTATGATACAGTGCGGGGTGAAAGGGAATCAAGGCTGCAGACGTGATGAAAGTTAAGGACTTGCGATGGGGAGACTATCCTGGGTTATCCAGGGGGCCCAACCTATCGTGCAAATCCTTAAAAGTGGAGAACTTTCCCCAGCTGTGGTAAGAGACATAACAATGGAAGAAAGGTCAAAGAAGTATGATGTTGCTGGCTTCGAAGATGGAGAAGGAGGCCACAAACCAAGGAGTGTGGGCATCTCCTAGAAGCTGAGAAGGATAAGGGAACCTATCCCCCCCAGAGCCTCCAGAAGGAACAGAGGCCTGCTGACAGCTTGACTTTTGCCCAGTGAGAACCATATTGGACCCTGACATATTGAACAGTTAGAAAATAAATTTGTATTGTTTTAAGACATTAAGTGTGTGGCCATTTGTTACAGTAGTAATGGAAGAGTTAATAGAAAAAAAAAAGGGAGTTCAAGCACCAATATAACAACTAAGAGGAGAAAGTGACCCCCACCATGAAAGAGACGTAAATAGACGCCACTGGGGTCCAGGGAAGGGAAAGGGAACTTTCAGCTGACGGTTTGGCTACACTTTCTAGAAAAGATGACGTTAGAGCTGATTTTTGAATGATTTAGATTTTAGCCACAAGGAAATGGGGATCCAAGTGCTGTAGGTAGAAGGAAAAGCAAGGAAAAAAGCATGGAAGCCGGAGGTCTCGAGAACAGAGCTTGGTGCCGGCTGGTCAGTTCCTCCCCAGTGTGAAAGGCACAAAGGGAGGCCTGGGAAACCAGAGAGCACCCCCTGTGTCCACACTCCTTGGACCCTTCCCAGCTGAGGGTGCACCAGCCCTGACCTTCATCCCACAACCCAGTCTCCGATTTTCTTCCTGATTCTGATAGGCGTGAATTCACTGCAAACCTCTCCCCAGCACTGTGAGCCCTGGACAGGGGTGGCATTTATAGCCTGGCCAGTCAGACAAGACTTACCCACAGGAAGCAATTAGAGAACAAAACAAGACAATACACAGTATATGAGCTAACTGGAACATCAGTGGCTGCCAAGTGTATAATTTACATAACACATGCAATGAGAGGCCAATGAAGAAAGACATCCTTGTTGGCTGGGGTTTTTTCAGGGAAGGTTTTACGGAGAAGGTGGACCTTGGGCAGTACTCTGAAGGAGAAGACAACTTTGGAAACGGGAGGAAGCATTCAGGCAGGGGCTTCACATGAACCAAGTCCCAGAGGAGAAAGTGACAGAACCAGAGGCCCTTTGGGTGTGTGGGTGGATGGAGCGTGGTTTCCTCAGCCATGGAAGTCCCTCAACAGCTCTCCTTTTTGAGAAGGTGGCTGCCGCCACTCTATCAGCTTCTCCTTAGAAGGAAAAGGATGGGGTCTCCTGCTAAAACCCACTTTGAGCTCTTGCTGTTGGCAGATTCTAGAGGTGATGGGAAAACCTGAAGTAGGAATGATATTTGCCCTCCGTGGTGCGCCCTGGGTGAAATTAGGACTGTGGGAGAGCATCCCTTCCGAGCTGCCGGCAGCCACCTCTGAGGAGCTAATTCATTCAGAGCATGTTGCCCTGTTCCAGTGTCGGAAGCTCCAGGGTCAGGAAAGTGGTCTGGTCGCTGGGCACTCAGGCGGCCCTGCCAATCTCTACTTGGCTGCTGAACTAGGGAGCAGACGAGAGGACTACACCAGAGCATATCTAAGGAGGGCTCAGGCTTCCTCTGGTCCAGTGTCCCAGCCTCCCTGGACAAGACAAAGGGGGACCCTAAGGTCCAGGAAAAAGAGAGGATTGCCCAGGAAGTGAGTTCATGCTTGAGAAAGGAGTCCATCCCAGGCCCTGCAATATTTGAGCAGGAGTGGGGAGCGTGGGTCACAGATTTCTTTGATGTGGTGGTCACAGTCTGTCCATAAGACAGAAGGCCAAATGTCAAATTGGTCAAGTTATTCCAAAGGGCTTATAGCCTTTCTTTATTTTTATTTTCCATCTTGATGAAAACACGATTTTTTTTTTACACTGCCACGAGATAAATAGAACCATGACTTACACTTCACAATTTACACAGCGATTTGATGTGCATCTGAAAATCGGGACATGTGTCCTGCTGCTGTCCTGTTTTTCCCTCCTGGAAAGATGGAGGGGGTTGTGTTCATGCTCGCTGCAACCGTGGCGCTCCAGTGTAGTGCTATGCCATGCTCACTCTCCCACGCACCTCACAGCCCACTCAAGGCAGTAAGTCACAGAGGCTCAGCACCATTTCACATCAGTCCTTGTCCACTTCCTTGGGGTGGGCACCATTAAGAACTAAGACCAACTGCTCAAAGGCCCCCAGGTACAGGATGGACCTTCTCGCCTTGGCCACACTAATACATCCTCTTCAGACCTCCTTGAGACGTTCAACCCTGAGCTCTGAGAATAGTCCAGATGACTGGAGACAGGAAGAAGGGCTTTTCAAAAGCGGCACAGGAAGTGGGGGTGGGTGGAAGAGAAAGGTAAAAGCCCAGTGCACAATGTTATGTTTTAAACCACATGCCTTTTTCCAGACTGGGTTATTAAATTAATTCAGAACTTATGCTCACACTTAAAAGATTTCTGTCATATTTTATGAACATGAAGATCTCAGAGTAATTTGCACTGGAGATGTGTCATATTAAATCAGGGTCACTAATAAACTTTATTACTTAAACTCCACATGGATCAGATGTGGCAGATAAACCATCCTACTTTTGCACTCATATTCACGCCGTTGAAATATGACTCCTCCTATGGGAAAACATAAATAAACTTGATAACATTCCCTCTGCCCCACCATGAATGTACCCGTCCGGACTGCAGGCATCACCTGCCGGCCTGGTCTCCCACACAGAAGCTTGTTATAGGAGGGGGACAGGTTGACCCAGGCAGAGATATTTCTTTGGGATTTTAAAACACTTTGACTTCCCTAGCTTTATGATCTCCCGTTCACACTGGCATGGCCTTTATGCTGGACTGTGTATAACTGCTAAGAATTGTTTTACAGGTACAAGTGTGATATAAAAAGTACTGGATGGTGAGTTACGACACCTGAGTTCTTCTGGTTCTGTTACCAGCTGGCTCTGTGATCTGAGCACAAATCAGACAGGATGGTGTAATAGAAAGAGCATAGGCATTGGGATCAGGGGTTTATTTCCATTTAACAAATGTTTTTTGAAAGCCTAACATGATCCAGGCCCTGTGCAAGGCACCAGAGATGCAAGAATGAATAAGAATGCAATTAGAATCCCAATAGGATTACTTGGGAAACTAAATTAAATTATTATAAAATATGCACAGATCTGTACAATTCTGTAGAAATAGTTTGTGATTTTTTTAATTCATATAAAAAAATAAATGTCTGAGAATAGCCAAGAAAATTCAGAAGAGTAAGGAGGGACTTGCCTCGCCATACAGTAAATACAAAGCCAACATTGAAAATGGTATGATGTGGTGTTGGCAAGCTTGTATACAAACTTTCAGCCAACAAACCTGTGGCTGTGAGAGTCAGGGGGAAAGGAGGGGAAATGATTCGAAATTCATATTTGGAGCATGTGGACTTCCCAGGAGGCCTCACCAATGCAAGCAGCCACGCGTCTACTTTCCCTAATACTCAAGGAAACTGGAAGTCTTTTCTCCAGAAAAACAATCAAACCAAAGGGGTTCTGAAATCAGGGAGGTGGGTTCGTCAAAGGACAGGAGCTGGGCAAAGAGAAAAAATAGGGGAATATAGTAAAAGTCTACTCTCTACCTGGTGAAGGATAAAACCCTCTGCCCTTTCCTGCTCTGCTTCCAGAATGCCAGCAGCCAAGTACACCCTCAGGCACAGCAACAGAATTCTGAAGCAGGAGGCTGTATGACGCTTCTTTAGTAGGGAAAAAAGACTGCCACATACCGACACTAGAGGAATGCAATGAAAAGGGTCCTGGCAACGTGACCCCTGCCCCAGTGAAGCCCCTCCCCCCACACACTAACAACTCCAATTAAGCATGGACAGAGAGCCAAGGATCATTAGATCCTTGAGGAAATCCTTCTCGTAGAAGATACAATCGAAAACAAACACAAGAAAAAGAATTTGGAAGGAAAATAGACAAGGTAATAATATCTTCAGAGAGATAAGATGGTTTTTCATCCAAAAGGTAAAATGCTATTAAAAAGGTTCAACTTGAAAACAAGAACGAGCTCTTAGAAATTAAAATTGATAAGCAAAATAACATTATTCAAAAGGATTAAAATTAAAAGTTAATGAACTCTCCCATAAATCACAACTAAATGACCATATAGTAGAAAATAGAAGTAGAAATGATACGAAAATCTAGCATAAACCCAAAGGGCCAAAGCCCAAATAATAAGAATTTGATAAAGATAGAAGAGAAAAATTCATGGGAAGGAAATTATTGATGGAAAAATAAAATAAAATTTCCCACAACTAAAGGACATGAGTATACTCCAAGTGACTGAAACTAGTGAATGAAAAACAGATCCACGTCAAGGAACACCATGGTGAAATTTCAGAACACCAAAGATGGAGACAGAATCTATAAAAATTCCATGGGTCAAGGTAGGGGGTGGGGTGAAGGGAGAAGGTGCATATAAAGAAATGAGAATCAGAATGGGCCAACTTCTCAAAAGATGTCCTAGATGTCAAATGATGGTGGGTCAATGTCTTAAAAGTTATGAGGGGAACACAAGAATCAATTGCATTTCCATACACTAACAATGAACAATCCCAAAAAGAAATTAAGAAAACAATTCCACTTAACATTACATTAAAAAGAAGAAAATACTCAGGAATAAACTTAACCAAGGAGGCAAAAGACTTGTACATTGAAAGCTAAAAAATGTTGTTAAAAGAAATTGAGGAAGACACAAAAATGGAAAGACACTACTGTGCATGGGTTGGAACACTTAATATTGGTAAGATGTCAATACTACTCAAAGCAATCTAGATATTCAGTGCAATCTCTGTCAAAATCCCAACAAGGTTTCTGCAGAAATAGAAAAATCTATCCTAAAATTCATATGAAATCTTGACCCTGAACAGCCAAAGCAATCTTGAAAAAAGAAGAACAAAGTTGGAGGAGGTTTCACACATCCTGATTTCAACACATACTACAAAGCTATGGTAACTAAAATAGTGTGGCACTGACATAAAGACATGTGGACCAATGGAAGAGAACAGAGAGCCCAGAAATAAACCCGACTATATATGTATGGCCTAATGACTTTTGACAAGGATCCCAAAACCATTTAACAGTCTTCAACAAATGGTGTTGGAAAAACTAGATATCCACATGTAAAAGAATGAAGTTGGACCCTTAACTTACACCATATACAAAAATTAACTCAAAATGGATCAAAGACTAAATGAAAGAGCTAAAACTATAAAAGTTTTAGAAGAAAACAGGGGGAAACCTTCATGACATTAGATTTGGCAATGATTTCTTAGATATGATACCAAAAATACAGGCAACAAAAAAAATAGGTAAGTTGGACTTCATCAAAATTGAAACTTTTGGGCATCAAAGGACACTATCAAGAGAGCGAAAAGAAAACCTATGGACTGGGAGAAAATATTTGCAAATCATCTCTCTCATAAGGAATTGATATTCAGAATATATAAAGAACTCCTACAATTCAACAACAACAAAAAATCTGATAGAAAAATGGGCAAAGGACTTGAATAGACATTTCTCCAAAGAAATTATACAAATGGCCAATAAGTACATGAAAAGATGCTGAAAGTCACTAATCATTAGAGAAATTCCAATCAAAACCCCAATGAGATACCACTTCACACCCATTTTACAATGGCTATTATAAAAGTTTCTTAAAAAACAGAAAATAACAAGCGTTGACAAGGACAGAGAGAAATTGGAACCTTTGTGCATTCCTGGTGGGAATGTAAAATGGTGCAGCTGCTACAGAGAATAATATGGCAGTTCCTCAAAAAATTAAACGTAGAATTACCATGTAGTCCAGTAGTTCCGCTTCTAGGTATATACTCAAAAGAAGTGAAAGCAGGTACTCTAACAGATATTTGTACACCCATGTTCATAGTAGCAATATTCACTATGGTGCAAAGGTAGAAGCAGCCCAACTGTCCATCAACAGATGAATGGACAAACAAAATGTGGTATAGCCATATAATGGAGTACTATTTAGCAATAAAAAGGAACAAACTATTGTTACTTTCAACAATATGGATTAATCTCCAAAAAATTATGCTAAATTAAAGGAACCAAGCATAAAAGAGTAAATATTATATGATCCCACTTATATGATACTTCTAAAGAGGGAAAATCTATTGAAACAGAAAGTAGGTGAGTGGTTGCCTAGGATTAGAGGTGAGAGTGGAGACTGACTTTAAATGGGGTAGAAGGAATTAATTGAGGTGATGAAAATGTGTTAAAACTGGATGGTAGTGATGGTTGTATAACTGTATAAATTTACTAAACTCATCAAACTGTATACTCAAAATAGATGAATTTTATAGTATATGCTATATCTCAATAAATCTATTTTTTTAAAAAAGCATCCTGTCAGTTACTCATCCCAGCACTTACTGTATTACCCAAAGAGCTTTGTTCTGAAATCCGGAAAGTGAGCAGGGCGAGGTTGCATAGGTGAGGCAGGCAAAAAAAAAAAAGATCAAATTGTTCACAGACGTACTATAGGACACTCATAAGACAGAATTGCTGGCTTTGGGGACTGTTCTGTCACAACCCAAGGAGACAGAGAGCCAGGGTGGAACCAGAGTTCCTCTTCCCGCAGCGGGAAAGTCACGGGTAGCAACCCCTGCAAAATCCCCAGATGCAGCTTCTCGGCCTCTGCGTGGGACATCGGAACACCACTGCAAAGTGAAGGCAGCCCTGGGGAGGGGAACAGTGTTTCTCCTCACTCTCCCACTGCCAATTTGCAACCAGAAGAAGAAAGGAAGGAGGAGTCAGCAGTGCCACGCACAAGCAAACAGTTAAACTCATACACAGAAAGAGATCCATTTGTATGTGTGACAAAATATAAAGTTTCATCACAATTATACTACATTTTTCAATTATCGAGAAACAATAAGAGAGCAATATGCTCAAATGCTATTCTTGGTTGGTTGTTAATTTTTAACTAAGAAATGAATGTTACTTGAAAGAAAAAAATTTTCTCTTTTTACATAGGTCAGCCCACATGCAAACTGACAGGTAGAATCTGTACAGAGAAATTCTCTTTATCTGTAAAGAGAAATGCTTAATTCAAGGTTTTGTGTGACAGAATTAATTCTAATATAAATAAGATTTTTAAAGGATAAAAACAGTCTTGAACGTCAATTTCAAAATTTGCACTGTTATTGCAAGAACTGACATATCGGAAAACAAGGAAACAAATTAAAAACACTCTCACTCAATTAAAACAAAAACTTTTCCTAGCATCATTAGTTTCGAAATCAATGTTCTTTAGCCCAACCAGAGCCAGGTGTTTGCTGTTGTTGTTGTCACTGTTTAGTCAGCAAGGCGATAAGGAGGACCGAAGGGGCAGAAGTAAACTCTGGGCAGATGAAAAACCTAAATAACATGGTCCCTAAAGATCATTCTTTTGCTTGTATTTCTAGAGTGACCAGTTCCATAATCAGATTAGCCAAATATTTATAGAATGTCTTCTTTCCTATTGTGCTTTACAGACATAACACATGGTATGATTAGTTTGTATGGAAAAGTCCATTGAAGGCAAATGGGGAAAGTACATTTGACCTTGCCTCTTCCAGGCTGCCCACCTACTTGTGTACCAGTTTATATGTGCTTACGATATGAAGGATAATTCTTCCTCTCAGGATTGTCTTGAGAATTAAATGGTGCAATGTCTGGTAAAGCACTTGCCACAAAGAGGCCACCCAGTAAACGGAGGATCTTTTTCCTTTCCATTCTATATCTCACCCACTGTTCACCATCCTGCCCAAACAGACACAAGCTTCACAAGTCTTACTCTGAGAAGCTTTGCTGACATGTCCTATGGAAAAATAAAAAGGAACCATTTTCAAGAAGAAAAGGCCCAACTGCACACAAGATTAAGACTGTAAAGGGCAGTCTGCTCCCAGGGCAGAAGAGCTGGTTACTGGAAGCAGCAAAGGGACACCTTATTCCCCTGCCCTCCCCCTGTTCTGACAGGAATAGGATTAGAGGACGCCAGAGCACCCAAATCTGGCTAGGAATCTGCTGAGTGAAAGGCAGAGCCTGGTGGACTTGGCCGATTATGAGGTCAAGGTTGCACATTCAAGCCCTGTAAGGAGATTTATCCTGGCAACAATCTTACTCTGGCCCTGACCCACTGGTGGATGCTTCTCATTGGATGGAGGAGCTATGTCTGGGGGTTGGGAGGAGTAAAGGCTAAATGCAATCTATTCCCATCATCAGAAAATAAATAAATAACCTCACAACATTGGTCCTATTAACAGCAAGGACAGATGTCCTTTGCAATACCTGAGAGGGGCTGCAAAGAAGCAGGGCTCTGGAGTGTAGAAGAGAAGTGCATTACTCAGACGAAGCATTCAGCTACTATAATGAAAGTCAAAATAATGGTGCCTTACACCTGAGAGTTTATTTCTCTCTCACAGAAGAACCCAAGTGTAAACACTCCACAGCAATAGGCAGCTCCATTATTTCATGAACCCAGGGTCCTCCTAGCATAGGCTCTGACAGCCTCAACATGTGGCTTCCATTTTTTATCCTAAGATGGCTACGGCAGCCCCACCATACTGTATATATTCCAGCCAGAAGAAAGGGGAAAGACCAAAGGCAAAGCTCTATCCTTCTCTTTTTGTGAAGGTACAACTAGAAAGCTGTGCACATTACTTGAGTTCACATCCCAATGACCAGACCTGGTAACAAGGAACTTAGATACCTAGCTGCAAGGGAAGCTGGGAGATGCAGGCTTACCTTGAGTGGCCGTGTGCCTAGCACAACTGGGGAGGTCTACTGATTTCCTAGGGCTGCCATAACAAAGTACCACAAACTGGGTGGATTGAAATAATAGAGATTTATTCTCTCACAGTTCAAGAAGCCAAAAGTCCAAAATCAAGGTGTCAGCAGAGTTGGTTCCTTCTGGAGGCTCTAAGGAAGAAACCACCCATCCCTCTTTCCTAGCTTCTGGCAGTTGCTGGCAATCCTTGGTGTTCTTGGCTTGCAGCTGCATCACTCCAATCTCTGTCATCATTGTCATATGGCCCCTATGTCTCTGTATCCAAATCTTTTATTTTCTCTTCTAAAGACGTCAGTCATCTTAACTTGAGGTCATACTGCAAAGATTCTACTTCCAAATAGGGTCACATTTAGAAGTACCAGGGGTTAGGACTTGAATATATTTTTTTGGAGGACACAGTTCAGCCCACCACAGGGGGTTACTGCTAAAGAAAGAAGAGGAGAATGGATATTGGTGAACAATAGCACCCTTGCCATCCCAATCCTGCAGGAAATTGCATCAGGGAACATCTACCCTTAGACCAGAACCCACATTCCTGTTCTAGTCTGCCATGAAGCGAACCCAACCAACATTCCCCCTTGCAGACTCTTCATCTTCTAGGCACGTCACCTGTCTTATGCCCCTCAGACTCATCTGTTCTTCTCCCACAGATCCACACCCTGGAATGCTCTCCACTCTACTCCCCTCAGCCAAGCCTTCACTGTTTCAGGGGCTGGCTGCTTCCAGAGGCTTTTCCTTCTGCCCCAGCTGACAGTGGCTGACAGCTGCCACCATGGGGAGCAAGGCCACATCATGACTTTTGTGGAACCTGGATACTTTTCCTTCATGGACACTTTTTTCTATGAAAAAAAATTAACTATTAAAATTCTTATAAATGTTTATGTCAAAAATTTTATTTTATGACTGCATTGGTATAAAGATGAATATATTAATATTACATTGAAAAACATTTTATTCAACCTAAAAGATTTTTTCTCATCATTTTAAAGAAATTAAAACATTTTCATGAGTCCTTAAAAGTATCATGGACACAAGGTACTGTCCTCCTTGCTTAATGGTAAGTTACCCCTGCTGGAAAGGATGCTAAAACAGACAGCAGAAAGAGCACCCAGCCACTACATCTGACCACAGACTTCCGATCAGAGAATGGGAAGTGCTATCCACCACGTCCCCCAACCCCTAATAGACTGGACATTCTTTATTTGCTCTCACGACAACCTAGAAACATGCAACAAGGCACCAAATGGCTCATTGTTGGGTCAGAACAGGCAGCCTCCTCTCAGAGCTAAGAAATAAACTTCCTCACTCCTACCACTGTTGTGGAACACAACATGATTCGGAAGAAGAGCAGGTGCCCCATACAACATGGCGGATACAAAGCCTTTATTAAAGGGTAAGAGAAAGTGCCCAGTCTTCAACATCATGAACTGTTCAATCCTGCACCAGAAATCTGACTCATCCCCAAGTACATTTCATCCCACACTAGTCTTCCTTATTTTATAACCCATGTAGATTTCAAATTTATTATTTCCTGATACCTTTAGCTTCAACTCATAAACTGATCTGTAAGGCACACTTGCTAGGGTGACCAACTCATCCTAGTTTGCACAGAAACTTTGTGGTTTGGGCACTGAAACTCTTGTGCTCTGCAAAACCCCTTTAGTTTTGGGCAAACTGGGATAGTTGGTCAACCCATAATGATACCTAAGCTTCATCATCCTTTGCTGACATTTACGTGTTTAGACCAACAAGATGAAAAGCACTGAAAAATTTTCTAAAGTAGCAACTGTAGTTCTGGAAAGTTCAAGTAGGGTCCAATGCTACAGGTCAGCAAGACGTACCCAGGCGTTAAATGTGGCCAAACCAGGTCCCCCTGGCTTTCACGGCAACTTTAGTGTGGAAAGGAATGGCTGTGTGTCAGCTCGCTCTTTTCTGGGCTCCCTGGAACAGTCTCTTCCAGAAATATTTTAGATGAGGTGCCAAAGGAGAAAAGGGATCGGGCAGCAGTTCTCAAACCACAGTGCACTTAAGAATAACCTGAGGAACTTGTTAAAACCATGCCTTTCTGAGTCCTAGCCTCAGAAGATTAGCTTCGGAGAGGCCAAAAATCAGTCGTCTTAACAAGGACCCCGGGTGATCCTGATTCGCGTAGTTGGTGGACCACACTTTTCAAAACTCTGAAATTGGAAGGAAGCTACGAGAGTTGCTTCTCCTCTCATAGGAGGTAAAGCAGAACCGTGCAGTAATGAAGAGGCAGGCACTGGGCGGTAGGACTGCTATTATCTAAAAAGCACTTTCTTGTAAATCTTAAGATTGTTGGAGTACCTAAGGCAAAACACATCTGAATTCATCAAGGTAACTATGCTGTACATACACATACGTGCTGTGTAATGGATGGATCTATATAGCTATAATGTTTACATAGCTAATGGCATAAATGAGATAACAGCCAGCAGAGTGACAGTATAGAACAGGCATTCGATAAGCGTTTACTCCTATATATGCCATGGCGGTGTGTTTAACATACATATGTTAACAAATTGGTAGTCCTGTTTTAATCACGTTAAATCCGAGATGGCCAAAAGAGAGCAGACAGAGATGGCGAACAGGAAGTTGGATATAGGAGCCTAGAGCTCTGGGATGTGGTCGGGGTCAGGTTAGGACTCGAGGTACAGATTTAGGGAGGGAGCCTCATAAAGCTCCAGGGCTTCAATGAGATACAAGGCACAGGGGCTTGGATGCTAATGCCAAGTCAAGGTCGGAGGCCCACGACCTCGTAAACATGAGCTGGGCTCCCTACATGAAACCAGGACCCGGTGGAGCTTAGGCTATCCCCAGACAGAAATTAGAATGGCTGTTCCTCAGCTCAGGGCATAGCTCAAAGGCCATGTGCGGAAGTCCTTTGCCTTTTATGGTAAAAACCCTAATTCATAATCCCTCAGTACAGAAACTCATGGGCCAGGAGGAGGTAAGCACAGGATTGTCCCATGGACAGACCTCTACAACCCCAAGACTTCAACAGGAAAAAAAAAAACCCACCAGCAACACCCCCAAGGGAAGACGCACTCAGGCCAAAATCACAAAATAAATGAGGAAGCCCCAAACCACGGCAGGCAACCTACAAACCATGCCGCCAACCCCAACCCCCAAAAAAGGGGGAGAAATCATATGTGTGGAGCTAGAGATAACAGAACACTCTGAAAGGGACTTTGAAAGCAGTTCAACCGGAATTGGCAAATCATTTCAGGGTTTTGAGAAGAAGCCGGACATGCTGAGAGCGGTGTTTTAGAATGAATAGGGTGACAATGACACGCAGAATTAAATGGAGAAGGGTGAGATTGGAGGCAGCAAGAATAGCTAAGAGGCTTCACATTATCTACCTACAGGTAGTGGTCTCTCCCTCTTCTGAACTCCCCTAAAATTTAACTGGCACATCTCTCATGATATCACAAACTCACCGGTTCATTCCGTGTTTTAAAGCTGCTTTCACATATATAAACCATACAAAGGAACTTGCTGAACTCAAGGCTCGTTGTAGCAGTATAGACATAGAGATATAGAGAGATAGAGATAGATATAGATATAGATTAGATAGGTAGATAGACAGATAGATAGATAGATTGGATAGATAGAAAGACAGACTTTCTGTGTCCCCCACAGCACCTAACATAGTGGGCTGAGCACATGGGAGATGTTCCATAAATGTTTCATAAATAAACAATGCAAGAAATGAACAAGAGCTATGTTAGAAAGTGATTGATCAGAACCTTGCTCTGTGGACCTCTAACTTGAACTGGAGCACGAAACCAAGCTGATGGCACATCATTAGTTTATCTCCCTAGGACCTGATGGGCTCCCTAAACTGGTTCTCTCTTTAGCCTATGTGTACATCATCTGTCAATGTATTTAAAAGTCAGCTGAATTCAGTGACAGCTTTCAGCCCTGTAGCACTGATGAAAATCTTTTGCTTGTGTGGAGGTTCCTGGTGCAGATTGCTATATGACCTGTCTTCCTCTTCAGATTGATTGTCAGTCCACAGACATTTGACTATACATGATTGTGGGCCATGCCCTAAATCTGACAAGCCCAGTCCTAATTAGTTAGAACCCTTCCCTTTCCCTCTTTGAGGAAAAAAACCCTAATGTAATGAGCAAGCCCTGGGAAACAGCAATAACTTAATAACTTGCACAGGGGCACAGACTTGCCACACTGAATGGCAGAGTAGCAGAGTTCAGGACCTCCTGCAAGGCCCAGAGCCATGCGCATCTCCAAAACTTTCCTACGTGCTGGTGGAGATGATCACGATGATGACAGTGATGACAGTGACACAAAGCCATCTTTTATTGAACAGCTAAGATTGCCAGGCATTATGCTAGGCATCTTTAATATAATGTGGCATATAATCCTCACAAGAATCCAGGCAGAAAGCTTTGAGCATGCTCATTTTACAGATGAGAAAATTGAAGACAAAAGAGGTTGAATGAGTCAGGCTTTGTAAAAATCTACTTGGTGTCGAAGCCAGGATTCAAACCCAGGTGAGTCTGAACGTAGTTTACGTTCTTCCCACTTCCCCCCACTGCTTCCCCGGCATCTGCCCATGCTCCAATAAAACCACCAGTGGCATCCAGCCACTTCGAATAATTGTCTCAAGAACTTCAGATGACGTACATGGGTTTTGGAGCTGCAGTTATTTCCCAGGAGACCGGAAGTATGCACAGGCACCAGTTTCCTTAGTTTTTATTCCAATCTCATTCATGGCTTCCTCAAGAGAATGATGAAATAAATCTGGTCTTATTATGTTGGCTCCATTTCACTCCACAAAGGATGAGCTGATCCAGTCCAGCTCCTGATTTTTGTGCCTCCAATGTGACGCCAACTACCCACCCGTATGGCCAAAGCAACTGCAAATGAATTGCTCTGAAATTTTAATGGGCTTCTTTGGGGATACAGAGTAAGGCCATAATGGAGAAACAGTATTCACAGCACATGCTAGTACTTAGATCATTGAAATGGTCCACTGCCAGTGTGGCCCAAACACATTATACTGGCTTGCTCTCTAAGCTCAAAATAACTGCAGAATTAATTCTTTTAAATGGTTTCAAGAAGCTTAAAATGAGTGATTTTTCTAAATGATTCTCCAAACCACATAATCATCAACAAGACAATGGGAGAAATAAACTGTGGTCCATTCACACTGTGAAATGTTATAAATTAGTAAAAATAGATGAATTATAGCTACTTGCAGCAACACAGATGAATCTTAGAAACGTAATTACCTGGCATACCAGGATCGAATGACTGAAAACCAAGAAGAAAAAAGCAATTAATGGGAAAAACAGTGATACAGATATTGGAATTATCAAATACGGACTTTAAAATAACTATTATTAATATGTCCAAGAAAATAATCAAAAGGATAGAGAATTTTGCCAAAGAACTGGAATCTGTTAAGGAAAGAGCCAAATGGAAATCCTAGAAGTAAAATAATAAAATTACTGAAATTAAGAATTGAATAGTTAGATCCAAAAAACAAATTAGATGTACCCAAAGAAAAGATATTAAAGCACAGAGGGAAAAGAATGCAAAATGGGAGGACAAGGCGGGGAAGAGCATATGAGATCTAAGGACACAGTAAAAACATCCAGTATATCTGTCATTGAAGTCCCAGATGGAGAGGAGAGACAATGGAATTGAGGCAATTTTTAAAGAAATATTGGGTGAGAATTTTCAAAAAATGATGAAAGACATCAAGCCACAGAATAAAGAATTTCTACAAACCACAAGCAACATAAACACAAAGATCACACCCAGATAATCAAAGAAAAACGGCTGAGAACCAAAGTCAAAGGAAAAATGGCAAAAGCAACCAGAGGAGGAAAAACACATTGTTTTCAAAAGAGCAACAATAAAACTGACAGCTCAGCAGTAGGAAAAAATGGAAACCAAAGGATAGTTCAAAGAAATTTTTAAAGTGCTGAAAGAAAGTAATTGCTAACCTAAAATTCTCTACTCAGTGAAAATATCCTTTAAAAGTGAAGGCATAATAAAGACATTTTCAGGCAAATAAAAAATGAGAGAATTTACACTAGCATATGTGCATTAAAAGAAACACTAAAAGGATTTTTCAGGCAGAAGAGAAATAATTCCAGATGGAAACAGAGTAATGCAAGAAGGAATAAATAGCACCACAAAGGTATAGATAAATCTAAATTAATACTTACTGTATAGAACGATAATAGTAATCTTTTGTGGGGTTCAAAATATATGTAGAAGTAATTATATGTTAACTATAGCACAAAAGACAAGAGGAGAGTAAATGGACTTAAAAGTGTTGTAAGTTTCTTGCATTGTCCAGGACGTGCTATAAGTACACATTTAAGGTAGGTTATAATTAAAGGATGACACACGTTGCAATCTCTAGGGTGATCACTAAAGAATAAAAAAGAATGTACAAACAATAAGCTGCTGGAGTAGGGAAATAAAATGATTTTTTTAAAGCATGATTAATCCAAAGAAGGAAAGAAAGGAGAACAAAATTAACAAAAAATGTACAGAACAAACAGAAAGTAAACAGTAAGATGATAGTTTAAACCTTAAAATCAGTAATTACTCTAAATATAAATGGACCAAAGTCTCCCATTAAAAGACAAAGACTGTGAGACTAGACAAAAATAAATAAAATCCAACTATATACTGCTTACAAGCAATACATCTTAAACATGAGACTGCAGAAAGAAAAGTTGTGTGGCAATTTTAAAGCATAACCACAAATCCTTTCGCACCCCTCTTATTAAGAGGTGGGGGTTTATCTCCCTTCCCCAGTCTGAACAGGCTCATGACTCCTTCAACCAATACAGTATGGCAGAAGTAACACTGTGATTTTCAAGGGTAGGTCATAAAAGGCTATGCGACTTAGGCCTGGTTTGGTGAAACACTCACTCTGGGTGGAAAAAGATACACCAAGAGAACATTAATCAAAAGAAAGATGGTGGGGCCAGCCCCGTGCCCAAGTGGTTAAGTTCTCACAGTCTGCTTCAGCAGCCCAGGGTTTTGCCAGTTCAGATCCTGGGTGCGGACACGACTCCGCTCATCAAGCCATGCTGAGGCAGCCTCCCACATGCCACAACTAGAAGGACCCGCAACTGAAAAAAATATACAACTATGTACCAGGGGGCTTTGGGGAGAAACAGGAAAACTAAAATCTTTAAAAAAAAAAAAAAAAAGATTCTGTATCTAGACAAATATCAGAGAAAGTAAATTTTAAGGCAAGTAATTTTACTAAATGATATTTCCTAATGATAAAGTGGTTGGTTCAATGGAAAAATAGAGCAATTCTAAATTTATACATACATAATAACATAGCTTCAAAACAGATAAAGCAAAAACTGGCAGAACTAAGGGAGAAAAATATGGATCCACAAGTATAGTTGGAGATTTTAATATACCTCTCTAAGTATATTTTAAAGGGTTAAAGTGATTTAGAAAATACTCTCTGATGATAGTGAAATTGAGCAAGAGATCCAAAACAGAAAGATAACTAGGAAATCCCCAAATGTTTAGAAATTAAGGAATATATTTTTCTAAATAACCCATGGGTCAAAATTTTAAAATTACATGAAAATATCAAGCTTCTAGCCAGCAAAAAAAATAACATTAATAAAGAGACAAGGCAAGTCACAGAATGGGAGAAGATTTTGCAATACGTATGGAAATATTTCAAACTGAATGGCAATGAAAATAACATATCAAAAGTTATTAGATGCAACTAAAATAGAGACAAAGAGAAATAGTTCACTACACCCAACAGGATGGCTAAAAAAAAATTTTTCACTAACAATACCAAGTTTTGGCAAGGATGCAAAGCGACTAGAACTTTCACACACTGCTGGGGGGTATGTAAATTGGTACAACCAACCACTTTGGAAAACTGGAAGTATCTGTCATAGCATGTGCATACCCTGTGACACGACAATTACACTCCTGTTACACCCAACAGATATAAGCACATATGTGCACCAAAAGACATGGACAGGAAAGCTCATGGCTTTATTTATAATAGCCAAAAAGTGGACAGAAAACAAATGTCCATTAACAGTACAATGAATGAATAAATTGCGTGCTTTATTCAGACAGTGAAATACCACTCAATCAATGAAAAAGAATGAACTGCTAATGCATATAAAAACATGGATGAATCTCACAAGTAGAATGCTGACTGGAAGAAGGCAGACACAAGAATACACACTTAATTCCAAAACTAATCTACGGTGATCTAAGTCCAAACAGTGGTTACGTTGCAGGGGGAGTGTGGGAAGAGTTCACTGGGGAGGGGTGCAAGGGAGGGTTCTGGAGTACCAATAACATGCCACATCTTGATCTAGGTGTGGTTACACAAGTTATACGTTGTAAAAATTAATCAAGCTGTACACTTAAGATTTGTGCATTTTGCTGTTACACATGTTATACTTTAATTCAAAAAAAAGTTTTTTAAAAGCAAAGAGATAATAAACATAAAATTCAGGTTAGTGGTCATTTCTGGAGGAGAGGCCAGAGGATGGGATAGGAGAGAAGCACACGGATGCTTTAAATGTACATCCATGATGCATACATACACTCTTTTGCATGTACCAAATATTATATTAAATGTTAATACATATTACTTTAGTGGAAACAAATTATCCCAATATTTAAAACCCATGTGCTGAACTTGGGAAGAATTTTTAAAGTTAATATAAATGTCTTTCGGTGATATTTAAATACAGGAAGACCATTACATTAATTTAATGTGTCCTCCTAGCATCATGCTGATTGCACCTTCAAGAGACCACTTTATTATGAGGTGGAGCAATAATAATGACAGGCATTATTGAGGATATACTGTCTGTTGGGCTCTGTTGTGAATGCTTTACATGCATTTAATTGTCATACAACCCTATGAGGCCAATACCATTATCACCCCAATTTAACAGATGGGGAAACACACACAGGGAGTTCAAGTGATTTGCCCATGGCCTCACAGCAGGCAAGCAGGAGAACCGGCATCCGAAGGCTGGTTTTGAATTGCAGTCCGGCTTCAGAGCCTCCTCACTCAACCTCTGCACTACTCTGCCTCCTGTAAGAGGCACGTCTCTGATTTCTGGGAGTTCCCAACCACACCCGACTCCTGACAAGGCCTGAAATGGAGCCCCAGAGTTTTCTAACACCTACTTCATAGAGAGGGGGCTGTAATGTGTCCATAATTGCAATGACAATGAATGACATTGTCATTACCACCAATAACAATAACAATAAGCATTAAGCCCACACTGTACTGGATTGCACAGTACGTTTAAAAGTCGCCATGATGGAACTGTTAACACGTTTCTTAATTCCAACCTTCACTAAGAAAGAAGTAACCTGGATAAATTATCTTTTCTCTCTGAACACTCTCCCGTCCTTTCCCGGCTTATGGCACCTCCCTCCTTAAACAAGGTATTGGATTTATTCATGATGTGTGTCTTACCTCTCCTCTACCAGGATAGGATTTGTTTCTGATCCTTCTTGCCTCATTTTGGTGCATGTTACTTGGACATAGCAGGTGCTTATCAAATATCTGTGAAATAAGTCCATACACGACAAATAAAGATGAGGTCAAACACCCCAATTCTTCGTAAAAAGCTTCCACATGTCCCGTGACCTTGCCTATCATATTCACTTCCGTATCCCTGGGACTTAGAAAAGGGCCTGTAAATTGTAAATACTAAACACCTGTAAGTTGGTAAATACTAAATACCAGATTTGGGTTGAATGAATGAAAATATGAAGGATAGATAATTCTCCCACATTGTAAAGTATCTGTACACCGTTCCTCATCTCTGTGAAAGGCCTCGTGGCCACTCAGATAAGTCAACACATGTATGAACTTAGAGGACTAAGGAATATGCTCCTGCACTGCTGGGTCTTAATGATGGAGTGGGTTTACAATAGATTGATGGGCAGCTGGCTGGAGAGAAAACCCTGCACACCTGCCGGAGCATGTGGCATGGGTGGGGGCACCTGTCTTCGGGATTTGCAGTGAGCACTTCTTACTGTACAGTCTGGAGAGGATGCAGATGAGTGCAAAAGTCTTGAGCATCTTTGAGAATTTTCTCTCTTTTTTTCCAGTTTTATTGAGATATAATTGACATATAACATTGTATAAGTTTAAAGTAAGTTTATTTATCGCAAAATGATTACCAACATAAAGTTAGCTAACACTTCCATCCTGACACATAATTACCATTTCTCTTTAGCGTGAGAACATTGAAGGTCAACTCTCTTAGCAACTTTCAAGTATATAATACAGCATTGTTAACTATAATCACCATGCTGTACATTAAAGCCCCAGAACTTATTCATCCTATAGCTGGAATTTCATACTCTTTTACCAGTATCTCCCCATTTCCACCGACCCCTAGGCCATGGTAACTACCATTCTACTCTCTGTTTCTATGAGTTTGATTTTTTTAGATTCCATCTATACAAATATCATACAGTATTTGTCTTTCTCTGTCTGACTTATTTCACTTAACAGAATGCCCTCGAGGTCCATCCATGCTGTTACAAAAGGCAGGAGTTCCTTCTTTCTCATGGCTAAATGACATCCCATGATATATATCTCACATCTTCTTTATCTATCCATCCATTGATGGATGCTTAGGTTGTTTCCATATCTTGGCTATTGTGAGTAAAGCCACACTGACCATGAGAGGGCAGATATCTCTCTGAGATCCCGTTTTCATTTCCTTTGGATATATACCCAGAAGTGGAATTGCTGGATCACATGGTAGTTCCATTTTTAATTTTTTGGGGCCCTCCATATTGTTTCCCACAGTGGCTGCACCAAACTACATTCCCACCAACAGTGTATAAGGGCTCCCTTTTTCTCCATATCCTTGTCAACACTTGTTATTTCTTGTCTTTTTGATAACAGCCATTCTAACAGGTGTGAGGTGAATTCTCATGGTGATTTGGACTTGGATTTCTCTGCTGATTAGTGATGTTGAGCATCTTTCCACGTACCTGTTGGCAATCTGTATGTCTTCTCTGGAAAAAAGTCTATTCAGTCCCTCTGCTCACTTTTTAATCAGGTTGTTTAGGGTTTTGGCTATTGAGTTGTATGAATTCTTTATATACTTTGGATATTAACTTCTTATCAAATATATGATTTGCAAATATTTTCTCTCATTCCATTGGTTGCATTTTTACTTTGTTGATGGTTTCCTTTGCTGTGCAGAAGCTTTTTAGTTTGATGTAGTCCCACTTGTTTATTTGCTTTAATGGCCTTTGTTTTAGGTGTCAAATCCAAAAAATCATTCCCAAGACCAACATCAAGGGGCTTATCCCCTATGTTTTCTTCTAGGAGTTTTATGGTTTTAGGTCTTACATTACAAAAAGTCTTTCATCCATTTTGAGTTGATTTTTGTGTATTGGTGTAAGCTAGAGGTCCAGTTTCAATCTTTACAATTTTCTTTCTCTGTGTGGTAAGAAATCACCACAAGCTTCCAGGCTAGGTGGCAAGCTCTGTGGTGGGGTGAGGGGACTAAGTTCCCTTCTTCAGTCTCCCCTGCTCCACTTTCATCTCTTGTTTCCTTCTGGGAATTACTCCTCTAGCAATGGGGAAGGCGTGTGACGGCCCTTTTTAAATATGAAGCATCATGAGTCAGGGCCAGCTATGCCTTGGGGCACTTCTGAAATAGACATTTGGGGAAAGACTGTTTCTTCCTTCCCTTAAAAAAGCATGCCTTGTTCTTCCAAGCTGGATGCTTGACCTCCTTCCCCACTCCTACCCCTCCCTTCACCTCCTACCCAGCCCCTCCTACAAGCCCAGAATACAGCTGTCTTGTCTCCTCTTCTCCCTATTCTGCCTTTCTTTCTGGTCTCCAGTGAGCGAGAGCCAGAGCTTGATTTCAGGAGCAGAAAGAACCCACAAAGCAATGCACAGGGCCTGCGAGAAATGTCCTGGAACAAAGTGTTTCTTCAGGACTCACTTGGCAGAGTATCAGACCCTGACACTCCAGTCCAGTTTGTCTGTTCATATCCTTTTATTGCAGAAGCTCGAGTTCTGGCTATCAGGTACTTTGATGCATCTCTTAGCAAAGCCCTGAGCTTCCATGTCTTCCCCACCATCATTTCCTTGGCTAAGTGACATCTGGGGGCTGCCATGGAGGAGGAGAGCTGAGGAAACAGCAGCCTAACTTTGATCATTCTCTGACTCTGAGACTCAGAAACCAGTGTCTGAGAAATTTCATCCAGACATCTCCTTGTCTTCCTGAAGCATCTATTCACTCTTCACATTCTGGGTGAGTTTTTATGGCACCTGTCTCAACTGCTTCCGATCTCCTCTTCCAGTTGCTTCTATTTGGGCCTATTTTCTCAGGCTCTCTCTCCACCACCTCTTTTCTTTCTATCTCCTTGTGTCTGTGTCCCGCTTCAGACCTCTTCTTTCGCCCCGTCTACATTCGTCTGTTCTGCCTCTGTCTCTGGTGCCTCCTCCTCCATTCCCCAGAGGACTCTGGGAAATGCCTGAGCGAGCCACGCTCAATGCGCGAGCGCTTTCATCCCGATCCAGGTGGCTACAATCCAGTACAGGATTTACGGTGCCCTGACCCTGAGCCGTCAAGAAGGAACAGCCAGATTAATGGGGTGGGCGGGCTGGGGTAATAATCGTTTGTTTGATGTGACAAGCCTGATAGGCGTTGATTTACTTACAGACTGATGGGCTTTTAATTGAGCACCTCCATCCCAGTCACTTCAAAGGCAGGGGAAGTTGACAAGGGGCCCCTTTCACGGAGGGTTCCCGGTGACTGACAGCCCCCTCTGCTGACGCTCCCCTCGGCCCAGGATTGGGCCCGGCAGCCTTTCCCCGGCCCTCTGACAAAGTAACACATTTTCCGTGTAACTCAGAAATGGCCTTTTGTCTGCTGCCAGGAAAGGCAGGCCCTGTTCGCAGGGCCCCGCGCCTCCCAGAAGGGTGAGGAACGGAGAGGAGTGAGTGATGCTGAGACTGGCCTGCCTGGGAGGGGACCGAGGAGGAGGGCAGGGTGGGGATTCTAGGCCTTCAACGTGCCCCCGAATGGCTACTTTGTTCTGAAGCTTTGGCTGGTCCAGCCCTCTTCCACCTCACTTTTTCCTCCCTGTCCTCACTTCCTCCCGCTTTTTAAACCCTTCTCTTCGCTTCATGCTCCCGGCTCCCAGGCCTCTTCCTACTCCTCCCCTTTCTCCTCCCACTTCCTCCTTCCTTCTCCCTCTCTGGAAAGGCCAGAAAAGGTGGAGTCAGCTTGAGTGGCTTCTGCTGTCGCTGCAGTGGTCTGTTAACACCAGGCCCCTCCTCCTCCGGGACTGCCACCCTTCCCCTCCCAGGCTGCAGGCTCTGAGGCCTTCAGACCAGGGCACCCTTGGATGTGGTGGCCAGGCCTCCAGGGGCCACGCCCTCCAGTGGGCAACACAGATGAAGCGAGTAAGGCCAGGGACTTGGATCCAGTGGGATTTCCAGCCCATTCTTGTTTGGTCTAGAAGATGCTTTATTTATATAGGTTTTATTCTGTTTGAAATATGAGAAAGCATTCCTTATCAGGGAAGTTCTGTCAGGATGGATCTGCTTTGGCTTTATTTATTTGCTTTGTTAAGTACTGATTTATTGGCTGCTGAACTTCCCTGATTCCTTGAAGAAGATATGCCCAAAGCTCTCTCACAATGGCAACTCATTGCTGCCGGCTGGGCCAGGGTTGCAGGAGTGGAGGCAATGAGGAGTGAAGGTTAGAACCCCATCCCCACCCATGAGGCAGAGTCCCTGAACTCCAGAGTGGGCTCCTGCAGCCCCCAAGCTTCCTCACTAGGTCTGGGGTCAATGAGACCCCAGCCAGGAGGAGCTTCGAGTTCTAAGTCAAGCCGCTTTAGTGATGGCTAGAGACTGGGCGAGCCCCATGCCCAAGTTCATACAGCCAGTGAGGAAATGAAAGAGCAAGGACGTGGCTAGAAAGACAGCAATAATAACTCACATTTGCATAGCATTATTTAGTTGGAAAGTACTTTCACTTATATTATCTTAATTGATCTTTTAACAACTGTGTGAGGTAATGAGTGCAATGTCATTATGCCCATTAGACAGATGATAAAATTGAGACTCAAAGGATAACGTGCTCCTTGAGGCAAAATCGGTCCCAAACCCAGGTATTCTCCTTCCAAGTCTGCTCCTTCCTTCCCCACACCTCACTGCATCCCGATGACTATTGGCCCACTCCTCCTGAAGCTGCATTTGCTTACTGCAAACGGGTGGGTCATTCATTTCCCTTCCTTGTTTTCCCCTTTTCAAGTCCCCCTGGCTTTCACGTTTCCCCACCCTCCTGGTTTGGGTGTCCAGGGACAGAGCCTCCAGCCCTAGTATTGAGAGGCCAAACCTCTCCTTAGTCGCTGCCCCTCAAAGCCACTTCCAAACCTTGCCTGGAGCGCGATGCTCCCCTGAAATCTGCTGCCCCCAGCTCTCATCTAGTGTCTGTAGAGGGAATGGGCATGGTGAAGCGCCTGTGCTTTCTGTGCTCTGCTATTGCAGTGTGTCCGCTAAGGCTGTTCACTGGCTGTCATGTGAAGATCCACCCAACAGACTCCTTCAGAGGCAAGGAAAGACGTGTCTCTCCTGACCCGCTGGAAGGGAAGTTTCTACCACAGAGCCAAGCCCTAGGGCAGAGGCTTACAAAAAGGAATCCTCTCTGCGTTCTCTGCCTCTGTGCCTCGGATGTATTTCCACTGATGCACTTAACGCCCGAGGCACAATGCTGTGTTTACGTGTTGGTCCCCTCACTGGAGAGTCCAATGTTTTAGGGCAAGTACATGTCTTTTCATCTCATATCCCCAGTGCTCAAGAGAGAAATTTTGTTGAAATGATTGTTGCTGAAATACTTGTTGAAAGGCAGTATAGTGTAGTGGTCGAGTCAAATAGCCTATGATCACAGTCCCAGCTCCGCTGCTTGTCAGCTGTAGCCCTTGGACAGGTCATTTAAATGTTCCATGCCTCAGTTTACTCATCTGTAAAATGGGACAAAAAGAACACCTAACGTTATTGTGAGGATTGAATGAGTTGATATCTTCCATCGAATCTACAATGCACCATTATTTCAGGTCCAAGAAAGAAAGAAAAAAAAATGCTACGAAATAGTCTGTGACACAATGCTTTTAAAATCAGCGTCAGAGATGTTAAATGTGAGAAAATGCATCTCAGAATTGATGAAATATGTCTCTGTAAAGCACTTAGGAAGTAACTGCAGACAGTGCGTGCTGAGCGAGAGCTACTGGCGTTGTTGAACCGCATTCTCACAAGAACTCTATGATGGGTGAGTTAATCCTCATTTTACAGATGAGGAAACAGAGATTCAGGGAGATGAAGTAGCTTGACCAAGCTCACAGAGCCAGGGAGCCCTCAGCAGGCATTTAAACCTGCCTTTGAGGTGCAATAATCCACAGTTATTACAATAGCTGGCAGCCGCCCACCAAGCTAGCAGGGAGTTAGGAGCTGGGTTTTGTTCTCAATTGCATTAGCTTTCCTTAATCTAAGTTTTTCCCCTCTGGTATGATTACTCTGCCTCTTCCTCCCCCTCCTCCTTTGTACTTGGCTCTGATCTTAATTCCTTTTCAGTTAATGGCTTCAGGTTTTACTGTATCTCCGTTTTGAATTGTAAGCGACCTCAAGTGTTTTATGGAGCTAGGAGGGGTATAAATAAATATAAAGGTAAAAATTGCCTTTAAAGATGACACATAGCAAGAAAAAGTAAGAGAGAGAGTAAGCCCACGATGGCACGTGGGGATATATGGGCGCCGTGTGGACACCCTGAGGAAGTGCCCACAGCGCCCCCTCCAGTCCCACCGCTGAGAGACTGATGTGAGGTGTCCTGAGAAAATGCAGGGCACTCAGCTTGTCCCTCAAGCTGGGTTGTCTGTCACACCAGTGACCCAGTGAGACACCAGGGGTGGAGAGGTGGAGAGGGTAGGAGGGAATTTGGGGGGGGGGGGCGGGCAATCACTTTTCTAAGACCTTATCTGGCTCTGCTTGGTGCCCCCCAAAAAAGAAGCAGCTACTTGACAGATTGTAAGTTTCTAGCTCACTCCTGGAATGAGTCTGAGACAAAGTAGGGTGTCCCATTAGATCCAAATGGAAGCAGTGTAAAAATGTATCACCGTTTTTAACATCAGAAAGGGAATCGCCAGGAGGTATTTTATTTGGGGTTTTGTAGAGGTCTCCCCAAAAGCCTAGTGGCAGCCCAGGACCCATGGCTGTCCCAGGTCCCAGAGAGATGCCACTTGCCACTTCTGCGTCATTACCCCAAGTGAGGAACCCCAATATTCTACTTCTTCCACTAAGCTTGTGATGCTCATGTTAGAAGATAAGGAATAAAATAGGGCACAGTATGGTACTGGGTTTCTCCCTCCCAAGTGGGGAAGCCATGGGCTGGCTAGAGGGTTCTATTTGTGAATTTGCTTGGGTCTTTCAGGATAGGATCGGGGTTGAGAGGGTTTTTCCAAAACTATTCTCACTCTCTGGCACGCCCTGAGACCTGCTTGAGTCAAGAGTGGAGCTGAAAGCTGGGCGAGGAAGGGAGTTTTAAAGGACAGCTGCGTTAGGGAGCTTTGCCATGGGAAGCAGAGGGAGCATGCCATCCCTCAGTAGCCCCGAGTGGAGCCCACTGTTCTTCCCTCAGGACCGAAGAAGATGTACTCTGTGCTCAGATCCACCAGACAAAGAAAGACATATCAGCCAAGGAGGGGAAGGATGAAAATTGGTGTTCGGCTATTCATTCACGTACGTGTGGTTCATCTCCAAGGCTCCTAAGAAAGCAGCAGCACACCAAATCTCTTCCAACACCGTCTGTATCAGAGCCTCCTGTGAGATAATCCTCTTAATGGAATATTTAAGAAATCGGATATAAATCACCAAGCTTTTATCTCACCTGAAGATTCATACTCCCTGGGATGTGTGGTGTATATGGCTATCTCCATATAGATGGTTGCAGATGCCTTTTTGAGAGAATGTTGCCATGTTTTTAGGCTCAATATGTTTTTTCAATATCTAAATCTATTTCTTTTCTAGAGATATGGGAGCAAAAATATAAATTTTCGAGATCAGAGCCCAGAAAATAGATGCACCTAGAGACATTTCTAAATTAAAACACACATCCCTGGGAAAAACCTTTTTTGTCATTGGCAACCAACAAAAACCCCTATTGTTATGACGAGCTCGTAAATAACTTGACTTTGGCATATGCTTTTGTACCAAACAGAAGATGAATAAATTAAATTTGATTTACAACCTTTTTCATTTTTATTAGCACTGCTCTGGAGAGTTTATGTAAGGGACGTGCCAGAGCAGTTATGCCAAATGTTTTAAGGCGTCGGTATTGATATTATATAAATTAAGGTGTTTTAATTTGCATTCTTTAATTAACTAAATACTGGCAGAAAAATAAAACACAAGGGCAGCCCTGACTTATTGCCTCTATTAAACTGCTGACGTCTCTGAAAAGACGCTTTAAGTAATCCAATTCATGCAGAGTGGGGGAGGGAGGGGTATTAACACTCTCTTATTTGGCAAAATATATTGGGGTTTAAAAAACTCATATCCTGCTTTGCTTGCAGGGTAGTTGAGGGGGTGGGTGTGTTCCAAGAAGCTCTGAATTCATGTCCCCAAGGAAGAAGTTGACCAAATGCTCTGACTATCCATCTTGCCAAGGTCTGAGCTCAAGGGTAAGGGGGCAGCCCAGCTCCACCACTGGGCATGAGCACGTTCCTGGATGCAGGGCCCTGCAGACCTGGGCTGGCTGCCTTTTGCCGCCCAGGGCTGTATCACCACCAACCTGGAAAAAGACAAGGTGGTTGAATTAATCAATCCAGTGGATCCCATATCAACATGATCATGTCTAGAAACCAAGGAGAGAAATAGTCAGAGATCCTTCAGTGAAATTAGCAGCTTCTGCTCAGTCCTTCCCATCACACAGACCCCCACTCCATTAAAAGAAAAAAAAAGATGTGCCAGGGGGCCAGCCCAGTGGCATAGCACTTAAGTTTGCACACTCAGCTTCGGCAGCCTGGGGTTCGCAGGTTTGAATCCCCAACATAGACCGACGCACTGCTTATCAAGCTATGCTGTGGCAGGCGTCCCACATATAAAGTAGAGGAAGATGGGCACAGATGTCAGCTCAGGGCCAATCTTCATCAGCAAAAAGACGGTTGGGGGCAGATGTTGGATCAGGGCTAATCTTCCACCAAAAAATAAATAAATATAAAAGATGTGCCAGGAGTACTCTAATTCCTTCCCACGTGCCCTGGGTCCCGTCACCACCTCCAGAGACCTTTTTTAAATTCTCTCTTACTATAGAGACAGTAGCCTCTTTCTCGTCTAAGTTCATTCTTCCTTTTCCCTACTATCTTGATTCTTGATTTTTGCTCTCTGTTCCTCCTCTCCTGTAGGGTCAGGGTTAACACTGGGAAGGTCTCATCTTCTATAATTTTCCCTCCAGACTTTTAGGGAGGAACAGCTATAAGGAAAAGATTACAACTTCAAGTTATTGGCCATAGGAATGAGATTGTTCCTCAAACACAGGTGAGAACATTTTACTTCTCTTCCCTAAACCCACAGGGTTTTCCCATCTGTATAACAGCCTGTACTGTGCTCCTGCCATTCTGAGGGCGTCCAGCTTGCATTTCCAACTAGACTGGAAAGCATGATGTCAAGGGCAGAGCTCTAGTTGAGCTGAGTTGACTAAAGACATCGCACAGAGAGAGATGGGGGTGGAAGCTGAGTTCCCCTGTCTCCTGGCCTCCACGTTGCCTTCATATGGCATTGTCTCCTTTAAGAAAGCCCCCTAAGAGGCAGTTCATGGGCACCCCCAAGCCCAACTGCCCAGGCCTCTGAGTCCTGTCATTATGCAATGTCCCTACCCCAGCTTTCCTCCTGGATCTGTTTCTTTATTTGCTCCAGGAATAAAGGATGAATTCCAACTTTTAATAAGGAAAATACTGTTCTCCTTTGCCAGCATCCTATCCCCCTCTCCACCCCCCCAAAAAAATCGCACTTTCTTGTCGTTTCCCATCTTGCAGCTCTGTCAGTTGTTTTAAAACAACTGTTTTAAAACATGTCTCCTGTCATAAATAAGATTGTCATTATGCATTTTGACTGCAGTGGTGACAAATGCACCCAGCTTACAGAGAGCAAGGGACCTGTGAGAGCTCCTTCAGGCCTGATGTGGCCTCGTGGTTTTTAACTACTGTAGCTTTTCTGGTTTTGGTTGTTTGGGTTTGTTTTTTGAGTCATTTGTTCATTAATTTATTTACTTTAAAAAGATTGATGAGAAAAACAAAAACAGCCTGGCAGAAACAGTTGTGCTGAACTTAGCAATGACAGGCCTTGGGAGACGTGGAGGGGCACCCAGGATACCTGAGGAAAGTTCCTCAAGATGTTAGAATTTTACTTTAGACAGCCTGGAATGTATGTCTATCCTGATTCATGGAGCCCGTCAACACTCCGCCCAATCCCAATGGTTCTTCCCAGTGTTACAGGGTCAAGGTCACTCACAAAAAGTGAGCTTTGACTCAGTGGCCCCAGGAGGCCCAGGCCTAGGAGTGAAAGTGAGCAGACAAAGGAGGACTCCTGTTGTGAGCCTTTTCGACAAGAAGCTGCCTGCACCAGAATGCCTGGGGAACGGGCATGTGCTGCTGCATTTTTTTTTCTTGGCAATTGGTTGATAAAGCAGAAAACTCATCATCAACCCTTGTCGAGAAATCATATATGCAAGGCCTTTCATACCTTTGAACTCGTAGGTAATACCTATTCAAAAATAAAAACAAGAACAAAATGAAGACTTATCTGCTTTGCTGACACTACCAACAGTAATTCTTGATTTCATGATTTGATGTCTTCCAATGCTTCACAGGCCTCCTCCTGGAACTTCATAGTTAGGACTGGAGCTGATGAACCTCTCCTGACACCACCAAAACCATGGGATGTATCATCTTTGACACGAACCTTTGCCTTTTCACGAGAATGAACATAAAAGGTCTAGATAATCCAGAGGACTCGTTAGGGTTCACTTGTCGGAAAGTATGCTATATTAAAATATGTATTTGTCAATATCATGGATTCTCTTAGGCCAGACTTGATTATTTCTCTCCTCCTCTTTCCTCTTCTTCTACTAAACGAGGGAGAAGGAGGAAGTATGAGAAGTATGCACGTTTTCTTAAATGCAAAGATGGAAATGGAACCCTTTATGAGCCTTCAAAGTTCTTTAAAGGAATATGATCAGAAGGTCCCAGAGGTACTTCCCAGGATTCGCTGCTTGAGTCCCCCACTGAACTTCTAACTCACTCCAAGGCTATCCCACCAGCTTTCTTAAAAGAGGCTTGTTTGGAATGCATATGGCATTGGACCCAGCAATTCTACTCCTAGGAATTCATCCTATGTAGTTATACCAGCACAGATGGAGAATTATATATATTATTATATATATACATACTTATACACATACATATATACATAAGTTATTCCCTGCAGGAGCAAAAGATGAGAAACCATCTAAACATCCACAAGTAGGAGACCAGTCAAATAAACTGTGGCACATCCATGTAACAATGCCATGAAACGGAAAAAATAAATTCATAAAACACAGCAGCCTGTGATGCAATCTCCAAAATATATTAATTTTTTTAAAAAAAGCAAGTGCAGAACAGTTTGTAGAGTATGTCACTGTTTGTATATAAAAGAAGGAAGGAAGAGATATGTATTTGCTGATATATGTACAAAATACCTTGGGAAGGATGGACAGCAAACTCATGGCATCGATGCCCTGGGGAGAGAAACCAGACAGCTACAGGGAGGTTTTCTCACTGTACAGTTTCCTAGCTTTGGAACTGCTGTCATGAGAATGCACTTCATCATAAATAAAGAAACTCATTTTTCAATAAAATAAAAAATAATTGAAATCACTCTTAAAGGTGATTTTTGTTTTGTAAATCCCCGCTCTGGATGGACCACTACACTTCTATCCCTCTGGCCTTTGGTTCGGTTAGGACCCTGCCTCTCAGGTTTCCTGCTCTAAGCAGAGGCTGGCATGAGGCCACCAAAATAAACATTCCTCGAAATTGTTCCGACAGCTTGGAATTTGGTTTTATCAAACACAGCAGTGATAACTGAGCCCCTGCCCAAGCAGCTCTCCCCTTGTCTCTTGTTGTGTTTGTTGAAAGGAGTCTGGAGCTGCACATCCCAGCTAGTTGGGAACCCAGCCTCGAAGGGGGCAGTTTTGGCAAGTTGAGAGTCTTATCCACCAGAAGTGGGGGTCATAGAAACATCACCACCTTCATGGCTGAAACCCACGGAAGGGTCAAAAGCACGTGTGACACCAGCCCTGGCAGCTGAGACACTCATAGTCTGCCACCACCAAGATCTTCCAGAGGGGAGGACCTGGGGTGCCCACTGGTTCCAGCTGCTGGAAGCTCAGCGCATGGGGGCGGGATGCTTGGGTAAGCCTGGTCCTGCTTCTCTTTCAGGGGCCCTTTGCTCTGCTCTTCGACTCCCCTCATGCCCAAACGAGAGATGGTGCATGAGCACACCCGGCAGGGTTCATACTGGCACCCAGAAGTTGCTCAGTAAGCGTTAGTGGAATCTGGATTTAACCCTGAGTAAATGCACCAAGAACAGTGAGTAACTAAACTACAGAGTACTAAGCAGGATTCAAGTTAAGGCCTCCTGCTTTTTTTTTTTTTTTTTTTTTATCTGCAAAAGCAGCACGCAGATACCCAAAGGAAAGGGCCGTCCTGCCTCTCCGGAGCAGGGAACATGTATACCGGAGAGGTGGGAGTCGCCAGGGGCCAGTACCTGCTATGGGACAACGTGAGGCCGCACCTGCCAAGGGACTGATAAATAGTAATTGAATGAATTAAGTCAATTCAGTTCAATTAATTAAATGAACGTTCCTCTTACTTCCTTTTGTGCCTCAGTTTTCTCTCTACCATATTCTCATTCCTGAAGATGAAAGGAAATTCCTGATGGTGAAAACCAGCCCTCTGGGAAACGGCAGAAGTCATTTGTTTCAGATTCTCCGGCTGCTCTCCCTGCTCTAGGCCCCTCTGGCCCTCAGTGCTGCACTCAGAAGACTGGCTCAGGAAACAAGCACTGGGATTGGCCATTGGTTCTGCCACTTTCTCGCAGTGTAACTTGGGCAAGTTACTTAACCTCTCTGGGCCTCCGTGCCTCAGCTACAAACCAGGCCTAGTAATAGTACCCACCTCACCGGTTTGTCGTGAGAAGTAACTCAGTTATTATATGTAAGGAGCTCAGAACCATGTCTGGCACACAGTAAGCACTCAATAAATGTCATTATTACCCTGGGCGAAACAGTCTCTGGCTGCTAATCACAACTGAGGTGTTGGCAGATTACTGAGGAATGATTCCTCCCGGCAGTATTTGCAACTTAAAAGAGGAATCTTCAAGAACCTTGAAGGCCCAAAGGAACAAAGCGGTCCAGGGTGAATGCCCAGGGCTAAGGTTGATGTATGGGGCGGGGCAGATGAAGCAGGAGAACTTCAAAAGCTCACCTACTCACCTACTCGCAGCCCCCTCTCCCCGCCAGCCCTGCCTATCTCCCCGAGGGCTGAGAGCTGATAAATGAAACCACCTCTTCAAAGCACCCTCCTCAAGGACCCGGATCAAACACGGGGCTGGAAGATAAGCTTCAGTCTACATCTCCTTTTGTCCGTTCCTTCCCACCACATCTCCAAAGGAGATTCTAGAGGGAGGAAAAGTAGTTAATTCCTCCCGCTTTTATCAAAAGGAGGTGCCTCCCCATCCACGGGGCAATCAGCGGCGATAGAGAACCAGGGAGGGAGCGAGGAAGACCTCTTCCAGGCACTCTGCCAGCGGTGGCTGTGTGACTTTAGATTCCCCCAGAAGCTCTCAGAGCCAGGGTCTTCATCCATCAAAAGACATAAAAACACCTGCCCAAAATAACTCTGAAAATTGTTGCAGGACAATGAACACAAACATGTACTGGGGAAAAGATACTTTAACATGCTTATATAGTTAACATTTTGAAATATACAAAGTCATTCTCCTAGAATCTTTTTGGGAATACAGAGTGAGATGCGATACCAATCAATAGCCCTCTCTATGTAAAACTCTCTTTCATTCATCAACAGACATCCATTGGGCACTCACTGCATTCAGACTGCCTGGATTCACACCCCAGCCCCACCTCTTAGCAGCTGGGGTTTTGGGCAAGTTACTTAACCTCTCTGTGCCTCCATTTCCTCCTCTGTGAATGGGGGTAATGATAGGACCTACCTCAGAGGGCTTCTGTAAGGATTAAATGAGAGAATGCATGCAGAGTGCTTATGACACTGCTTGGCTACCGTGAGAATGATACTTAAACTCCCCACTAGGCAATAAGAATACAAAGAGGATGAGGACAATACAGAAGCATTCACAGTCCAGTGGGAGAGTGGACAAGTAAACAACGACAGATGCCATGTGATAAGTGTAATAATAGAACATAAGACAAACTGTGAGAACATGGAAGACAGAGCTACTCTAGTGGGCTGGCTGTTCTCATTTGCCCCCACTGTTCCTCTGCCCGTCTGACCCTCTCATGCCCGAAGCTGGGTCTGCAGCCTAGGGATGGGGCAGACGCAGGAAGCGCCTCGGAAGGCCTGAGCACAGTGCGCCAGATCAGGGCTCCTGGCCAAGACAGTAATTGCCAGCCGCTGAAAGATATTAAGCACCAGGGAGGAAAACCAAGTTCTCTATGAGGCAGACTTTTCAGAGTTCTTACAGCTTGTAAAAAAAAAAAAATGTAAATACTTACCCAGTGAGATATTATTTCATGTTGTTGCCATTAGAGTTTGAGTGTTATGCAGAGAGAGACGATCATTCAGGCAATTCCGCCTCAGCGAGGACTGAAAACTCCACATTAACCCCACACAACAAATCTACCAGCTCCAGCTCTCAACCTGACTCAGGCATTTTCTCCCGGGTGGTGAGTTTTATGTAAATTGAAATTGCGAAAAAAAATCTATAAATATTCAGAATTTCCTAAAGGATTTTCTTGATGGTTTCCAGGGGGCATTTTTTTAAAAGACAGATTTGACTGGAGGCTAGCAGAGGGGGTGACTCTCATTTCCAGAGAATTCTTGGATATCTTGGGTCTTCCGGTCAGTTGGCAACGCTGAGACCCTCCAGATCCGTTGCTGCCATGCTCTTCAGAGCTGCTGCCCCACAGATGACTCGTGCCTCACAACCCTCTTTACCTGGGACTTTCTTAGTGCCAAGCACTAAACATGTGACATGCATTGTCTGCTTCGGGCCTCCTGACTCTGAGGTGGCCACTCTTACATCTTGCACATGAGGACCCCGCAGCTTATGGAGGTTAGCTTGCTGGGGACCACACCAGCGGTGTGGTTCAGAGGCCTCCCTCCAGGAGACCACACCCCAAGTGACCACGCTGCTACTCACCAGTCATGTGACTTTGGGCAAGGGACTAAGTTCTCCACGCCTCACTCTCTTCAGCTGATAATAGTACCTGATGCTTATCACATGCCCCCACACAGAATTGTTATTCTTCACCACAGTGGCACAGGGCAGTCGCCAGCAGCGCTCAGCCCTGTCCTATACTAACAGTGCTGTTCACTCCCAGGGCAATCTGAGAGGGCCTGGATAGAGGGAGATCCCGTAACCATACATCTGCCACTTTTCTGCAAGGGGAGGATGTGTGCCATGTGCCCTGTGTGACAACGTCTTGCACAGACTTTTCAACCGCACCCCTAGCACAATGCTTTGCCCACAGCTGGCCCTCAATAATAGTGGCCCAACTGAATACTGAGCCTTATTCTCTCCCAGGTGACAAGCCATTCCTTTGAAAGTTGTCCTTGCTTTAGGCCACTAGGGCCCCTTTTAGGACTCTGTGTGGGTTAGCAGTTCAGCTAAGTGAATGTCAAACTCTGATTGCAATAATCATCTAGTGGTCCTTCAATTAGGCCTCTCGCCTAAGTATGGTGTTCCATTCTCTCTCCCAAGGTAAACGGATGGATCCGGCCAAAGGAGCCCTGCTGCCCTCACCACCACCCAGAAGGGAAGGGTGACCCCACTCCTTTGCTAGCATTTTCCATTGTGTGGGGGTGGGGTGGTGGGCAGGCCGGTCTCCACCTCCATGCTGTCTGGCGCCCACCGCTCCTATCAGTGATTACTGCTGTGAGCTAGGGAGTGGGGTTTTTTTAAAGATCAAATTCCACACCCTCCACCCCGAGCCTGGCTGTCCTGTCCTGGCCTCCTCCTTCCTTTCATCCGCTCACTACCTTTTTCTTCTCTTTTCCTCTCCAAACAGAGAGTACGTATCCTATCATCTTCTGTTCTTCTCCCTCTCTCTTTTCTACTGCCTCCTGCTCCTCTTTTCCTTCCAAATTCCTAAACGCCTTTTCTCTCTCCCCCTCCTCTTTCCTCCCAACTGATTTCTCATTAATCATTCCTAACACACATCTGCTGGGGTCCTAGAAGGCTTTCTCGGCGGGCTTTCACAGCTGGGCTGGTTATAATAATCAAGAAGGAGTCTTTCATCTTTTACTGTCTCCTAGGTCTCCCCTCTTCCCAGCTCTTCCTCCTGCAAGGTGCCCAAAGGCCCACCCTTTCCACTCTGGAAGGCTCTCTCCTGCTCACCGTCTGCATAGCAGTCTCCCAAAGGCCAAAGGGCCCTCTAGGTTGAAGCGGCCCTGCAGTGGACTCTTAACGTGGTGTTGGCAGTGACAGTGATATCAGACTGCATAGAGGCTGGCATGAGAAAAGCTACGGGGTGGGGAAGGATAGAGACCATCACAATCAAATAACTGGGATCGCTCCCCGGTCTCGTATCCCTCTTGCCACAATATGGAAGACATCTCCCACTCAAGGCATCCCTTGGCATTCCTCTTAACCTGTGTAATTTCTAAGAGATCTATAAATACCACAAAAAAAAAAAAAAAAACAGCACAGATCCAGGGAGTAAATTGAGTTTAATGTATGATTGATATGGCCCGGGAGTGGTGCATGCTGTCTTTACTGAGCATGATAAAGGTGCGTGACCGCTATTTGTTATTTCTGTGGTAGCTATTCCTTTCTGTTTGAAGAACCCCTTCGAAATCATCTATCCCCATCTTGGGTTCTCATGTTGTCTCAAGGCGCCGCAGAGTCAGGGACGAGTAGTCCTGGAGCAACCTGCCCCGAGTGACAGGCCTGACAATCCGAGTGATGGATTGGGGCTGGGAAAGTGGTACTCGAAGCGAGGCAGTGACACCAGCGCGCCTCCACTGGCCGCCGAGAGCACGGAGAAGTGGTCTCCCCAGAGGCCGACGCACAAAGGACCAGCTTCACCTTCTGACGATCGCGGACTGGGAACTTCAATGTCAGGACTATGACTATGTAAAACCTCTGCCAAGTGCGAATCTGGCAACGCACACTTTATCCCAAAGGCGCGAGAGGGAGCTAGGGGAGGAGGACATTGTTATTTTTAATTAAAAGTTTTTATTCCGAAATTTCCCTGGGAAAAGGTAGGGAACCCTCCCCCCAATCCCGCGAGGAGGGGGCCGCGCATCTCTGAGTTCGTATAGACCTCAGCACTTAGAGATCTTCTCCTCCTCTGGGATACTGGCCTCTCCAGTGATCCTGTGTCGCCCCAAAACAGCAACTAAGCGCGGTGCAGTGAAGGAATTTTACGCCTCTAAACAGGATACGGTAACAAACCTGAAACACACCCAAACACCAAACCTATAAATCAGCGCGCAGACACAGCGCGCCGGGCGCATCGAGGGGCGCGCACAGCCTAGGGTACCGCGCTTCACCGCGACCATCTCACCCCGAAAGGCAGTCCTCAAACTTGCAGGCTTCGGACAGGACTGGCTCTAAGTTGTTGGAGCGGTTCGGAGAACGGTGGATGCCTCCGAGGCTCGGACGCTCCCAAGTGAGCACACCCAGGAGAAGCCAATTAGGGGAAGAGAGCTGGACCGGAGCAGAGCCGGAGCAAGCCTGGGGCTCTGGAGGTGCGGCCCGCCCCCAGGCGGCCTCTGGGAGCGGCTTGGACTCCGCAGTACCAGAGCCGGAGCCGTGCGCTCCTACCCCGCTACCCCACCCCAATCCACCCCACCCCAGACGCACACGGCCGGCGGGTGACTGCCCCCGCCAGCACCACCCCACGGCGGTGCGAAGGGAGAGGAGAGAGCGAAAGGAAAGCCGGCAGAGGATAGGGCGCAGAGCCCAGGGTCCCGGGGAAGTCTCGTCCTCTGTGGGACCCCAGGGCACGGGCGGCCCAGTGGGGGATGGAAGGGGTACAGCTAGTGGTAAAGGCCGAGGCGGCGGCGGCACGCAGGCGAGGCCCCTTTAAGGCTCTCCCCTCCCACCGGCGGCGCCGGCCTCCGCCCGCCGCTCTCCCCGCCCCGGGGTCCCGGCGAGAGCTGCGATTGGGCGCGCGCGGCGATCCCTTTGAAGTGTGGCTGCCGATCGCGGCTATTTGACGTGCGGCTCGCGGAAGGCGAAGGTTTTTGTGTTGCTCGCCGGGGCTAGCGGCGGCGGCGGCGGCGGCGGCGGCGGGGCTGCGGCGGCGTCGGTGGAGGAGGGGTGGAGGCGCAGCGACTGCTGCACCGCGCCCGACGCTGCGGCGCGAGCCCACCCGCCCCGGGAGCTCGCCTCCCCGGTGCGCCCCCTCCCTCCCCGCCCCCCCAGTGGCGCTGCCTCCTCCAAATGAGCGATTCGCCCGCTGGATCTAACCCAAGGACACCCGAAAGCAGCGGCAGCGGCAGCGGCGGCGGCGGGAAGAGGCCGGCGGTGCCGGCGGCGGTGTCCCTCTTGCCCCCGGCGGACCCCCTGCGCCAGGCGAACCGGCTCCCTATCAGGGTCCTGAAGATGCTGAGCGCTCACACCGGCCACCTCCTGCACCCGGAGTACCTGCAGCCGCTGTCCTCCACTCCCGTCAGCCCCATTGAGGTCAGTCTCCTGGTCGCTGCCCGCCCGGCGCCGGCCCCATTCCGCCCACCACTGCCGGGCCCACGGCCCTGCTCCCTGCGCCCTGGGGCTGGGTGCGACGCTCCAGTCTGGCCACGCTGGCGGAGGGAGTAAGGAGGGACGGAGAACAGGGATCAGAGCCCACCCGGTTTTCCCCGGGCTTCTCCGTGGAAGGTTCCCCTTCCACCCTCGCCTTTCGGAGCTACGTATTTTCTCTCCGATTGGGTTTGCTCTTGGAGTCTCCACTGGGTCCTTTACTTTTTTTCCAGCACCCAGTTTCCAGGCCAGAGATGCTCTCTCCCGGGCCTTCCCCCTCCCCCATCCCGGTTTGATCTCTCTGAAGCTCGATCGCCCCCGTCCCACTCCGCCTCTGTCCCATCCGGTTAGAGCTCACTACGCCCTGGCACTCCCGATCCCAGGTCTTTCTTCCTCCCACTTCCCTGGGTGCCCTCCCCGGGAGGGAGGGGCTCATAAGAGAGCGCCAGCGGCGGCGCTCGCTTCAGAAAGCGCTTCTCCCCGCTCCTACCCGCGGCGCCACATCCAGAAACCCGTCCCAAGCGAAGTTCCCCAAACTGAAGGAGTAAGTTTTTCCCTGGACATAGGGAAGGAGAGTGACAGCCTGTCCTCAAGCCCCGACTGCAGAGAAGTCACCATCTCCCGCGGTGGCCTTGGGTGGACTGCTTCCACTGCCCCACTCCCCAGGGCCTGTGGCGCACTCCGGGGCCCCGTGGAGCGAGGGATCCCGCCGACGGGCAGTGTGAGCACAGTTCTGCCCAGGCGCCGCGCCCGGCCGGCCCTCGCTCTCGGGTCCTCTCCCCAAGACCTTCCCGCCCGTCGCGCCGTCTCCGGGGGTCCCCGCGCCCTGCCCCCCAGCTCCCCAGCCACCCCCGCTTGCTCCGTGGGTCCCGCAGTCTCACCCCCTTCTCCCTCCCATTGCCGCTGTCTCCCACAGCTGGACGCCAAGAAGAGTCCGCTGGCGCTGCTGGCCCAGACTTGCTCGCAGATCGGCAAGCCGGACCCGCCGCCCTCGTCCAAGCTCAACTCGGTAGCGGCGGCCGCCAACGGGCTGGGAGCGGAGAAGGACCCTGGCCGCTCCGCCTCGGGCGCCGCCTCCGCGTCCGCGGCGCTCAAGCAGCTGGGGGACTCCCCAGCCGAGGACAAGTCCAGCTTCAAGCCCTACTCCAAGGGCTCCGGAGGCGGCGACTCCCGCAAAGACAGCGGCTCCTCCTCGGTGTCCTCCACCTCCTCCGCGTCCTCCTTGTCCCCGGGAGACAAGGCGGGCTTCAGGGTCCCCAGCGCCTCCTGCACGCCCTTTCCCCCGCATGGAGCGCCGGTCTCCGCGTCGTCGTCCTCGTCCTCGCCCGGTGGCTCCCGGGGTGGCTCCCCGCACCACTCTGACTGCAAGAACGGAGGCGGGGGTGGCGGCGGGGAGCTGGACAAGAAAGACCAGGAAGCGAAGCCCAGCCCGGAGCCTGCGGCTGTGAGCCGCGGCAGCGGTGGGGAGCCCGGCACGCACGGCGGCGGCGCCGAGGCCGGGGCCTCCGGGCGCAAGTCGGAGCCGCCCTCGGCGCTGGTCGGGGCCGGCCATGTGGCGCCGGTGTCGCCCTACAAACCAGGCCACTCGGTGTTCCCGCTGCCACCCTCCAGCATCGGCTACCATGGTTCCATCGTGGGCGCCTACGCCGGCTACCCGTCCCAGTTCGTGCCTGGCCTGGATCCCAGCAAGTCTGGCCTCGTGGGAGGCCAGCTGTCGGGGGGCCTGGGCCTGCCTCCGGGCAAGCCCCCCAGCTCCAGCCCGCTCACCGGGGCCTCCCCGCCCTCCTTCCTGCAGGGATTATGCCGTGACCCCTACTGCCTGGGAGGTTACCACAGCGCCTCGCACCTCGGCGGCTCCAGCTGCTCCACTTGCAGTGCGCACGACCCGGCTGGGCCCAGCCTGAAGGCGGGGGGCTACCCGCTGGTGTACCCCGGGCACCCGCTGCAGCCCGCCGCGCTCTCGTCCAGCGCCGCTCAGGCCGCGCTCCCGGGCCACCCCCTCTACACCTACGGCTTCATGCTGCAGAACGAACCGCTGCCGCACAGCTGCAACTGGGTTGCGGCCAGCGGGCCGTGCGACAAGCGCTTCGCCACCTCGGAGGAGCTGCTTAGCCACCTACGGACTCACACGGCCCTCCCGGGCGCAGAGAAACTTCTGGCCGCCTACCCCGGGGCCTCGGGCCTGGGCAGCGCCGCCGCAGCCGCCGCGGCCGCCGCCTCCTGCCATCTGCACCTCCCCCCGCCCACCGCGCCAGGCAGCCCCGGGTCGCTGTCCTTGCGGAGTCCACACACTTTGGGGCTAAGCCGGTACCACCCCTATGGCAAGAGCCACTTATCCACAGCTGGGGGTCTGGCCGTGCCGTCCCTCCCCACAGCCGGACCCTACTACTCGCCATATGCGCTGTACGGACAGAGACTAGCCTCAGCCTCCGCGCTCGGATACCAGTAACCACAGCTCTGCCCTCCCCAGCCCTCCGCCCCGCCGCCCTGCCCCGCCGCTCGCCGCCGCAGCCTCCGCTCCTGCTTGTCCCTGCCGGCGTCCCGCCCAGCCCCTCCCCGCCGGACTGTGTATTTATTTACTATAATGTTAGCTTACAAGCTGGGAATATAAGTGCATTATCGGCCCACACGAGTCAATGGTATGCAAAAAGTCTGTGTTCCCCCAATAATAATATTAATCTCAAATAACTACATGTTCCCCGCCCCTCTTCCTTTCTTTTATTTTTTTCTTTTTCTTAGATGTAAGTTTTAAATATTTTTCCCTTTTGCTTTTTTTTTTTTTTTTGGTTTGGTTTTAGGGGGAGGAGGGAGTTGGGGTTCCGGGGTTCTTCTACTTGTTTTGTTTTCCCTTCCTGGGGAGTTTCTTGCATGCTTCTTAACCGTTACAACTACATTTCCCCTTCTCTTTTCCCCTCTTTCTCCTTCATTCCCTCTTGTTCCTTCCATTTGAGGTTCCGTTTTTTCTTTGTTCGAGTAACAGAGAGGAGATTTTTTTGTAACGCATTTGGGGGTGCAGAGAGCGGCCTTGGTGGCAGGAGGTCGTGCGCTCTGGTGACCCGGGACTCTGCTCTGTGACTCCTCCCCTGCGACCCTCTCCTCTTCGGGTCCTTGGTCTGTGCCCTGGCTCCCAAAATTAGAGCCTTGCACCCCTACCTTGCTCTGAGCCCTGGAGAGCCCTGACCCCACAGCAGGCGCCCCCTGAGAGAGGGGCCCGCGTGGCCTCCCGCAGAGCCTTTCTACCTTCCAGACCCTTCCCGGCCCCAAACACCTGGTGGCCACATTGCCCCCCGGGTGACGGGGGGTCCTGTAGGGCTCATCTTATTCAAAGTCCTAGAAGGCCCTGCTGGCCTGAAACTTTGCTCTTTATATTTTGCGAAGTGCTTTTATAGTCCTTGTTTTTCTTTCCGTTGTTGGGGCAGAGGGCCCTCTCCTGGCGGCAGGGCAGGGTCGGCGTGTCTGGCTGGATCCTGCCAAGGCAGACCAGTGGCAGTGTCAGCGGGCCATAGAACCTTGTTAGCTCCGTTGGGGGAAGGTTGGGGAGTCAGGGAGCACACGGATCGGATCGCAGCAGCCACTTCGCCCCCTCCCAGGCCTGACCCGACAGAGTCCCCAAAGTTGGCCGGGGGCTTCCGTGGGCTCCCTCAGTGGCTGGGATTGAAGACTCGGGCCCCTGGGTCTTCTCCCCACACCGTCCCTCCCTCCTGGTCTTACGCAGCAGCGCGGGGACTGCGGGGCCTGTTGGGATGAATAGAGTTCTCCCTTGGTAAGACTTATTTTGTTAATAAATGGAATACTTGGCTATATTCACACCGTGGTGTGTTTCTCTCTTGCCTCACCCACTGTCCCGCTTCCAGACGACTGAGCAGATGCCCCTCTTCTATTCTTGTTTAAAATACCTTATGGTTTCCTTCTGAGATTTCCGTTCAAGGACGAGTTGAATGCCTTTCCTTAAGAAAGGGGGGAGAAAAAAACAAAACTTCTGCCAACGCATTACAAATAACATAAAACCGCCTTTATTATTTTTTTTTTTTTCCACTTGGCTATTTAGCTCCCAGCCTCACTTCACAAGCCTTGACATTTCCTGGGGACAGGGTGGAGGGAGTGTGTCCATGAATTTTCCTCTGGGCCCAGATTTGAGGTGCAAGGGGAATAAGGGATCCAGGACCCAGGGCTCAAACACACTCGTGGCTGCACGGTCGGGGAGACCTCGGGCGGGCAAAGACAACGTGCCTCTGGCGCCACCTGGTGGCAGAAAGACGAGCGACTGGCCCCGGCCCCGACGGCTCCTTTGGCGCTTTCCACTCTAAATGCGGACTGTTTCCTGACGGTGACTTTTATACGCCAGGAAACCAAAGGGCAAATGCACCTGCTGAGAAGCGTGCTTCGCAAGGCTAGTGGGCTCTCCAAGGACAGCGCTGGGTTGTCGACCCCAGCCGCCTGTGCCCCTAGAGACTTGTCTGAATGGCGTTTGTGTTTTGCTGAGAAGGCACGACTGTTAAGCAGAACCTTGAAGCCACTCTCCGTCCCTGTTTTCTTGAGCTTCTACCACTGACATTGGCTTCTGCATCCTGGGGCGGGCGAGGGTGGGGGTGCAGTTTATTGGGATGGTGGGACGAGGGCCGGGGCACCTCCCCACTGCGCGGGAGTCCCCGAGGCCGAGGCCGGAGGAGAGGACGGACGGCTGCGGAGGCCGCACTCCTCCAGGGGAGCCCCGGGCAGAGCTGGGCCTCCGTGGTGCCAACTCGCTCCTCCTCGGCGGCGAGAGCGGGGCGCCCGGGGAACCCAGGCCCGCCCAAGTGCCCGCCGCCCCCTCCGGCGCCCAGGGCCAGGACGCGGGCTCCGAGCCACCTGCGCCGAGGCCGCGCTGGGCCACCTGTTGGCGCGCTTCCAGTGGCCTCCCTCGCCCCCTCCTGGCCGCGCTGCTCTGCGTCGGCCCCGCGCAGCTTTGGGTGGTGGTGTTACTGTTGTGTTATTTTGCTTTTGCTGTGAGGAAAGCGACTTATTAGGCAGTTCGTGCCCCGCAAACTGCGTGCTTCCGAAACGCCCGTTGGCCAGAGGTCAAGTGCGGAAGGGGGTGGGAGGGGTGCTCTCTGCCCGCTGTTTCAGTAGACGCCAAACTCCACTAGCGAATCGCAGGGCGGGCCTCGGCCCCACCCGGCTCCCTGCCCTCGGGAACTGACAGAACCTCAGCGTTAGACGATTTTGGTGGGGGGATTGGGGCCCTCTATCTTTGTTTCCGGGCAAAATTCCTTCCTCAGTCCAGAGAACCTCAAGCTTCTTCTGCAGAAAATGTCAGTGCTGGGCACCATACGGCCCTATGTGTGTCCTAGGGAAGGGACCTGCGCTGCTGGCGTCGTTGGGCCGAGTCAGAGAGAGGCTGAATGAGCTGGAGAAGTCGCCCTGGGTCTTCCTAGGGAATTATTATCCGATTTTTCAGAGTTCGTGTTGGCCCGAATCTTTAAAAGACCTATGTGGCAACTTGCGTTATTTTTGCTTTTTCTCTGTTGTTTTGTTTGCTGTTGGTTCTTTCCCATCTTCCCTTCCTTTCAAGTCCCCCTCTTTCCTTCGGATACCTTTTTTTTTAATGCCTGCTAAGTCTGCTGGCAATTGCTCCCTCTGCAGGGAGACTTAAACTTTATGGTCTTCTAGTTGGGACCAGAGAAAGGAAGAGACTGAATATTTCCAATAGCAAGCTCTCCATCTAGCAAAAGAAACTTCTCTAGCTGCTTGGCTTACAGATGAGGTGTGAGAACACAGGTTAGAAATTCCTGAGAGGACTGAGTTTCCCCCAGAAAGAGTATTAGCGGCCTTTGTAGACCAGGAAGGATGCCGTGGACCTGGGTGGGAATGGCTGCCCCCAACTACCATTGTGACACCAAAGAGCAGGCATTGTAGTCTGCAGTGTCCCAGGTCTCACCCTGAAAGCTCAGCTCTCCCCACTGTGAATGGGTGACAGTCCTAAGAAATGTGGCTGTTTTAATTAGCTGGTGGCGAGTTTGTTACTTTGAGTAGCTAAATTCTCATTAAAGTTGCTGTTTTAATAGACATAATCCTCCCCCACTAACTGCCTATTTGTGTAATTAATTCATCCAGCAACTCTTTTTCTTTGAGAATCACCTCCACCTACTCTTATCCGCCTCCTTCTCTTCCTAACCCTCCCCGCCCCCGCCCTCTCCTAATCTCTCCCAGGCGCCAGAAATGGGGCCTGTGTTCCCAAGGCACCAGGAAGGGTGGAAGCCACAGAGCTGGAACTTGAGACACTGGACGTTCCTGGCTGCAGGTCATATTTTCACACCTCTTGCCTGGTTATTTTTGTGGCCTCGTGGGCAGCAGTGGGAGGAAAGGAGGAGCAGAGGGAGGGGAGAGACTCACCCTCACATGTAGGTTTGACACAAACAGAATTGTGCGGGGTTACGTTTGTAATTTCCCAGTCGTCCCCCGACAAACCCTGAGAAATCTGTAGGCCAGGTGGGAGGTGTGGAGCCTTTCACCATCTTTAGGCAGCCTAAAGGTACCTGTCTCGTCCTACCCAACACACCCAGTGCACTCCTCATATGAACTAACTCCTTCCTGATGGATGTCCGGGTTACTGCAGAATCCGTCTTACAATAATCCCATGGCTCGGCACTTTATTAATCATTCTGTAGGGGAAGCTGCACTCCAGTTTTCTGTTTGATTTGATCTCATTCATCCTGTCTTTCTGCAAAATAGATGGTTGAGTGCATCCGATAATGTATGGTTTAATTTGGAGCACTATGGGTTTGAATTACCATTTTCATAATGTGCTGTGCATTAATGTGTTACATCATTTATAAAGAGAAATGTGCTGGGTTTCAAACTTTCTCCTGAAAGCCAAAGTCACCTAAAGGAAACACAGCCAAATAGCATCGACCCATCTTCCTACCTCACTGCCAGAGAAACTCCTGCCTCCCCTACCGGGGTTAGATCTGCCAACACTCATAAAACCCAACACGAGGCTTTTGTGTGCACAGAATGCAGGTGGGTGTCAAGGTTTAAGGGGAACTTGCACATGGCTGCCCTGGAGCCATCAACGGGCAGGACAAAGCTTCCCCTCATTATTGCATAACAACGGCTTTGCAGCCAACCCCGTTGGAGGAGACCTCCAGTGGATGGCTCTCCTTCGACCCTAATCCAGCACTCCCTCCTCAATGGCTGTAATAACACCAGCTGTCTGTTACTCAAACTCTGACTGAGGAGGAAAAAGCACTGATTATCCAAATACAGTCATTAAAGGGGAAATGTGTTTTTAGGACTGTCAGAGTGATTAATGAGGGCTAGCCGTCTTTGCAAATGTACTTGTTTAGTCTAACTGGCAGCTTCTATTTTCCTATTGATTTATTGCAGCCGTTGCCGGGCCTTGGTGTGTGCGAAGTCAGGTTACTTCACAACTGTGCCCTGTTTAAACAGGAAAAGCATGCACCATTTTGTCCAGGAGGGAGGGAGCAGCCGAAAGTCTCTCCCTTCAGTTCAGTCTCCAGGGGCCCAGACCAACAAAGAAGACATTAAAAAGCTGCAGCCCGGAGAGGGAAGGAAGCTGCCTCCCCTCGAGTGTCCCCAGTCGCTCAGTTCCAAGGTCAGTGGAGACGCACCATGGCCCCTGGACAAAGCCGGCCCCATTGTCACACTCAGCATGCCCACATTTTCTCCTCCAGTCCCCCCAAACCAGCTGTCAGCCACTGGGTCCAAGTACAGGAAAAGCACCCAGCAGAGGAGGATGCCTGGGAGGGGGTGATGGGGCAAGGCCAGGCAAAAAACAGAACCAAAGCCGCCCCGTAGTCCAAGGGTGGGAGCAGGGCCAGGAGCTTTGTGGGAAATCGACGGAGTCCCAGGGTTGATTTCAACTTTTAAAAAGAGGTGGTGGAACCACAGATGTGATATCTACTTCTTTCCACTTGTACAGTTTATGTTTTGACAAATGATGTATCTAATGACCAAAATAGAGAAATGGCAGCTCGAAAAGAGAGTCCCAGTATTTGGGGATGATATTTCCAGGCGGTCAATCATCGCAGCAAACAATTTACAGAATTATGCTTACGTGCCCAGCACAATGCCGGATGCCATGACGCAGAAGAAAACTCGGACAAAATTCCTGCCCGATTTAGGGAGACAAGACATCCCCATGAGACAAGGAGAAAGATAGCATTGTACATAAGTGCATTTATGCTGATCTAGTAAAGGGCTAAATCGTCCTGGGCAGACAGTGAGAAGAGGGCAGGATTCAGTAAGGTGCTAATCGTGCCCATCAGATGGTGGAGCTGCAGGAGCCAGACGGGAGCCCACTGCGGGTGATGTTGGGGACCTTCCCATGGGAGCTCCAATCTGGTGGGAGGCTCCCCAATTCCTCCTGGGCCCGTCCTCTTTGAAGACTGAAAGAAGGCTGAGGTCTTTATTCCACAGCTGTCAGAGGGCTGGAACTGGAGCCCCTGAGCCTGTAATTGCCATTTCTAAAGCAGAGCAAGGAGCAGACTTCCCTAATGCCGTATCCAACGGAGCCGAACTTTCTCCCACTCGCTCTCTCCCTAATCAGCCTGCACCTTCCACAGAGCACTCCAGGCATGGAAACGGTTTGTCCTTCTTCCTAAATGAAGTGCTTTTCCAAGTTTTCCCAGGGTGGTGGCCTATCCCCAGCATTATTAACGCTTTCTAAAACAGGAAAGGCTGTCAGTGGATTTTGATCAACAGATGAGCCAGGAAAACTTTCTCTTAAGAGAAAAGAAGTTGAGCCTGCTGGCTGAGAGACAAGGAAGTGACCATATTTTATAAACTTCAAGTTGGAGACAAATGGCATAAGTGTACTTTGGTGACCTTTAGGACTGTCCTGGAAAATCCATAGTCTAGTCATTGTACACATAGTAGAAAGAGCATTGAAATGGGAGTAAGAAAACCTGGATTTTGTTCTAGTTCTGAAACTTAACCGCTGGGTGACCTTGGGCAAGTCCCTTAATCTCTCTGAATCTATTTTCCAAATTTCTGAAATGAAGTTGTTGGGTCCTATCATCTGTCAGCACTTTCTAACTGGAATATTCTATGAGTTTATAAAATGTTTAAAGAGTGAAGCATTGTGGTTGTCAGAGTTGGTAAGGATGCTCTGTCACTGGCTCCCAGTCAAATACAATCCGAAAGTTTCTATTGGGACAGTCAATGTGGAAGATCCAGAAAAAGAAACCTCATGACTTTACCTCTATAATGGGGGACAGGCGGAGAGGGCCCAAGAAGAATATTGTAATGTGGACTTTTTACCCAGAGCACTGGCTCCCACGAAATGAATTATTAAGATTTTTTTTAATTTGATGAAATGCTGAGGATAAGGTGACACAGGTATTTCAGAGACTGCTTAGGTGCGTAAGTGGGTCGGAAATTATTAAAATAATGTTGAGGATCCTGTGAGGTTAAACAAAGGTCTACGAAAAGAATCACATTTTTCATAGCCTACGGCCAACTGCTTTGGGAAAATGGAACTGGCGAGGGCAGAAATGAAAAGCAGATCAAAATCAAACCACAGTGAGGGGACCTTTGCTCTGACTGGGCAGTGGGTATCTCCCCAGCCCTTTGGAACACAAAATAAAGTGGTCCTCCTGGAGTTTAAATCAGAGCCAGATTTGAGAATGGAAACCGTAATTTGGAAAATGTCATTGCACGTGCCCTGTGTCCTGTTTGCTCTCCTGGGTGTGTGCACATGTGAACATGCATATGCGGCGTGAGTTATGTACGGGTTTGTATGTGGTCCACAAAGGAAACAGTGTGGTCATGCTCTTCCTTCTTAGTTTTGACTTCAAATATGGGCGCCATAAAACAAATAGACAGAAATTCTAGGCCATGCCCACCCTAGGGCATCTCAAGAAGCATCATTTTGTGTGTGCGATGGCACAGCTAAACATAGTAAAATACGCTGGGCATTTAATACTTACAACCAACCTGCAGATCCCTTTAATGAGAAAACTGAAATTTGGAGAAGTAAATTGCCCAAGATCTCACAGGGAAAGAGCTGTAGAATCAGGATTCTAACACAGTTCTGACTATAAAACTCTTTGCACTAAGCCAAGTAGCTTCAGACTTTGTATCTAAATGGGTCGAGATACTACAGATGGATAGAATAAGGGGAACTGTCACATGGGAAAGTTTTGGCCAGTGCCCCTGCATGTGTTGGGACCGTGCTAGACACCACACAATTCAAGCTACGTCAGTCCCGCCCCTCCTTCCGAGAGCTGAGAGGCTGCTCAGTGCTCTGGGCTGACTCATTCAGTAAATATTACAGAGCGCCCACCATGGACTAGGTGCCATGGGCTTCTCTGGGGATTAAAAGTTGAGACACTGGCTTTGCCTCAAGGAGCTGCCAGTCTAGAAGGAGATGGATGTGTAAGCTAGTTCAGATCTGAGGGACTAAGGGCCCCACTAATGCCATTGTGGTAGTCAGTCTAGGCTAGATTATGCTGCAGTAACAAATTAACCCCAAAATCTCAGGGGTTTAACACAACAAGGGCTTATTTTCACTTATACTACATCTCCATCATGGATTGATAGGGCTCTCTGTCTCAGGCAGGGTTTGACCAGAGAAGCAGAACCAGTACTATAGCAAGGCATTGGCTTACAACAGCTGTGGGACTGGCTGAGCAAGCTGGAAGTCTCTAGGGCAGGCAGCCGGGCAGGCAGGGACAATCACAGGCAGGCTGAAACTCTACTGGCACGAGCCATTTGGAGTCTCTGAGCTCGGGGAAGGCCTAAGCTCTCTTTTAAAGGGCTTGCCTAATTAGGTCAGGCCCACCCCAGCTGATCTCCCTTTTGATCCACTTAAAGTCAACTGATTATGGACCTCAATCATATCTGCAAAATTCCTTCACAGAAGTATCTCCATCAGTGTTTGATTCAATGATGGGGACTCTCATTCGGTCTAACAAGGTGACACATCAGAAAGCATCCCAGTGGTGTGTGTAATTAATCAGGCCCACTGACTGACAGAGGAACATCCTCAGAGGTCACAGCAGGCAAAGGGCTGGAGTGCAAGGGTCTTGCACAAACAATTATGTGTTTCAGGCTAAAAATGAACTGTGCCACCTCTGCTCATAATCTTCTGACCAGAACTGGTCACACAGCCCCATCCCCACTGCGAAGGTGGGACATGGACCCTCCCTCATGCCCAGAAGGAAAAAAGAGCTAAAAAAGGGTCCACCACAGGTGTTGCCTGGGTGCTATGACCAGCTTCCATCCTGCCCAACCATGCTCATTTACACAGGGGGAAACTGAGTTTGTGGCGAGAGGAAGGCACAAGTGACCGCCAAGGGCCACACCGTGAGGAAGGGAGAAGCAGGATGAGAACTCACCTCTCGCTCTCTCCAGCTCGCCTCTGCCCTGCGTCCTCAGGCCTTACCTAACGAAGCTCCTTCCAAACCCACTGAGCCCTGTTTACCTGGAGGAAGTTTACACTTGAAGTTGTGGGAGACAGGCGCAGGAATGGAACGTTCTAGCCAGATAAGGCTGGCCTCCCCATGGTTAAGTCTGAGGTCTGTGAGACCTTGAAGTTCAAAGAGATGCGTGACCTTCCTCATACCTTGTAGTCCTGAGATCTCCATCTGGTGGCTTGCGAAGAACCACCAGTTGAGCACTGAGGCAGCGTACTGACCACTCCTCCTTATAAGAAGGGTGGGCACCTCCCATGTGTTAGAGTCTGGCAATGCTTGCATTTGTGAAAGTCACTAAAAGTGAAGGATTGATTCAAAGCAATCATGATCAATGGTCAGTGATGAGCAAATGCCATCAACGGTATGTGCTCCAAGCTGAAATGAAAAAGGTCTGGCCAATGGGGAGCAGACATGGCTTTCTTCCTTCTCTAACATTTACTGAGCGCTTGCTGTGTGCCAGGCACTGTACTAAGCACTCTCCATACAAGGTTTTAGTTGATTCCGGCAGCAGTTCTCTGTGGTGAATCCATTATTGAACATATTTTGCCCAAGGTCACAAAGCCAGTGAGCCGTAGAGGGAGGGCCCCTACCAAGTCTATCTGATTCCAGAAACCTTTCTCCTGCCACCAGAGCCACCACGTGCTGTTGTTCAGGTGGTGCCCTGCACAAGCACATCCAGCCAAGGGAGTAAGTGAGGGCTCCACGGCCCCTCAAGACACCTGGCCTGGGCTGCATGAGCCTGGCAGGGTGTCTTTTTCTAAATCTCCCAAAGACTCCAGGTGGCTGGGATGGGTGGAGCCTTGCTATCCTCTGACCCTCTCCTCTAGAGACCCTAGGTCAGAAAAGAACCTTAAATCTGCTGATCCCGGGCTCACCTCCTGGTGGTCACAATGAAGCCTCTGCAGTGTGCTTATCCTCATGGAAATATTTCTTGAGAACCTACTACATGTGCTAAATGCTATCCAAGGATACTGATGCATAAGACATGAACACTTGCATCCAGCTGCCTGCAATCTAGTAGGAAAAAACAATACAAACACGTGCTAATCACGTGAAATAAAGTATGACATTAACAAATGAAGGGGACCCATACGAAGTGCCGGGCATTCAGAGCACCCGGGGAGCTGGAAGGATTCGTTCATTCATTCACTCAGCCCCCAGAGGAGGAAGGAGAGGTCTGAGAGGCCGGTGGGCAGCCTGAGCAATGCCCAAAGCTGGACCGTGCAAGGTGTGTTGAGGGATGTCCCTCCAGCTCATGCCAACCAGCTTCCGTCTGCACGGAGCCCAAAGGCACCTGCAAGAATAACTTAGGGGAGTCAGTGCTTCGGGGCCAGCAGCATAGGTGCAGCCACCCAGCAGCCTCGTCAAAGGAAGGATGACAGTCTCAGTACAGATATAGCACAGTTAAGGGGCTGCAGTGGGAGGGAGGGAAGGCTCTTCGCAAAATTCAGCTCTGGGCTTAGTACTGAAACTTGCATCCCGCATGCCAGCCCAGCAGTCCTCGTCACAGTCACCCAGCCTGGGCTCTCCTGTTCCCAGGGTCCACCCTCCTGGCTCCGGTTAGAGCTGCAGGGCCCAGAGCACAGAGAGGGCTCTTGATGGTGACACTGGCAGGTGGACCTTCACGACCATCCCTTTCTCGATGCTCACCTGTCTCCCCGACCCTACTCCCTTCTTTGGGAGCGCTGGAGGAGAAACGTTCTTAGAGGGCATCCTTCCTTGCACCCCATGCTCCTAACCATCACCCTCCCCTCTGTCCCTCCCCCATGCCATTTCTCCCCCTAACACACACGCTCTCTCACCCTCACCTCCCTCCCTCCCCCACCCCTTCCCCTCCATTTGTTTCAATGAACAGCCCCTTTTATCTATTCTGTAGGTACAAATGAAGCTGTCAAATTTGATCAGCCGCTTGATATGACAGGCTGTGGGAGTCAGGACCCCTTGAACAGAGTGGGCCTTGTCTGTCACAGCCTGCCTGACACTTCCCATAATGCCCAGACTGATGAGATTCTGAGTAGGGCCCAGCACATTTTCAACTCTATTTTGGGTGAAAACCCTTCTTGAAAGATCTTGAAAGGAGCTGGCAGTTCAGCCGCCCGGATGATTAATGAGGGTTGGCTCCGCTGGATGGATTTCTCCTGGTGCCAACAGCCGTCCTCCCAACAGGCTAGAACGTGTTGCCGTTGACTTCCCCCAGCACTTCCCCCTCTCAGCAACACCCCCTAAAAAACCTTTCCCACCAACCCTGGACATTCCCCCCGTCACCCCTCACCTCCACGCATCTCTGTCGGTCCTCTCTCATTTTCTGACGCAGGAGCAGCCTCGACATATGGAAAAAGTTAACCATCACAGCTGAGTGAGGCCTAGCTGGAGTGAGCAGGGCCTGCTGGACAGCTGTGCAGGTTTGAGGGGCCAGGCTGAGAGGGGACTGAGGAGGACAGTGACCCAAGCTCTCCTTGTGTGCCACGTCACACGCCCCAATGTTCACGGGTGGGCCTCTCCACTTTTTCTCCATGGCTCTCAGGAGCTTGGGGAGAGAAACCATGAGGTGTCTAAGGTCCCAAAGAGATAAAGAATCAAGGTCCTGGTTTTTCTCTTATCTCACAGTGTTTCTCAGAGGGGGCACTATTGACATTTGGGGCAAGACAATTCTTTATTGGGCAGGACCCTCCTGTGCAGGGTAGAAGATTGAGCCAACAACCCTGGTCTCAAGACACTCATTGTTTGTGGCACCCCCCCAATCATGGAGACAACTCGAAACATCCCCTACAATTCCAAATGCCCCTGGGGGTGGTACCAGCGCTAGTTGAGAACTATTAGGGTAAAGAGGCTCCCTCTGTCCCTCCCTCGTGCCTCGAGGGCCTTGCCCACTTCTCTGGCTCCTTCAGCTCTCACTTACACCCCTCAAGCCCACTCAGTGGGGAGAGCACCTCGAAAGAGAGGAAAGGAGGAGGTAGGGTGTTCTCCCACCTCCCCGAAACTAACTGTTCCCCTCTGCTGCCTACCTCAAACCAGCCCCCTCTAAACTCTATATTCTGTCCCTCATCCTCTGCTCCTGCTGTCCCCAGCAGACCGTAGCTTATCAATGCTCAGGGGAGAAGAATGGTGGCCAAAACTTTTTTGGGGCTTCCAAGCTCAGAATCCTTCAGGAAGAGGGCAGTGGAGGGCAGTTAGGGTCAGGAACATGCTGTTTCTTTCTGGAACATAGATTTCTTTTTCAAGCCAGCCTCCAAGGTCTGGGGACTCTATCAGAGGAGAAGCTGGGCCCCTGTAACCAGGGCCGTCACCCAGGATCTCTTGTGGAGCAGGCTAAGCACGTTCCACAGGGCCAGGCCATGAGGGAGAGTTCCCAAGAACGCTAAGCCATACCTACTCTCCTCACTCACCATTTTCTTCTCCCCCTTTCCTTCTGAAAAAGAGAGAGAGAGAAATCCCATGTTCACCCACCCCCACAGCCACTGGATAATGCCCAACCCGCTCTGAGATCGTCCGGCCCCCAGATGGACCCAGCACCATTGGTGCATGCATTCTGTGCCACCTGCTGAGCATCTACCGCACACCAGGTACTGGGACGACTCTGGGCATACAGAAGTGAGTGAGCCAAAAGACACAGCTCCTGCCTTCATGGAGCTTACAGACTAGCAAGGAGAAAACAACTCAACAAATCTATGTGTGCTCATAGATTGTGGTAGGAGCAATAAAGGAAAAGCAGAGTGTTTTGGAGTGCATACAGAGAGGCTGTAACAAGGAACCCTTATTTAGAACTAAGGTCAGGGAGAGCCTCTTTGGGGACATGACCTTGAAGCTGAGACCTGAAGGCTGAGCTGGGTTAACTAGGTGAAGAGGGAGGAGCATCCTGAGCTGGGGAGATGCACACCTGAACATCAGCCAAATGCTACTGGCACGATGGCGCTTTCCCTTCTAGCTGTGCCTCCATGGAAGTACAAAAACTCAGCCCAAGCCCTGGAAGAAGCAGAAGTGGGAAGAGCTGGGAGAAGAAAGGCGACAAAGAGGTGTGGAGGGAGACCCTGACCACCCAGTCACCCCGCAGTCCAGGGCACCAACACTGCCTTTGTAAGGCAAGACCACGTACGAAGGCAAGCCAGAGGGAGCAGGGAGACTGGTCTGGTGCCAACGGGACCTCCTTGGCTAGTGGCAGGGACGCCCTTGGGCAGACTTTGAGGTGTACTAGTTTGGGGAGCTGTGGCATGGACAGCCGCTATTGGAGACAGAAATTAAATAATGATCACTCAAATAAATATATAATTACAAGGTTCTTGCTGAGTGTGTGAAGCTTGAGGGGAAACTCAGCTCTCTTCAAGAAAAATAATTTTGTAATGAAATATGGAAGAGTGTGTTTCTTACTCTTGGAAATCCAGAGACCTTCATTGGCTCCCATTGTCCAATCAAGCCAAACCTTTAATCCAGCATTCAAGTCCTCCACAAGTGGCCCCCACCTACCTCTCCACCCTGCCCCTACCAGAACCCTTCCCAGGAGCCAAATGGACAACTCACTGTCCCCTAGACACCAAGCTCTCACATTGAGCTATTCCTCCTTGCTCCTCCTCACAAGTCCACTGGTCTCGTTTTTAGCCCAACCAGTTGTGGTTTCCCCTAGCTCTGAATTGCTTGAGCCCCTTCTTTTATCGTCTTTATAGTCCTTCTCTATGTGAGGACCCATCACCGCCACCCACTGGACCATAAATTCCGTAAAGGCAAGAAGTGTCTTTTCTTCATCTTTGAGTCGCTTGTGTTCCTAGGACAGTGCCAGGGAAAGGGTGGACAACCAGTAAGTGCTTGCTGAATTGGAAAACAGCTGAAGGGCTTAAACATGTGTCAGCATCTTGAACTGAAGTCATTAGTGGGATGAGAGAAGAGATCTGAGGGCAAATCTCTAAGAAGTAACAAAAAACAGAGCAATCAAGGAAGAGAAAGCATGCATGCTCTCCACCAATGGCCTAGCGACCAGCTGCTCCGGAAGCCTTTCCTTACCTCATCAGCCTACCCACGCCCACAACAGGAGGGGTGGTCCTGAGGCGGTCACTCTGAGGACTCTGGCTATGGTGGCAAATCCTCAAGGCAGGCAGAGGAAACCCATCGGGGACTGGGCAGTCAGTGGCCTCCTTCCTCTACCAACTCGCCATGGTGGCTGAAATTCCCTCACTCAACTCATTCCTTGGAGTTAAGGAACAAAGTCCTGAGAAAAACATCATAAAATGTGCTTGTGAAAGGGCAAAAGGAGAAGACAACCCTCAATGCATCAGTGCTCACCAGCCCTGTGTGGGAAGAGCCAGCAGCTACGTAGACAGGAAGCAGGGTCTGCAGGGAATGAGACATGAGACCATTGAGGGGAGGGAGGGAGCCAGGTCAGGAAAGCTCTGGAACATGAACATTTTCCCAGGAAAGGCAGCTCCGGGGTTAGCTCCCAGGAGGACCTGGCAACTGGGCAGCACACACACCAAGAACGCAGGGCAAGAGGACTTACCTTCTAAGAGCACCCCTGCCACCATACAACTCTGTATTGGATCCTGAGCTCCTCATGGAAGCCCAGCATGATGCAGGGACCCTGACCTGTGTTCATTGCAGTATCCACAGTGTCCAGTGTGTGCCCCGCATGCAACAGGCACTCAATAGATATTTCTTGAGTAAACGAATGAATTAATAAGGCTGCAGAAAGGTGCTGAGAATGGACCCCAAAGAGAAACCAGTCCTTCCTCTCCCTTCTTCAAAGGGACCCAGAAGACCTGCAGAAATTCAAGCCCAAGTTGCTGGAAGCCACCCCCGAAATTAGTCAAGTCCCCTCATCTAGCAGGCAGAGGTCCACACCTGAGCAGCTTGGGAAGGTCGCACTTCACAAACTTACCCCACCAGCTTTTGGAACAGAACTGAGCTCCCTGCTGTCTCTCAGAATTTCTTCAGGGAGAAAAAGAATTTTCCTGGCCACTGGGCCAGAATATAAAAACAAGGCTACATAAAACAGGCCTAAGAGGGAAAGGGTAGGCCAAAAACAATATGCTCCTCTCTCCTCTGTTGTTTTAGGACCTCAACTTCTTTTCCCAGTGAGGAGGAGGAGGCGAGGGGAGCGAAGCCTAATGACCCTCTGCCCCCTTGCCAGGACAGAGGCCCTCGCAGGCAGGGAGTCAAAGAAAACTTTTCCGAGACTGATTACCAAGAGGGTAACTAGGTACAGAGAGCACATGTGAAGCGGCTCCTCGTTTCCAATTCAGGACTGTCAGATGGTGATTAATGACTAACAGCCACAGAGCAGCCTTGATTGCCAAGTGCCGTATTGTTAATGCTGACATTTAATGAGGCCGGACACAACTCCAGCACAATTCCACACCATCATCTGCAAATAGTGCTCGACGGACTTAATTGGTTAAGTATTTGTGTGTGTGTGTGCATGTGTGTGTGAGAGAGAGAGAGAAGAGAGGTAGAAAGGACAGGAGAAAGGGGTGAAATGTCTGTGTGTGAATTTGCCCTATGTGGACATCTCTATTTTAACACATGTAACTGTGTAATCACTTGAGTCGGGTGGAATGAGCCCATGTGACTATATCTGCAGACCTACAACATCACCTCAGTCCCCAAGAGAAAAGTCTCTGATATGGCGAGAGCCCCCACAACACCCTCCCCACCCGCCACTCCACCTCACCCCTGCTGTGGTCTCCCCACCACCACCATCACCGCTGTCTCTGAGGAGCAGCTGGGAACTGGCATATTTGTGAAGTTAAAACACATGAAAGAGAGTTGAAAGAAGAAGTTGTCTGGAAGTGGGCCTGGATCCAGGGCTCCTGAGAAGCCACTTTCTCACTGGACTCAGATCAATGGTCCCTTGGCCCGCCTGACTGGGCGGATCCTCCTCTGCCAAGAGAGAACTGTTACCCCCATTCCGGAACTCAACACTCTCTTAGGAGAGGAACGGAATCCATCTTATTGTTCTAGAAACAGAGTCCCAGGCAATAGGGACAGAGAGACTGGCCCAGCAAGGATTCTCTGAGCCAACTGAACAGGTGACAAAGGGCACAGGAAAGGAGATGTTGGCTCCAACGGAGCTGACCAATTCAAGGAATCCGTGTTCACGGAGTCCTGGCTATACTCACGAGGTTGTGGCTTGGCCTTACTGGGACGGTAGGGGATAGGTGAAACCCAGGTAGCTGGCAATCTAGTTGGAGAAATAACAAGTGGACATAGAAGAGCAGCCTGGACAGTGGATGCTAAAGGCCAAATGAGCAGCACAGGTGGTCAGTGCCACCAGCCATCAGAGGAGAGGTCAGTTCAGAGGAGAGGCCGGCCGGAAATGCCTAGAAAAGGCAAGGAGTACGCAAAGTGGTCCAAAAGACAGCAGCCCTCAGGTGGAAAGAGCTGGGAAGGCCATTAACCAGGTAAGGGCTTGGGAAGTTGAATTCCCATTAATTCTCTTTTAAAGCCTTGTTCCTTGGGGGGCTGGCCTGGTTGCATAGTGGTTGGGTTCGCACACTCAGCTTCAGTGGCCTGGGGTTCGTAGGCTCAGATCCTGGGCACGGACCTAGCACTGCTCATCAAGCCATGCTGTGGCAACATCCCACATAAAACAGAGGAAGATCAGCAACAGATGTTAGCTCAGGGCCAATCTTCCTCACACACACACACACAGAAAAGCCTTGTTCCTCAAAGTGTGGCCCTAAAACCAGCAGCATCACCAGGGGCTGGGAGCCTGTTAGAAATGCAAACGCTCAGGCCCCACCGCAGACCTATGGCTGTAAAGCTGTGCTTGAACAGGTCACTGCATGCACATTACAGTTTGAGAAGCACGGCTCTAAATGCCTGGTCAGGAAGCCACATGTAGAAGCAGGCTTGACCCAAGGACCTGATGTCTGAAAGTTCCCTGACATTTGCCCACTGTTGCTACTACATCAAGCATCACCCCAATCCCCTCACCCCTCACCTCTGAAGGAGACAGGGCTCCCTCCATGTTCCCTGTCCTCCCTGTCTCACTGCCCGTGGCCCTGTGAACCACAACTGGAACACCTCAGTCATCAAGGTGGGTCCTGTTGCTTTTTCCACTCGGAGCAGAGTCACAGCAGGACAGCCAGACACCCTCGGGAAGGCCGTGGGTGGCTTTGTGAGGCTCACCCCCTGCAAGCCCCCCTGAGGGCTGAAGGGCTCAGGTCACAGGCAGGAGCAGGTGACTTTCTCCTATGGGTGTCCCAAGTCTGGGGTCTTTGTTCCAGTCCAGTGGTTGGAACCTCAACACCCCATGCCGAGGAATTCAGTTCATTACTGAGGCCTCATGTAATTACCACCCAGCCGGCTGGCCTTCATTCTCTTAGGCATTCCTAACCTCCCTGATTGCCCTGCTCCGCCACCCTAGCTGTGGGAGGGTCAGCCTCCAAAAATAATAATTAAAAGCTAATGTTTCCTCTTGTGACTCTGGGCCGAGGGGTGCCCCTGCTGTGACCAAATCTTCCAAACCCTTTGGATGAACCACTGCATCTTGCCTGCCTCGGCCTCTCATCTTTGCAAAGACAAACCATTAGAGGCTCTTCCCACTAGCTGCCAGTTCTTTCTGCCCCAACCAAGTTAAGCTTTTCCCCCAGCTTCATTAAAAGCTCCTATGACCTCTATCCTGTAACCCTACCCCACTCTAAAAATGTAGGAGACAACGTGGACCAGGAGACAAGAGACCTACCTGGGTTCCGGTTCTAGCTCCTCTGCTCCCTGGGTGGCCAAGAGCAGAGCACTTCACATCTCCGTGCCTCAGTTTCCTCCTTAGAGTGAGAGGGTTGGATAAAATGGATGACCGCTAAGATCCTTTTCATCTATAACAGTCCATAATTTCATTTCAGAGAATTGCTGTGAGGACCAAATGCAAGGAGATAATGGATGTTATAACACACGGAAAAGTTTAAAATGATTCGCAAACACGAGGTAGGAAGGAGTCTCCTGTCTTGGAATCGCCCACCAGCACGTCTTTGTAAATATCCTATTGTTTTCATGGCTCATGGTTTCCTCCACAGATTGGGGGCAGCACCAGGGCAGAGATGGCGGCTTCCATTTCTTTTGTATCCTCTCCCAGTGGCTAATACTCACAGAAGCCACTCAACATCTGGGTGACAGATTGAGTGCCCTCCTGGCTGCTCACTCACTTAAACGGACTTATAAGAAACTGAAGAGAAAAGTGGTCCCCTTTGCTTCTTAGAAGGAGAAGGGAAAGCACCTCTTTTAGATATGCACATCCCACATCTACTGAGGAAAGAAAATCCTTAAAATTTGTTGGATTTGGGAATTCAAATGGAATTTTTAATACTGACTTGCAAATTAGCACATAGCAGCACACTCAAGGCTCAGTTCCATTCCCCCAAGTACTTGCTGATATACTGTGTGCTGAGTGCCAACCCTCTGCTCAGTGGTAGAGGGAATACAGAAGAAACACTATAAGGTAATAGACGTTTTTTAACAAACATAGTAGGACTTAGATATCAAAATAAATATTGTCCCGTTCAAAATGGTTACTTTGGAATGGTATACACTTATTCTAATACCTTATTTCGCTCAAAACTCTTTGGAACTCTTTGAAAATCAAGAATGTGAAAGCCTGTCACATTCTTTACTGACAGTGACAAACCTTTATGTTTGATTAGGTGAGAGTAACGTCTCTTGAAGCCAAGCTGGATGGCCAGCCTTATTCAGTCAGGTCAAAAATCTAAATAATGTGCATCTTATAATGACGCTCCTAGTGAGCACACAGGAATAGTGCAGCCTTCCCGTGTGAATACTCTGCAGGCCTTCTTTCATTGACTTGCCTGAGTTTGGCTGTCTATAAAAATCAAGCTCATGATAGATCTCCTTGCTTCTGTTCTTGTCCTACACCCCACCCCAACCACCATCATCTATTCTCAACACAGCAGCCCAAGAACCCCAACATCTTCTAAAAACATAAGTCAGATCATGTCCCTCATCTGCTTGAAACCCCACAAGGGCTCCCATCTTACTGGGAGTTGAGGCCAAAGTCCATAGGGTGGCTTCTGAGACCCCACAGGATCCAGCTCCCAGTTCTCTCTCCCACCTTTCTCTCCTCCAGTTGCTCGGCTCCAGCCACATGGCCTCCGTGCCATTCCTCAAAATGCCAGGCATGCTCCAACTTAGGGGCTTTGCCCTAGCTCCCTCTTCTGTCTGGAAAATTTCTCTCAGATATCCACGTGGGCAACTCCCTCGTTTCCTTCAATTCTTTGGTCAGTTTTCACCTTCTCAATGAGACCTAGTCTGACCTTCTATTTAATGCCTCTATTAATAATGCCTTCTGTTAATACCTTCCACTTAATAACTCTACACACACACTCTCGCCTACACACATTCACTCCTGATCTCCTTTACCCTGTTCTTTTCTTTTTTTCCCATGGCACTTATCACCTTTCACTATACTATATAATTTATCTATATATTATTTATAATGTTTATTGTTATCTGCATCCCCCTGCTAAAATCTAGCCTCAGGAGGGCCAGAGGCTTTGTCTGTTTAGTTGAAAAAAGCTTGGAACTGACACTCAATAAGTATATGTTGAACTGAGTTAAATTGAATGACAGATCCCAACTTATATAACATATAGTCCCTACCTTCCAGTTGCTTACCAATCTGATGGTGAGAACTGGAGACACACACCTGAAAGTGAGTGAAGAGTACACAACAATACAAGACTAAGTGGTATCCACAGTAATGCTGTAGGAACCCTGGGAGGGACAAGTGCAGGATGAAGGAGGAGAAAGGGCTCCGGCTGAGCCTTCCATCTAGTGAATCAAATCTCCTCCTTGTCCCCAGCACAGGCTCCCGTCATCTCAGCCTCTATTCGTTTGCTCATGTTGTCTCCCTGCCTGAAGTCCTCTACCCTTCTGGCCTGCTTAGCCCAACCCTACCCACCCATCAACGCTTAGCCCCAGCCCCCTTCCTCCTTACAACTTTCCTTGATTACTCTAGCCCTCACTGACTTGTCTCTCCTCTGAGCTCCTACAGCACCTACATTTTGTGTCAGACCATTTAGTCTTCAGACGGAAACACTATGTGTGTATGTGTATTATTTCCCCAACTAAGGACCACATCTTTTGCTTCTCTCTTTAGAATGATGCCAAGTGCTGTGCAGTAGTGGCACCTCACATAGTGGCACCAGTTGGTCAGTCAACAGGCAGAGAGAAAAGAGGAGGGATTCCAAGCACAGGAAACATCAAAAGCAAGAAAATCATGGCATAAATTGACGTGATGAGTTTAAAGATATTACACCAGTAGTTCTCAGCCCAGCTGAGGTTTGAATCACCTGAAGAGCTTTTAGAAATACCTCCATGCAGAAGCCCCGCCCCAGACCAATTTTCTCAGAATATCAGGGAATGTGGCCGAGGCATCACTATTTTTCAAAAGCTCCCCAAGTGATGCTAATGTGTAGCTAGAGTTAAGAACCATGGTATTAGCAAAAACAGAAGGAGTGAAAGAAAAAGAGGTGAAAAGGAAACTGGAAAACAGGCACAAAAAACTGTGAGGGTGCCCATCCTTCTTGTCCATTTTGTTCCCATCAGTTTGTCATGGGAATTTGTCCTTGTCAGAGTGGTCTGGATGGATCCGCTATGAACAGATGCTTCTGTCATCTGCCATGGAGAGAACAGACAGCACTGACGAATGCGGGCACAGCCCACAGGGTCAATCTGTACCCACAGGATTCGGAAAAGTTTGGGGAAGTTAGAGGACTAGTTTAGACCACTTGAAAATTTACGTTGCAGTTTCTCCCCCTTCCAGGTTGTTAGCATTCAGTTTACTCTCGCTTATACCTGCCCATCAGAAGAGCCAAGAAGTATGTAAATTATACTCAGGCTACGCTTGTAGAAATTCCTGCCTAATTCTTTGCACTCCTCCCTCCACCTCCTCTGGAATCGAGCAGAAGTCACACCTCCTCGCTGTAATAGGTAATCTGGCTCAAGTGCATTGAAGAGCATGCCAGGAACTTGAAGAGCTAGAGAGTCCTCACCTGGTCCGGTCTGTAGTTGCTGCCTGCCCACGACCTTTTCTCCTCTGGTCCCTCCTTTCTCTACGTAGAAAACCCAGAGACAGAACAAGCACCCAAGCTGCACTTCCCGGGAGCTGCCTCCAGGGGCGCCTGTGCAGAGCGGCCTCTCCTCCCGGCCCGCCCACTGACTGCGCATCGGCAGACAAACCATTACTATCGCCAAAAGTCCCTATCCACCAGATGCCGCTGTTAGGGACGAGGCTGACAAGACAAGTGCCTCTGGGAAAAGACACGGGGCTGACATTCAGAGTAGGACGTAAAGGATTGAGAGGGAAAGTTTTCCTGAGCTCGAGACCTGTTTGTTTGGGAATGGAGGCGTTGGGAGGTGAGAACTGAAGGAAAAAGGAACCCAAAGGGAGATATGTTGGCACCTAGTGGCTGGAACAGGGAGAGAAGGGAGTGCCAGGGAACAAGGGGGAGGGTGTGGAAAGACGAGGCTAGGGCGCTGACGACAAGCTTCCCCAACTCCACAGGCTGGCCAAGCCCCAGCCCTGGATCCAGAGGAGTCACAGCCGAGAGCCGACCTCCGAGGCCACGTCCTTTCACCTCCTCGCTCCCTGGTCTCTGTGCAGCAATTGTGGTCCGCCAGGTTCTGGCCAATGTGTAGCCTCTCCATGCTGAAAATGGCCCCTTGAAAAGTGGAGGGGAAGAGACCAGCCCCCAGCAGCGAACCCCATATATACCGGGAGGTAACTCGAAACCCCAGAGCTGGGCCAGGGGAGGAGGGGAAGGGTAGAGGGGGATGAGGTTTTTCCACTTCCATTCGCAACTGTCAGGCGGGTGATTAATGACCAACAGGTTTGGAATCGCCTTTATTGCCAGATCAGTATTGTTGCCCATGACAGCTAATGAGGTTGGACAGGCTTCTCCACACTGAGCTTTATGGGGCCGGCTCCCTCCCCTGCAGAGCTCGCAAGCCCTGCCAGCTTTTGTGCACTGGAATGTTCCAGCCCCACACCCCGCTTTGCTCCTCCAACACTACCTCCCCCAACCCCCTGAACCACCATGTCACCCAGAACCTACCCCGTCCACAAAGGAAGCTGGGGAGCAAGGGTTTCTGATGCCCAGCCTGCTCAGAGAGACCCATCTGTTACGCCCACACCCCTGAGCGCCCCTCCCCAGCCCTGCTGGAGCTTGAGCAGTGGGATGGGGGCAGCTCTGAATAAAAAGGAAGGGAAAGGAACAAAAGCAAACATCGCAGCCCTTAGGTTTAAGACAAGGGGAAGACACGTCTGTATGCTTGTTCTGGACAGTCTGACCAGCAAACTTAAGAAGCCATTCCCCAGTCAGCCGTAAAACTCAAAAAGTATTTTATACATTACCACTTCAATCCAGCAAATGTGTTGGGTGGGGGGAGTGAGGACAGAGGAATGAGGGAATTTAGGAAAGGAGGTTTAATCACAGTTAATACTGATTTTTTAACCAACCACCTTGAGCCTAGATACACAAAGCCAGGTTTCAGTGCAGAAATCAACTTGGTCTGAGGTTTCAGGGTAAGGAAATGCTGGCTTTGTTTTCTGCTCTCTTACAAATAATCTTTACCTTTGTGCTAGTTCACATCTTGATACGGTTAAGCACGTGTTTGCCTGGGGTTTAATATTTGAAGGAGTTGGAGCAATGTAATAAGCAAACAGCTTAAAAGGCCCAGAAAGACCCCCTCAGCTTAAAAATCTATTACTTTTCAACGTGATATAAATGTATTTTGCTTCTGCTCAGAGCAATTTCCTAGTTTACTCTTATTAAACCAGGAGACGGCTTAGCAGAGTTCTTGATTTATGAAACACATACTAGATTCATTAAAACCTTAAAAGATTTAATACATTTTATCAGGACATTAAATCTGTGCAGGCTTTTTAAATCAAATACCTGCCATATTTCATCCCCCACACCCTGCGCACTTACTTAAGAACACTAAAATGTGCACTGACAGACATTATGGGTGTTTTCGGGCCTGATTTCTAAGTGGCATTAAAGTCCTCCCCTCTAGGATTTACAGCCTGGCCTCTCCCCAAGTCTGATCTACTGAAGAACAAGTGACTTCCCTCTTTGGAATTCGGTTCAGTAGGATGGGCTAAGATCTACATTCCGAACATATATACAAATGTTTCCACCTCTCCCATCCCATAGCTGGTGGTTTTTATCCTCACTGGTTCTCTAGGACCCCACCAGCAATGCCCCTCCATCTCCCATCTTCCTCCAGAACTCCTCCTGGGCTCTGCTTCCACGCGTCCACGCTCACAGCATCCCCTTCCATTCTCTACTCCCCCGACTCTTAGCCATACAGCACTGCATCAACACACCTGTCGTTCTTTGGGATGCCTGGAAAGCTGGCTGTCTCATTCTCAGTCCCCTTTTTAAGTCTTGCTATACAACAGTGGTTCTCAGCTGGAGGCAATTTTGTCACACACACCCCCCAGGGGACATTTGGCAATGTCTGGGTACATATTTGGTTGTCACTACTGGCATCTAGGCAGAGAGGCCAGAGATGCTGTTAAACATCCTACAATGCACAGGACAGCCCTCCCCATCCCACCCCCCAAAAAAGAATTATCCAGCCTAAAATGTTGATCGTAGCAAGGTTGAGAACCCCTGATACAGAACCTTACCAGGCCCAAATGGTCTCTCCACTCTTCTATGCTTTCTTCACTTGGATTGTGGCTTATAGCTAGTAGGTGTTCAACAAATGTTTATTGAATTGAACTAAATTTCTCTCCCGATACACTGACATTTTCCAAATTCACAAATATAGGGGGAGAAAAATATTGAATTAACAATCAGATGATCTGCCTGCGACCTTGAGGAAGTGACTTAACCCTCTAACTAGCATGTCCTCATCTGTTAAATGGGGTTATAGTGAAACCATCCTCATGGAATATTATGAAAATCAAATGAGCTAGTCTAACTGAAAGCACTTTCTACATCCTAAAGGGTCATGTGATATTTATTATTTTAATCAAAAAGCACTTATTGAGTGCCAGTTATGTGCTGGGAATTATGTTAGACTCTCCGGGGTAGGGGTGGGAGACACAAAGGTAACTCAAACGAAGCCCCTACCCTCCAGGAGCTTACAGTCTTGTGAGAAGTACTGACATAGAACCAGAATATTTCAGTGAGTGCCGCAGGAGAAGGATGCACAGGAGGCTGTGGAAACAGAGATGCAGCATTTAGAAGGGTCTTGAAGGATGAGTAAGAGTTGGTCTAGTAAAACACAAAAAACAACAGACTATCATAAAAGCTGAGGTGTGGGCAGAGAACCCACATTAAAATCATTAAAGATCTTGTAAGACAAGCTAAGAGATGTGAAGCTTTTTCTGCAGGTAACCTGTGATTGTGTTTTTAAGCAGAAAAAGTACGAGTCAAAGATCACAAGGAGCAGTGTGGAAGATGCACTCATTTAAGGGTAGGCTACAGGGTGCAGTAAGGAGATCACTAACATTAGATTCTTACAATAATCCAAGGGAGAAATGATGAAGCCCTGAACTAGGACACTGTATAGAGAGAAGGGTACAGGGGCAAGGAATAATTAGAACTTCATAACTAAATGGTTGGGGCAGATGAGGATAGAGGTTGAGCGTCTGGTTGGATGGTTGAGTGCGTGGTGACGCCTTCAATGGGAGGAGTACGTTTGAGGGGAATTACAAGTTCAGTTTGAGACATGATTGGTTTGTCCCCATCCAACATCCAAAGAGATGGTATTCTAGTCTGTAACTCATAGCTATGATATATGTTTGGGAGAGTCAGCAACAACCACACAATTAGAATCTTGAGAACACAAGAGACCTTCCAGAAAGAGAAGGTAGAGAAAGAAGAGCAGTGGATCAAGGCTAGAGTTCACAGAAGTAGTTGAGGATGAGCTAATATAGAGACTACAAAAGGAACATTCAGACAAGTAGGAGGAAAACCAGGAGGGATGGGGCCACTCATGGAAGCCAGGGGTGGGAGGTTTAAGCATTAAGGGGTCAGTCAACAGTACCAAGTGCATCAGAGAAAAGGACTGAAGGACTGAAAACAAGGGATGGAGAGTGAGGAAGTCAAGACAGCAGCAGTAGGTACATGTTCAAGACACTGCTCAAAAGGAAGGAGACAAATCAGGTGAGAACTAGAGGCTCCTGCAGGATCAACAGAGGGGCTTTAAGAGAAAAGAAAGAAAGGGAGAGAGAGACTTGCACAAGGCTGCAGGCTGCAGCTAAAGATCTGGTAGAGTGAGGAGATCATAAAGGCTCTGGGGCCCTGAGGAGAAAGGAGGGATAGATTAAGAATCCAGGTGGAAAAGACTGGCCTGGAATGGAACGTGGGTTGCCTTATTCTCTGAGATTCACCTACCAGGAACATAAGGTATCTCTTTGTCTACAGCAAAAAGGCATCTATCAATGATAGAGATGTATGCAGACAAAATGCCAATCTTTTCTGTAAATTCCTAATGTTATTATGAATTCAGAGATATCAAATGAATGGGCATCCCAGGCAAAACAAGCCATGCCACACCTCTAACTGCCAGGCCGCTTGGCATAGTTGCCCAGGGTAGCAGGCTGCTTTCCCATCGCTCCCCAAATGACTGTGGACCTTGACCAAGGCCCCTCTCTGGAGACTTCCTCCCCTGTGCCCTCTGTTTCCCCATGAGTGAGATAAATGGGTCAGATTAGAATCACAGGCAACAATGTATATGTCTATCAACAGATGAATGTGTAAACAAATCACTGTATAGCTGTACAATGGAATATTACACAGCAATAAAAAGGAATGACGTATTGACATACTCAACAACATCGATCAATCTCCAAATCATTATTCTTGGTTAAAAAAAGCCAGAGAATCCCCCTCAAAAAGAACACATACTGTAGGGTTTCATTTATATAAAATTCTACAAAATGCAAACTAATCTACAGTGACAAGCACAACAGTTTGTGTTCAGGAATTAGGGATTCATGGGGAGGGTGGGAGGGACGGATTACAAAGGGACATGAGGAAATTTGGGGGCATGAGACACGTCTTGATTGTGGTCAAGGCTTCACAGGTGTATACTTATGTCAAAACTTATCAAACTGTATACTTTATAGGCATTTTATTGTATGTCAATTATACTTCAATAAAGCTGTAAAAACATATAATCACAAAATGATCTTTAGGTCACTTCCAACTGCCTTTCAACTCAATTATTTTTTCATGACTCCTCTTTGATCCCTTTACTGAACTCCCTTGAAGAACCCCAAGCAAATATCCTTTTGTTCTCTGAAGGCACCGATCCTGGTTTTCCCTACTGAAAATGAGGGGAAAGTTTTAAGTAACCCTCTTATGAATTAAGGACATAGTCTCCTTTCCTTTTCCCCCCAAGCTCACCAAAATCATACTGGGATCAACTGTCCTGAAGGATGACCTCTAGTCTCTGTTTAAGACACAAAGGAAGAAGAAAAATCAAAAACAAAAAATTTTTCCAGCAACTTCCACTCTTGTGTTATAAATGAACTGAAGTCAAAGATTTTAAGAGTTGCCTGGCTCCTCTGGAGCTAACCTGGTATAAAAAGGGCTCTAATTGTGAAAGAAAGGGTCTCTTCTATCTTTGGAGTAGTGCTCTCACCAACAAACAGCAACCCAGGCAGAGGGAGATGTGGATGGCTGTGGGAGGAGTTTTTTTTTTTTTATCTCGCGTCAATCTACAACTGCAAAATGAACTGGCCCAATTTAAAGTTTCACAATTTCTGACCATTGGTCTACATTCCTGAAAGGTTCTCCATGAAATAAATGTGGTGTGTGTGTAAGTTGAATCACTGGCTTCTAATTCGTTTACTATAATGAAGAAATAGACTTGGGATTATTTGAATTCTGTCTTTGCAATTTACAAGCTTTGTGATCTTGGGCAATCTCTCAACTTCTCTAAACTTCAACTTCCTCCTCTAAAATGGAGCTGAACTCAAGGGCTGACCTGAAGATTGTATGCAATGAGAAAGGCCAGGGCCTGGGACATGGGAAGCACTCAGTAATGGTTTATGAAATCTGCATTGTAAATATCTATTGAGGTCTCATTTCGGAGTCCCTTATCTCTTCTTCTGATAAACATTCATTTGGTTATTACTCAATACCACATAACTTTAAGCTTACCCTCCCCTCACCTTCTGTCATGTTGATAATCCAAGTCCACAAGCAGGCAAGAACACATTCATGGAATCTGCTATTTAAAACAGCAACAGCTCAGGAGGCTGGCCCTGTGGCCGGGTGGTTGAGTTCACATGCTCCGCTTCAGCGGCCCAGGGTTTCACCGGTTCAGATCCTGGGCACGGACATGGCACCTCTCATCGGGCCATACTGGGGCGGCGTCCCACGTGTCCCAACTGGAAGGGTCCACGGCTAAAGTATACAGCTATGTACTGGGGGGATTTGAGGAGAAAAAGAAAAAAAAAAAGAAGATTGGCAACAGTTGTTAGCTCAGGTGCCAATCTTTAAAAAAAACAGCAACAGCTAACACTTATTGAACACTTAAAATGTGCCAGATGTTTTTTGATTTGTCATTTAATCCTCACAGCAGTCCAATAAGGTTCAGACTATTATGACCCCCATTTTACAGACGAAGAAAATGAGTCACAGATAGATTAAGTCATTTTCCCAAGGTCACACAGCTAATAGGAGGCAGGGTGAGGGGAGGTAGCCCAAGATTTAAACCCAGGCAGTCTGACTGGGGTATCTGTGTTTAGCCACTATACCTTAACTTTTTAAAAAATGGATTTTTAAACACTTTTGTTAAACAAATTTCCATAGACTTACCTCCATGGTAACCTTGGATATTGAGTCATAAAAATCACAGGTCTCCTGGGGCTGGCCCCGTGGCCAAGTGGTTAACTTCTCGTGCTCCGCTGCAGGCAGCCCAGTGTTTCCTTGGTTCGAATCCTGGGCGCTGACATGGCACTGCTCATCAAACCATGCTGAGGCGGCGTCCCACATGCTGCAACTAGAAGGACCCACGATGAAGAATATGCAACTATGTACCGGAGGGGGTAGGGGGGCTTTGGGGAGAATAAAGGAAAAAAATAAAATCTTAAAAAAAAAAATCACAGGTCTCCTAAGAAAGGGGTTTTCAGAAATGTTAGATCATCATCTACTGGGGTCCACCCCCTGAGTCTGGGCAGGGCCACAGTGAAACAACCCAGGCCCAGCGAGAAGGCTCCAGAGAACAAAATCCCAGAACTTCCCCTCAGTGTTCATTCCAAAGTTTCATAGTCAGGAAATTCTTAAATTACAACTAATTTAAATCCTTTATGCTGCAGGCTAAGCCCCATTCCTTGGGCTGATAAACCCCAACATTTCCATTTCTCTTACTCATTCATACAAATATTAAATAAACATTTATTAAGCATGCCCAGCTGACTTGCATCACTGAACACGGAGAGCAAAAAGCTCTCAAGTTCGCATAGGATCAATCAGGAGATTGGCGTGTGTGCACCCACGTGTTCTGAGGGTGGGGTTTGCAGTGGAGGGTGGTGGGGAGAGGCCCTCATTTATGGGAGTGGGCACAGAGCTCCCAGGCAGCGCCAGGCAGCCCACTTGTGGCCTTAACCAGAAAATGCTGAAATACCCCAACACAAACTCCCAGAACAAACCCAGGCAGGCAGAACGAGCCAGCCCCAAGCAGCCGTGCCTGGAAAATCTACACTTTCCTTTTCCTGTGCCCTAAATCTACCACCACCAGCTTGCCATCTTCCCTGTGTAATAGCAATAGCTTTTCACTTACTGAAGGTTGTAATTAAGCGGACTCCAACTTTCTCTTCTGCAAATAACATGACTTCAGCGGCTAAATTAGTAATGCCCCAAGGTGCAGAACAGGGAAGGCTGCCGACAACGTGAGGCGCGTAAACCGGGAGACGCAAAGTCTGGACCCTGGTTCTGGTCGCACCGCACTTCAGTCTGTTTTGACCGAGCACCTGAAGGGAAGACACAATCCCTGCCCTCAAGGAACCTATAATCTAGCCAGAGACAGCGGGCCAGGTGCACAAGCCCGTGTGTCCTGTGGCAGGACCTACGAGGGCAGCTAAGATCCTAAATGTTAAGGGAGCGCAAAGGAGGCTTTCATCCACTGTCACTCTCGCACCCCACTGAACTTAGACTTTGTTCACTAAAATTGGGATAATGCCTTCTTAATCTTCTTTATGGTGCTGTGGGGCATAGCTCTAGGCCAAAGCTGCTGGAAAAGCATAAAGGGCAATTCAAAGCAGGGATTGTTGATTAGCGTCGCCGTGGCGCTAATCTGCATATTTAAAAGATCTGTTTCACTCGGCGAGCACAAGGCTAGAATGGTTGCAACTCGCCGGTACCCGCTCCGAAAAAGAAAGAAACAGGCTTGGCCTAATGGGGAGAAGTCTCCGCAGCAAACTTCAAAATCAACCCTCGGAAAGAAACGCCCTCGGTCTCAGCATCCACGGCCACCCTCCAGGCGCTCCGCAGCACCCCAGCCCAGAAACCCCAGACTGAGCCGCGGGCGCCCCTCGGCGGCCAGCCGCGGACACTGACCACTCGGAGCGCGGGGGCGGGGCTAATGAACTAAGGAGGGAGGGGGGTGTGGTCCTCTCGCGTGAACTAATGGCGTCATCAAAGCGACGGGTCCGGAAGGAAGTAGCGTGCTGAGGGGTGTGGCGGTTTCTGCGGTTGCCCGGGAGGTCGGACGGGTACGGAGCGCCTGGAGGGACAGCCTGGTACGCGGCCCCCGCCCATTCGTGCGCGCACTGGGCCTAGTTGCGGCTCTGGGCCGGAGCTCATCAGCGGTTCTGCGGCGCACCCCCCCCCCAACCGGGGAGCCTCCGTCCGTCAGCCGGGCCACTCCGGCAGCGAGAACGCGACCGCTTTCTGTCCAGTCCCTTCCCGCGAGCGCCCAGGCGGGACCGAGCGGAGGCTCTGGGAGCCCCAGCCCCTCCCCAGGGCGTGGGGGACGCGCGACCCTCTCGGAAAAGGGCAGGGAAGGGCGCGAGGTGGGGCGGGGTGACCCCCAGGAGGGCAGGGCTTTTGCTGAAAGAATGCGGTGCAGATCAGAAGCAGGAGGCCGCCACGGTAAAAGAAGCGTCTCTCAGGTGTCTGCGCCCGAGCTGTGTTGGACCCGGGGGCAGAAACCCGCCCTGCGCGGGTGCGCCAGGCACGCCTGACTCTGCCTTCTGCTGTTGGTTGCCGTAGTGTTTCCAGATCATTCAGTGTTCAAAAATTAGTCTAGATGCCACCTCTTTCGCATCCTGATACCTGAACGCAGTTGCACCCAGGACCCCAGAGTCTTCCAGCCTGGGGAAGCCCCTTTCTTCTCTAACCATGGGCTTGGGGAGCTGCCAGGTGCAAAGTGTCAGGTAGATGGGAGGGAGTGTGTCTCCAGGCTGGTTCAGAGCCCTGCCCCATGTACGGCCAAAGGCATAACTGGGAAGGTGGACGAAAGGCCGGAGAATCCCCTTTAGAACTGTTGCTCGAATGCTGTCTCTGACGCTTCCGCGTCTGAAAGGAGTAAATAATGGTTTCCTTTGAAATGGCAGGCAATTAGGACTGGGAGGCTCTGACCAGAATTACATAGCCACAACTGCCTGTCATCTGACATCCTCTGTAATTTGGGCCAACATACTGCAGCTGCCTCTCTTCCCCTTTCCTAGTATGAGTGGCTCCAGTGACAGCACATTCGTGTTCACAGGAAGGGAAGGCTGTGTTCTGAACGCTGCCCAACTGGCACTGGTTCTCCCTTGGGCCACGGCTTGAGCCACTGCCTCTTCAAAGAGGTGAGGAATAGAGTTCTGCAGTTAAGGAATGGGAGTGTTGGCTGAGAGCAAGGTTGAAGAGAGTTGTAGATCTAGCCATGTGTTCATACTACAACAGGCTGGATATGAGCCACTTTCAAGGCGCTCAGCCTGGTGAGGCGCTCTTGCTGTCAGTTTGTCTCCTGCATGTCAGACCACACACATTTTCCCATATCTTTTTCCCTAGGATAAAGGTTCACTGATGGCTCAGTTGGGAGCAATTGTGGCTGTGGCTACCAGTTTCTTTTGTGCATCTCTCTTCTCAGCTGTGCACAAGATAGAAGAGGGACACATTGGGGTGTATTACAGGTAAGGCAGAGACGGAGAAACCTGCAACTTCCTGTTAAATGACTCTCCTTCCTAATCACTGTAGCAGATTTTGCTGAATATCTGTGTTTTTTTGAATAGGGGAGTGATTTAGATTGAGGTTTCTTGTCAGTGACCATGGGGAGGGAAATACACATACATAAATACACATAAGTAGTTGTAAATATAAAACTTTGTAGTTTGAGTTGGTGCTATGGATGGTGATTGATAAACGTGTAGAGAGATTTAGAGACAAAACCTAAAGGAAACCAGTGCTCCTTGCAGATCATGGCTGAAACGTTGTTTTCTCCTACATCCCTCTGGGCATCTTGGTGCCACAAAGTTACCTCTGATGAGTACCAGGTTCTTGATGGCAACGTGAGGTGCTAGCCTGCTGTGCTAATTGAACCTACTCTTTAAATTAACATTACAGGAAAAATGAAAGAGCCTGCAGGTTGATTTGTATCAATTAAGGCAAGCTCAAGAATAGCGGTCCTTACAATAAAGGAGCCCATTATGTCACTGTTTATTTTATTGCTCTTTTAAAAAAATTTATGTCTTTGACTTGACAATGTAAAGCAAAGAAGCACTTTCAAATCTTGGGGTACTTTGCTTTTAGTAACTTCCATAACCAAGTTTTTGCTTTAGTCTTTATGAACCCCTTCTTATATGTGTCCTAAGATGCTTATTTCTGGATTGCCAATAGCAAGTTCTAAAAGTCTTGATTGGGTTCCCCCTCTCTCCTGTAATTATTTCTCCCTACCATCTGCTTATATGTCCTCCCCAAAAGCTTTTAATTTTATCATTTACGTATAACTTGATTAAAAGGTAACTCTACTGTCAAAAAATATATATTAAAATGATTTGTAAAGCATACATAAAATTAGTCTCTTGGTTGTTCATGTTACTGGACTCCAACATTAGTGCAGTTAATTGATAACAGTATTACTGGATTTAACTGCCCTAATGGGTTTCCACAAACTCAAGGGATGTGACAAAGTAAAACAGACTTCCTCTCTCATCTGAAGTACAGCCAGGGCTTCTGCTGTCTTTATTCCACTGAGCCTGTGTGCCTGTTTTTCTCGCTGCAAAAGCAAGAATAATGGTTTTATGTTTTACCATCAGGCTTCCTAGAATATCAGGGTTGAGCTGAGAGGAAGAAAGGGATCTGTGGACATGGCTCTGGCACATGTCACTCTATATTAAATGTTTATGGGGCTGAAGAGAAAGTTGGCCCAAACCATATTGATGTAATAGATACCTCTTGCTAAACTGAACCTGCCCTCTCTTCCTCCTCTGCAGAGGCGGTGCCCTGCTGACTTCCACCAGCGGCCCTGGTTTCCATCTCATGCTCCCTTTCATCACATCATATAAGTCTGTGCAGGTATACTTGGCTTGTGTTGTACGGCCGGACCACTGCAGATTTGGGTGTTGACTAATGCATGATTTGGAATTACTTAGCTATCAGATGACTATAATGCCTTTTCCAGGAATCATTTAAGACTAAGTTTTATGTACATATATATAAGAATGCGGCTCCAGGGGCCAGCCCGGTGGCGCAGCAGTTAAGTTCGCACCTTCCACTTCGGCAGCCCGGGATTCACCATTTCGGATCCCTGGTGTGACATGGCACTGCTTGGCAAGCCATGCTGTGGCAGGCGTCCCACATATAAAGTAGAGGAAGCTGGGCATGGATGTTAGCTCAGGGCCAGTCTTCCTCAGCAAAAGGAGGAGGGTTGGCGGCAAATGTTAGCTCAGGGCTCATCTTCCTCAAAAAAAAAAAAAGAATGAGGCTCCATGAGCCATTCACTCTGGAGCTTTACCCGATTGTTGAACTAGCTGAATGGGCTCATTGCCTTGGCCCATCAGCCCCAGCTGGGAATCATTTCTTTACTTCAAGACAAAACCAGAGAAGAATCTGTTGTAAATGTACACAAGAAAAAGGGTATGTGTGTCTGTGTGTTTTAAATCAGGCTACCAAGATCGATGGAAATAAAACATGGTCATTTTGCTGGTTCTTATTTGAACTTTAGAGATATGAACATAATTTTGGGGAAGAGGAAAGTTGAACTAGGTGAAGGGAAATGACATCTAAAACAGGAATAGAATGAGCTATGACAGATCTAAAGCCTGGCTAAGTCAGGCCAGCCATCTTTGAAGTATGTCCAGCTAAGAGGAAGATTTAGAGAAGGACTTTGAAAGCGACACAGGGAAATGTCCTGGATACCTCATCAGCATTTTTATGGTTTTCACAGTGCATTCATGCACATTATCTGAGTCTCACGATAATCCTGAGAATGGGCTCAGCAGGGATTATAGGCTGAGACAGGTTAAATAAAGAATTCGCTGTTTCAAGACTAGTAAATGGAAGAAGTAGAATAAATACAGATCTTAGGACTCCTAATTCAGAGTCTTTTTCACAAAACTCTTATTACCCAGCTCGTTCCTGTGCTGGTTCACTTACAGGGAGGCTGCGGTAGGTCCCTCTGCTTGGTTTAGTCTCGGCCCCTGTGAGGAAGGAGGGTTAGGTTGGGCAATCGTTTCACCAAGGCAAAGCTCAACCCAAATAAGTATTCGAGGACGAGGCCACTTGGGATTCCAAAAATAAGCTACTTGTTTGTTACTGCCCATCTTACAGCATTTCGTGTCTCTGTTTCCAGACCACCCTGCAGACAGACGAGGTGAAGAACGTACCTTGTGGAACTAGGTAAGGTGCCCAGAATAAAGCAGGTGAGCCCAAATGAGGGGAAGGACTAGCTGGCTGGCTGCAGTGAGGGCCAGTGAAAGGGAGGCCTCCCTTCTTGGTGGTTTTACCAAGTTCCCTGTGCCCTAGCTCCCTCCGCTCTGATTTGACTGCAGCAGAGGAAGTCACAGTAGGTGGACAGGTTTGGGAGAGCCTTGACTGCCATGCTAAGAAGCTGGGACTTTTTCTGTTGCAAGTGAGGATCCACTAAAGGCTTTTAGCAGAGAAGTGACTTGATAAAGGAAGATGACTTTATCATCACTAACTGGGAGAATGTCATAAAGGTGAGGGGAGACCCTTAGGGGCAGGACACCCAAAGAGAACACCACTGCAGTGGTCTGGTTGAACTATGAACAAGGTCTCCACTGGCACAGAGTAACAAGGTAAACGCCATCACGAGGAAACATTCCGACAAATCCAGAATTGTGACAGCCCCCAGGAGAACTGGCTGGGTCTCATCACGAAGTCATATTTGGTGGGGCATTGGGTTGACAAGAAGACTTAAAAGACATAAACAGATGCAGTGGTGAACCTTGGTTAGAACCTGGTTCAAAAATGACAGCTATAAGGACATTTTGGGAACTCTGTTAGGCAGCTTGGGCTGCCATCACAGCCTACCACAGGCAGAGTGACTTAAACAACAGAATTGATTTTCTCACAGTTCTAGCTCAAAGTCCAAGATCAGGGTGCCAGCAGGGTTGGTCTCTGGGGAAGCCTCTCTTCCTGGCTTGCAGATGGCCGCTTGGCTGTGTCCTCACACAGCCTTTCCCCTGCGCATGTGCTCAGTCAGATTAGGGCCCCACCCTTATGACCTCATTGAACCTTAATTACCTCCTTAAAGGCCCTGTCTCCAAATACAGTCGTACGGGGGGTTAGAGTTTCAACATATGGACTTAGGAGGGCACACAATTCGCTCTATAACAGGGACTACTGGGGACATTTAAGTAAGGACTGTGTATTAGGTCATGTTAAGGAGTTATTGCTGATTTTCTTAGGTTTGGGAGTGGTTTTGTGACTGTGTAGGAGAATGTCATTATCCTTTGGTGTTGCCTGCCAAAGTGGGTTAAGGAGTAAAATATCATGACTGCAACTTAACGTTGAAATGTTCAGCAAAAAATAAGTAGCTCAGGGGCCGGCCCCGTGGCCGAGTGGTTAAGTTTGCGCGCTTCACTTCAGCGGCCCAGGGTTTCGCCTGTTCGGATCCTGGGACAGACGTAGCACCACTCATCAAGCCATGCTGGGACGGCATCCCACATGCCACAACTAGAAGGACCCACAAAAAAATATACACCTATCTACTGGGGGGCTTTGGGGAGAAGAAGAAAAAGTAAAAATAAATCTTAAAAAAAATAAGTAGCTCAATCAAGGTAAAATGTTAACAGTTGTTAAATGTAGGTGTTGGTATATGGGTGTTAGCTGTACTATTCTTTCAACTTTTCTGTATGTTTGAAATTTTTTTATAATGAATATTTGAGGAGAAAGGGAAGTACCAAACTAAAGAGACAGTGAAGACAAAGTGAGAAGCAGTGACCACAAGATCCCACAGTGACCTTTTAAGTTCTGAGAACTCCTTGACCTTCTTTAGTCTTTTCCCTTCAGTTGATTGCTTTAATTACAAGGTGTTATGGATTCAAAAGATAGGAGCTTATTTCTTACTGGCACTCTAAAAGTTTCACTTTGTTCTTTGCAGAGGTATTTTGAGGAGGTGTGATTTCTGGGGAGATTGTATTCTTGCTATAAGCTCTGAAGATCTCCTACTTGGAGATCCAGCGTGCCTTGTGACCTCCCATTAACTCTGCTCCTTTTCTGCTGAGTCACACTTACGCCGCCACCTAGGACGCTGCACTGTACTCCAGAGCCCGTCAGTGACCTCTCTGTCCGTCCTTCCTCCAATAGTGGTGGTGTGATGATCTACTTTGACAGAATTGAAGTGGTGAACTTCCTGGTCCCCAACGCAGGTACGTTTTCCCAGTGGACTCTCCCCACCAGCGTACTTTCCCCAGCACGCCACCCACTGTCTGCCGCAGCACCTCAGGAAGGGAGACCTGCTGTGTCTGAGAAAGCTTTGAGTCCTGCCTTTTCTCATCCTGCAATCCCTCCTTCCCTCCAGTGTATGACATAGTGAAGAACTATACTGCCGACTACGACAAGGCCCTCATCTTCAACAAGATCCACCACGAGCTGAACCAGTTCTGCAGTGTACACACGCTTCAAGAGGTCTACATCGAGCTCTTTGGTGAGAAAGCCTCTTCTCGTCAGAGCACACCTGGCTGCCTCCCACTGCCTACTTCTGAGTTACTCACAGGCTGGGTGGGGGCCGATGGGCAGCCCTTGTTAATGAAGCCAGCACTCAGGAGCTGGTCACAGAGCACTCCTGGAAGGCGTTGATGACACTGGAAGAAGGTGGGGAATGTGGTTGAGCTTTGGGCATAGGAATAGCAGTAGAGGGCAGGACTCCTGGCCTGACTCAGAGGACTGCAGTGGAAAGGTGTCCCACTGTCCCTAAAAGATCATCCTGTAACGCAGACAGGGTCAGTCCTAGAAGCACTTAGGGACCGTCCTGCCCGACATCCTCATTTTAGGACAGGGTATTGAGGCACAAAGAGCGAAAGTCGCAGGGCTGGAGGATGGCAGCTGAAGCTAGAACTTCCCTCTCCTCGCTCTCCACTGAGTATGCTGTCCACCACGCCATGCTGAGTGACGGGCACCCAGGGAACGGTGACGAGGCTGTGAGGGCTCATGCTGAATTCTGGAAGTGGGACAAGGACCATCGCTGCTTACCGTTCAAGGGCCTTTGTGCGTTTTGGTTTTTTGTTTTTACCCTAACCTGTAGAGATGAATAGGAAAACGCTTAAAACAAAAAGCATCCCCTTGCTGACTTAGACACTTCTTGTCCGTTTCACGTGGTCAAAGTGAACACAGGCTGACTTCAGCGAGGGAAGGAAACATTTCAGTAACTCTTGCAGCTCCTTTGTGGTAAAGTGTCCTGTTTAAACTTCTGCTAGAAGTTTTCTAGTAGCCGTTGCTAAAAGTAAATGGATTTTTCAACCAGTAGTACACCTGTTGTTGATACTAGGAGTAGACGATGATTTTTCCCAGGAATCTTCATAAAAAGGACCCCAATTGAGAGCATTTTTTGGAGTTAGACAGAGGGAGAAATCATTGGCCAATGATCTTAATCAAGCGAGTAGCCTTGTGCCCTGGGTTTCAGATTTGGGAAACCATCAGAATCACTTTTAATTTTTCTGCTGTAGAAAATGAATCTAAACTTGCTCTATAGGGTTTGGATTCTTTTATTGAGTTTAGATTCAGTGTGCTTTTAAGAAAAATTCAGTAAATTTGCTATTGATTTTTTTTTACCTCAAACTGACAGAATTTTATAAAATATCATTAGTTTTCTCTCTAGGCATTGTTTTAGGACTTGTGCCATTAAATGAACATTTCAAAGCATTTGAGACAACAAAAGACAAAGGACATGTAATTTCCATGAAGAGAAAGTTAAAATGTGAAATTGTTTTGCGTTGGAAAACGTCTTAACTGTCTCAGAGACAAACTTGGTGGCTTCGTTAAGTCTGGTTTCTTGTACAGAGGAGCTGGGAAAATGTATTTGCTTTGAAATCTTTTTCCTTTTAAAGTTCAATCTTGCCAGCAAGCACTGTTTTGTTTAGAATCTATTTTCATCCATAAAATAGAAACTCGTGTCTCTAACCCTGTCCCTCGAACAAGGAAGGTTTTTCTCTGGTTCCCTCCTCTCAGGACTCAGAGCCCTGACTTTCAACATGACTGCATGATTCTCATCACTTTTCACACTGATGCATCCTCTTTGCCCATCTTAGAAAAATATTACCTAACGCTTGTTCAGAAGTTTACCTGAAGGACCTCTTTGCGTTTACTTAGTAGTATAACTTCATCAGCATTTCTCAGCATAACTGTACATATAAACAACTTATTAGCAGTATTAGTTTGGTAATAAACCAGCTTGCAAAATATTTCTTCCAGATTTTTCTGGAAAGTTACTAGCCCAGGGCCACCAGTTTTCACTTTGACTGGGATCTAATTTGGTCTGATAAATGTGACTGTATTATTATTAACTTACAAAAGGGTACAGCCCGTCTCACTTAAAGTTTGGTTGGTATCCTATTTAAAATAGAAAATATGGGGGCCAGCCCCGTGGCCGAGTGGTTAAGCTCGTGTGCTCCGCTTCGGCGGCCCAGGGTTTTGCAAGTTCGAATCCTGGGCGCGGACATGGCACCACTCATCAAGCCATGCTGAGGTGGCATCCCACATGCCACAACTAGAAGGACCTAAACTAAAAATACACAACTATGTACCAGGGGGCTTTGGGGAGAAAAAGGAAAGATAAAATCTTTAAAAAAATAAACACTACATTTCATATTTTCTATTTTATCTCCAGCTGTCACATTGTTAGACCCACATCAGGCATGTGGTGCTGCCTGTATGGGCATTTCTCCCTCGCCACTAAGAGGCTTGTGAGAGCATATCCAATATGTGGAAACATTGAAATCCCTTGCTTACTGCTATGACAGTTGAAGAAAAAAACCCTAACAATCAAAGCACGGTGATTAAACAAGTTCATTATTTTGGCTGCTAACTAGCTTGAGCACATCACTGAACCTCCGGGGGCCTCAGTTTGGTCGTCTCTGAAAGGCAGGAGTTGCACTTGCTATGCCTCACGTCCTGGGCACAGATGACCAAGAATGGCCACTGAAGCCGGTGGCAGCTGACAATAAGGGAGATGATTCAGTTTAGACATCCACCTGGTTTTGTGGAGTCTTTTCCTCGGCGCTCTTCCAGGATCTTAGTGAGGATCTCGGGCAGGAGCAGGGAAGAGAAGGCAGCCTGGGTGCTGCTGTTCTGGGGGCCTAGCTAGAAGGGGGAGTCAGTTACAGCTCTTCCCACACTTGTCCTTGTAACAACTCACATGTGAATTCCAGACCGAGGAATCAGAACCAAAGCAAACAACACATCAAAGACTTGGGCTTATTTCCAGAACTATAAATTTTCGTTTTCCCCTTGTGTTATTTGATGGGGTTCCTAATGGAAATAGTCTTCCTTGGGGCTTTCCTTGACTTCAGAGTCTGTTTTTCTTTTAGAAACTTCTAAAATTACTAGATCGAATGAGCTTGGCTCTTTTCAAAATACCTAACATAGCCATTCCACCTTCCTTCTTCATGAAAACTGGGTGCTTACCTTCTCTTTTGCTGCTCTTGTCTAGGGAAAGGCTGCTGGCTGATTCAAGAAATGTGCTAGAATTGTTTGTTCCTTTTCTTTTTAAAGCTCAGTTCCCTGTTGGGCAAGGTTGATATTTTCATCAACGTAGGCGATTTTATCTTGAGGCCACAGGAAGAGGATGCTCTGATGGCCGACCTCTGCAGAGGGCCTGTGTAGGCATGCTGCTCCAGAAGTCTCTCGGGCTCTGTAGACTTCTGGGCTCTGAGAATCACACTACCTTGGGAAGACCTTTGGCCTGTCAGGTGCATTCTTGAGCCAACGTTTCAGTTTGAACTCTACCCGAATACTTCCCTCCACACCCCGCTCGCCCCCCCAAAAGTGTAACAGCTCCTTTCTCTGTCTCTCTTGATTCTAGATCAGATTGATGAAAATCTCAAACTGGCTTTGCAACAGGACCTGACCTCCATGGCCCCTGGGCTGGTCATCCAAGTAAGCATTGCCACAGAGAGAGCGCCCCCTGGCGCAGGCACAGCTCCTCTTCCAAGGGATGTCCATTTTGTGTGGGAAGATCAAGGACCAGTGGGAGCTGCTTATGTCCCTCACCACCCTCGCCTTCCCTTCAGGTGCTATTTTTGTCCTTCCCCAGGCCGTGCGGGTGACCAAGCCCAATATACCCGAGGCAATCCGCAGAAACTACGAGTTGATGTGAGTGGACCTCTGCCCTAGCCTTACCCACTGCTCTCTCCCACCCCACACCTCCTCCCGCCCCAGAGCTGAGCGAAGCTGTGCCAGGCTCTCCTTCCCCTTCTTGAGTATCTGCCACAGCCCATTGCACTGTGAGATGGAGCAGGCGTGTCAGGAGAGTCACCTGGGCTCCTTAACTGGATTGAGAGCCACGGAGAAGCCCTTTTGAGCCAGGATGCTTTTTAAAGGGCCACGGAGCCTTGTTTGTGCTTCATGGCTCATGCCAAAGAAGATGGGAGGGAAAGACGATTAAGTGGGCAGGCAGGTGCATTTTACTGAAGAAAATTATGCCTTATTTCCCACAAATGAGTTATTTTGGAGGAGAAGGAAAGCCATGTTACTGTCTGCTTTTACCTGGGACATTGAACACCTTCCAGCAGAGAGTAAGAAATCATAGTTGCCTCTCCTCACTGAAGAGTTTGGCTTCTCCGGGGGACAGTGCAGTTCCTCAGAAGCTTTTCCATAGCAGCCTCATGGCTGCATACTTTCTTCCCCTTCAGGGAAAGCGAGAAGACAAAGCTGCTCATTGCAGCCCAGAAACAGAAGGTGGTGGAGAAGGAAGCCGAGACAGAGCGGAAGAAGGCCCTCATTGGTCTGCACGTGGTTCTGTGATACCTTTCAGGGCAGTTGGGTGGGAACGGTGGGAAGGTGTGAGGAAGCCTCAGGCACAGTTAGACCATGTGGTCCTCCAAACCCTGGCCACATGCCGGGGTAGGGGGGCATTCATACTCCCAGAAGCCAAGCTGAAATTGTCAGATCATGGCCAGGGGCAATGAGCTTTGAGTTTCCACATACCTCCTAAGTGAAAGGAGCCCTTCCTGTGAATTCTTAATAATAATGGCTAACACTTACTGAGCACTTACTATGAGTCATGTGCTTTTCTAAGCACTTATATGTGAATTCCTTCAAACCTCACAACCACTAGGTGAGGTAGGCGCTATCGTCAGCCTCATTCTCCTGAGCTGAAGCACACAGAGGTTAAATAATGTGCCAAGGTCATGTGGCAAGTAAGTGGTAGAACCAGGGTTCCAGTCCAGGACTCTGGGTTCTTAACCACTCCCTAGACTATCACCAACAAACCGGACTGCCTCCTAAAGTGAAGGGGCAGGACGAAACTTTTTAGAGACTGCCTTAGTCCTTAAAATATTCCTTTGGGAGAAACACACTTGTGACTTAGGAGAGAGGTTAGGGCTGGTCCCTCACTTTCGTCAGAGGAATGATCTCAGCCCCTGGACCCAGCTCTTCCCAATCACTGTTCACTGATGTTGTGGTTTGTACTCACTGTAGATTCTGTCTCTGCCCGTGGGTGCCACCATGGCTGCCCGCTGGGGCCAGTGGCTCTCCATCTGAGCTTACCCACTATCATGCATCAGGGATTCAGATCAGGTGAAAGGTCAAATTTAGTCAAACTTTTGACACATCAGAGCTCTAAGCCTTTTCTCAACTTCACTAATATAGAGGCAGAAAAAGTGGCTCAGGTTGCAGAAATCACCTATGGGCAGAAGGTGATGGAGAAGGAGACAGAGAAGAAGATTTCAGAAATTGAAGGTGAGCAGAAGTGAAGTTAATGCCTGCGTTTGTTTCCTCAGACCTCACTTTGTAGCAAGGGTGTGGGAGAGTCATTTCTTTTGCTCTTTCATCTCTGTTCTAAGATGTCATGATTTCTTTGGAACATCACTTTTTCTCTGTGCTTTAACTCAAGTTTTGGGGAGATCTGGGCCAGGCTGCCATCAATTTTCCCCCTCAGGGGGCCTTCATTCATTCACTCAACAAATGTTCGTTGGGTGCCCTTGGGCATAAGACGAGGGCAGTCACGCAGTCTCTGGCATCTTGGGCTCACAATCTGGCGTTGGAAGTAACTGAGCAGCTAGGCCAGATCAGCAGCTCCTTCCTCGTGCTTTGCCTGCCTCTCCTCGGAAGTCAGCGAGCACGGACCTGTGGCCTCTAAGTCTGCTCCCAGGGTCCCAGAAGATACAAAGCCAGCTGTGAAGACTCCTTTTCCACACCAACAACCCTGGAGCTGGAGAGAAGTGTTTTCTTTGCTGGCTTCTCTGAATATCATTCCCCTTCAGTTCCCTGCCCCTCAGCCCCCACCTCATTCCCACCCCCTGCCTTTTCCTTCATGCGGTGCCTTATATCAAGCAAATTCTAGGACAGAAATGGGGCCTCAAGGCCCAGCGTCAGGCTGCAAAGTGTTCTGTCCAGTTATACGCTTTATGGGACCTGTCAGGCTTTGCAGGGCCCGTTGAGGAGCCAATTAGGACTTTACAGGTCAGCGGCTCCTCATTAGGGAGCTCTTAGCAAAACACCACATTTTTATTGTATTTTTTAAAAAAGACTGGCACCTGAGCTAACAACTGTTGCCAATCTTCTTTTTTTTTTCCCTGCTTTTTCTCCCCAAGTCCCCCCAGTACATAGTTGTATATTTTTTAGTTGTGGGTCCTTCTAGGTGTGGTATGTGGGACGCCGCCTCAGCGTGGCCTGATGAGCGGTGCCATGTCCGCGCCCAGGATCTGAACCCGATGAAACCCTAGGCCGCCAAAAGCGGAGCATGCGAACTTAACCACTCGGCCACAAGGCAGGCCCCCACGTTTTTATTTCTTATAAATACATGTCATCAGGTGCTAAGACCAGTTGAGACAGCCGCATGCAGCCAGCAGCCCAGCCTGACTGCAGGCTCCTTCCACCCAGGGCCATGCTGAGGGTGTGCAGTAAGGACCCGCCACAGAATGACCTTTCTTCCCAGGTGTTTGGCTACAAATATTCCTCACATGAGGCCGGCCTCATTCCCAAGGCAAGGGAGTACATATCAAAAATTTTGCATCGGCTTGACAGAAAGCTAGTTGCAGCAGATTAAGGAAATGTAGTGCTTGCATAGTGGAAGTTTAAAAGGTTTAATCCAGACAGGTGTTAGTCTGGATCATGGCATGTAATTCTATTAGAGCTAGGCCAACTTAACCACTGTTAATTAGAACCTGTTTGAAATGATTGATGGAAATAAGAGGGAAATGAAGCTGGAGAGGGACTGAACTACTTTACGTTTATGGTATTCGTTTTCAGGGTGGATCCACCTCTGATTCAGAGCCTTCTTTAGGCTTCTCTCACTTTTGCTGTGCAGCATAGGGATGAGGTGGAAAGCTGTGAACCTGGAGGTTGAGGCAGGGTCCCAGGCCTCTTCTCAGGCCTGGACCCACAAAAGGAGGAAGCATCTGGAACCAGGAAGTGTCTCTGGGCGGCAGCGCTTTTCTCAATAATGCTGTCAAAGCTGTTGTCAGGCACAGCAATGGACTTGCTCATAACTAGTCCCCGCCACAGGGAGATCCTTTGACAGCACTTGTTCATCTTGGTTTATTTTCACAACAGCTTGTGAAATAGGAAAAAATGCCTTCTTCCCCATTTCACAGATGAGGAAAGCAAAGCACAGAGAAAAAAGAGCACTCTCCCCAAGGTCACAGAGGCAGTTGGGGAAGGTGACAGGGACCAGGCACTCTGATGGCCTCTGCCCTTCAGCTCCCTGCGTCTTCCCCTCAGATGCTGCATTTCTGGCCCGGGAGAAGGCGAAGGCTGATGCTGAGTGCTACACTGCTATGAAGATAGCCGAAGCAAACAAGGTGAGGGCAGGGCGTCTGGTGAAGAGGGGCGTGTCAGAGTCTGCTTCTGTCGTTTGAGAGCTCTCGCTGTTGGACCACCAGCCTGCAGGTCCCCGGGTGGCTGGAAGTGATGCCTCCAGTGCTGTGTGGGACAGGGACTCCTCTTTTCCTTAAGTGCCTTGACAGAAGTTTAATTTTTGTGCTAAACATGGAAATCCTAAAACTCTTGCAGCTCTGGCCTTGAAGATCTGAGGTTACTTCCTCCTAGAGAAGTGGTTACCCTGTTGTTGCTGTAACCATGAGAGCAGAAGTAGAGAGGGCATATCTCTTTGACAGAGACCCTCTCCGTGTGGAGAGGGAAAGGATGCCACCCGAAGTTTTCTCTCATCTGGCTGCACCTAAGTCATCTTTACTTTTTTTTCTTACAGCTGAAGCTGACCCCTGAGTATCTGCAGCTGATGAAGTACAAGGCCATTGCTTCCAACAGCAAGATTTACTTTGGCAAGGACATCCCTAACATGTTCGTGGACTCTGCAGGCGGTCTGGGCAAGCAGTTTGAGGGGCTGGCTGACAAGCTGGGTTTTGGCTTAGAAGACGAGCCCTTGGAGGCAGACCCTGAGGAGAATTGAAAATTCTTTTTATACAACCTCAGCTGACACTTACAGAGATCTTTATTTTTTAACGATGAACCAGGATGCCCCTCCCGCTCATACTACCTTCTTTGACTCTCTCCCACATACTGTGGTGAAAAAAGAAGAAATGGACTTAAATCTATTCCCCTTCATGGGAAGGGAGGGCTGGGATTGATGATTTTGGGTTTTATTCAGGTAAGTAGGTTATATGACTTCTGTTAAGATTTTTAAATATAGGATTGACCTTTGACCTCCAGGCACTAATTTTAGCCCTCTGAAGCTGGCTTAATGAGGGATGCTGTCCATAGGAGTGGGAGAAGTACAGGGTGTTGCCTTCAGGTGATTTGGCTTCCCTTATTTGGGAAAATGCGGTCCAATTTTCTTGTCCCTGCCTCCAAGGTGGGAGATGCCTGTGGATGAGGCTCAGCAACTGAGCAAGTATGTCCTTGTGCGTTTGCCAGGAGAGCTGCGGGGAGTGTGGGCTGCCCTGGCGTTTCTGTCCGTGCATAATGGGTGATTTTAGAGGCACACTTTCTTGAGCCTTCAAGAGCAAGAATTGGTGCTGGGGTTTGTGAGTTTTTCTACCCACTGCCCTCCCTGCCCTGGGGCTTAAAAAGTGGTGGTTTGTGACTGCATTTCCAGTCAGGGTTTGGTCACCACCACACACTTCTTTTTAAAGCTTTTCACCTGTTCTGTGATCTGGTTTTTTTCCTCTCAATCTGTTCCTGGGTTCCACTCAGCATCAAGAAGAGAGGAACAAACAACTCCAGGGTGTTAACAGCTGCTGAAGCGGGGCCATTGTGTCTGTTAGCCACTGTGGTACCTGCTCGGCAAGCTGCCTGTTTCCTTGAGATCACCTGTCTGTTTATCGTTGTGGATATTCTACACTAAGGGGCTGCTCTGGAGGAAGAAAGTTATCCGAAAGATTTCTCAGTCTCAGGGCTCATGGCTTGTGCCGGGACTTTGTCTGACACAGCGAGGAAAGGGAGCCCGTTCTCTAAGTAGCTAGTGTTTTTAAGTCCAGGGCTGCAGGCGGCCACACAGGTGTCAGAGTGAATGTTAAACCTCCAGAGTCAGCAATGTGGGTGCGAGTCCGAGTTCGTGCCCAAGTCCCTGGGTTGGAATGGCTGCATCAAAATTCATTCAAATGTTTTCTTTTTCATTACTAATTGGGAAAATTTTGAGTTACTCTGGGAGATTCGGGATGGGGGAGAGCAAATGTGAAAGAAAGTTTCTCTTATACCCTGGAATTGGAGTTGGGGGCGGGGGCCCGGCCTCTCTAGCCCATGAGTTGTGTTGCAGATTGTTAAGTGAAGGGCGGCTCTCTGGGGTTAAGTGGGAAGCATACTGGCATTCTCCATGACAAGCTCTGGCTTGGGATTTGGCCTTGTTATTAGCTACCCGCCCCCCCCCCCAAACTCCCACTGTACCCCTCTTCCCTCGGCGAAACTATGAATGATACTTTGTGACACAGACCCCCACCTCATTTTTGGTCCCATGCCCTGACTTCCAGTTTATCAGATGGCCCCAGAACTCAGGCCAGCTTGCTCCAAAGTAGCACCAAGCTTGTCGGGAGTTTGTGGAGCATTCAGCCTGCCTAGGAAGAAACAAAGCATTAACTCCTCTTAATTGAAATGTTGCCCTTCTCTGTTCTAATTCCTGGGACTTAGAATTCTCAAACTTGGTCCTGGTCACACTTTGTGCAAGCAGCCAAATGTTCCCGGGGGGTGATGGATTTTCACGTGCTCATCCTTGCAGAACGTGGGCAGTCTCCCAAGACCAACACAGGGTATCCATTATTAAGACATATTCACCCTCCTCCCATCTCAATGCCATCAGTCACTTGTTAAGAGCCACATGTGACATCCAGCATCCCCCATTTATGTATTTGCTCCCTCTACACTGAGATTTGCTACCTAGGCCTCAGAAAACACTACTTCACCTCAACAGAATAAGGTGCAAGAATGTCTCAGCCTCTCTAATTTGCACGTTGGCTCAGGTTCTTAACTTGAAAGTCTCTCAATGCTAACCTCCTGCCACTGCTTGTCCCTTGCACTAGGGACACTCTGACCACAGGAGAGCCTCAGTAAAGTCCCACCACACCCACCCCTCGATGCTGATGCCGCTTCCTCTTTGAACAAAAATATAAATGTCTCAGTACCCGTTCATGTAAATCCAGTGGTTGTCTGTACCTGCCTGAGTAGTAAAATCATGGAATTCAGCTCTTTCCTTACCATGGGACAACCAGCCAATCTGTCTGTGTGACTGTTTCTTTAACACCTACTAGAAAATCTGATCTTAAAACATTTGATTCTAAACATGTAAAATGTGACAGCCTGCAGTTTTGTAGGCAGTAAAGTCATGGCTGCTATTTATAAATGGAACTTCTATCAAAATAAGTAACTGTTTATAAAATTCATTTTTTTTGTAGGATTTTCCAAGGAAAAGTCACCTTGGTTGAATGTTTCTCACTCATTAAACTCTGCAGAAGTGATTCATATTCAGTACTGCTTTTAATCACTTTTTTAATATAAGGAAAGAATGTTTGCAAGGAAGCCAAAGTTTGTTAATTTTTATATGACTAAAATAAAATAAATTTGCAGGGAGGAAAAAAAAATCACTGAAAGAATTTTAGCAATATATTGATCCAAAAAAGCAGATGTTTTATAAATGATCTGTCGCAATTTCTATGGGTCCATGTATCTTTTAACACTGATAACTTTACCACTTATAGAGAGTAAATAGTGAAAGTAAGATGCTCGTATTTACTGACGTATCTAAGTTTGATTGAGGATAAAATGTATCTTGGCTGATGTCTGCTCTGTGCCTGTGATCCTAACCACCACTTCTTTAGTTCTCCTCACTAGGGTTCCAGACACTGTTTCTCTTGTTTCCTTATAAAAGAGGTGGTAGCCAATCATTTTGTGTTTGTATTTCAGCTCTTGTGAAGGCTGGTGATGGAACAGTCAAACTAATTCTACTTTCAAAGAGCCCCAAGGGCTTAATGACCCCCTTTGTAACTAAGAAGTGATTCTTGTTATATTAATTAACTCTAAAAATGATATGCTGGATTAATTTCCTTGGCTTGAGAACAGGAAGAATTGTTTTGGACAACACTAAAGGCGTGAATTTATGTCTTAGTTTTATTTTCAGTCTTGCTAAATAAAATGTCTTTGTATTTACTTTTTTATTAAAGTGAAATTTAGCAATAGTCAATATTAGGATAAGTAAGAAATAAAACGTCCTGCCTAGTGAGTTAAGTACAAGATTGCCCCAAAAATATATTCAGATGAGTATCATCCCTATTATCAACATAGAAACAATAACTAGTTAATTTATGAACATGGCGTAATTCTTGGTAGGTATATAGAGGTCGTCTATCATTGTAAAGAATCCACACACCACTGCAATTCTGCTCCAAAGGGCAGAGATACTTTGAATTAACCCAAAACTCACTGTGTATCAATTTAGTGAAAAAGTCCCTGTCTCCACTCTGGAAAGCTGTCCAGCCTAAGGTTGCCAAATTCAACACAGGGTACCCAGTGAAATGTGAATTTCATATAAACAAGTAATTTTTAGTAAAAATATGTCCCAAATATTGCATGAGACATACTAAAAAATTACTCGTTGTTTATATGAAATTCACATTTCACTGGTTATCCTGTATTTTTATTTGCTAAATCTGGCCACCCTAGTGCAGGCTTTCTCAGGTTTTTTTAATGGTGCTCAGAAACTTCCTCTATTTGAGAGCCTACTACACAAACAACATGAACTTACAATTCATTAATTAGGTAATGTAGTTACTGGAGTTAAGACTGCCAGAGTTCAAATCTATGCTCTACCACTTCCGAGTTGTATGGTCTTGAATAAATTCTTTAACCTCTCTGAGCCTCAGTTTCTTCATCTATAAAATGGGTTTAGTGCACTAAATGGAATAATGCACATGAAAGTGTTAGCGTGTGCCTAGCATGTATAAATGTTCAAAATAGCTTATTTTTAATCATCTGTAAAAACAGGCTAGAAAGCACACAGCTATGAAGTGGGTACCACTAAGTGGGAAATCAAACAGATGTGGTAACATAGAATAAGATTACAAATAGGAGAGAGCACAGAGGAAGAAGAGAACAACATGGCAATGCAGCAAACACAGTATGGAGAACGCAGACCTCTAAGAAATGTAGTAGGTAGAAAATCAGCTGGTTTGGCCATGTTATGAATTGCCCAGTTCTGAGCGCCAATTAAAAAAAAGACTTGAAGAGGCTAGAAAGTAAGCAAAATGTTAAAAGAAAGAAAGTAGTTAAAAAATAGAGCTCATGGGTTGACCCCAGGAAAGGCAGAAGGGGAATTAAACAGCTTCACGTTTATAAAAGCTGCCTAATGGTCAGCTAGCTATTCTCTAGCTCCTCAGAGACCAAAGAAGAGGAAATTAGCTTGCGGAATAGAGTATTTTAAGAGATTTTACATAAGACTGGCTAAAATTTGAAGAAGGGAGAAGTAGCTCTCTGCAAATGGAAAATAAATCCAGGGATTAGCATGGATAACATTTTCTTCTCTGAGGGTCTTCAGAAATTGGGGAGATTCTATGCGATTTGGGACGGTTTAAATGTCATTCTTCCGATATGAAAGATCAGGTGATCTCTAAAGGTCCTCCCTGGGTCTTGGGTTCTAGGATCTGTATTGACATTTCAAAAGCCAAATGTGACAGTATGTTTGCCGAGGGATTGCTGTCACGGCTCCTCCACCTGAACTCATTTAAACGGACACGCCATTATTTCTCCATTTCTCTTCAGAGCCAAGTAACCAGGCAACAGGAATTTTCTATTATTTTATCTTTTTTTATCCTCCCAAAAGAATCACAGTAAGCTCAGAAGGAAACAATTTTAAAATTCATAAATGTTTTTCTCATAATTCAGGGCCTTAGACTACAGAGGCAGCTTAAAGTTTGATGGCATTTATGGCAATAAGAACACTTTTGTTTATAAAATCTATTCCTCAAGGTATTTGGCTTTTTAATCTTTCTCTTTTCCGCTTCGTCCCTGCAATTTAAAGACAAATTACTGGTGATGAAGTGATTTTGGACTCGCATTTTTCAAGGATTAGGTAGTAGGGAAGGATAAAAGGTTAAATTAGATGGTTGATGTCCCAGGAAGAGGAAAAGAAGAAACTAAAAAAGGAAATAAAGAGAAAAAAGTGGAATAAAATTAATTCAAAAATAGCCAAGAAGAGATTGGAAAATGTGAAATAATGAGCCTGGGGTCACCATGATCTCTTTGCCTTTACTCCCATTTTCACTAGGTCTGAAATGTTAAGAGATGAAAAGCAGCTTAGAAATGAATCCACTGTACAGCCTGCCTTACTCGTCTTGGTCCCCTCCAAGGTCCCTTTCCAGGGAAACACCTCAATGAAAGTTGACTGAATGGATAGCAGGGTCGGGGGACTAACATTCACTGACCACCGGCACTTGCTTTGGGGCAGCACTCTGCTAAGCACGTTACACGCATTATCTTGCTTGATCTTGACTGCAACTCTGAAGGAGATATTAACTGCATTTTAGCAATGAAAAAACCGAGAAGTTCAGTAACTTGTCCAGGATCACAGTTTAGGGATGAAACCACAATTCAACTTGTGTCAATCCTATGTCACCACTACCCAATCTGACCACCACTATGCTTATTGACTTGAAAGTTTAAATCACTCTTTTGAAGCCATTTGGGGAGCCACACACACATACACACCATCGAGTGATGGGGGGAGTAATGCAAAGAGAGACAGGACCTATGAAATTAAGGTGCACCTACTTGTCATAGAGACCTATCGCCTGGATTATACATCCCTTAGCTCTATGAGGTATTTGTAGTTTTAAAAATGTTTTCCGAATAGCATATCACTTTACATATGTCATGCTCACCCACTCCTTCCTCTACACACCCCGTCACCTTGATCCCCATCACTGACTGCTGGCTTGTGCCTTCCAGCTTTGTATCTCTACAGCAAACATCTATTATGTTCCCACCATAAAGGGCTATTCTAGTCATTTGTTTATATTCATCACTTTGGCAGAAGCAGAAATTATCAAGTCAAGAGACACTATATTTGAACACAATTACTCCTGATGTCTTCGGCAACCCTAGTTTACAGATAAGTATACCTGGTAAATGCAGATGTCCCAAAAAGAAGTCCTTGATGGCAAGGACCCTAGGTTCTGCCCAAAGTGATTTTCCCAGAGCAGACCATGTGAAATTCCATCATAGTTCCTGGGGCCTAGGAAGACGTGACAGAAGAAAGTAAGAATGTTGCCGTTTCTTTCTAGAAGGCTCTAAATAATGTTGATGGCCTTCACATTGCCCAGAGCTGGGCACACAGGAGACTCAAGAATTGGACTGAACTTGTGCTGAGCTCACGCTGGACTGTCCACAACTGCCTGGCCTCTCCTCGAGAAGGTAGCACTGGCCACAAGTGGCCGCTGACCGCTTCAAATATAGAAAGTATCAACCGAGGCAAGTTGTCAATCAAAACTATACTCCAAACTGGAACCTAAGTACGATAAGAAAGGAGTAAAATATCTCATTTAAAGTTTTCCTATTGGTTACATGTTGAAACCTTACTTTGGATATACTGGGTTAAATAAAATGTATTCGTTAAATATTTTTACTTTTTATGCGTCTATTAAAAATTGTTAAATTACGTACGTGGATCTCATATTTCTATGGCCAGCACCGGTCTAAAGATGACAAGAGAATTACCACGCATTTGAATCACGCCAAGTTCTTTAGAAAGAGCTTTCTTTTACATCTCTTAACGGTTCCTCGCAAGAATCACCCGAGATACTAAAAGCCACATCTCCGCCCTAGCAGCTTGTAATCTTGGTCCCCGCGCACAGACGTCTTGGTTCACAGCTGTGAACGCCAGGGACGGGCAAATTTGTGAGGCCTGTGGAAAGGGACTAGGACCCCGGGAACAGGCCCGAGTTTTGGGGGACAGGACGGGTCCCTTGCGGGGGCGGCTCAGGCGGCGCGACAGAGAAGCTCGCGGGCGGCCCAAGTACCACCCAGGAGCGCCTGGCACCGCCAACGCCACCACCGCGCCCGCGGCCAGGCCCGGGCGACCTCCCCAAGATGGCCGCTGAGGAGGGGCGGGGCCGCCCGCGACCCCGCCCCCGCACCGCCCGGGCCGATTGGGTGAGACGACGCGGTGGTGAGCGGTGATTGGCCCGCACAGAGCGTGAGTTGGGCGGGACCGGAAGGTGGTCGCGGCCCGGGGGTGCTGGGCCTGGGGCTCGGCGTTGGTCCCCAGGGATGTGGAGAGCTGGCAGCATGTCGGCAGAGCTGGGAGTCGGGTTCGCACTGCGGGCAGTGAATGAGCGCGTGCAGCAGGCGGTGGCGCGGCGGCCGCGGGTGAGGAAGGGGACCCCGTGGGGACGGTGGGCGGCCGCTTTGAGGAGGGGGACACCTGCGTAGGAGTGGGTCGTCACGCTGACGCACGGGGGTCTCCCGGAGGGGCGGGACCCGACCGCCGCCTTGCGTTGGTGCAGGTGGCAGGGCACCTGAAAGGCTAGCGAAGAGTTTGGTCAGCGACCTCCCGGTGAGTCTGTCAGGCTCTCTGGAGGTTGGCTTAGTGGGAGCAGAAGGTATCCGCTACCCCGGGAGAAGGACCGGTTTCCAGGCGCCGCGGCCATTGGCCATCCCGCCCGGTGTAGGGGTCGACAGCCTCAGTGGATGGGAGGAGGGCCAGGCCCGTGCCCAGATGCTACAAGAGAAGACGGCTACCACAAGAGCACCCAGAGGAGGCCAGATCTGCCCAAGATCACGTGTGTGGCGGCGTCTGGCAGCTAGTAGATGCTCAGTAAATGTCACTTCCACCCGTGAGCGGAGGACTTGGAGGCACAGGAGCCACACTTGCGCGTTTGGGGCCGGAGGGAGCTGACATCCAATCCCAAGCAGTTTAAGGGGCGATTTTTTTTCCTTATGTTTATTTTGTCTGCTCTTGGGGTTTCATTAGACCAAAGGTCAATGTCTGCCCCGCTCAGTGCAGGCTTAAGCTGAATGGTGTGGAATGAGACAGACCAGAACAAGGAGGTCAGTGGTTTCTCTGATCAAGCATTTGTAATGTCAGAACTCAGAATGCTGGCCTGGAGACAGAAGACCTGGATCATAGGCTTTCCTTGGCTACTAACTGGATGTTACCCTGAGCAAGTCACTTAACTACTCTGACGCTCAGTTTCCTCGTCTGTACAGACAATGGAATGAGCTCTGAAAGCTCTCAGTTCCCTTCTGGGGTTAATGTTCTATGATTCCCCGAGAAAAATCCAGGGATTCCCCTAATAAACGTCACTCTGGGAGGTTCTCCTAGCATGACTGATGCAGATGGGCTGCCTGTTCCACTTTTCCCTCTGGAAACCGTCAGTTCCTCAACATAATCCTAGGAATTATGACACGGTCTCATGAAAGGCTGGCAGTGCCACCCTCAGAAGGTAGAGGAAACTCTTTGCTAATTGATCTGACCCTTCAGGCCCTTTGAGAATGCTGTGACTCTGTGAAAATCCAGAGGGTGTTGGGGCACGTGAGAACTGAGCTGTGTAAGGACTGGGTGACTGTCTTCTCTTCCCGCCACTGTGGATTTGGTTGCAGCAGAATGGAGGAAACCCCTGCTCTTTATGGAATGGCCATGAGAGGGGGCCTAATAGGCCCAGTCCTGAGTCCAGAGTTTTTTGTGTCCCTCCCTCAGTTCTGCCATTGTTCTTGATTCAATTGAACAGTAAATTACATACATAGTTATCCTAAGTGGGCCCCTTTTGAGAGTGAACGGGGGCAATATTAATAATTATACCAGGACCAAAATGAATTTCCAAAACAGTTAACCTTGGCGTTTTAGAACCCAGAAGGCCTTCCTTCCAGTCAGAGTGATGCCTTCCTTTAATGAAGTGATTCCTAACCCTCCAACCTTGGTATGCAAGAGAACCATCTGGAGAGTTTGTTAGAAAGGAAATTCTCGGACTCCAGCCCCAGAGGTTCAGATCCAGTAGGTGTGGAGTGGGACCCAGGTGCCGATGCAGTTGGTCAAAGACTGCGTTTTATGGAAATACTGCTTTTACTACCTACCTTGCTCTCCTGAGAGAGAAATGTCTTTTGATAGATAGTAAAGTGGCTAATGTATTAGATTTAGATGCCATGTAGAACAAAGACATTTGATCAACATTATTTGATACTGATCTCCCTACAGTATTAGAAAAGTAGAGCTTACCAGATGCTAAGTTGAGATCCATGCCAATCTGTTCTCTGGGATCTATCGCACAGGGCTTATTGGGGCAATATTCCCAAAGTTCACTCATCTGGCTCTTTCCCTCTCGACAGGATCTCCCAGCCATCCAGCCCCGGCTAGTAGCAGTCAGCAAAACCAAACCTGCAGACATGGTGATCGAGGCCTACAGTCATGGCCAGCGCACTTTCGGGGAGAACTATGTAAGAGCCTTGTGCCAAACTGCCTTTGGGAGAGTCGTGATTGCCAGGCTCTTCTTACTTGTTCTGTTTTTACCTTTTAGGTTCAGGAACTGCTAGAAAAAGCATCAAATCCTAAAGTAAGTGGATATCTAAATTCTTGAGTTTGTATCTAAATCTTGGGTCTTCAATAGAAAATTAGACCCATGTTGGTGGTTGGGTTTCAGAGCAGGAGGCTGGGCTGGCGGTAGAAATGGCCACGTTCACCTTGAGCCCCAAATACTTCTCAGCTCAATTTTCTTTGTTAAGACTAGAGTTTTCTCTTTGGCGGCTTTTTGGATATGGTGATTTTAGGAGCTTGCTGTGATCTTGGATCCTTTTGAGATTTGAAAGCTTTAATCAGTTCATCTTTAAGGGGCGATATCTGAAAGATGGAGGGAGTTGATGGGAACGAGGAAGAGAAACAGAACAGAAGCCTTAGGTTTTTCCCTGAGTATCCTCAGGAGCCTGGCTGAAGATGGTGAGAGTGGTTTATTGTGCAGATATGAAAAGTCAGAAGGGAGTGTGCAAGATATTTGAGCTGGCAAGGCCTCCGTAAAATCTAAGTCAAACATAGTTACCTTTTTCTCTTCAGATCCTGTCTTCGTGTCCTGAGATCAAATGGCACTTCATCGGCCACCTACAGAAACAAAATGTCAACAAATTGATGGGTAAGACAAAAGTCTAAGTGTGAAGACAAACTGTCTCCATCATTGTATCATTTATACTACCTTCTGTGGAAAAGAGAACAGCTTTTGGGGTTTCTTTTGGGAAAGAAATCTTAGTTCGTAATATAAGGAGAAGACACCATACCAAGAACAGAATGAATTCACAATTGACTGGGTTATATATACTTGGAAACTTCCCCTACCTTGTGTCAGGTGTTATCTGGTGGTCTTTCAGATAAATTGTGGCCCATAAAATGTTTCATCTGGCAAAGGAGACATTTTTATCCTTTTCTCTTTAAATGAAAGACTATAATAAATAAAATACAATAATATAAATACAATATATAATGATAAAATACAATGTACAGTGAAATAAGTAAAGTACAATAAAATTAAGAATTAACTACAGTAAAGACTTCACTGCATGACAATGACATGTGGAGATCTTTATGAGTAACTGAATACTTAATTCTCTCAAGGTGTCAAAATGAAAATAACCTGTATTTATTTTGTTAAACAGCTTTGCTGAAGTGTAATTGACTTACAGTAAATTGCACATATTTAAAGTGTACAATCTGATAAGTTTTGACATATGGTTGTGCCTGTCACAATAATGAAAATAATAAACATATCCATCACCCCTAAAAGTTTCCTCCTGCCCTTTGTAACCACTCCCTCCCACTCCCCCCACCACCCCTCCTCCTCCAGTCTTACCTACCTGCTTGCTATCACTAGAGGAGAGTTTACATTTTTAAGAGTTTTATTTACATGCAGTCACAAAGTATGTATTTTTGTGTGTCTGACTTCTCTCACTCAGCATCTTTATTTTGAGGCCCATGATGTTGAAATGTGTATCAGTGGTTCACTCCTTTTCATTTGTTTATGCATTCACCTGATGGACATTTGGGTTGCTTCTAATTTTTGGCTGTTACAAAAAAATTTTTATAAGTCTTTGTATGGACTTTCCCTTTTCTCTTGGAATAAATCCCTAGGAGTAGAATGGCTGAATCACATAATAAATGTATGTTTAACTTTTTTAAAAATTCTGGTAAAATACACGTAACATAAAATTTACCATCTTAGCCATGTTTAAATATACAGTTCAGTGTCATTAAGTGCGTTCACATTGTTTGCAACCATTACTACTATCCATCTCTAGAACTCTTTTTATCTTGCAGAGCTGAAACTCTGTACCCATTAGATATGTTTAACTTTTTAAGAAACTGCCAGACTATCCCCCAAAGTGGTCGTGCCATTTTACATCCCCACCAGCAGTGTTCACGTTCCTCCACATCCTCACCAACACTTCATCGGGTCAGTCTTTCGATTTTAGCCTTTCTAATAGGTGTGTGGTGGTGCCCTTGCACTTCCCTAATAGCTAGTGACGTTGAACATCTCTCACAAGTTTGCATCTGTTTATTTTTGGTGAAGTGTCTATTAAAGTCTTTTTCCTGTTTTCTAATTGGATTTTCTTACTTTGGAGACAGGAGAGTTCTTTATGTATCCTGCATTTCCATATAAACCAACTTGTCAGTTTCTACCCAAAAAAATCAAAAGTCCTGCCAGGTTTTTTATTGGGTTTGTATTGAATCTATAGATCAATTTGGGGAACATTTTGAGATACTAAAAATATTGAATCTCCCAACACATTAACAAGGTATAGCTCAGAATTTATTTAGGTCTTCTTTCATTTCTCTCAGTAATATTTTATAGTATTCCTTGTACAGGTTTTCCTCATCTTTTGTCAGATGTATATCTAAGATTTTCATATTTTTGATGCTATTTATTGATGCTATTAATGCTATGGCTTCAATATGTGATTGTTGCTAATCTGTAGAAATACAGTTTATTTCTGTGTATTCATCTTGTATCCTGCAACCTTGCTAAACTCACTTATTCTAGAAGCTTTTTTTTGTAGATTCCATAAAATTTTCTACATGGACAATCATGTCATCTATGAATAAAGACAATTTAGTTCCTCTTTTCTAATCTGAATGTCTTTTATTTCTTTTTCTTGCCTTATTATACTAGCAAGGACCTCCAGTACAATGTTGAATAAAAGGGCTAAGAGTGAACATGTAGGTTTTTCATAGATGTCCTTTATCAGAAGAAGGAATTTCCTTTCTAATCCTAGTTTACTAAGAGGTTTTATCAGGAATAGATGTTGGATTTTGTCAAATGCTTTTACTGAGTCTGTTGAAATGATGATGTGGTTTTTCTTTTTTAATTTGTTACCATGTTGAATTACATTTATTGATTTTCAAATGTTAAACCAACTCTGCGTTCATGGGGGTAAACCCACTTGGTCATGAAGTATCATCCTTTTAATATAGTGTTTCATTTGATTTGTTAAATTTTGCTTAGATTTTTGCATCTATATTCACAAAAGATGTTGGTTTGTAGTTTTCTTTTTTTTGTAATATCTTTTTTGAAGGTTGGTATCATGGTAATGCTAGCCTTATGGAATGAATTGGGAAGTATTCCCTTCTTTTCAATCTTTTGGAAGAATTTATGTGGAATTAGTATTATCTCTGCCTTAACTGTTTAGTGAAATTCACCAGTGAAGCCTAGAGTTTTCTTTGTGGGAAGGTTTTTAACTATAGTTTCAATTCTATTAATTGTCATAGGGCTATTCACATAATCTGTTTCTTCTTGGGTGAGCTTTGTTACTTTTTGTCTTTCAAAGAGTTGGTCCATTTCATCTAAGTTAATTTATGAGTATAGGATTGTGTATAACATCTCTGTATTATCCTTTTAATATCTGTAGAATCTGTAGTGATGTCAGTTCATTCCTGATATTGGTAATTTGTGTCTTCTGTTTTTTTTCCTAGTCCATCTGGCTAGAGATTTATCAATTTTATCAATCTTCTTAGAACAGCTTTTAGTTTCATTCATTTTTTCTATTGTTTTATTATTATAATATATAAACAAAAATAATGTATTGTGGGATTTATAACACATAAAAGTAAAATGCATGACAACAATAGCATAAAGAAGGGAAAGGGAGAAACAGAAGTACACTATTAGAAGATTCTTAAACTATATGTGAAGTGGTATAACACCACTTAAAGGTAGATTGTGATAAAAACTGTAAAGCACCAAAAAAATAGCACAATAGAGATTTATAGCTAATGTCAGCAAAGGAGATTAAATGGAGTCATAAAAAATATGTGAAATGAGGGGGCCGGCCCGGTGGCATAGTGGTTAAGTTTGTGCAGTCTGCTTCAGCAGCCTGGGGTTTGCCAGTTTGGATCGTGGGCATGGACCTACACTCCAGTCATCAAGCCACTGTGGCAGTGTCCCACATACAAAATAGAGGACATTTGGCACAGTTGTTAGCTCAGGGCCGATCTTCCTCACCAAAAAATAAAAAGTAAAAATATGTGAAATGGTATCTCATTGTAGTTTTGATTTCTTTTCCCTAATGACTAAATTAATGAAGTTGATCATCTTTTCATGTGCTTATTGACCATTTGTATATCTTCTTTGGAGAAATGTTTATTTAGGTCCTTTGTGCATTTTTTAATTGGGTTATTTGTGTTTTTATTATTGAGTTGTAAAAGTTCTTTATATATTCTGGGTACCAGTCCCTTATCATATATATGATTTGCAAATATTTCCTTTCCTTCCATGGGTTGTCTTTTCACATTCTTGATGGTATCATTTATACTACAAAAGTTTTTCATTTTAATGTACTTCGATTTTTCTATTTTTTCTTTTGTGGCTTGTGCTATTAGTGTCATATCTAAGAAATCCAAGATCATGAAGATTTTCTTCTAAGAGCTTTATAGTGTTAGCTCTCACATTTGGGTCTATTTGAGTTAATTTTTGTGTATAATCTAAGGAAGAGATCCACCTTCATTCTTTCCTGTTGAATTTTTTTGCTCCTTCACCTCTATTTTTTTTTTTTTTTAAGATTTTATTTTTTTCCTTTTTCTCCCCGAAGCCCCCCAGTACATAGTTGTATATTCTTCGTTGTGGGTCCTTCTAGTTGTGGCATGTGGAACGCTGCCTCAGCGTGGTTTGATGAGCAGTGCCATGTCGGCACCCAGGATTCGAACCAACGAAACACTGGGCCGCCTGCAGCGGAGCACAGGAACTTAACCACTCAGCCACGGGGCCAGCCCCCTTCACCTCTATTTTTGAGAGAGATGTTTGCTAACTGTAGAATTCTACGTTGACAGTCTTTTCTTTTATTTATTTTTTATTTTAAAGGTAAAATTTTAAAATCTTTGTCTTTTAAAGACCATCTCACTTGCATTGTTTCCAACAAGAAATAAGATGTCATCCTTATCTTTGTTCTTCAGTATGTAACATGTTTTTTTCCTTCTGGCTACTTTTAAGATTTCCTCATTATCTCTGGTTTTGAGCAATTTGATTATGATGTGCCTTGGTGTAATTTTCTTTATGTTTCTTGTGTTTGGGGTTCATTGAGCTTCTTGGATCTGTGGGTTTATAGTTTTCATCAAGTCTAGAAATTTTTTAGGCATTGTTTCTTCACATGTATTTTCTGCCTCGCCCTTCTCTTCTCTGGGGACCCCAATTACCTGTTGGGCTGCTTGAGGCGATGCTCTTCTCTGTGTCTCATTTTGGGTAATTTGTTCCAGGTAACTAATCTTTTCTTTGGCATTGTCTAATTTGTGATTAATCCCATCAGTGAATTTTTCATCTCACACATTATAGTTTTCATACTAGAAGTTCAGTTTGGGTCTTTTTTATCTCTTCTACATCTGTGTGTATGTGTGTGTGTGTGCGTGCGTGTTAGGAAGATTGGCCCTGAACTAACATCTGTTGCCAATCTTCTTTCTTTTTGCTTGAGGAAGACTATCACTGAGCTAACATCTGAGCCCATCTTCCTCCACCTTATGTGGGATGCCACTGCAGCATGGCTTGACAAGCAGTGCGAGGTCCGCACCCGGAATCCAAACCCACAAACCCCAGGCCGCCAAATTGCAGCACGCGAACTTAACCACTACACCACTGAGCCAGCCCCACTATTTTTTTTAACATATGGAACATAGTGAATGATAACTGTTCTAATGTTCTGTCTACTGATTCTGTCATCTTTGTCGATCTGGAGCAGTTTCAATTGATTAACTCATTATGTATCATATTTTCCTGCCTTTTTAAATGCCTGGTCATTTTTGTTTGGACAACCAGACATTGTGAATTTTGTCTTGCTGGGTGCTGGCCATTTTTGTATTCCTATAAATATTCTTGAGCTTTGTTAAATTACTTTCCCAGGGTACAGTTAAATTTAATTACAGTTAAATTACTTGGCAACAGTTTGATCCTTGCAAGTCTTACTTTTAAGATTAGTTGGTGTGACCAGAGCAGAGCTTAGTCTAGGGTTAATTCCCCACTACGGAGGCGAGACCCTTCTGTGGACTGTCCCCAGTGCCCCATGAATCTTGAGTGTTCCGGCCTAACTGCTAGGGATGGGCACTATTCCATGCCCTGCGTGAACATCAGGCACTGTTTCTTCTCATCCTTTCAAATCATCCTTTCACCGGCCTTGGGTAATTCTTCCCATGCTTGCACTGATCAGGACCCAGCTGAATACTGGAGGGGAGCGCTTTGCAAACCACCCACATTCCCTTTGTGTGCAGCGCTGTCTTATCTCCTGTTCCGTCCTCTGAACTCCGGCTGCCATAGTCTTTCCAGATTCAGCTCATCTCCTTGACTCAAGATCCACCACATTCTCCCTGTGTTCCCCTTCCGTGTGCCACATCCTACAAACTCTCAGGCAGTCACCTGGGGCATCCGTAGGGCTCCCTTCGTTTGTTTCTCATCCCTCTGGGATCACTGTGTTTCACTGCATGATATCCAGTTCTGGTAAACCATCGTTTCATGTGTCTTTCATATATTTTGTCCATTTGGTTGTTCACGTGGAGGATAAATCTGGTCCCTGTTCTCCATCTTGTCTGGAAGTAGAAGTCTAGTATGTTATTTTTAAAAGACGTTTCATATTGGGTGTGGGAGTAGTAGGGAGCCTCTTTATACTTAATAAACGGCAGCAGGACAATCAGCTTTTTATTTGAGAAATAAGTAAGTTAGATTTCCTTCCTCACAGTGCAGATTCCAGCTAGATTAAAGAATCTTAACTTGAAAACCAAAACCATAAAAGTATTAGAAGAAAATATAGGAAAATATTGTTATTTTCTCTGGCTAGGAAAAGGCCTAAGTAAAACATAAAGTCTGGAAACCATAAAAGAAACAACTAGCATATTTGATTACACAAAAATTAAAGCCTTCTTATGTCAAAGCAAAAGGGAAGCACAGACAGGCGGAAAAATAATATTTTTTAAAAGGGGAAGCGGTTAGTGTCCTGAATACATAAAGAGCTATAATTTTTTTAATCTATAAGGAAAAAATAGGAAAAAGCAAGAACAGACAATTTACAAGGACAAAAAATACAAAAGGCCAATAGTCAAATGAGAAATACTCAACCTCAATAAGAGGAATGCATAATAAATTCTACTTTTCACCAATCAACTTTGGTAATTGGTGATTGGTGAAAATGATTGAAATGAAAAAAATGATTGAATGATAGGTGATTGGTGAAAATGATAACGACCTCTAATATCCAGTGTTTTGAGAGCGTGAGGAAAGGAACTCTCCTATATTTTGCCAGGAAGATTCTAAAATAAGTTTTTTGGGGTTGGTAATAGTTCACACAATCTAAATTGTACTTCCTCCTTGACTAGTAATTTCAATTCTAGAACTCACGTATCATATAGCAATAGTTGTATATATGCACACAGATCTATGTCTAAGCTTTGATTTGTAGTAAAAAGTAAGAAAGGATCTAATGTCCATTAACGAGAGGAAGAGTTAAGTAAATTGTGATTGTCTGTTCTGTGGAAGCTGCAGCTGTTAAAAAGTACTAGCAAATCTTTGGTGCTGATGTGGAAAAATCTATATTTATTGCTAACTGGAAGCAAGGAACTCACAGAACATTTAGTGTGATCCAATGTATGTGTCATTTAAAAAACAGAAGGTTAACAAGAAATTATACATTTAGGGTGTGTGTTTGACTGGGTGGAGATACACTAAAGTAAGTCCGGGAGAATCCCCATCCCAGAGGTAATAGCGGTAGCCTCTCGGGTCAGAGCCTTTGACTTTTAACCACATGTACTTCTATATTGCTTTCTTTTTTTTTGTATCAAGGATGTATACTTTTTGTCATTTTTTAAAATAGTTATTTTTTAAACGAAGTAGCCTGAGCTCAGATTCAGTATTAAGAATGGAGTCCATTTGCCTTAGTTCAAATCACAGCTCTAATATTTGTTAATTTTGTAAACTGGAATAAACTTTATCCTTTCTGAGCCTCACTTTCCCCATCTATAAAATGGAGATGATAATGGGGCTTCATGAACCATGGTGAAGATTAAAAAGAAATCGTTCATGTAAAATGGTTAGCACCTTGCCTGGAGGATGTCAGTGTTCTGTAAAAGTAAATTCGCTGCTGTTGCTTCTGTTTTGTTGTTGTTATTTATCTGAGGCAAGACTGAAGCTTCATTTCACATGCATCTTTGGAAAAGAGGATGGTCTTGATGACCTCAGCCTCCCACTCAGGTTTCCGTGTTCGGATCACCCTGATGTCCTTGTTGAGTAAGGCGCCCCCATCCCAGAGAGTTTAAGAACATGGCGGTGTCAGGCCAGGGGGCACTGTGGCTTCCACAGATTATCCTGTCTTCACTGTCATCTTGACCTGCTTCTCTCAGTTGAACTGAGATTTAATCAGACCAGGCCTGCTTTTAGGAATCTCTGCAGTTATCAGTGTCTTGACGTGTGTGGATACATACGCTGCCCGATTGTGTATGTCTGCGTTTCCTTTCCCTTATTTGTCTTTGCTGATCAGACAGCAAAGAGGAATCTGACATTTGATGATGTCTGATTCAAAAATGGTCTGACAGTCAAACTTATATCTAGTAAAACTCCCACATAAATCTCAGCAGATCTGAAACTTAACTGCCTTTTTCTTTAAATTAGTTTTCCATCTACCAAGAAAAGATTTGCTATGTGTTGTGTGCTCAGTGGTGAGTGAAGAATTACCTTGCCTCTCTCTCATTACAGCTGTCCCCAATCTCTCCATGCTGGAAACAGTGGATTCTGTGAAGCTGGCAGACAAAGTGAACAGTTCGTGGCAGAAAAAAGGCTCTCCTGAAAGGCTAAAGATTATGGTTCAGATTAACACCAGTGGAGAGGAGAGTAAGTGACGAGACCTGGACTGGAGGTTTTTCTTCCCTTTGGATGGCTGAGGCTTAGGAAGAAGGGCAGGCATGGGTGTCTGACAGCGAAGGTTATAGAAGGCCATCCCAGGCCTTTAATCATGCTGTTGCATGTAGGATCTAGATGGCGTGACATCAAGCTGGTCCACATGTTATTCTTTAATGCGTCATCATTTGTTTCTTCTTAATTTTTGAGGAGGCAGACAAGGGATAAAGAAGGGGATTGTGACTCAGATCTCCTGGAAATTCCCAGAAGTCACCATCACTCCTGAAAGAGATTGCAGACTTACCTGTATAATACTTCTCGGGTCTTAAAAAAATTATTTGGAGATTTGAAAAATTATTGGGAGAGAATAGAAGAAAAATCACCGTGAGCACCTGTCAGTGAATATCTTTATGGGGCTTAGGTTAACAGTGTAACACAGTGAACAGAGCATGGGCTTTGAAATCAGACAGCTCTGGGGTTTGTGGCTCCACCATTTTCCAGCTGTGTAACCTTGGGTAAGTTACTTAACCTCTCTGGACCTCAGTTTCCTTGTCTGGCAATGATATCATCATAGTACCTACTTCAGAGGGTGTTGTGAGGATTGAATGTGGGAACGCAGGTAGAGCTGTTGGCATAGAACCCTGTACATCTTCCCTGTTAGCCGTTTAAGTGTTTACAGATCAGTCATGTGCTTATGACCGTCAGAGCACCAGTATTCACCAAATCTTAGCATAAAGGAGCTCGGTCTAGGCCCTGGAGTCAGGCACCTGGTTCAGATCCCAGTTCCACAGTTCCTAGTTGTGTGACCTTGGGAAAGGCACTTAGCCTCCCTGTGCCTCCGTTTCCGCATCTTTAGAACGGAGATAATAAGAGTACTTACTTCATAGAGTTAATGGGTTAAATAAAAAGCTCTTAGGACGTGGCACATGTGTCTGGCGCGTAGATGTTCTGTAATTTTTAACAATTATCATTATATACACTTACACCTAGATTATAACTATATTACATTACCAATATAGGTAAATCTGAAATCGACTCCAGATCGAGTCTTCATTATACCATTTCTTGATAATTAGCTATCCTTGCCCTAATTAAGGATTGAAGTGAATGTTCTTGGCATCTCCATTTGATAAATGAGGGAAAGACCATATCAGTAATCTTTATAACTGCACAACAAACAATCACGTGCTGCAGATTCTCCCTCTAGTTGTTAATTAGCATTAAATTTTGCAAATATATAGTCAAAACTGTGTAATATATGCTTGATTTTTAAGTTTTTTACAATTCTAATTAATAAAACCATAGAAATACCAGATTTGGAAAAATAATCCTCAGGTTAATCTGGCATTTTGGCAATGTGAATCTTCTTAATGTCCCAAGAAAAGCAATGTTTTTTCTTTTCTCTCTACTCTAGCTGTTCTCAGCTAAGATATTAAGACAGTAAAGAGAATCCAATTTATAGCCCTTTCCTTGAGAAATTCAGAACCTGCCCGGAAGGGGAGCAGCATAGAAAGTCTCGTTGGGGCTTGAGGATAAGTTCTTGCAAGAAGTCATCTTGTCTGAGTCATCTCCACCGTTATAAGGAGGCAGTGACAGTGGAGCCTTCCTCTGGCTGCTCAACACATTTTGGTACCAGTGTCCTCTCTTTCTGTTTTTGAAGGTAAACATGGCCTTCTGCCTTCGGAGACAGTAGCCACGGTGGAACACATAAAGGCCAAGTGCCCCAGCCTGGAGTTCGTGGGGCTGATGACCATAGGAAGCTTCGGGCATGATCTTAGTCAAGGACCAAATCCGGACTTCCAGGTACTGGGGGCCTGGGATGGGGGATTGTTCGTGCACTGAAGAAGCATCTCAGTGAAATGCTGTTGCAGGGCTGGCCTTGTAGTGAATGTCAGAGACATCCCAGACCGTGCCTGTCAGGTGTTATAACCCTCCTCTGAGCTCTTCTCATAAGGAAAGGAGAGAACAGGTTCCCAAACCTTCCTCACCTCAATTTAAACCAGGCCAAAACAGTCTTTAGAGAAAATGAGCTCTTTCTTCCTCTCCAGTGACTGCTAGTTTTTTTGAGAGTAGGAACAGTTTGCTAAAAACCCCTTCAGTAAGTTCTGGCAATTTGACGGGCCTTGAAAGCATAAGGAGTAAATAATCTTTGTCAGAGATGTTCAGATTCAGCCACTTTCAGGCATCCTTAAAGCAGGCAGGAGTAAAACAGGTGTCCTCTTGTCTTCCTGTCAGGTGTTACTGTCCCTCCGGGAGGAGCTGTGTAAGAAGCTGAGCATCCCCACTGAGCAGGTTGAGCTGAGCATGGGCATGTCCCTGGACTTCCAGCATGCAGTGAGTGTCCTGGGTGCCCTCACCTGCCTCGAGGGAGGGTCCAAAAGGCCACAGCAAGAGTGTTTTGGAGAAACCTTGCAAATGCCTCATCGTAGCAACAGGGCACCCATAGCAGTGGTTCTCAACTGTTCTAATGTCCCCCAGCCCCCTTCTTTTTTGAAATAAAATGTATAGAAATTAGAGCCTGACACATAATATTGTAAAACTCAATATAATTCTCTAAATGGAATATACAGTAAAACAAGAAATTAAACAATATTTTTTAAAGGCACTTCACTATGTAGATGCTTGGGCATGGGTATATGACAGTAGGTCGTAATGAAGTAGTCTGAAGTTGAATCTTATGTGTAGGGTCACTATGACTGCAACAGCTATAAATAGATACTGACATAGCTGTGCTGTGTTGGGAACTCAAATACATGATTTTCTGGAACAGTAAATAACTTGATAAAGCTCCATAATCAAAGTATAAACTTCCCTCTGTATAGACAGTAGTTAGATTTCTGGAAAATTGTATATATTAAAACAGCACAAAAATACTTTGTGCTTATAAGTAAAATGGAATTAGATCCTGTACTCAGACAATTATAAGGCGTTTTTTTCATGTACCTGCCCGTGGAACTTTAGAAAAGTGTGTGGGCTGAAGACACCTCTTCCTTGTGCCCCTGTGTCCCACACACTGCGGGACCTCCAACATCCCTGGCCCCACCCAACTAAATGCCCATCATATTTCCCAATCACTGTGAAAGCCAAAGAAATCCTCGCTTATTTCTTAAACACCCCCTTGGAGGTCGTATTGTCCCCGAGGAGAACCACTGCCCCATTGACCTCTTCAGCTGCATTATCGTTGTTCTTCATAGAAAACCCTTAAGGGCCAGAATGAGAGGAACAGCTTCAGCATTTGCTGTGTTTCATTATTTTAAACTCAGTCCTCGGTACTTTCTCTTCTTTCCCGCAGATTGAAGTAGGATCTACGAATGTCCGAATAGGAAGCACCATTTTTGGAGAGCGAGATTACTCAAAGAAACCTGCCCTGGACAAGTCCTCAGCAGACCTGAAGGCCCCGGTGGAGGTGGCCCAGGCACACTGAGCCAGGGACCAACCAGCAGTGGCTGACAGCCAGGGGCCCTGTCCAGAAGGCTAACTATGCACTCACCTGGATTTTCATTTGAGATTCCCTGTGTCACAGCACAGCCATACTGTCCTTGTGACCTGCAGAGAGAACACTAATGATTATACGTGTTGATGAAAACCATCTGTGTTTAGTGTCTGACATAGGAAGCTCCCTTCAAGCGGTGGCTTTGGATTGGATTTGAGAAATCCAGACATTTCTGCAGAACAGATGCCAAATCAATAGCCAGGAATTGCGCTCAGTGTTGAATCCTGCCCAGGAGCACCAACCAACCCGTGAGTGACTTTCCCAGGTTACAATTTGGTCACTGATGCCTATAATCACCAAAATCAGAGGGATTCGCAGTGTCATCCCCTTTAATAGAAAATTCCCTCTGGTTACCAGCTTCCTACAAACCCCACTGAGTAATCATCTTTGCTGCTTTGGAGCAAGGGCATTTCTGCCCCCAGTTTCCAGCCCACCCAGTAGATATTTGTGTCTGCCCTGGAGTGGCAGTACAGGTAACTTCAGGGAGTGGCTCAATTAATGCTCCAAAACCAAATTGTTGCTCATGAGAGTTTGTGTCATTGGTCACCCCATGGTATTGACCCTGAAAATTACAGGGGTCACAGAAATAGTGCTTGGGCCTTTCTCACATCTTGCACAAGAGACAGGGCTTTGAGCTTTGTCCTCTGGGCCTTGCAGTGATGAGAATTTACTATTATGATTTCTCCTCTATTATAATCCTCTCTATGGTGATGTCTTATCAAAGACCACTGAATCTAGTGGCTCCCCAGAAATGAGAGATTCCTCCACAGCTGGCTCAGGCTCGCAGGTGCAGCAAGGCCTGGCTTAGAGTTCCTGCTCTAGGCACATTTATAGCCTCTGCTCCCCACTGTATTTATAAGCGAGAATTCTGCAACTCTTCTTGATTGTTAATAAAGTAGCAAGATGTTCAAAAACCAGAAAGCACAATTCTGAGATAGTCATGACAGATGACTTCAGTCTTGGTGGTTTATTTTCTAGAGGGTTTTTCTCTTATTTATTCAAGCCCCAGTCTTTATTTTATGAAATAACTTTCAGAACGTGATGCTGCTGCCGAATGTAATTTTGTAAAACTTAAACCTTTATGATTCCTGTCCTCTTTCGATCAAAACTATAGTGTGATATTTCAGAGTCTATTCAATAAAAATGTGAGTTTGAAGTATACCATCTGTGCCAATTACAAAGCAATTAAAAGATTTATTTTTCTGATCTGGTGTAGTGAGTGAGTACAACAGGAGGGGGCACTGGAAGCAACAGGAAGCAGCTGTGCCTGGCACTGGCCTTGTACCGTGGGCTTTGAGAAGGGCTTCCCTTGGGTTACAGATGCAGCTAAAGCCACACGGTGGATGAAAGAGGGATTCTGAACTTCTAAGGGCAGGAAAATTGTGCTTCTGCATTTCAGGAATTACAAAGTTTACCTCTTGCTGCAAGAAACTTTGAAATTGCCTCTAGATGGCGACGTTGGCCAACCTGAGGTGCAAGCACTAGGGCACCGGTCAGCAGATTACCCAGAAGGGACTCACCCTTGGTCACGTTCCTTCTTTATAGGGCAGAAACCAGCCAGAGGGGACACAATGTTCCCAAGCAATAATGGCTGACGCTTGCAGAGCCACTAGATTCTTTCAGATACTTCGTTTCTTTGCTAACTCGACTGAGGGTCCCCAGGGTGGCTGTGGACCCCTTTGGGAGAAAGTGAAATGGTCTGAGCAATAACGAGCTCTGTGGCTTATTCCTAGAGATGGAGGACAACAAAGGAGGAGGCAAGCCAGGGGAGGTCAGATCAAACCCAGCAAAGAAAAGGAAACCAAAGTATGTCCACTGTACCCACAGCAGGCCGGGACCTCTTGCAGAGAGAAAATTGAGCAAAGCTGTGACGTTGTCTTTTGTTATACATGACAGGCAGCAGGTCTGAACACTCCCAGATTTTCCTCAAAGTGGTGACAGCACACTTCCTGAGTGACAGCAGCATGCTGTCCTGGGTCAGACCCGCCCATGCGGCCTAGCAGTCTCTGCTGTCAATGGCCTGGGCCCTTGTCTGCCTGGTGCCGGAAGGTTTGCATGCTCAGAGGCTCCCAATGATCCAGCACGGCTTTGTCCTTGGGAAGTTCCTCACAGCTTCTGACTACTGCATCTCTTAGCAAAGCGACCTCATAATACTCAAATTGTACTCCCCTGCTCCCTTTGTTGGACATTCATGGCACATAAAGCACTATCCCCCGTATTCCTCATTTTACCCTGGCAGCAGTTGGTACAGCAAGTTCGGCTCTTTGGCGGTATCTCTGTGGACAGGGCACTGAGAGCCAGGGAAAGGCTCGTGCGCTCCTTGTCTGAGGTCTGAGTGGGATGGTGGCAGGACAAAGAAACAAACTCAACACTCTTGACCTCTTGATTCCTGGTCCAGAGCTTGTCACCACACCACACTGGTGTCTTCTCTTGTCTCCAGCTTTAATAATTGGTAAGCGGCATATTCTTAGGTTTATAGGCTTAATTTAAGAGAACCTTATTATCAAAAAAGTAATGTATGTTTTTAGTCTGTTGTAATTGGTGAGAACTGATACATCTTAATGCAGAGCAAACTTTGAAACCACAAGCCGTGAGGATGAGAAGGAAAGAGAGAATTAAACCCAGCCTGAGTGGAATTAGCCTTCCCCGTCTGTCATTCCGTTTCCCTAACACACACATTCCTCCCCCAGATTCAGATTATCCTGCACACAGGCTGCAAGGCTCAGAGTGCAGAACTGCACCCCTCTCTTAGAGCTAGACTGGCAGTGAATTCTGTTCCCCAAGGCCAGACGAGGAGGAATGAGGTCAAATGGGACATTCCTAAAATCCAAGACATCTTTGTCCTTCTGAAAAGAAGTGGCCCCATGCTTTCCACCGAAGCTCTAAAGGAGGAAGGACTCGCCCACCAGTTCCTGAAGGGCTGTGATAAGGGTGCGTGTCATCGGCGGTGCAATTGGAAATGATTTGCTCTGGGAACTGTGACTGTCTTTACCATGAAATCTGTTAAATCTATTACATCAGCCTCATGACTAAGGGCAAAAGAATCCAAACCATCCACCCAGATGTCTTACTAATCTGCCCTCTCCCCTCAAGAAGCACATAGGTATAGAAAAGGGCTTTTTTTCCCACCCACTTTGCATCAAGGGGCACATACTACGACTGTGTGGTTGGGTAGCTCTTTCCAAGATAGAGGGCCCTTAAATTTAAGGTCCTCTCCTAGAAGCTCCTCAAAGTCCCAAGGGACCTCAGAGATAACACTTCTTTTCCTATAAAGTCCAGCACAGATAAGCTAAAATGGCGTGTAGTGGGGACAGAGGGAAGGACTTTTGGCATCCTTCTCGTATTTAAAATAAATTTTATAAGCCCCAACTCCCAAGCTTTGAAATCACAAAGGAGCAGAAGCCACCCTTCGAGTGCCGGCGTGTCTTTATTCCCACTGGCTGGCTGGCTGTGCCCGCGACAGTGCCTACCCACACCGGGCTCTGGCCGAGCCGTGCCGCTCTCCAGCTTCAGCGCTAAGCTCGACCCAGCTGCCAATCGCCAAAATAAAATCAATGTGTGACCTTATTCACCAGCTGTACTGAAGAAACTAGCACAAACTAGGGCCAACTTTGAAGCCAAAAAGGGAAGATGAGAAGTTGGGAGAGAGAGAAAGAGGGGGAAAAAAACTTGGCTGGACATGAAAGGTGTCTTGTCTGTCTGTTCCCCATTAGACGCAATTCTCTTGCAATCTGCAGCCTCGACATAATTCTCTTGACCAGAAACTCTCTGGAGAGATAGTGTCAGAAGGAAAAACAAATAGAATAGCATCTCTGACAGCAGAGTCACTTAAAAACCTATTTGGGGGCTGGGGGGATGTCACCACTCCTCCACAGCAGGCCACATGTGAAGACACGCTTACCCTGGGACGGGACAAAGCCAGGAAGGGGAGCCCAGGAGAGGGCTGGTGTGCAAGGCGAGGTCATCCCCAGGCAGCAAAACCCCTAGTCCTCTGCCCTACCAGCCCTCTGATACGTCAAGAGCCACCTTCTCTGGCTTTCTCAACTGTGCATTCAATACAAAAACCCACGGTGGTAGGCTTTTTACAGCCCCGAGGTGCATTGAGAGGAATTCAGAAGGACTGCCTTAGAAAAAAAGTGGTCCCAATTTGTCCTAACTCCACTTTCCCGTTTCTGACGGCCACCAGCAACCAAAGCCTGAGACCCCAGCTACCCCATAAACTGGCAGCCAGATCCCCAGACAGCAAAGGCGCATTCTCGCCAACCCCCTTTGACCTGACTTTGAGCTAAACCATCTAGTGTTGGAAAAGCCAGGCCCCACCCGGGCCTGCAGGAGCCCGGGGTAAGGATTTGGGAGTGGGGGTGCAGGGCGGGAGAGGACGCAGTTCCGTGCTCAAGTTTCTGAGGCAGGCATCCTGTTATAGGAGAGAACTTTTTTTAAAAAGGAAGAAAAACTAATCAGAAGAAAGAAGCAAGAGCTTTTCCCGGCCTTTCGGACTTGTTTATTACTAGGATATCTGATTTCAGCAGAGGAAGCCGGCACTGAAGCAAGGTTTTTATTGGCCATGAGCAAGAGGAATTCAGGGTTTGCCTTTGATTTGGCTGTCCCAGAGCATGAGGCGCTGAAGAGCGCTCACTGCTTCGATGGAGCAGCTCGGTACTTTGGGGCCCCCAGAGCTCCCTGTTTCTACAGCATTGACTAAAACTCCCTTTGGAGGATGAGGGTGGAGCAAGGGGCCCAGAGTGGAGGATGGCCTCACCAACATTTCAGAGAGGAGAGCAAAATTGGGGACAGAAGTTAAAAAGTTTTGAAATTGGCTGCAGGGGAGCACCAGTGAGGCTGTGCTCACTGCCCCCCTTCCCCGAGCGGGGACCTGGAGGAGGGAAGGCCTGGTCTGGATGGAAACAGTGTCTCTAGCTGACAGAGCTAGGCAGGCTGCAGCCGGAGGGCCGGGCCTGATGGTTTCAATGTGTGGGGAAGATAGAGCCAGAGATCTGCAGAGGCCGCCTCTGCCAGCAGCCCTCCTCAGCAGGGGCCCGGCCGGCCCCTGCAGAGGGGGATTACCAGCTGGGCTGCAGGCTTGGGGAGCTGCTGCTGATCCCCTAGGACTCCCCACAGACAGCTTGAGGCATAGACGGCCGCTGCGTTGGGGTCTGGAGCCCCAGCCAGCCTGATCACTCTAGTCCAGCGTGGGCTTTCTGCCTGCCTCTGGCTGCCAAAGGGGGACATCTCCTCCACTGGAGAAAGAGGGGACTGTCCTTCTCTCTGGGGACCTCACAGGGAGCCCAGCCATCTCCCTCTCTCCCTTTTTTCCCCTTTGTATCCTATTTCTCTCTCCTTTTCCTTCTGATCCCCCATCACCCTTCCCCCCCAAACCACTGGTGACAGGAAGGACCCTGCAGCAGCCCCTGGTTGGGACCATCTGGCAGGAAGATGGCTCTTGTCCTGTTCCCTCTGTGACCAGAAGGCTGTAGATCTGTGTGAGGGCCACCCTCCTCCTCTCTGCAGCGGGTCTTCATAGGCGGCTCCGGGGGTGCCTCTGTGACTGCTCCGGGGCCCCTCTCCCAGACTGAGCGTGAGCCTCGGCCGAGGCGCTGGCGGTCCCTGGCGTGGCCCTGCTCACCTGCGAGGCCCAGGCCCACTTTGGCAGCCACCGGGCCGTCTGGCGCCCTGAGCTGAGGCCCAGAGCCCGGGCAGGGGGTGGGGAGTGGGGGAACAGGGCTCTCACTGTGTCCACTTCAAGGAACCCAGTCATCAAAAGGACTTTATGCAGTAAGTTTGGGAACAGACTCACAGGGAGAGGAGCTGCAGGAGTGTGAGGAGACGGCCCACACTGGGGGTGGGGAGCTGCGTGTACACACACACACACACACACACACACACACACGGCTTCTCCAAGACCCTGGCACCAGTCTGTCTGGGTGTGAATCCCGAATCTGTTCCTTACCAGCCAAATTGCCTTGGGCCCAAGATTTCACCCCCTTGGTGCCTCAGTTTCCTCATCTGTAAATAGGGGGGTGATATTAAGAGTAACTGCTTCGTATGACGTTTAAACGTGATAAAGCTCGTAAAGCGCTGTCCACAGAAGCTGGCACAAAGTAAGAGCTTAGCAAACGTGAGCGACTAGGCACTGGAGCTGCGAGCTGGGCTTCCCCGCCTGGGTCTCCGTGGAAAATGGGGTGGGGGGCGGTGCTCCGATGGACATAGCAGATAAGGGCTGTTAGGAACTGCCGCCTTCCTTCCTAAATGAACCATGATCCTCGAAGGCTGAGGAGGAAGGGGGCCCTCTGAGAGGCCACAAAAGCTCCGAGCACCCATGATGAGCTCCCACGAGGGTCTTTCACTGGGTGGGGCTGACATCATGAGGCCGGCTCCTGGGAGGGGAAAGGCCCAGCGTCCCCTTACAAGCTGCCCGAAGGTGGACACCCAAGCCTTCCCTTCCTGTCCCCACAGCTTTAAACTAAAGACCTAGCTAGAGACTGGGGCATAAAAACAGCAAAATCAGCCCAGAGTGAAACCAAAAGTAGATACTCTGGCTCAAACACCCTGGGCGTCAAGACTCTGGCGACACACCCAAGCTCCCTGAGCGCAGTCCCCAGGATGGGAGGCCCAGAAAGTGGGCTCCTCTTAACACATTTCTCCCAACCTCCCCCTCCACCATCACGGGGCTCCCAGGGCCCCAAGGCAGCCTGACAGGTCTTAGGTAATAGAGCCCAACCTCCTGCACAGAAGTCTGACCTTGACCTTCCAGAGAGAGAGGAGGATGCACAAAGAGGGTAGGAGAAGAAAGGAGGAAAAAAAGCACAGAGAGAGGGAAAGAAGCAGAGACAAATGACAAGAGAGACAAACACCGTGGGCCAGCCCCAGAAGCCACCATGGGCCAGCGAGGCATCAAGAGGACAGCGGCTGCAGGGAATTGGGGTTCTCCGCAAAGACGGGCTTTCCCAGCAAATTAACCATCCAAACTGCCAGACGGCTGATCAGCCTCAGCTGTGTGATAATGAGGGCGTTTCCGAGGCTCCAACATGAGTGGAGGGGCTTCCTACACGCCAAGCCGGGGCAAGGGGACAGTGACCCAGAGAATCGGGCCTGGCAATCGCGGGGAGCCCAGCTCTGAAAGGCCCCCTGCCCCGGGGGTGGTGGGGCGCCCCTGCAGGGTTTGCAGCCCACCGTCACAGGGCAGCTCTCCCAGGAACCGCACCCACGAAGCACGGAGAACTAAGGGCAAGACCGGGTGAAGGCCGCCTCTGCGGAGCAGGATCGGAGGGGACCAGGGCTTTTCATTATTCGCGCTTCCATGCGCTCTCGTTTTAACCATATGGGTGTATTACTTTGATAAAATCCATTTGTAAATCGCGGTGAGGCCTGGAGGCGGTACCTCCAGACGAGCGCCTGAGGTGTCTCCCCCCTCTACCCCCGGCCTGGCGCTCCGGGGTGTGCCTTGCGAAGGGTCAGCCAACTCCTCACTCACGCCAGCCCCCACATGGCCCCGTGCCCGGGGTCACCCCAAACACTCCAGGCATGTCTGGGGCATCTTCTGTCTCTCCTCCCGCCCGCCATCACACCTGCCCCTTCTCCACCAAACGGCTTCGTTTCCTCTCCTGTTTTCTTCGGTGCTGCTTCAGGCATCCCTGGGGTGTGAGGGGCGCAGATGTGTGAGCCTTGGCCCTGGGCTGGGCAGACCAGAGATTCACACCTGCCCACACTCACCCACCGCAGGGCAAGGTCGCAGGTGGAGAGCCGGGCTCCCACCCAGCTGCTCCACCAAGTCACCATGTTACAGCACAGAAAGGAGCCGGGCCAAATGAACCCTCCCCAAGCCCAACACACGCACGCATGCACACACACACACACCCGTTACTTAACATGCGTTCCAAGGTCCTCAACTGTGAGAACGAATAACAGCCACGTGCGGGGCCTTGGTGAGGATTAAGTGAAACACAGCACACACTGCGTGCCTGAGTGCCTCGTAAGTGTTACTCTTGTCCTCCTCCTCTATATTTTCTTTTCTGCAACCTTGAAGCTGCACGTCCACGCACCTGCATAAAATGCTGGCCTCATGCCACCTTCTCTCCCCTCCACCCATCCCACCCCCACCCTTGCACACTCACACACACCACACCCTTGCACACTCACACACACTCTTCTTTGAGCCAGAGTTGCGTCTCCTCCTCCTGGGACCGGAATAGCCTGACCCCAGTGAGGCTCAGAGAGAGGGGCACCGGCCTCCTCCTCAGCTGCCTCTGGGGAGAAAAGGCTATGGATGGAGCAGCCCCTCAGGGGGGTCTAGAACAGGTCAGAGACCCCAAGGAGTCCCGAAACCAGCTGGGAAGCTAGGCCCTGATGGGCATGGCCACCTTAGCCCACCAGAAAGGCCCTCCCTCTGTGACCTGATGAGGCTCTGGATCCTGAGGCCTCCTGAGTCCTGATCCATCTAAGACGCCGGGCAAGAGAGACGCACTGTCCCCTGAGCTCTGAGGAGCCCAGGAGCTCTCAGAGGTGCCCCAGGGGCTGCCAGGGAGAGGAAGGAGGGAGGGGAGAGCCCTCCCCCCACTTTCCCCCTCCCCCCTTTACTCCAACAACATGGTTTCTCCTAGGTCTAAGGCACCCAGCTCTTTCCTGCCCAGGGATAGGAGAAGCTCCTGGCCTCCCCTTAGCCTGGCTGACACCTGTTTATCCTTCAGGTCCACTTGGCCATCACTTCCTCAGAGAGGCCTTCCTGGTCCCAGTGGAAACTAAAGGCCCCCTGCTCCCATTATTGTCTCTAATGACCCCCTTCCCTCCACATCACTGAGCACAGTTGGTAATTATAGAATCATTTCTGTCCTTATTTGTTCAGTAACTGCCTCTCTCACTCCACAAGGGCAGCAACCATGGCTTTTGTTTAGCACTGTATCCCCAGCATCGGGCACAGTGATGGGCCAAATTCTTGATTTCCTCCCCAAATCTTATCCTTCCTGAGTCTTCTCCAGCTTAGAAAATGGCAATTCCATCCTTCTCACAGCTTAAGCCAAAAACCTATGGTTTGTTCTTGACAGATTTTTCTCACACCCCACTTTCAGTGTATCGGGGATCCTGGCTGACTACTTTCCACCCACATCCAGGGTCCAGCTGCTCTCGGCCTCCTTCACCACCTCCTTTGTCCAAGATGCCACAGCGACCTCTCCACTGGACTCCCGCGCTGACCTCGGTGGCCTCCTGCTCCCTGTCCTTGACCCACTATAGGCATCCTCCACATAGGAGGCAGCAAGGAGATTGAAAAGTCTAATTCAGATCAGATTATTTCTCTTTCCAAATCCTCTAGGCTTCTCTTCTCATTTAGAATAAAATTCACAGTCCTCCTGTAGTCTTTAATACCCTCCATGATCTGGACATGAGGTCAAAAGGTGCTGTGACCACAGGTCTGATTCCTCTCCCTTTGGCTCACTGTGCTCCAACCACACTGTTCCCTGAGTCTTCCTTGATTGAACACAGCAACGCTCTCCCACTTGCTGTTCCTTCTGCATGGAATGCTCTTACCCCCTCTGCTCCCTCATTCCTTCCAAACTCTGCTCAAAGTTCACCTTGTTGGTGAGGTCTTGCCCTCATTCTTTATTCCCTTACTCTGCGTAATTTTGTTTCATTGATCTCATCCCCACCTACTGGATTACACATGTTTATTTGTTTATTTACATAGTATCTGGCTCCCCCTGCTATAATGTTAGCTCCATGAAACCACAGACTTCCTTTTGGTTTATTGTTATGTCTTCAGTGTCCAAGACAGTACCTGGTGCAAAGTAGATGCTTAATAAACATTGTTTAAATAAATGACCAAGACCTCAGTAACCCTTTGTACAACAAGCTAAATAAACATCTCTTCTATTTGTTGGGCACTAAAACAGACTGGGAATCATAGAAATAAAGAAAAGAATTCCCTCTTCTGGGAACTTACATTCGAGTGGAAGAGTCAAATTTGTAAACAGTGAACTATAGCAGGACAAAACTAAGTAGGTCCCAGTAAGAAAAACAGCAGCAAGTCCCACTGACATTTACTGAGCCCTTGTATGTGCCAGGCTGGGGTGATCTCCAACACCAATCAGTTTTTCAATCCTCCACCACCTACTGGGTGTCCTACTGTTTAATTCAATCCCGACACTGACTGCTCAGAGGCAGTGCAGACCCCACAGGTTAAGGGCTCCACTTCACATGCCAGTTGCAAGCCCCGGGCCAGCTGTACTTCCTACTGACTGGACATAAATCAGAGATCTCCACGACCCCTTCCTCAGGTTCAACAATTTGCTAACACTGCTCACGGAACTCAGAAAAACACCTAACTTACACTTGCTGGTTCATTATGAAAGCTATAACTCAGCAACAATCAGATGAAGGAGACGCATAGGTGGGGGAGGGGGAGACAGGGCATGGAGCTTCCATGTCCATTCTGGATGCGCCACCCTCCCAGCGCCTTGATGTATTCACCAACCCAGAAGCTCTGAATCTCACTGTTTAAGAATTTTTACAAAGCTCAATCTCCAGCCCCACTCCTTTTCCCAGAGGTCAGTGGGTGGGGCTGAAAGTGTCAACCCTCTGATCTCTTGGTCTTTCTGGTGACCAGCCCCATCCTGAGGTTATCTAAGAGTACCACCCCCAGAAACCTCCTTAGCATAAACTCAGGTGTGCTCAAAGAGGCTCCTTATGAATAACAGAAGATACTCCTGTCACTCAGGGAATTCCAAGAGTTTTAGGAGCTCTGGGTCAGGAACCAAGGACAAAGACCAAATGTATTTTTGTATATGCAGTCATGCTTTGCATAACATGTTGGTCAACAATGGACCGCATATACGATGGTGGTCCCATAAGATTAGTACCGTAGAGCCTAGGTGTGCAGTAGCTTATACCATCTGTGTAAATACACTCTATGATGTTTGCACAACAATGAAATTCAACTGACGCATTTCTCAGAACGTATCCCTGTTGATAAGCAACACATGACTGCATACCACGCAGGCATTATTTACATATAACTGACATCATCATCACAATCCTCTAAAGTAAAAAATTATTTTTTATCCCCCATTTCACAGATGAGAAAACTGAGGTCCAGGTAAATTAAATGACTTGCCCAAAGACACGGATCAGTAAAATGGAGAGCCAGGATTCGAATCCGGCTTCAGAGTCCCTGCTCTTAGCCACTGCACTCAGAGTGCAGGAGGTATTTCATCACCTGGGAGAATGTGAGTAGATTTCACTAAAAGGGTAAGTCAGATTTTAATAGAGACAGAGCTTAGGACCCTTTCCTATGGGAGCGTCTAAATTATACATAGGTGCCTTTATGTGTTGGAATCTGATCACCAAAGGGAAGCCCTTGCAGGCCCAAATGGTTACCTGGGTAGCTTCCCACAGTTCTCATTCATTCCTTCTGGTTGAGGCAGGAGCATTTCTCTGCCATGAACTCTTAGTGTGAATGTCCCAACAGGACAGGCAGCTTAGTCCAGTCCCTACAGGGAGGTACAGGACAGGGAAGAGAAGGACGGGGAAGAGAAGGACAGAGAGCTCAGAGAACTGCCCAGTAGAGCCATCCTGGGAGGCAGGTGGGAGAAGGGGAGTGGGGGGGGGGGGGGGTGTCACAGGCTCTGTGCCTCCACTGTCTTTCCAAGCTAATGGAGCCATGGAGAAATGTCACATTTGCATTATCGATCCAACTATGGGCCATTATCTCATCCACTGTTGTCCTGAGTCTGTGTTAGGATCCTGCCTTTTAAAGGCAACAAGGCACAGAGGGAGCTAGAAAACCTAAGAATTAAAAGGTGAACATCCTGGGTGGCACCTTCGGACAGCTGGGAGAAGAGAGCAGGGCCTGGAGCTGGCAAGTGCTAGCTACCACCGTCCAGGTTCCATGCATGCTTATCGTCTTCCAATATCTCTATTCACCCTTACTTTCTTCTAGCCGAGTCGAAGCTCCTTTGGAAAGTTTCTGCCTTCCTCGAGACTGTTAGAAGAATAAGGGGAGGTGGGTCTGTTTCCTACCAGCTGGGATTTAGGAGCAGACATCTTTAAAGGTTCAGCTCAGAGAGGGCAGGGAATAAAATAAAAAAACCTCAAGGGGAAGTGAAACTCTCAGGGGAATTCTTGAGAGCCCTTCTCCCCCGAATAGAAATTCTAGAACATGGAGGTTAAGAATGTGGGCTCCACATCCAGAGTGCCTGGCTCAGATCTATTACTCACTAGCTGTGTAGCCTTGGGCAAGTGACTATTAAGGTATCTCTTCACTTCTCAATTCCCTTTCTGCTAAGACAGTCATCCTCACCCCACCGTGAGGACTAAAGGAGCTAATTCTTGTACGATGTAGTCAACAAGTCCCTTACACACAATAGCCCTCAGGACAAGTTAGCTCCCCTGCTATGCAGGTCCCCCTTTGGTGGCTCTGGTCAGAGGGAGGGGACACTGACCATTACTCCCTCTTCGATTCTCAGCTGCTCCTGATGGAAGGTCTGGTCTATCGTGGGGTAAGAGGCTCAGCCATTCCTTGACAAGGGGGAATGGATCAGCACTGAAGTTGGGAGCAAGAGAGAGTTTGGCCAGCAGCTAGTACCTGGCAAAGGCAAACTTCTTTTGAGAGGGGCATAGTGGATACGAGCCCCCAGACCCTAAGGGAACAATTAGGGTCTGGCAGAGTCAGGTGGATTACACGCCAGCCCTAGATTGGACTAAAACAATGGTAAGCCCCCCTCCCTTGCTTCAGTCAGGATTAATTCAGCCTCATCTCTATGATCATGGTACCTTATCCCTGCTCCACTGAAGAGCTTACCATTCAGTCTCAAGGTGTACGCAATTGGTAGAGCCCCTAGCCAGATTTCCTGAGGTTGGGAATTAAGTTTGAGTCATTCTTCTATCTCAAACAAACTCCAAAACAAAAAGATTTTCATGTAGGCAGCTCATTCGTTGCACCCTGCGCCTCTGAGGACAGACAACCAGGAAGCTTCCTACAGGAAAGGCTTTGAGTGGCTCAGAGAAAAGAGCATTTAAAGAGGAATCAGAGGGGCCGGCCCCGTAGCCTGGTGGTTAAGTTCGAGGGCTCCAGTTTGGCGGCCCAGGGTTCGCAGGTTCAGATCGGGGCTTGGACCTACACGCCGCTCATCAAGCCACACTGTGGCGGTGTCCTACATAAAATAGCGGAAGATGGGCACGGATGATAGCCCAGTGACAATCGTCCTCACAAAAGGAGTCCAAGGGTACATTCCCACTCCTGGCTTGTCACCGCTACGAGATTTGGTTTCCTCAGCCAGACTGTAAAATGGGAGAGTAGCCCCAGCCCGTCCCCTCCCCGGGTGGCTATAGAAGCCAAAGGTGACGACCAACAGGACAGGACAGTGCTGTGTAAAAGTCTCCACGATGCACTTCCTTCCCACCCGTGGGGAGGCATCACCTCATTCAGTGTCATTTGGCCTCTATTCAGGCTCAGAGAGTTAGGTGTTACCATGGAATTCCTTTCCAGACTTTGAGTATCTTCATTTAGCAAAAAGAAACGACAGAAAGGCTGTGTGACCCAGGCCGGAGGCTTCCTCGCAACTTCTCTCTGAGCAGTTTTCCTGTGAACAGGAGGCTTGGATGGCAGACCCTGCCTGTGGGCGGCGGCTCCCCTCTCAGCCTTCCTGAGGAATGCAGTCTCAGCTCCTGGCCTGCCTGCCGCGGGCTCCTGCCGGGGAGTCCACTCCCCTCTCCCTTCCTCCATTTGCAATCACTATTTATTTATCTTTGGAAGTTGAAGGAACCAGAGCCTGCAACCGGGAGAGACTGGTGGAGCCAGAGAGAGAAAGTGAAGAAGCGGGCGTCGGGGCCCAGTGTCTGCAGCCAACAGGCAAAGAAAGAGAAGTCGCTTCCCTGCACTGGGGGTGGGAGACTCAGCTGAAGGGCCACCGGACCAGAAGAGGTGCCACCCACACCAGCAGGGCCAAGAGCACAGAAAGAAGGTGGCAGTCACCGTAGCAACCACTTGGGTGGTACAGTGAAGGATGGGGAACGGGAGTCTTGCCCAGGGATCCCCCAACCCAGACAGCCTGCCCCTCAGCAGCAAAGGCTCTATTAAGTGGCAGAAGAGTCAGCCTTTGAGGGGAAACTGAGGAAGCAGACACACTGGGCCACACTTCTCTTTTCCCTCTGTCCCCAGCCCCGTTCCCAGCTTGCATTATAGTCCTTCTAAAACCCACAGGCCATTTTTATCCCCATCCTCAGGTGGCAAGTTCAGACCCCGCCCACAGCCACCAGCCCTCTGCTCATGGAAACAGAGTGGCCCCTCACTCACTCATCCTCATGCCACAACTCACGCCCATAAATTAGAGGGCAGGCAGGGCCCCATTCAGACCCCAGAGATTAGATACCCCAGGATGTTAGGGGTTGTGTCCAAAGTCAGACAGAGCTGTCTAGAATGAGGGTCTCCTGACTCCAAAGCACAGTGCTCTTTCCACGCCCTGGCTGGCATAGATCCCTGCTTTTCCTCTTCTCCGCTTCCCTCATTCCCACTGCCCCCCAAATACACACATGCACAGGGAGGTGGAAAAGATAGGAGGCCAGAGCTAGCCGGTCTGCCTTGGCCTTTGACCCCTCCTTGACCGAATGACATGCGCGCCCCGCTGGGCGAGGTCAACGCAGCCGCAGCCGAGGACGGCCTGAGCCTCCTTGGTCTCCGGCTTGTATCCTGCAGTGGTTGGAGCAGGACTGTGAGAGGGAGAGCCGGCGTCCAGACCGGCCCATCAGGTCAGGGGCCGAGGGAAGCCCAAGCTCAGTAACCCCAGAGCAGAGAACAAAGTTCAGCCCCAAATATGGAGCACCAGACGTCTCTGGCCAAACCCGCAGGTCACTGAAAGCCCGGAAGCCTCGGGTGCAGGCGAGATGAGCAGGGGCGAGGGAGGGTTTGTGGAAAGTGGTGGCGGTTGGCTTTGAGGTCTGAGACGGCTGGTGGAGAGGAAGAGTCCCGGCTCGGGGAGAGCGGCGGGAGGGAGAAGGAGTCGAGGTTCAGGGCTGTGCACGGGCCACGCGGGGCCTCAAGCCGGCGGGCCCGCTCTCCTCCGAGGAGGGCAGCGGCCTGGCTGCGGATCGGGAGGCGCTAGGGCCTCGCGGATGGACGGGCTGGCGAGGGGAGGGCGCCCTCCGGGGAGGCGGGCGGGGGTGGCGGCGGCGGGAGCGGCGCCGCGCCGAGCTGCCTCCATCCATGGCACGGAGCGGCGGCGGCGGCGGCGGCAGCAGGAGCCCGGCGCGATCCGCTAGGTCCCAGCCCAGCGCTCGGCGAGCAGGCGGCGCGGAGGGGCCCGGCCTCGACCGGCCCGGGAGCCCGGCGCCGAGACTCGGGCCGCGCCGCCGGGGTCCGCCTGCGCTGCGCTGACAGCCGCGCCCGCGTCCTCCCCGCCGGGGCGCGCGCCGGACATGCCCCCGGGGCGCGGCGGCGGGGACCCCAGGGCTTGCCTCCGCCCAGGGCCCCCCGCCCCGCCCTCGGGCGCCCCGGGCCCCCGCTGAGCACGCCTCCCGCACGCCCGGGTCCCTCCGGCCGGCGCGCAGACGGCCCCCAGCGCTGTCGGTCCCCGCGGGGCGATGGGCTGATGGGCGCCGGGGGACGCAGGATGCGGGAGGCGCCCTCGCGCCTGCTGCTGCCGCTGCTGCCGTGGCTGCTGCTCCTGACGCCCGAGACCCGGGGCGCGCCCGGCTGCCCCGTCCCCATCCGCAGCTGCAAGTGCTCGGGGGAGCGGCCCAAGGGACTAAGCGGCGGCGCCCCCAACCCGGCGCGCAGGAGGGTGGTGTGCGGCGGCGGGGACCTCCCGGAGCCTCCTGAGCCCGGCCTTCTGCCTAACGGCACGGTTACCCTGTGAGTACCCTACTTGGCCGGTCCGGCCCGAGCCTCGACGGGGTGCCGAAGGGAGACAAGACGGGAGGAGTGGGAAGAGGGGGACGGGACGATGCCGCCACTTCAGACACTCTAGGACAGGCCTGAGTCCTGGCGCTTGGAGAGGCAGAGGAAAGTTTAGGGCTCCAGGAGTGTGGAGGGAGGAAGGGGCTTCGGGGAGCGGGTGCGCCCCCAGAGAGAGGCACTGCAGGCGCCCACTCACCTGCGCAGGTGAAGTGGAATGCGTGCTGGCAGGACCCCCACGCCCCTCGAGTTTCCAGCCTGGCTGGTGTTGCGGACTTGGGGACCTACGGTGAGTGGGATGGGAGAAGGCTCAGGAAAAGACCGACGCCCGCGGTCCAGTAGGTGACCGTTACCACGGCGGACGCGTCCGGGGCCGGACTGGAGGAGTCTCCCAGTTCACCCGGCGGGCCTGGCTCCTCCAGTGGGGGGCGCCCCATCCGTCCCCTGAGCCTGCCAGTCCCGCTTCCAGCCCGTCTCCATGGGGCAGGCGGGAGGGCGCGCTCGGAAAAGTCTGTCCTTGGGATGCGGGCTCTTCGGTCTGAATGAGAGCCGGGCGTCCCGATTTCTCTTGGGCCCCTCTGCCGCCGCGAGCATCTGTGATGTGAGCCCTGCGCTAGGTCCTGCAACCCTCCCTCTTCCTTTTCTCCTCTGAATACAACACGAGCTTTGGCTGTTTCTCGATTGACTTCCGCGCGCAAAGATTGCGAAGAAAGAAACCTGGCTGAGGGGAAGGCGGCTGCCTCCCAGCCTCCTTCCGTCATCCCGTTTCCCTTCTCAGCCAGCGCCTTATTAAGTCCTCACTTTGATGGCAACGAGCGCGGCTCTTTGCGCCGCAGCCCGACCCCAAGCCTCCTGGATGAGGGTCTGAAGTCCCCGCAACCGCAGCAGAATTAGCGACCCCTCCCCACCGCAGCGATTTCCTGTGCTGACCATGTGCTCGGAGCTCCACGCACGCCGTGGAGTGGAGGGTCCGGCCCTAGGGGTGGCCCCTTCTTTTCCTGCCCTGGATCCAGCCTACAAGCCGCTTCCCCTTCCCTGTCCTCCTGACCCCAGTGGCGACCGTTTCCCCACCGCCCCTTGCCCGGGGTTGGGGCTGGCTCACAGTCTATCCGATTGTGTCCAGAACAATACAGTAACGCCTCTGGTTGGGTGAGTTCAGAGACTGCCTGCTTCCTGACAGGACACGACTGGTCAGCCTCTGACGTTGGCCGCCTGGCCTGCATTTTCTCCAGCTGGGGGGTGTGCGTGTGTGTGTGTGCATTAGGTGGGTGGAGGTGGTGTGTCTGCTCTCTCCCACGTTCCAGCAGCTCAGGGATATGGCCATGGCCTGGGAAGGCAACTGTGGCTGCTCATTCCAGCTCCCTCTGAGTGTCCACTGGTGTTGAAGGGTCCAGACAGGCCTGGGCATTCCCCAGCCCACTCAGTTCTGGAAGAGAAAAATGCGTGCTGTGTGGATAGTTGGCCGGGTGTCTGTGCAAGTCTCCGCTGGGCAATGATAATTCAGTTCCGAGAGAGGTGTGTGTGTATGCTCAGTCTTGTGGCTGTGCTCACACACGTATGAGGGATGCTGTCTCTCTGCATGTCTGTTTGTTGGGATTAGAGAATCCTAACAAACTGAAGGCAGAAAGCAGGGGGGGAACATTAAAAGGTGGTTTTGCAGTACATCTTAGAATGATTTGGCAACTAATGCTTTCCAGCCATGGCTAATTCCCATCGACGCCACTCCTGGGAGAGAGGGGGGCCAGCTCTTGGTGAGAATATATTGTGACAGGGTGGCAGCAACCATGACTGCAGCCTCACCTTCCCATCCCAAACTGTCCCCAGAGGAAGGGCCCCCCCTTTCATCCCAGGCCACTGACCTAGCTGGCTTCAGGTACTTTCCAAAGGAACAGCCCTCTGCACCTGGCTGGACATCCTCACAGGGACAACAGACAGGGCAGGCCAGAGAAGCCCCTGAGAGCCTGCTGGCTTGTCAGCCTGGGGGTGACTGAATCCCAGCCATGGATGTATTTCTTAGGCTCTGCCCCCAGGCTCCACATAATCCTGCTTGCTGCTCCCCACCCCACCCCAGCTGGCTTCTGAAGGAAAAAGAGCCCAAGTTCCTCAGCAGAAGCTGGGCAAGCATTCTCTTCTCGGCGCTCCGTCTCCAGCACATGTGTCCCTAACCCAACAAGTGTCTTGAGGAAAGAAGGAACAGAAGGGTGGCAGCTAAGGAAGAGGCTGAGAGCACAGCAGTCTTCCCCAACTCCTCCTCCTTGCTCTATTTTTTTTCCCACACAAATTTCCCCTCTCACCTTTTAGCCTCTCACCTGGTGCAAACGACAGGACTTGAGCCACTAGTTTTTGCGTTGTGGCTTTACCCTCCCTCCTGCACCAGGTCCCAGGCCCCTTCACACCACCTGTTCACCTGTAGACTCACCTCGGGACCCCACCTTGGTAAGCCCAGCAGATGCCAGTGCTAAGACTGTTCAGGCAAAGAAAGTGCTGGAGGAGGGGCCTGTCTGCAGGGAACCTCCTGCGGCCCTTGGCCCTTGGAGGCCTCCAAGCAGTTCAGTCCTGTGAGCAGGCCTGTTCACCTCGCTGCCGCGCCTCCACCTCCGCCCTTATCTCCACTTCTGCCTTCTGCTTTGTAGGCGACTGCCCCTCACCCCGCCCTTTGCTTTTTTTCCTCTATTGGATTTTCATTTGCAGTTTTCCAGGAAAGCAGAACTCTTGGCTTCCTTCCTGATCCATCGGTCCCACCCCACGCCCCAATTTCACGGTGCAGTGCAGAGGGCAGCTGTGGCACGAATGCTCCTATCCAGAGCGGGAGACTGTGTGGGCCTCCTCTGAGAGGAAGGGCCTTGTAGGGGGTGGCTTGGACCCTCTGGACCCCCACCCACTCCTGGGCGCCGTTGACTGGCCTGCCCTCCAGTTCTCAGCTCTGGGAGTTAGAGCGCGTGGGAAGGGGACGACAGAGACTTCAAGGCAAGGACTGATATTAGACCACTCCAGAAGGAAATCTCCTATGAGGACCTCTCAGGACATCTGAGCAGCCCCTCAGAGGCGACCAGGCAGAGTCATAAATTCCTAGAATGTCTGTGCTGGAAAGGGCCTTAGAGACTAGCAAGTCCAGCCCCTCCTTCTGACAGCTGAGTGGACTGAGGCTGGGAGGGGAGAAGGCTGGTGTCTTGCTGACAGTCACACACCAGCTGAGGCCAGCATCAGGATTAGCCAGTTGGGTTTTCTTAGCATTCCTCTCAGGTGAGGGACTCCCTGTTCACCTGGCCAGACTTTGGACCCAGTGGGCACAAAGGTGCTTTAAAAAAACCAGTTCCTTCCCAGCAGGTCCCAGGCCCTTGTGACCTGGGAACATTCCAAGGCTGGGTGGGGAGGGGGGTGGGCATGGGATGGGTCACTCAGGATTCTTCCAGAGTGGACAAACCCTCATCCACTCAGCTTCCCATTTCAGGGGACATTGCCCACCACGTAGGCTGCCCACATAGGGGAGAAGGGGCCTTTGCCACACAAAGCCACACTTCCTAGCAGTGGCTGAGTCCTCTCGCTGTGTTTGGTGGTCTTCAGGAGCACCATTGGGGGGGGGAGGGGCAGCCCCTTTACAGCCCCTGTGCTTGCTCCAGCCTCAGGGAGGAGGTTCTTGAGCACAGATCTCCCTCTGGACCTCCAGCTCTGGACTGGGCCCTTCCCTCAGTGCCCCTCACCCCAGCCCCCAGGATTCAGCCAGGGGAGTTTGGGGCAAAGTGTGCCAACTGCCATGCACACAGCCTGAGGGGAGTGGAAAGATGCTGGCTGGAGGGGCGGGCCCACGCCGGCTTCTCCACCCCCTTCTCTTCCACCCTCTTTCCCCCATATGGTTCTCATAAGGTCTGGGCTCAGAGACAGCAGCCAGAGGAAGTGGCTGTGTACAGAGAGCTTTTGTGAGGGAGAGGGGGAGGGGGAGAGAGCGACGAGAAAGAAGGAAGAGGCAGGAGACAGAAGGTGGGAGGAAGCCTGGAGGCTGCAACACACTCCCTGACCCTCCCCGTCCCTCTCGATGAGGCAGGGTCTCCCTGCAGCCCCCCTCCCCCATGTGGGCTCCTGGACTCCCACCTATCTGAAGTGAGGGGCCCAGAAGAAATCCAGGTCTCTCCCTGACTCTTCCCACCTACCTGCTGGGGGAGCTGGAGGCAGCCGGCCCCTTCCTCGCTGTCCTGGAAACTCCTGCCCCTTGGGCTCCCTCTGGTGCAGGATGTCAGGGTCCATGGTCCCGGCTCAGGGCCAGCACTGGGCAGAGAACAGAGCCCTCTGGGGTCACTGGTTGAGTCCTCATTGCACCGAAGAGACTGGAGATGCCATCGTGCTGTGCTCCAAAGACAACACATACCTATAATTGAGCCCCACAATGGGACCAGGACCCACAACTGGTCATTTGGCCTGAATTATTCAGAAGCGTGCATGAACCCAGCTACTCCTGATCCCCAAGGAAGTCCCTTCCTGCTGGCTAGCATGGATCACCCCTCTATGTTGGGAATGGGGGGGCAATCCCCTAGTCCTGGGGGTGAGTCTGAGAATTTCCCCCAAAGGCACAGACAAACCAGTGTAATCTGAACCTAACCATAAATTGACCCTTAAATTTGGGGTCATGTTTTTAAAGGGAGAGAGTGTTTCTAAGTTTATGCCACATGGGAGTCATTGGGATAAGAACTCTTTCCTGAGAGAGAAAAAGTTCCAGCCACTTCTGGGTTGATCCTTGTCCTTCCATTCAGTGGGCTCTCCTCACCAAAGCCCAGAGAGGGGAGGCGAGTTCCCCAATGCCACACAGCCTGAATCAGGACCCCTCACTCCCTGTCACCCTGAGGTGGAGACTGCCCCGTGCCTCCCTGGGACCAGACAGAGAGCAGGGGTGGAGAGAGGAGGGAAATGGCCCTGGGCTGAAGGAAAATCCGGTGACTGCTAGGAAGGGGCTGCTCCGAGGGGCTGTTTATTTTCATTCCCCCAGCCCAGCTGCTCTGTGCTATTTAGAGCTCAGACATTGACAGGACAAAGCTGCCTCCTCCCCTTCCTCCCTCCTCCGGGGGCCCCCATCCTTCCCAAACTCCAGAACATTCCTTTGCTTTTAGGACTTGGTGATGGGGGTGGGGGAGCAGAGAAACTGTGGAGTGTAGCTAACCCGGGCAGCCTCCCAGGACCCAGCTTTCCCAGCGCTGGGAGTGGGGAGAGGTGGGATGGGGGAGCAAAGGGGTGTGCAAGATGGATGGGGCCAGGTGAGGGGCAGGGGAACCAGTCTGTCACAGAGGAGCAGGGAACAGCCGGGGAGAGAGAGAGAGCGGCCTCAGGAGGGAGTTCCAGCCTGAACTTGAGGGGCCAGACGTCTCCCAGCTGGAAAGGGAAGGGAAGGTCTGAGAGCGCCCACCCCTTACCCCCACCCCCACCCTCACCCCAGAGCTCCTTGCCTGCTGGAACCGTGTGGTGTGGCAGAAACTCTAGCCCTCAGGCTCCAGGAGACTGGGTATCCAGGTTGGGGAAAGCCATCAAATATAAGTCAGTCCAGACCTTTCTTTTTCTGAGAAGAAACCCCCCAGAGAGGGGCTGCCCTGCGCAAGGCCACACAGCTCCTGGCCAGACCCCAGGCCTCCTGCTCCCATCAGCCTCTCCCCACACGGACCACTCAGAGACATCATCCCTGGGACAGAGCAGGGGAGATACACTAACCCACTTCCTCCATGTATCCACGAGCCAGGGAAAAGGGGGCCACCCCCAATGATAGCCCAACAAGTGCAAGTGTACCTAGGGGACCACTGTATGAGTTCACTGTGCAATATTTGAAATCAGACTGACTCAGGAAAAGTGAGACCTATGGTCCCTAAAGCCTTCTTTCCAATGTTTCCTCTCCGTCTCCTGCACCACACACAGCACAGCTTCGGAACTATGCGACCCCTATGGGGAAGGTGTCCCAGAGAACTGTACCCTGGAGCCAGGTCAGCTCCCAGAGGGATGGGACACTCTCCAAGGTGTCACGAGTGAGCTCTGCCAGGACTGGCCAGGTCGGGGCACAGTGAGGGGGAAGTGGCGGTAGGAGGAAGCTGTCCCCTGATGTGGGAAAACTGGGGTTCAGCATCTCTGTCCACTGACCACCCCCACCTTCCCTGGAGCTCTGCCCCTCCACATACCCATCCCTTCTTTCAGCCAGCTGTGTCCGGCCCAGCGCCAGGAGGTGAGTAACCTGGGCTCTGCCCTAAAGGGCCTGACAGTCTCATCTGGAGACTAGATACAGGCTCACAAAGCAGGGCAGGATCAGGGCCTCAGGGCTCCCAAGGAAAGCATCCGGGGTGGAAAGAGTACAGGACTAATTTATACTTAGGTATAAAAGACTGATAACAAATTGATCCTTTCAGTTGTATTTGTACTGAAAAAGAAACCCACTTTCTTCACCCAAAAGCTTGGCTACCCAGTGGTGAGATTATAGGCCATGTGTGGAGGAAGTGTTTAAGGTGGGTTGGGAGTAACTTCCCAGCTTCCTCACATCAGGTGGACACACACATTCCGTCCTGACACACCTCCCTCCGCCTTCCAATAGCTGCTAGTGTAGGTTTGGAGAACCAACGAATGGATGCGTACATGTGAAGGAACACAGCAGACTCAATTCCTTATGTTCAAGCTAGGGTGCTGGGGGCCCCACGTCCCCATCAAGGCACACCTTCCACCTGTCCCAAACACTTGGAGCACCATTTTCAGGCTGCAGACTCCCTCAGGGTTAGTCCTCCCCTTCCCACCCCGATTTCGTGCTTCTGCCTGCTCACCACCAGGATGGGATGCCCTTGTAGAGGGCAGGTCAGAGAAAAGGCACAAGAAGGCCCCATGTGTAGGAGCCATGGCAAGACCTTGACCTCAGCCCTGCCTGGACAGTGCAGCTTCAAAGCTGAGATCAGAGGTTGTCTCAGGACAACCCTAAAGCCTGGGGAAGGAAGGCCCTATGGGTCCCTTTCCTACCAGCAGGTGTTCAGGGCCGACTGGACAGGCTTCCAGCCCAGGGAAGGGATTGCAGACAAGCACAGGGACGGAAGGAAAGGGAAGCAACAGGAGGGCAGCCCTTGGCCTCAGGGTATGGGTCAGAGCAGGGCCTGTGGCCCAGGGGCTGTCTCACGAATGGAGGCCTTACTGTCATATCATCCATTCTAAAATGCACCCAGGTCCTTCGTGAAACGTAGTTATTGCTAATTGACAGAGTATGGCATTTGGTAGTTATTTAGTTAAGCATTTATTAATTTCCGTTGTGTAGCCTTTATATTTCAGAGGCAGTGATTTTTAGGTTTCAGACATCTTTGCGAGCCCTGGAAATGCTCGAAGGCCCTGGGCACTGTGCCTGCAGGAGGGGCTGGGAGGCCAGTGTCACCTCGATGGTTCAGGGCGGTTATGGGCCTGAGGCCTTTTTGGTACCTGCAAGGAGGCCACCCTCCTCCCCCTCACTGATGGTCTCCCGAAGACACCACCAAGGTGCCAGCAGCAGGTGTTGGAGACCAGGCCTTCCCAGCCCAGACAGCTTGGCGATGGCCTAAACTCCAGGCCCTGACTCCCTGGAGAGCATCGATTCCCCAGTGTCCAGACATGGGGCCCTCACCTCTGTGCTTGTTGGGGTGGGGCAGGGGGCTGACATCTATGGCTCTTCCTGTACATGTGAGAACCATTTGCGTCAGGCTTGTGCTGGCCCCACACGCCACGGAGCAGTGCCCACACGACCCCTACGGGGTCATCTTTGATGTCGGGCTGGGATCTGGTGAGTTCTTGTGGCTGCCCAGAGGCCGCAGAGCCTCCCCGTAGACGCCAGCCACTCGCTCCCTTGGCCTCCAGCCTCATTAGTGGTAACTCCTCTTGCTTCTCTTCCCTAAAATAGGACCCTAGCTAGGAGAGAGTTCTGGAATGGACTTGGTGTGCCCCCTGTGTTTGGCCAGACTTCAGACTCTGGGATGGAGAACAGAGGACTCCAGGGACTGGCCCCCCTTCCTGTGAAAATTTGATGTTGGAGCTGTAGACAAGGAGGGAAAAGGAAGCTGAAGATGCTGGGCTGGGCGAGCCAGAGGCCTGTGAGGCGGGGCTGGCGGGGCTGGCAGGGCTGGGAAGGAAACCCACCTGGCTAGCTCCCTGTGCTGTTGCAGAGGGAAGAGCTCGTGCAGGTTGAGAGAGTCTGTGGGGGTGGGGGTGGCCATTAAGATGGGGTCAAGACTGACACTGTGTCTGCAACGCTAGACAGAACCATGGGGCGGAGGCTCCCTCCTTCCCCGCCCAATCGCTGGGGCCTCCCTGACCGTTTTCCTCCCATGAGACAGCCTAGAGTGGTGGGAACATTTTTCTTCTCATTGGATGAGGCTGCATGTGTGTATTTTCATCTACCCCATTCGCAGCCCTGTAACTGCCAGCTTCCTACCTGTCCGTAGCAACGCCAGTCCCAAGCACTTTCTGTCCCAAATCACTGCCCCCTTCCTGACCAGAGCCACCAGAGGCCCCTCTGGAGAACTGAGCCAACAAGCGCAATCAAGGCCATTCTCTGGATAATCTGGGTCTAAAGTAAAGTTTCCTCAGCCTTGTCGAGGTTATTAAGGTCAAAAGATCCAATTCTGGGTTTTTGGGGACTTGAGTCATACAGATAGCTGCCTGAGGTCTGTCCAAGAGCTGGAAATGTGGCGAGAACGCAGGAGAGGAGGACACGCTGTTTGCCTGGTGTTCCTGCTTGTGTGCGTGGCTTAGAGGGCGGGCGATCGGGGACATGTTCTCTGCCACAAGACAAATCTCATTTCAGGACTTGCAGGGCTGGAGTTTGCGTGGGGCCAGCCAAGCCGGAAGCGTGGGTTGCAGCTGACCCCCCTTCTGCCCTCTCCTCCCCAGCAAAACAGAGGCTGCCTCAGAGAGAGAGGGGCCCGGCCTGCAGGGGGTCTGGGCTCAGGGCGGAGCTGGGTGGGACACCATGAGATGAGTTGTCCTGGGCCAGAGGCTTATCCCCACCCGCCTCAGGGCTGGTCCCCCATCTGTGCTCTGTTCCCACCCCACACACAGACATGCACACACCACTCCGGTTGCCTCGGTGTCTCTCAAGCAGCCCAGACTTCCTTCTGGGGATGTGCTGGCTACAAGGAGACTAGATCAGGGTTAAAGCCACTAGCCACACGTGGTGACTGAGCACCTGTAACCTGGCCGGCCTGAACTGAGTTGTGCTGGAGAGGAGAATACATACCGGATTCTGAAGGCTTAGTACAAAAACAGGGAAAATATCTCATTAATATTTCGTATATTGATTATGTGTTCAAGTGATAGTATTTTGGATATACTGGGTTAAATAAAATACATTGTTAAAAATAGCAATTAAAAAAATTTTTTAAATGTGTCTTCTAGAACATTTCAAATTACATATGCAGCCCACTTTGTACTTCTATTGGCCAGCTCCGGGTTAAAGAATTTGGGGTATGTGAAAGGTGTTCAAAGGTTAAAGGCCAAAGAGTCTGGAGAATGTGGGGCACCCCCGCAATGTCACCTCTAGACCTGTCTGGACAGGGTTCTCACATTAGAATCCCTGGTTTTAATCTTGAGGATTTGGGAGTTGGAGAATTTTTTAATTTTCTGTTTGCAATTCAATGATCTTTAAACAAAATCTTTTGTAGATAATTTTGGGATAATTTTTTATTAGAAGGCTTTTTCATAGTGTAAGATTTTCATTTCTAAAGTCAGTGTTTCTCAAACTGGAATCCTCAGACATATTCACAGAAAATGAAGTATTTTTTCCCTCCCTTCAACAGGTCTGCACTCTACTCAAGGTAGAGAAATGTTATCTCAGGCCTCCCCCTCCGTGGGCAGCGCTGTGACGATCGGCAGCCCTGTTCCTCTGTCCTTCCATACTCCCCACCTCTCCCCTGTGCCCCTCACACTCATCAGCATCCCCGTCCTTTTTCATCCCATGAACTCAGGGAGGGGGCAATGCCTAGGAGAGACCCTTGGGGTTGGGAGGGAGGCTGAAACGATGCCCTTTCTCCGCCCTTCTTCCTGACATTGCAGGACCCCTCCCTGACATCCCTAAGGATACTGAGGGGTCCTCTTGCCTTTTGCGACATTTAATGCAACCTCTGAACCTCAGATTCTGGGGGCATATGAAGAGAATGAACTGGAGATGAGGTGAGGCAGGCTTTGATTTAAGCCACACCGTCAAGAGCCCGTCACCTCTGAGGAGGCCACCCCAGCCCCACCAGGGCCTGAATGAGACAATTAGAGGCCCCGAGAACTGACAAGATTGTGACTTACCACCACCATGTGTCATGTGAAATAAAAGTATGAGAATAAAGGGGTTCCCAAAAGTTCTAATTGGTCATATAATGACCAAGGTGATATGTTTTTTGAAATATCAAGATAATGTTACATGTGTGTGTGAAGCACTACGGAAACCCAGCATTGCTCCCTGAACCCGTGCACACGGTCACCCTTCAGACCCTGCTGGGAAATGCCACCACTGGAGGGACTGTTAGGCCAAGACCAGAGGGGTAGGAGGGGTCTGTCTGGGAGGGGGGAAAGGAGGAAGAAGATGATGTCTCTAGCCCTTCTCATTGACCCAGAAAGCTCCCCTTCCACTCTTGCCTCCATTCTGGCCGCTGTCTGTCCTCCACGAGCCTCTTAAAGATGGAGTGGCTGGAACGTCAGATGTCTGGGGTCCTCTCTTCAGCCTGGCTTGGCAGAGCCACCCACCCCCTTCCAGGAAGCTTTGGGGTGGGTCCCTTTGCCAGCTCCTCTCATGCCTGGTCCCTAGCCCCTACCCTCTCCCGTACTGTCCAGCCCACTGGAGAGAAGGCCCCAGGCCCACTGCTAAGAGCAGAAGGGAAATCCTTTTCCTCAGCCCAGGGCAGGCAAGAGTTTGGGCTGAGAGGCTCATTAAAGCTTTTTAATAAGCAATTAACTCAAGGGATGCGGCCTTAGGCTGGTGTGGAACTCCCTCCTCCCTGCAGGGAGCCTGGCAGAGAAAGGCTGAGTGGGTGGGCAGAGTGGGTTCAGTCAGAAGCCTGGGGCCTTTTCTATCCTCCCCTAAACACAAACAAACAAACAGAAATCTGAGGGGGCAGAGGTGGAGGCTGAGGCCTGGGCTTCCCCCAGGCCTGCGGCTCTATGAGTTCGCTGTCCAGGTGGCAGACAGGCTTGGGGAGGCAAGGGCATTCAGGGCCCCTCAGCTGGGGGCCTTTGAGGGCTGGGAGTGGCCCCCTTCTGGTGAGGTCCTCAGCTCTCAGAGAGAGTGTTGGAGACCCTAACAAAAGGCAGCTCCTCCCACCTGTACCTGCTGGGCTTCCTGTTCCACCTGCCGGAGCCCTAACCCAGTTCAGGCCTTTAACTCACCACCATCCTCAGGATATTGGGCTGAGAGGGCTGGAGCAAGACAGAGCTGTGGAGGCAGGAAGGGGGTGCTGTGGGCTTGGCCCTGTGGTTCCAAGGGGTAAAGGGGGCATTGCAACTTTGCACCAGCTCAGCCCACCTGCATACAGAGCCCAAGGGTCCAGGCCATGGGGGAACCCAGGCCAGGTGAAATGTCTGCCTTGGCACTCAGTGGGCTGACCATTCTGCCTGAACCATTCACTGGCTCCCCCTATAATCTCCTGGAGCAGAGGGTGGGGCTGCTGCCTTGCCTAACTTCAAGGGGCGCCATTTATACAGAATGCAACATGGCTGTAATGGTGAAACCGGATCCTCACTGCATCCACACCTCCCAGCTTGTAACGGCCCGTTCTCCTGTCTCTGTTCTCCTGTTCCTCCAGGCTCTTGGGCAACAACAAGATCACTGCGCTCCGGAATGGATCCTTCCTGGGACTGTCTCTGCTGGAGAAGTTGTAAGCGCCGGGGCGACGTGGGGGATGGTGGTCGTGGGCAAGAGGTCAGTTCAGAGAGGATGAGGAACACCAGTTGCTGAGGGACCCCACAACCCAGAACCTGCTGGCTAAGCAGGGCCCAGTGTCAGAACCACTGGGACCCTGCCCAGGACTGGACCACCAGGCGGAGGGCAGAGAGGGACTGGTCTGGGACAGAGGGACAAGCTCCTCCACCAGCTACAGCAGAGGAAAGTAGGGAAACCTCCCTGGTCTGGGCAGAGATGGGGCCAAGGGAAGCTCATTAACGCTGTTTAATGAGCAATTAGCCGTGAGGGCTGAGCCCCTTAGCTCAGAAGCCGCCTCCTCCTCCCAGCCAGGGGCCCAGCATCGAGTGCTGAGACAGCCTGTGGGGTGCTGAGGCCTCTTCCCTCGTTCCCTAAAAACCATCCACAAACAAAGCCTCAAGGGGCCAGAGCCCTGGGCTGAGGGTGGGGAAAGCGGATCATGTCCAAATCTCTCCCCCGCCCTCCACCCCTACCACCCTGCTTTGAGCTGCATCACAGCAGCACCCGCAGGCTGCCCTGCAGGCCCGGGGGCGGGGGCAGGGGGCTGGCGCTGGACATAGGTCCACAAGGGCCCTGCTAGCCTGAAAGAACCTCCTTCCCAGAGCTGGAGAGCTGGCCGGGTCACAGGCAGGTCACTGAACCTGCCAGATCAGGGGACTGAATCAAACCCTCTCTCGAGTCTCTGTTCAGTTGGCATCTCCGGAACCACAGCCTCTGCAACAGCCTTGGGGCCTGTCTCCTCCACAGAAGGCCCGGGCCTCCCGTGCCTCCTGGAGCCTGATCCTTGCTATCTCCCCCACCTGCAATCCCCTCCCTCCTGTCTCTGCTCGCACCCCACTGGGCATTCCCAAGCCCTCCCACAGGGCCCCTGCCCCTCTAGGACCATTTTGCCTAAAAGGGTTGGATCAGTGTGAGGGAGGATACAAAAGAACAAGGTGTGAAGCCTGCTCTCAAAGAGCCAAAGAAATTACAGCCTAGTGGAGACCACAGACAAAGCCATATATATTCGAATTAAGTAAGCTGGTGTTTCTGTAGAGTCCAAAGGAGGGGTCAGCAAAGGCTGGAGAGTTCAAGGGTAGTAGAGCTGCAATATCTACCTGACTTGGTGTTTAGATCTTTAACCACCACACCAATCTCAAGTTTAAGTCTTCACAGGGGAAGGGAAAGCCTGTGAGGAAAGCTTGATGGCCGGCTGGGTTAGCGGGGGTGGGAAAGGGCAAACTCAAGTTTGGGGCAGAAAGGCAGAGCGTGTTCTGTCTGATCTGGCGCGTGCTGGGGTGGGAGGGGGTCTCAGGATGCTGACCGTGCTGTGTGCAGCTCCGTGACCAGTTCCCTCTGACCGTCTGCTCTGCTGCTCACGGATGGGTGGTCCAGACAAGGAGAAAGGGCTGCCACCAAGTGGCTATTTAAAAGTCTCCTTGGAACCAACAAATAGGGCAAGGTTTTCTCTCCCAGGGCAGTTAAGCACTTGGGAGCTGTGCTTCCTACACGCAGCCCAGGCTTGGCCTCAGAGGCTGAGCGGCAGGGAACGAGATGCTCCTTCTAGAGGTCTTTTGGAGGAAGACAAACAGCAGCTGTCTGCAGCCCCTGCCCTGCCCCACCCCGAGCTGGTCTCCCTTCTCAGCACGAGCGAGCGCCACTCTGAGCCTTTTGTGGCCTCGCTGACATCTTCCATCTTTACCCTCTCGCTTTATCAGTCAGACCACTGGGTCTACCCCCTTCTCCTCATCCTTCAGTCTCATGGGGGTAAATTTGCAGATCAGGAGGAAAAGATGGTCCTTTCCTTTCCACCCCGGCCAACACGCTGAATCAACTCCTCTCCCCAGCACCACACAGCAGGTGCCTTCAAAGCATGGAGAGCAATCAGAAAAATAGAACAGTCAAAGAATAACAACTAACTGCTAAAGCACGTGATATGGAAGGAGCGCTGGCACGGGAGAGAGTGCTAGAGTGAGAATTCAGAACCCTGGGTTTGAGCCCCCGTTCTGTTAGGAATCAATCTGGTCATTCATTCTACAGATTCTTATGGAGCCCCCACCGTGTGCCAAGCTCTGTCCTAGACACTGGGAGGGAACACGACAGACCAAGTACCTGCCCTCATGGGACTTACCGTCTACTAATGGGACCCAGCAAATAGCAAATAAATGTATCATGGGTCAGGAGACGAGAAGTGCCACAACGAAAAACAAACCAGGGAGAGGGGGATAGAAAGCAATGGGGGAGGGGGGGTAGGGAGGTCAGGGAAGGCCTGGTGACTGAGCCCGAGACCTGAAGGGAGGGAGGAGCCTGGAGGGGCAGAGAGAGCAGCAGCGGGAAGGCCCTTGGGCCTGGTGAGTCTGAGGAACAGAAGAAGGGCAGCGTGACTGGGAAGTGGTAGGAGATGAGGTCAGAGCAACGCAAACAAGGGCGCCAGGTTTGGGGCCTCAGTTTCCTCATCTGTAAAAAGGGGAGACAGGATGATTTGTAAGGTGCATTATGAATTTAAAATTCTATGATCCTTTGATGTGTGTGTGTGATACCCACAAGTGCTACACGAGAAGGAAAAGATCAGAGAGCCCAAAGATGTGGCTGGGCTTTGCAGAGGAGGGCAGGTCTCTGTGCAGAGGCCTGTGCTGTGGTCAGCACATGCCCACGGCTTCCCAGGGATAGAAAGGCAGTGCCGGGGCTAAAGGAGCCCAGGGTCTCCAGCCTGGCCAATCACCACTGTATCAGTCAGGGTTCTCCAGAGAAATAGACCCAGTAGGAGATACGTATGTGTGTGCACCTGTATCTTTACATAAAAATATAAGGAAATTGGGGCTGGCCTGGTGGTGCAGTGGTTAAGTTCACATGTTCCACTTCGGCGGCCTCGGGTTCACCGGCCTGGATCCTGGATGCAGACCTACACACCGCTTTTCATGCCATGCTGTGGCAGGCGTCCCACATATAAAGTAAAGGAAGATGGGCACAGATGTTAGCTCAGGGCCAGTCTTCCTCAGCAAAAAAGAGGAGGATTGGCAGCAGATGTTAGCTCAGGGCTAATCTTCCTCAAGAAAAAAAAGAAAAAATATATAAAGAAGTGATTTTCTTTCTTTATAAAGGAATTTATTTTAAGGAAATGGTTCACATGATTATGGAGGCTGGCAAGTCTGAAATCTGCAGGGCAGGCCAGCAGGCTGGAAAGTCAGGCAGGAGTTAATGCTGCAGTCTTGAGGAAGAACTTCTGGGAAACCTGTTTTTGCTCTTAAGTCCTTCAATTGATTGGATGAGGCCCACCCATATTACCAAAGATAATCTCCTTTGTTTAAAGTCAACTGATCGTAGATGTTAACCACAGCTACGAAATACCTTCACAGCAATATCAAGATTAGTGTTTGATTAAGTTACTAGGTGCTAGAGCCTGGCAAAGTGGATACATAAAACTCATCGTCACAACCACTATCTCACTATGTCAGGGGCGGGAGAGTCCCATGCCCCACTCCTGGAGATGCGAATTTATCAGGTCGGAAGGGGCCTGGGAAATTTTTACTAGGTATGCAGGCGATTCTCATGCCTGTCCAGGGTTGGGAACCAGTGGACCAGATGACCCCTACACTGTGGGCCTATTCATCACAAATGAGATGCGGTGGCCTGGCATGCAGTTGGTGCCAGGAAACACTGATCTCTCTGTCCTGTCTGCCTCAGACGTCCGGGCTTGGACAGCTGAGTCCATGGCAGCTTAACATCCCACAGCCCATGTGCTGCAAGTCCGGTGGGAGGGTGGGGGCCTAGTCTAGCCACTGAAATGGTAGGTCGGACCTGCTCCAGAAAGTACTGTCATTGCCTCCCCGTGCTGGGCGCCCCTCTGGCCTCTGGGAACAGGACGAGTGTGAGCTTGTGTGGGGAGGCGGCCTGCGTGGTCCCCGCTTGCTGTGCAGGGCCTTGAGGCTGCGGAGGGATGCAGAGATGGGCCGCGCGGGAATGGGCCTGAGACCATCTCGTGAGAGGACGCTTGCTCCAGAGAGGCTGGGGGTGCTGGTGGGGATCGGGGACACAGCTTGTGGGGCTCTAGCAGCCAGGCAGGGTGGACGAGAGAACCTGAAACGGTCCAGCAGAGTTCGTGGCCAGCCCAGGAGTGTGCAGAAGCACCCGGGCGTGTGTGAGGCCGGGTCTCTGAGCACCCTCTCTGGACGCCTCCACCCTCAGCATGGACAGGCCTATTTGTTGCCTAGAGGATAGACTCCTAGGGCGAGAGGGCGGGTCATCAAAGGGCACAGAAGTCTACTCCGGAGCAAAAAGTGGCCTGGGATTGAATCCTGCCTGTCATTTACCTTCTGGGTGTCTGTCTAAGCATAGGGCTTCGCGTCTGGAAAACGGGGCAATGCATGACTCCCTGACAGGTTGTCATGGGCGTAGACAGGTTCAACTAGGAAGAGAGCCCGGGACAGCAGTCTTTCAGTAAATGGCCGTCCCCTTCTCAGCAGAGTTCCAAGTTGCAAGATGTCCCATCGGGCACCCCTTAGTGCTAGGATTTGTCCAGAGTTCCCCAGCCTTGGGCAGGCTGTCCTGTATAGTTGAAAGGTACACGCCGAAAGGGCTCGCTGTCGGCTCCTTCCTCAGGTCCCTCGCATCTCTGCCCAGATCCCCCACCACCTGCATTCACAACAGGGAGCCGGCCCCCAGAAGACTTTCCAGGGCTCTGAGGGTGCCCCAGTCACAGGGAGAAGCCCCCCGACCGGGGACCAAGCTCGCCACAGGGCAAATAGCCCGCAGAAGAGGCCAAGGGAGGGAGGCTGGGCGTGCATGCGAGCCAGCGGATCTATGTGGACACACGCCCCCAGAGGCTCGAGCACGCCTGGAGGAGAGGGCCTGGGGAGGGGAGCCTGGTCAGCCCCAGGATGATTTGTCATTGCCTAATGAGATTAATGAGCCCCGGGGGCTGGTATGCAGCGGTGCTGGGGCACTCATTAGAAGCAGATGCTCATGGGAATGATGGCGAGTGGGGGCCTGGGGGTGGAGTGCCGCTCACCCGCCAGGTGGTTTCCATTAATCTGTGGGCGGGGCCAAGGGTAAGGCCGCCGGGCTGGGTCCCTCCTCCCCTTCCCAGCCTTGCTCACACTGGGGAGGAATGCGGCAGAGAGGCGGCCCTAGGCCCTGTGCAGCTGAGGGCCCGGGAAGGGAGGCTCATGGGTTTGGGGACAGCCCTCTTGCTTGCCGTTGTAGCCCCGATGCCTGGCACAGTGCATGTGCTCAATGAACAGCGGTTGGATGATATCAGAGACAAGAGGACCCCGGCACGGGGAGTGGAAGGGAGGCTAGGACCATCTTGGGCTTCCTCGGGGCCACCAGAACCTCTCCCCCCACCCCCACCCCGCCATGACCTCTATACCTGCGGGGGTGTTCTGGCCCACTTCTCAGCCAGCCCCCGCTTTCTGATGAACCCTGGAAGTCCTGGAGGACCCAGGGAGAGCTGCTCTGTGGCCTCCGAACCTATAATTTGGTTTTCAAACCCACAAGCAGGGAGGTCTGTGGGGGCCAGAGGGAGCCAACTTTGTGCCGCCCCACCCTGTCCAAACGTGGTGCTCACGGGCGCGCGCACACACACGCACACTCTGTCATATGAACTCACACGCTCTTCTAACAGTTTTAGTGAGATATAATTTACATGCCATAAAGCTCACCCATTTAAAGCGTACGATCCAGTGGTTTTTAGTATATTTACACAGTTGTGCAATCATCATCATCATCTAATTTTAGAACATTTTCATCATCCCCAATAGAAACCTTGAATCATTAGCAGTCACTCCCCATCCCTCCACCCCATCCCCAGCCCTAAGCAACCACTAATCTGCTTTCTGTCTCTATAGAGTTGCCTATTCTGGACATTTCATATAAATGGAATCATACAATATGTAATCTTTTGAAACTGGATTCTTTCGCTTAGCATAATGTTTCCAAGATTCATCCGTATTATAGCATGTATCAGCGCTTCATTCCTTTTTATGACCTAATGGTATTCCATTGTGAGAATACAGGACATTTTCTTTATTAAGTTCTCGGTTGATGGACATTTGGTGTATTTCCACATTTTGGCTTTTATGAATAAGGCTGCTATGAACATTCCTGGACAGGCTTTTGTGTAGATGTGTGGACACTTCTCTTGGATATATACCTAGGAGTAGAATAGCTGGGTTATATGGTAACTCCAACTGCCAAACTGTTTTCAAAGGGGCTGCACCATATTGCACTCCCACCTCTAAGGGTTCCAGTCTCTGCATAGTCTCGCCAGCAATTGCTGTCGTCTGCCTTTTTTATCACAGTCATCTTAGTGGATGTGAAGTGGTATCTCATCGTCGTTTTGATTTGCATTTTCCTCATGACTAGTGGTGTTGAGCATCTTTTTGTGCATTAATTGGTCATTTGTATATCCTCTTTGAAGAAATGTCTATTCCAATCCTTTGCCCAAATCCTTACTTGTGTTCTTATTATTGAGTTGTACAAGTTCTTTATATAGTCTGGATAGAAGTTCCTTATCAGATAGATGATTTGTGAATATTTTCTCTCGTTCCATGGGTTGACTTTCCTTTACTTGATGGTGTAGTTTAAAAAGCCAAAATTTTAAATTTTTATTTAGTCCAACTTATCAATGTGCTGTTTCATTGCTTGTGCTCACACACTCATGCTCACACTCAGCTTCCTGAGTTTCTGTTTTCCCAAGCAGGGCAGTGGGTGTGATTTGCTCCCAGGAATCTCCCCGTCCCCCACTGACTTCTGCCATAGGGGGTCTGTCTCCTCCCTATTGACATAGATACAGGCAGAGGGCTGTGCCTAGAGTTAAGCAAGCTGGTCTGGGTTGGGTGAGGGGTAATGGGGAGGGGAGGCTCCAGCCATACGCTGCCCCTTCCCCAGGTTCCAAGACCAGGGTTCTGTGGCAGCAAAGAGGGGGCTGGAGATTCCACATCGTAGAAATGTCTGTGTGTCCTCACCTAAGAAATGAAAGAATCAGATGAGACAATCCAGGGCAGGGATCCGTAAGCCAGGTTCCAGGAGCCCTGGGTTGAAATCATATGCACACAATTGGGTGTAGCGCTTTTTTCTAAGGCAGGAGTACTTAGCTGTCATCAGAGTTTCAAAAGGATGTGCGAAGCAAGAAGGTGCAGAAGCACCTACCTATAGGGGCCTCGCAGGTCCAGAAAAAATCCCCAAGTTATGTGGTGGCATTTTCGCCTGCCGCTAGGGAGCGTGCAGCCCTAAAGCTGCTCCCCCTCCCTTAGGGGCCAGGAGGCATCAGCTGCCCGGGGTCCAGACCCCATGGGGCTGTCAGAGCTCCATCCAGTGAGCAGCCCCTGGCCTGTGCCCCCAGTAGAGGACCCAGGACTGGCCAGCCTGGGCCAGCGGGCCAACTCAGAGGACACTGGAGGGGCTGCCGTGGTCCCCCTGAAGCCACTGCCCAGGCATGAGGCAAGGGGGAAAGAACGCCAGCACTTGGTGGAAGCTCTCCTCTCGGAAGGCCAGCATGGCTCCGGGCTGCAGGAAATCCAGGGCAGGAAGGGACTGGGGCCCGAGCGAGCGCCTTGCTCCCATCTGCAGAGCATCAGTGGGGCAGGCGGGGTTGGGGTTCTCGAGGGGGGCCGGGGAGGAAATGAGAATAAACACAAGTGAGCAGAGAGGGAAGGGGCGGGGGGCTGCGGCCTCAGCCCCTTGGCAGCCCATGAAGGGAAGTGACACAATGAGGAATGTGTTTCCCTCTGCCCGTCCCCCGCATAGGGGTGGGAGGCAGAGCCCTGAGAATGGCCAGACCCCAACAGGGGCCAGGGGGCACATGCTGGAACAGCATCGGAGGAGGGGGCCATGAGGGCAGGGGTCTGGGCAGCAAAAGGGGTGTGGGGCAGCCCTGGGCAGGCGCGGCGCTTATCCCATCCGTCTCCCATCTGCACTCTGCAGGAGCCTGCTGGGGTCTGTGCTTGCACGTTCCCTGTGGGCGCCAAGCACTGGGGCGCCTCCCAGCAGGCCTGGGGACGAAAGCCATCCCTCCTCCAGGAAGCGGGCCCCCTCTGGTGGCTTTCCCTTCTTTCTCAAGGGGACTCAGGGTTATGGAGGCCTTGGTGTGAGAGGGAGCTGAGGTATGAGGACCCTGGCCATGGGCAGGCTGAGCAGGGTGTTTCTCTCTCTCTCTCTCTCTCTGTGGGTGTTTATGTCCCCAGCTGGGACTGGCTGTGCGAAAACAGGCCCCCTGGTGGGATGGCGCCTCCCCATCCTGGACACCCATTTCCTCTCCTCCCAGCAGGGAGCTGGCTCTGTTAACCCCCTCCTGCCCATAATCCAGAGATGTCCCTGAGGCTTTGGTGGGCAGAGCCAAGAGCCCTTTGCCTCCGTCCGGGCTTGGGGGTGGCAGGGCCTTGGAAAGCAGGTTGACTCCAGATACTTCTGTCAATCTTCTGCTTTCTGCCGCAGGCCCTTTTGACATGTTGGTTATTCCAGGAATCCCCCACCCTGGCTCCCGCCTCATGACCTCCTGGGTGCTTGGGTGCGGGCGGGGAGGATGTTGGAATGCAGGAGCAAGCAGGGAGGCTGCAGCCCCCATCCCAGGGTCCCAGGAGGGGAGGCTCACTGAGCAGTGAGGCCTCCTGGTAAGTTGCCCACGCCTCTTCTGGTTTGACTCAGGAAAGACCCAGGTGGCCCTTGAGTAGGCAGGTGAGTGGCTGGTCCGTTATCCAGGCACCTCTCCCCATGGCTGTGCCCACACAGAGGATGGCGGTGCCGAGGAAGGCCAGTGGGCCAGCACTCAGCTTGGTCCTCAGTGGTCCCAGAGGGCTGTTGGTGTCATGTTGGGCTGGGCCAGGTAGGCATCCTCCAGCCTGGTCTCCGCTGTGCTTGGAGGAGGTGATGAAGGGGCTGGTGAGTTGCACTCCGGCCGTGTGATTGAGTGGAGCCACCAGACTCTGGGACAGAAGATACTCCGATAACGCAGCTGCAATTCACTCCAGGTGGGTGGCCCTTGGCCCGTGGAGGCCTGGGGGGCACCGCCATCTTCTGTCCTGTCTGTGACCTGCTGGAGCTCCCTAGAAGTGGAGCTTCTCCTGCTGCCTTCTCAACACCGTGGGCTCCTAGGTGACCCTGGGGGGAGGTGGGCGGATGACCCTCCTCAGCCTCAGCTTCCTCATCTGAAGAAGGAGGGCTGGGCCAGGGGATTTACAGCCCTGCCCTGGAGTCTGAGGCTGGCCAGCATCCATGCAGTTATCAACCAGCTGCGTGACCTGTGAGATCCACAGGGATAGAATAGCTGTAAAAATACTTCTCCAGGGCGAGGTGCAAGAAGATCTTACCTTCGTACAGCAATTTGCGAAAGACTGTAACGCTCCTTTTCAAATGATCCTCACAGCTGCCCTGGGAGATTGTCAGAGCAGCTCGGAGGTGGGGGACGTGGGACCCGAGGCCTCCTGACACCTAGTTCAGTGCTCGCTTGACTCCTTGTTGCCGCCGTGTTCCGCTTCCTCATCCGAGGCCCTTCCATCCAGGCTCTTGGCTTCTACATCCTCCCTGAGGTCTCTCTGACCAGTTCCCCCCACGGTAGCCAGGGAGGCTGAGGAGACCTGCCCGAGAGATGGGGTCCTTCATCCAGCCTCCCACCCAGTGCTGAGGAGAGCAGGGATTTAGAAGGAAATTGAGTTCCCAATACCTCTGGGGACAGTGAGGCTGCCCTGCCCCAGGGGAGCAGAACAGGTGTGAGGGCCTCCCCACTTGCCTCCCACAGGGACCTAAGGAACAACGTCATCAGCACGGTGCAGCCCGGCGCCTTCCTGGGCCTGGGGGAGCTGAAGCGCTTGTGAGTGTCATATGTCCTGCACCCCGAGCCCCGACCCTCCCCTTACCCCTGGAGAAGGCCCCATGGATCCCATGAGCAGCCACCCCTCCTACTCTCCCTCTGCCCCTTCTTCTCACCTACCCACAGCTGCCCCTTCTCCCCCACAGGGTATACTGGCCTGACAGTTCCAGCACCAACCCCATCTCCTCTTTCACCCCCTCCCCACACAATCCCCAGCCACTCTTGTGTGTCCCTCACAAGCGGATCCATGTGCTATCATGTGGCCAACTTGCTGAGGTTGTGTGTGTCTCTCTAGAGATCTCTCCAACAACCGGATTGGCTGTCTCACCTCTGAGACCTTCCTAGGCCTCCCCAGGCTTCTCCGACTGTGAGTGAGGGGCAGGGAGTGGGGCAGGTGGAGAGGGGAGGAGGGCTGGGAGGAAGAAGACAGCACCAAACCCTCAGAGGGCCCTGCCTTCTCTTCACTCCCTCCTCCCTCCTCTGGCCCAGGGAGACCCTAAGATCCCGACTCACTGTCCCCTGCCCCCTGCAGAAACATATCTGGAAACATCTTCTCCAGTCTGCAGCCTGGGGTCTTTGATGAGCTGCCAGCCCTGAAGATTGTGTGAGTATCTTTTCTCAGCCCAACGTCTCAGACCCTTGCTTCCTTCCTCTGCCCAGGAGGGAGACGCATAAGCATGGTGACCACCGTGGCCAGCCTTATGAGTAGGCAGGACAGATGATGGCTAAAACTCTGCCATATTTGCCTTCCCATGATTCCTGAGGTGGTGGTGGTGGCGACACGTACACAAGTGTGCCCTCTCCAGCCTGTCCTTCCCTAGTGCTCCACCCCCACCCCCTGAGCCCACACTTCCTCGGCTCCACTCCATGGCCCCTGTGCCCACTCTGCAGGGACTTCGGCACCGAGTTCCTGACGTGCGACTGCCGCCTGCGCTGGCTGCTGTCCTGGGCCCGGAACCGTTCCCTGCAGCTGTCCGAGCGCACACTCTGTGCCTACCCCAGCGCCCTGCACGCCCAGGCCCTGGTTGGCCTCCAGGAGGCCCAGCTGCGCTGCGGTGAGCCAATCTTCACCCTGCTTGCCCCTCGGGCCCCCCGTTCCCTCCCAAAGGGCCCCCACTGACCCAAGGCTCCCTCTGCTGAAGTGTTATTGGGTGGTGGGCGTGTTCGCCAGGGCATGCTTTCCCTCAGATCCCACGGGGGCCAGTCCTCCATCAGCTCTTCTGAACTTCCTTTGGGGCTGCTGCTTTGTTTATGTTTTCATCTGGTCCCACCTCTTGGGGTGACAAGTGTGTTGTGGAAAGGAGCGCTTTTATTTGTTTGTCCAAAACCTGCCTGCTCTTCTCCTGTGCTCTTATCTCTGGAGACTCTTCCTTCCCCACCGGAGCGGGCTCCAGACAGAGGGGGCCTGGCCCTGCCCCTGCTGGATTCTCACACTCGTGTGGCACACACGCCTGTGTGCTCGGCCTCACTGCTGGTGTCTCCTCCCACAGAGGGGGCCCTGGAGCTGCACACGCACCACCTCATCCCATCCCTGCGCCAAGTGGTGTTCCAGGGCGACCGGCTGCCCTTCCAGTGCTCCGCCAGCTACCTGGGCAACGACACCCGCATCCGCTGGTACCACAACCAGGCCCCCATGGAGGGCGACGAGCAGGCGGGCATCCTGCTGGCCGAGAGCCTCATCCACGACTGCACCTTCATCACCAGGTACAGGCCCAGCTGCCCCTCTCGCCCAGGGGGTGGGGGACCCCACAGGACCCGTCACACCCCTCCCCCCCTGAGGAGCTGTGCCAGACATGTTCCTGGGTGTGTGTTCACACGTGTGAGAGTGTGCCGGTGTGTATATGTGTGTTTACAGAAATCCAGGACTAAGTCATAAATGGTCTGGATAAGGAATAGAAATTAAATGCCTGATAGGAAAAAAATGCTTATACCTGGCATTTCTTTAGTGCTTTTACTACGTATATAGTGGCTCTCACCTGGATTATCAAACTTAATCTCTCTGGTAGACTTGAAAGAGAGGTATTATTATCTCCATGATAAAGATGGGGAAATTGAAGCTCAGAAAAACAATATCATAAGGCCAATCAGAATTAAAGGAGCACGCACATGTGTCCCTCGCTCAATAAAGATAAAAGAAGCTGGAGCTCGTACCCTGCACGCCCTAGGACAGGGCACCTGGGGGCGGACGGGCCAGGGGCTCCTAGGGAGGTGGCTCGGCCGCCGAGAGTGCCTCGCCGAGCCAGCCCTCCGCCCGCCCGCCTGCAGTGAGCTGACCCTGTCTCACATCGGCGTGTGGGCCTCAGGCGAGTGGGAGTGCTCCGTGTCCACGGTCCAGGGCAACGCCAGCAAGAAGGTGGAGATTGTGGTGCTGGAGACCTCCGCCTCCTACTGCCCCGCCGAGCGCGTCGCCAACAACCGTGGGGACTTCAGGTTCGGTCAGCTCACTGCCGCAGAGACCCAACCACCATCCCCCAACCCACCCACCCCCCCAAGTCCCCACACCTGCATCTGAGACCACAGGTAACCAGGGTCTCCCCATCTGCTCTAAGAGGGAGAAAAACTTCTTTTCATCATTCAGCTCCAAGTCCCGCTGCTGTATTTAGAGACCTTTATCTTTTTGTATAAAATCACCATCTGAGATGTGCTGCACGGAACAACGGGTTTTTATTTGCTTCCTTATAGCAACAGTTTACAAAGCTCTCTCACAGCGAGTATCACATTTTAATATCCCAATGGCTGGCTCATTTAGGCAGGGCAGGTATTATTCTGCCCACTGTACAGCTGGGAATACTGAGGCCCAGAAAGGATAAGTAACTTGAACTCAGGACTCCAAGTCCAGCCCCCATAGCACCTGTGACAGCACTATCCAAACAAGCACAGAGTTAAAAGGTGGAGCTTGGGAACCCCTTGAAGCCCAGTCCAAACCCTGTCTTCTGCATGCTTCTCCCAGGTCGCAAGGGGTCTGGCATCACAGTTCTAAGGGCAGAGGAGGGACCGTTACCCTGAGGAGCCAGGGTCATCCGCAACTTCCCGCCTCTGCCCCCAGGTGGCCTCGAACTCTGGCTGGCATCACAGCCTACCAGTCCTGCCTACAGTACCCCTTCACCTCAGTGCCCCTGAGCGGGGGGGCCCCAGGCACCCGGGCTTCCCGCCGGTGTGACCGAGCTGGCCGCTGGGAGCCAGGGGACTACTCCCACTGTCTGTACACCAATGACATCACCCGGGTGCTCTACACCTTCGTGCTGGTGAGGCCGGGAGAGGCGAGGGGCGGGGCCCGCCCATCAGCTCTGGGTCTGGGGAATGGGACGGGAAGAAACCTGCAGGCCCCACGAGGCCTGGGGAGCCCACCCTCACGGCTGCTCCTCTGCTCCTTGGCGGGCACAGTGAGGGGCCATGGGGCTCTTCTCCTCTAGCTTTCCTTCTTCCAGGGAATTCAGAACCCCCAAGGCCGTACTAGGGAAGTGTGGGCTACCCCAAGCATCTTTACCCTTAATACATCAAGGGCAGCCCTCAAAGGGGAAACACAGACAGCATGAGATCATCCCCTTGTCCTTAGGCCAGTATTCCTAGGAGTGGGCAGTCTTGGTCGTGACAAGTTCATTGCTACATATGTGCCTCCTGTCTTGTTAGACCCAGCTGATGGGCTAGACCCCTCTCCCCGGGCATTGTCACCCTGAGCATCAGCACAGAAGAGGGGGCCCCTAGAGGTAGTTCTGGGGGAGAAGGAGCAAGACTGGACGATCCCCTTTCTTTCTCCAACACCCCTAGATGCCCATCAACGCCTCCAATGCACTGACCCTGGCCCACCAGTTGCGAGTATACACAGCTGAGGCCGCTAGCTTTTCTGACATGATGGATGTGGTCTATGTTGCTCAGATGATCCAGAAGTTTTTGGGTTATGTGGACCAGATCAAAGAGGTGAGATTCAACTGGGCCTCTGGGGGCCCTGGAACACCCATCTCCCATTTACTCAGGCTTCTCATGCCCCAGCCCCTGGGTTCCAAACCCTACTCCTGCCCTCAGTGACTCCTTGCCCCTCCTAGCTGGTGGAGGTGATGGTGGACATGGCCAGCAATCTGATGCTGGTGGACGAGCACCTGCTGTGGCTGGCCCAGCGCGAGGACAAGGCCTGCAGTGGCATCGTGGGTGCCCTGGAGCGCATTGGGGGGGCCGCCCTGAGCCCCCACGCCCAGCACATCTCTGTGGTAATGTGGGTCAGCTGGGAGGCAGCTCCTCTGGGGACCAAGCAGTGGGAGGGAACTTAGAGTCAACTGGGGCCAGCCCTTGTCATGCAGGAGGGAAACGCTTCTCTCTCAGGCAGCAAGTCCTCCAAAGTCCTCCAAGTGTGCACCTGCCATGCACCCAGCGAGCAAGAACACCAAACATGACCAAGTTCCCAATCATGTGGAATCAAATTCCAAGTGGTCGGGGGCAGAGCAAAGGAGAGGAGGCCAGTGACACTGGAGAAGTTACGGAAACTTTATGGTGGGGAACTGAGTAGTAGGGTTAGCCCAATGGACGTAAACAGGAGGAGAAGCAGAAGGGACAGGAGGACAGCGCAGCAGGGTGGCAGCGCTGTGATGCAGTGAGGAGTACTGGAGACTTCTGTTCCCTGAGGAGAGGGTGGCATTTCTAATGGTGGGTGGTGAACAAGGTAACAAGCACAGCAGAGCACCTTCTACGTGCAAGATCTTGTGCTAGGCACATTAGGAGGGACAAGGAGGGTGGCCGTGGACCTGCTCTGCAGCTTAGTTGGGGCAGCAGAACGAGTTAAGAGGTGAGCAGGATGCAAGGCAGGGCGTGAGTGAGGGAGAGGAAGGGCCGTAGGAGGAAGGAGAGCTCCGTGACCAGGGTTTGGGGAGACTCCGTGACAGACATGAGACTGCGAGGCCTCGAGAAGAGAGTGAGGAACAGTAGTGGGACACAGCCTGTGCAGATCTGCAGAAGTCAAGAGAGGCCCGCCATATCTCTAGTGGTGGGGTGACAAGTTCCCTGTCCCTAGAACTCGAGGAATGTGGCACTGGAGGCCTACCTCATCAAGCCGCACAGCTACGTGGGCCTGACCTGCACAGCCTTCCAGAGGAGGGAGGCAGGAGCCCCAGGAGCACGGTCTGCGGGCCCGGGCCAGGATCCCTCGCCAGATCCGGAGCCCCTGGCTGATCAGCAGCTCCGCTTCCGCTGTACCACCGGGAGACCCAACATTTCTCTGTCATCCTTCCACATCAAGGTGGGCCTTGGGGGAGGGAGGTTGCTAAAAGGCGAGGTGCTGAGATGCAGGTGCCTGGTGGAGGCGGGTGGTGGAAGAGGAGGCAGGATCCAGAGAAGGGGAGAGGGGAGCCAGGAGAGAAGCTGGAAGACATCAGAGTCCTAAGGGATCCCGGGGTCTCTGAGGAACTCCTATGTCCCCCCAGAACAGCGTGGCCCTGGCCTCCATCCAGCTGCCACCCAGTCTGTTCTCGTCGCTTCCTGCTGCCCTGGCTCCGCCAGTCCCCCCAGACTGCACCCTGCAACTGCTCGTCTTCCGAAACGGACGCCTCTTCCGCAGCCACGGCAACACCTCCCGCCCTGGAGCTGCTGGGCCTGGCAAGAGGCGCGGCGTGGCCACCCCCGTCATCTTTGCAGGAACCAGTAAGGGAGCAAACTCCTGGCACCTCGCAGGATACCTCCCGAGTGTCTGCCCTGCGCCCCTTCATCCCGCCCTTCCCTTTCCCACAGCGCCCCCTAGCGCCCTGGTGGAGGCAGCAGAGGATTGTGGCCCCTCACCATTTCCAAGGAGAATGGGGGCTGAGACGTCCCTGAAAGGGAGGGATTGGTGAAGAAAAGGCTCCGGAGGACACTGGATTTTATATCCCAGATGTGTCACATTTCAGAAGGGCTCTAAATACAAACCCTTGACCCACCTTGGTCTCCTTTCATCCCACCTTCCCAACCTGGTGCCAACTTCCCCTCTCAGGGGTGCCCTCCTGGTTCCTCTCCCCGTGGGCCTTCATGCCCTCTGCATTACCTTCTACCTTCTTGTCCCTGACCCCAACCCCGGAGTCCTCTCTTTGGGACTCATCACCACCACTCATTTGGCACTTAGAGTGAGACACCTCACAGTGCTTTTATTTGGATTCATGCCTGTGTCTTCAGTTAGACTGGGGACCTGGAGGGCAGGCCTGCATCTGGCATCTAACCATGTCTCCCAATCCCAGCGCAAGCCCTGCCCGGCAGGCGTTCAGTGTATGCTCGGCTGCTGCTGCTGCTGCTGCTGCTGCTGCTGCTGTTTGGTTACCCCGAGCCAGTCTCCCCACAGCCTCATGCAGACCTGTGTGGACTTCCCTCTCCCCTGTAGGTGGCTGTGGCGTGGGCAACCTGACGGAGCCAGTGGCCGTTTCACTGCGGCACTGGGCTGAGGGCGCTGAACCCGTGGCAGCTTGGTGGAGCCAGGAGGGGCCAGGGGGCCCTGGGGGCTGGAGCTCCGAAGGCTGCCAGCTCCGCTCCAGCCAGCCCAACGTCAGCTCCCTGCACTGCCAGCACTTGGGCAATGTGGCCGTGCTCATGGTGAGTGTAGTGGGGGCTGGGGGTGGGAGGACAAGAGAGCGAGGAATGTGTGTGAGGTCGAGGTGGGGGCCACAGAGAAATTCAGAAAGAACAGCAGCCTTATCAGGACTCATCACTGTCAGGAATCATGGGGACATGTCCCTCTGGTCTCCCCTACACCTTTTCATCTTTCAGGAGACAGGGAGGTCCTGACTCAACTCCCACATCGAGAGAGATGGGTGTGGAACTACCCAGCCTAGTCTTCACATTCTGCACTCTCTGAGACCCAGACTGTTACAGTAGATTAAAAAAATCTGGGAACATTTCTCCTTTCTGGTCACCCTCCTCATTCACCCCTGTCCAGTTCCCCTTCCTTTGCCACATTTCACACCCCACTTTCCCAGATCCTGATCAGGCATGCAGCTGGATTATAGACAGAACCTTCCCCCTCTTTCCTCATCTCTGATTTTCAGGCTGGGGATCTGAAAAGTCCCCAGAAAGGCAGATTATTAACACCAGCTAGACCGACTTTTCAGGAGTAGAAGTTGTGGCGCTTACATCTTTGTCTACCCTGATGGACTAAGGGCCAAAGCTGAGGATCAAAGCTGATGGGGCTTGGGAAAAGGAAAACTGGCCCCGGGGACTGGCCAGAACTCCACAGGGTGGCCTCTGCTCCTGGCTTCCTAATACTCACTTCCTCTTTCCTACTCTTTCTAGGAGCTGAGTGCCTTCCCCAGGGAGGTGGGGGGCTCAGGGGCAGGGCTGCATCCTGTTGTGTACCCCTGCACGGCCCTGCTGCTGCTCTGCCTCTTCTCCACCATCATCACCTACATCCTCAACCACAGGTGGGAGCTCCTGCCGGCAGGGAGGGTTGGTGGGACAGCCATGGGTCTCTAAGTACTGGCAAGTGTTCCCTTCCCATGTGGGTCCACAGAACTTTCCCAGGCTCTTGCCTAGCATTTTATTGAAAGGTTCTGGGGTTGGGAAACATATTTCGGGGGTTAAGGCCTTCCTGCCCTGGGGCCTCTATCACATTCACACACATGCATGCACACAGATATCTGCTTTCCCTGCTTTGGCTCCCCCAATGGCCTTGAGACCCCATGGGCCTCACCTTGGGTTGGGTGGCCCATTAATTAAAGACTCTTTCTGGGGCAGCTCCATCCATGTGTCCCGGAAGGGCTGGCACATGCTGCTGAACCTGTGCTTCCACATGGCCATGACCTCCGCCGTCTTTGCGGGAGGCATCACACTTACCAACTACCAGATGGTCTGCCAGGCGGTAAGCAGAGGGGCTGGGGTGGGGGTGGGAGGGCTCCGAGATTAGTGTTGGCAGCCTAGGCATAGAGTAGGGAGGTGCAGGGGAAGAAAAGAGAGTTCATGGTAATGGACCGCAGCTCCATTCATTGTTCTGTGTCCCGCTTTGTTTGGGTGGAGGGGGAAGCAGGGCATGAGAGTTAGGGGTGGTAAGAAGCAGAGAAACTAGGAGACAGGACTTCAAAGTAGACAGTGGAGACCTGCAATGGAGGGGAAGTCAGAATGAGCCAAATAGAAAGGACAGGGTCATGGAGAGTCCCCAGAGTGGGAGAGAACACTGGGGTAGAAGTAGAGAGGGTAACAGCACGGACAGAACCTTGGGGGGGACCTGGGTGGGGCTGGGGGCTGGGGATATGGGAGGAGTGGGAGAACCCTGCTGGGCTGAGGCTCTGGGAAAGCTGCAGTAGTAGCAGCCTGGTCCCCCAGCCTCAGTGCCTTGACCCCACAGGTGGGCATCACTCTGCACTACTCTTCACTGTCCACACTGCTCTGGATGGGTGTGAAGGCCCGCGTCCTCCACAAGGAGCTCACCTGGAGGGCGCCCCCTCCACAAGAAGGGGACTCAGCCCCACCTGCCCCCCGTCCCATGCTCCGGTACATGCTTCCAGCTGTCAGCGTGGCAGTGGGGAAGGGCTCAGAGGGGGCTGTAGGACACCAAACTGTTCTCTCAGGGTCCAAGGTCGCAGGAGATCACTCTCCAAAGACAAAAACAGCAAGGCCCTGGGTGGCGCCAGGTTGCCCAACGCCATGGAGTGGGTACATCCTTAGGACTTTTGAGGCATGACAAAGCCAGGGAAGGGAGTGACTCCAAAGGACATTGGGCAGGCATTCTGGGAACCCCTGACTTCTGCACTATTTACAGCGAGAGAGGGCAGTTCTAGCCTCTGTCCCTTAGAACAGTCATGGCCAAGGCCCCTAGCGACCTGCCTGCTGAACCTGCCCTGTTGGGGCTTTGCAATCCCCGGAAAAAAATCTGACGGAATTTAAGAGGGAAAGAGGATGGGCCAGAGACCCTGAGTCACGGGTTCTGAGCACCAGGTTCCTCCCCGCTTGTTGCCCATCTCTCTGACCCCCAAACCCCATTCCTCTCCAGGTTCTATTTGATCGCTGGAGGGATCCCACTCATTATCTGTGGCATCACAGCTGCTGTCAACATTCACAACTACCGGGACCACAGCCCCTAGTGAGCGTCGCTGCCTGCCTGCCACCTACCCACCCCAGCACTGATGCCTTCCACTCCACTGGCAAGGGCAGCTGTCAGGCCCACCCAGCCAGTGACCCAACCCCAGCCCATGCATGTTAATTAAGCCAGTCTCTGCCTCCCCACTCACCATTTCCTCTATCTCCCCAGCCACCCAACCTATGGGCCCCACCTCAAACATGCTCCCCCTCCTCATCCACTGCCTGTGTCTCCCCTCAGCTGCTGGCTGGTGTGGCGTCCGAGCCTAGGAGCCTTCTACATCCCGGTGGCTTTGATTCTGCTGATCACCTGGATCTATTTCCTGTGTGCAGGGCTGCGCTTACGGGGTCCCCTGGCACAGAGCCCAAAGGGGGCCACCAGCAGGGTTTCCCTGGAGCCAGGGGAGGAGCTGAGGGGTCCCACCAGGCTCAGGAACAGCGGCCCCCTCCTGAGTGACTCGGGTTCCCTTCTGGCTACTGGGAGCGCTGGGGTGGTGACGCCAGGACCCCCGGAGGATGGTGACGGCCTCTATTCCCCGGGAGTCCAGCTGGGGGCGCTGGTGACCACGCATTTCCTGTACCTGGCCATGTGGGCCTGCGGCGCTCTGGCCGTGTCCCAGCGCTGGCTGCCCCGGGTGGTGTGCAGCTGTCTGTACGGAGGGGCAGCCTCTGCCCTAGGCCTCTTCGTCTTCACCCACCACTGTGCCAGGCGCAGGGACGTGAGGGCCTCCTGGCGCGCCTGCTGCCCGCCTGCCGCGGCGCCCCACGCCTCACCCCGGGCCGTGCCCACCGCCCCGGAGGACGGTTCGCCCGTGTTCGGAGAGGGGCCGCCCTCGCTCAAGTCCTCGCCGAGCGGCAGCAGCGGCCACGCGCCACCGCTAGGCCCCTGCAAGCTCACCAACCTGCAGCTGGCCCAGAGCCAGGGCTGCGAGGCGGGCGGCGCGGGCCGAGGGGAAGGGGATCCCGAGGCCCCGGGCGCCCGGGGGGGCCTCGCGCCCCGCCACCCCAACAATGTGCACCACGGGCGCCGGGCGCACAAGAGCCGGGCCAAGGGCCACCGCGCGGGGGAGGCGGGCGGCAAGCCCCGGCTGCGGGCGCTGCGCGGGGGCGCCGCGGCGGGGGCGCCCGAGCCGCCGTCCAGCGAGAGCGGCAGCCTGCGCAACAGCCCGTGCGACAGCTACCCGGGCAGCAGCCGCGACAGCCCCGGCGGCGGCCCCGCGCTGGACGGCGAGCCCGTGCTCACGCCGTCGGAGGGCAGCGACACGAGCGCCGCGCCGCCCGCCGAGGCCGGCCGGCCGGGCCAGCGCCGCAGCGCCAGCCGCGACAACCTCCGGGGCGGCGGGGCCGGCGCGCCCGAGAAGGAGAGCAAGCGCCGCTCGTACCCGCTCCACACGGCCAGTCTGAACGGCGCCCCCAAGGGCGGCAAGTACGACGACATCACCCTGGCGGGAGCCGAGGCACCCGGAGCCGGCTGCATGAAGACGGGCCTCTGGAAGAGCGAGACCACCGTCTAGGGCGGGGGCGGGCGACGCTCTAGGGCAGGCTGGCCACAGGCGGCCCCTCCGGGCCCTCGAAGACGTCTATGCGTACGTCACCGGTCGGAGGCGCAGGTGCCAGGGCTGCACCTGGGCTCACCAGCTTTAGTCCTGGAGGCGGGGCAAAGGATAGGCAGAGGCCTGCCACTGCCAGGAGGGCCATCCCCCCGGAGTAGCGACAGACAATCCCAGGCCCACAGGCTTGATACACTCCCCTCCCATGCCAGGCTCGTTTTGGCAGTCAAATCGGTGCTGTTCAGGGTAGGAGGGGAGGTCCTGTCTGTGGAGTGACAGAGTGGAGGTGCACGGCCCAGCCCAGGCGGCCTCCTCCTGAGGTACTCCCTGCGTCTGTCCCCACTGCCTCATCGGCAGCCTGATCAGGAAAACACAGGGAATGAGAACTCGAGAACGCCGCTCTCTTGTCACCGCCCTCCTCTGAAGTCAGCCACCTGTGCCTAGATGCTTGGGCCTCTCTCCCACCCAGTTTTTGGCTAACTAGGAAGCCAGCCTAGGAGATGAGCCAGGTGACCAGCACCCATGGGAGGTAACAAGGTGCTGCTTTTCAGGTTAACTATGCAACAGGAGAAGGCGGGGCGGTGTGAAAGGCGGCTTTGGATATCGACTAGTCCTATGGAATGGGGCAGGAGAAAAGTGTGCACAATTAGGGCTAGACACCATTCCCACAGGAGTGGTGCACAAAGCATGCAGCAGGGTGCACAGGGGGCACTTCAGGACAAAGCCGAGGCCCTACCCCCAAGAAGCTGACTCTACCAGATGCCGGGGATGATTGATGGAAGCAGAGAGCAGTGCTTAGATATGGGGCTGGAGGTAGTCACGCCTTAAACACAGTCCTGAAACAACGCTCTGAAAAGGGGCTCACCACGAGGCTGCAGGTGGTGTCGGAGAAGCACTTACTGTTCAATTACCAGACCCACACCCCCACGTGCCTTCCAACACCAAGGGACTGAGGAGGAGTACTTCCCTGCCTCCATAAGGCCACCTGGAAGAACTCTTCCGAAATTCGGTCTCTAGCTCCATATTAGGGAGAAACTCCAAAATATCAAACCAGCTTCCTGCCTCATGGAAGCCCAAGCCAACCCCCTGAGGCAGTGGGTAGGGTCCCCGCAGCTCACCTAGGGCCTGCACCTTCACTACTTTTAAAACACCAGCACTCATATTTTCCCCAACCTAAAGAGCAAACACCAGCCTTTTCCTACAGGACCCACTGGAAGTGGAGGGAAGCTTGGGCCTTGTGAAGAGCAACAGGAAGACTACGCCTGGTTCAGGTCCCCTCCCAGTCTCCATGTCACCCCAGCCTGATCACCAAGGCGAAAGACACAGGGGAGGGGAGAAAACCCACACGCCTTGGGATGGATCCTGTTATTTATGCTTGCTGCACAGACAATATTAGACAGAAAAAAAAAAAAAGCTTTGTATTATTCTTCCACGTATGCTGGCTGCTGTTTACATACCCTGCCAATGCCTTAGCACTGGAGAGCTTTTTGCAATACGCTGGGGAGAGGGGAGGGAGGGGATGAAAAGCGCCAAAGAAAACATGTTTTCAAAAGCTCGGGTTTATACAATAGAATGTTTTCTAGCAGATGCCTCTTGTTTTAATATATTAAAATTTTGCAAAGCCCTTTGAGCTATAGCCTTAGTCCACCCACAGTCCTTTTGTTATGAAGTAGAGGATCTCATGACACCGTACACAGGAACCCACCACGGCCTGTGAACGACACAGGGCCGAGCTGCCCAGGTCCTGTCCTCTGAGGGCTGATGCCGTTGGAAATGCCAACGGCTCCACACCAGCAGGGAGGCCCCGCCAGGCCTGGAGCAGTAGTGTATCCAATTCAAACCAGGAGCAGGAGAGAGCCGCCACTCTCCCAACAGTCTAAGAGGAAGGCCATCCCACGGGATATGAATATATGCAGCCCGCTCTCTGGCACCAAGGGATGGGACTCCCTCCAACCAAGGCCTCGCTGCATTCCTCCTGACTTCTGCTCCAGGACCTGGACCCAATGAACTGCAGAGCCCCTCTCGGTGCCTTTGAACGAGAAAGACAATACCTAAGAACTTGTATGCACTTATTTCTCTGGATATGACAGGCCTATTGTCGAGCTGCTGTCAGATGGGATGAAGTGCCCCCCAGATGTGCATCAGGGAGGGTGAGGAATACTCGTGGCGGCCCGGCTAGCAGCTTGGGCTTTTTGAAAGTCCCTAACTTCCTGAGGGGTACGCAAATACTGCTCTATTTCACTATCAGAAATATTCTCATCTCCGGTGACCATGGGGACAGGGGGCATGGGACAGGTCCGCTTCGGGGGCTTCAACATGCAGGGGGGGAGGAGAAGGGCAGGACTAGCTGGTCGCTTCCCCTCAGGCAAATCTAAGGAACTACCCCCCACCTCCTCTTTTCCCTGTCCTTGCCCCTGTCCTTGCTCTTGCAGCTCCTTCTCCTGGGGCTCCGTCTCTGCTGTTCCATCTCGAAAGGCCTTGCGGACCAACGTGCGGCGGTGCTGCAGAAGGTCGCCGATGTGCTTCACCACAGACCGTTTGTTAAGTTTCAGAACCTGCAACCAGGCCAGCTGCTCAGCCATCCGCAGCAGCACAGCGAGCAGCTCCTGCAGGCGAGAGGAAGCGGGGTAGGGCAGGTCCACATTTGCCAATTTACAAAATCGGGCAAGGGAACATGTCAGTCGATCTGAAGGTCGCAGCGACTGCCAAGCCAGGAAGGTAGCAGCAGTGATGACAGGCAAGGGATGCCGCCCGGTCACTAGCCACGTCTCATCTGCCAGCTCCACCAACTGCTGTGTTCGCGACAGCATCTTCTCTTTGTCTTCCACATATTTGGCTGGCACAGATGGGGAGGGCTGGAACAGTTTGAAGCTGAAATAACCAAAATGAGGGTCTGGTCTCAATGCCTATGTGGGGGCTGCTCTTCCAAAGTGAGAAAGAGCAGTCCGCTCAAGAGGCAAGCTATTGTATCCTCTTGGCAACACGCAAGCTTGCTGGGCAGCAAGTTTATACAGGTACTGAGAGAAAACAGGATGAGAGTTCTTGCGAGGTGAAGGCAGGAGAATGCAGAAAGGAGCTAACATTTGTTGGCCATTATTTGAGTGCTTTATAAAAGTTCTCTTTTAATCTACTCTACACCCTGTTATATGCATTTGTAGTTGAAAAACTTGCCCACAGTCATCCAGCTAGGAAGTAACCAAGTTCCAAAGCCAAAACTACTTGACACCGATACCCTTTGCTCTCTACTGTATTTGTCAGGGGAAAAAAAGAACATAGCTACTTCAAAAAAGAAAAAAAGAGTTAGCTTTTAACTCCAGCTCTGTCATCTTCAGCTCCATTTGCAGATGATCCTGCTGAGGTAGGGCTGTCGCATCTAGCCACACAGTCAACGCACACTGTGAGTGGGGCAACTCAGCAGCCCTGTGCCAAGGCTAATGCCCACTCTCCTACATCATTAGGTTGCTATGTGAGCAAAGGGACTTGAAAATTATAGCATTCTAGAAATATAAAACAAGATATACCTTATTAGGACTAGGCACAGGGGAGAGAGAATAGATTTTTCTGCCACATCCTTTTAGATGAGATTTTGTCAAAAAGAGACAGCCAAAGGTAAAAGGATTCAGGTTTAAGGACCCATCCCCTCCCCGTGTCTCCCACTAGACGGGTACCTGCTACAGTAGGTCTTCACCAGGTCTGCCAAGCACAGGGACGGCACGTCCAGCCCCAGAAGCTTCACTATCTGCATGTAGGTTCCAGAAAATGCATCCAAATCTGCGTACAGCAGGGTGCAGAGGGTTCCCATGGTGACAGGCCAGTTATGCTGCCGGCAGGTGATTAAGACACAGCACCCGACCAAGACCTCCTTCTTTTGCAGCCTGGCAGCACGGATGCCAGAGTGCCGGTATGCCTGTTGGTAGTAGGCAACTGCAGTGTCCTCAAATGTCGGTGGCAACTTCAGAACTCGACAAAGGTCTCTCACTCGGCGGAGACCTAGAAAAACCCACGGCAAGAGTTAGAGAGGTCAAAGGAGCTACTGTGCAGCTCCTAGCGATTTCTGCTAAACTTGCCTCTGATACCAGATGCACGAACAATGTACCTTTCTACCACGACAGGAGTGACACTTGGTGATGTCCTTCTAAAGGCACAAAGAAATTTGTGGACAGGAGTCATATTTCAGCCCATCATTTTTTCAGAGGCTGGTTTGATTCACGGCCAAGCCAAAGTTGGATGTGGGCTCCTTCAGTACCTCCTACACACCCGTGAGCAAAGCCAAACCTTATACTGAATTGCCACCTCTCTTAGAAGCATCTCCACCCTTTATTTCTAAGTACCATTCTCTTCTGCTCTACCCTACACAGTAATGCTGCAAACAGGAAAAGCAAGCAGATGGGATGGACCATGAGGAGAATTTTCTTTAAAGCCACTGTGTCATAAAAAGTTGATTCTCACCTCGTTGCTGGCTGCGACTCACTTGTTCATTTTCCCCTGTGCTTCGGGAATATGTGACTTCTGTAAGATAATGGACAAGAGATAGCTTGTTTAGCCTTTATTTACCAGACCCCTGCCCTCACACCACACAAAGGCAGGGAGCAGGATTCAAAGCACTATGCATCTGCTCCCTGTCTCACAGAGGTGCCCATCCACGCATGTTCAAGGTCCATCTGGTTTTCCACGTCCACGAGCAGTATCACACACACAGAGATGGAGGAAGATGAGGGCTGCATCGGGGCAGCTCCAAGTGTTCCAGATTTTCAGCCGTCCCTCCTGTACATCGGATCCAGGCAATTTTCCCGGCTGCAGATTTTGAGGGCTTGCCCTGCTGAAGGGCTTGGAAAGCAAAGCAAAAAGGATGCTTTTGCCAATCAGTGCTAGAAACTATTTAGGGATAACAGTATACGCTGTATTCATAAAGAATTGACCCACCATGGCCAGACTAGGTAAACTGAGTGCAACTTTCTCTCTCTCTGTTTCATTTATTCAATATTTATTATGCCGATTCTATATGCCAGATACCATGCTGGGCGCTAGGAAAACACAGGGGAACGGCAGTCCCTGAGCTCCTGCAGCTCGCTCTCTCACTTCGGGTCGTCTTCTCCCCTATTTAAGTGTGCGCGTGACATGAGGAGGGCCGGAGAGCAGAGGACTCCGAGGCCCACGTCTCCCCGCCCCAGGCTGCCCCCGGGGCTCCGGAAGGGCCGGCAAGGGTACCTCGGAGGTTGCCCTCGTCGCTGTAGGTGGTGGTAAGGACGCCCTCGGTGACCACGCAGCCGCAGTCGGAGCACACCAGCTGGCTCTGCGAATAGTGCGAGTCCTCCACCAGCTCGGTAGAGCCGCAGTCCGGGCAGCGGCCCCCGCCCGGCATCTCACCAGCTGTCCAGCGCCGCTCAAGACGTCGGCTACCCACCCCTTCGTCGGCCACGGAACCGGGCGGACGCACAACTAGGAGGGGAACTTTTTAAAGGCTGCACCTTTCTCGGTGGTATTCGTAGTTCCCTCCTCCGTGAGGCTGCACGCCACTTCCGGTCCGTTCTCTGCGGACTCGGGTAGAAACTTGAGCTAGGAGACGAGGTTTCTGATCTGGACAGCGTCTTCAGCTTTCTCCTATCTGTTAGTTGGAGGTGGGCCACACTTGGTATTGAATTTAGGGGAACTTTCTACCTACATGGACACGCATAACAGACAAGAAATTGTTGCCATTCCCAAACAACTCTTCTTTCTAAAACACTGGGAGAATCACAGATTCTCCATTTCTCTTTGGTGGTGAATGTTGATTTTGGCCATAGTACAAAGTGTGTGTCTAAAAGGGAGAGTAGTGTAGTGAGAGAGCAGGAAATTGTGATCTGTTTTCCAGAACGGCTTCCCCAGGAAAGTCGTTTCCTCTCTTTGCCATCTGCTTTTCTCAACTGTAGAACCAGGGAATTGAAATAAAACCCAGAGTGGCAAACTCACATGCTTTCAGAGGCTAGGCAAGGAAAGTCCAAGGTTAAAGTGAAAGATTGTGGAGTGGTGAGGCCTTTGGCAGACTGGAAGGTCCAAGCAGATTCAGACGTTTCTAAAACCTTGAGCTTTAAGATGCTCCAAGATTCTGACTCTAGAGTTCCTAGGTTGGTATAGTGTAGATCACAGGATCTTGAGCAAAATTGTGCCTCCAATGATGCTGTTACGGAAACCGAGCTTACAAATTAGAAATTTTGTATGTCATGTTGGAATATAAATTGAAAGTCACCACAAAAAGAGAGTGTGTTTTCTTATAAGTGAATCCTAATTGCACTCGTTAAGAATAAAAGTTTTAGTAGTTGAAAGTTTTAGAATCAGTTGTATCTGAAAAATAAGAAAGTTAAGTTAAATGTCAAGGACGACCAGAGGCCTGTGTTTTATGACTCCAAGAAAGCATAGCAAGTGCTGACAGTGTGTGTGGAGTATTTCCGTTTCTCAGGCTGACAGTGGAGAATTTCAGGTGGGCCTCTAGCATTAGCAGATTTTAGAAGCTGTTGTGGGCTCAATTTCAACATTGCATTGGAAATTGGGGGTGGAGGGTGGGATCAGCACTTCCCCCTGAGAACAGGAAATAAGTGGACAGCTCCTTCACAGAAAGAATGCAGGGATAAGGATGTCTTGTCATTCCCTTAGTAAATAGAGATACTCTCTTGAGGAATAAGCTCTGCACAGCTGTCTTCTTTAGAAAATCAATAAATTATGCGTTCTAGAACTGAAAAAATTTCAAGAGAAAAATGGTGCTTATTAGTCTGAAGAGACAAGGCAATGCAATGACCATGTACCCAGGGAGTCCTCAAACAGGATTTGAGCCTTGAAAAGAAGGAGATCTTATCAGACAGACCTTAGGTTCTTTTGAAAGAGCTATAATCAGTGGTCAGGTACAGAGGACTCCCTCTATGCCTAATGAGACTGTGAGTTCCCTGGGCCACAGTGGGGAACAAGGGCATCTCTGACACAAAGATTGCACTTTATCTATAACCCAAGCATCAGCCTTCTCTGCTTCAGATGGCACTTACCTTTCGTATAAATCGGGGAAGTGGTGCTGCACCTTACAAAAATTGTCCGTTCAGCCCCTCTGGCTCACAAGCTCCTCCCCTCCCTTACTACTGCACAACAGAATTTCCCGCATCTTGGACCTCAGTAGGCTGGCAGGATGCTGCTGCACTGAAGAGGCATTAGTTGACCCATGAGCACCAAGCAGCCAGATTTCCATTTTTTCATCTTCCACATCAGCATCACATCAGACTGTTAATGGACTTTACTAAGGGTTGAGGAACTTAAGGTGATTGTAATATAGATAAAAAAAAAATTGTAAAATGGGAATTTTCATAAGACTCTCCTCACAGTTCAAGAGGGAATCATTAAAAGCCAACCAAACCAAATAAAAATACCTTCAAAAGATGTCAGTCTCTTCTTTTCCACACTCAGCCTCTCTCCTTGATATCCAGATCTAAGGATATCACCCCCTCCCCTAGGGACTGCTTTCTCAGAGGCTGAGAACTGCTACTCCTCTTTAGAGAAATCCCATCCACCTCCACAGGACTCAATCACACTGGAGGATCCACTTCCTCTCCCCAACCAAGGGACAAAATAATCCCCAGCGGTCCATTTCCCTTATTTGGAATTACTCACTCTAGCCCCACACCACAAGGGGGCTTCAGCACCATAGCCTTAGGGGGGCTTTGGCATTCCAAGACCCCTCTCTACTAGACTTTCCAACTAGCGTGAGGTATGCAGTGAAGATATATTTCTGGTTGTCCAGCGAATAAATATTGAGACACACTTGCATGGTTGTGTGCACACAGACACCTCTCAGGGACATCCATTAGTTCTAGACAGTACAGTCGACATCCTTACTGGGGAAGGGAAACGTCCCTAAAAGCAGCATAATTGGCATTGGAAGTAATTCTTTACATTGTCATGCAGAACAGCATCAGACTTCTCATCCCCAATTTTGTGCAGATCTTGAACTTAAATGCATTTTTTAAGTAGATGTTATTACAGAGTTATCTACCCATGACAGAAATCTTGAAATTCTGCTTTCCCCGATTGTCTCATAGTAAAGCTGAAGAGCAGTTTTCTGATCCTCCAACCAGCAGCCGTTAAGGGGGTACAGGGGTAAGAGAGCCTTGTCTTGACATGCAGCCTGGGGCGTGAGCAGGACCCAGACCAGGAGATGGCGCACTCTACCAAGACATGTAAGTCTGAGGTTTTCCACTTTCTCAAGAAGAAATCTATTTATTTAGGAAATTTATTTGCCTTCCTCCGGGACATCAGGACAGATACATCATCCTTGGTGCCCTTCCTACTGGTACGAACTCTTCTAAGAGTTACCGACATTCAATGATAGTGATTATCTGTTTAACAGACGCTCCTCAAACCCCTCTCCCCTACTCCCCCCCTCCCCAGCCTGTGATACTGGAACCGTGTTTCCTGGCTCTGTATTGCCAGTGCCCATATGGTACCTGGCACAGAGGCTTTTGGAATGCTGAGTGCCCAGAATGGGCTGGATTCAAGCAGACAGCTGCTGGGGAGAAGAGGCTGTTGGAAAGGCTCCTTCAGCCATGGTCCAGATGTGAAATACTGACCTCAAGGCCGAGTTCTTTCTAGAGAGGAGACCAAAGAGGAAGGCACTGATGGCGTGGGATCTGAAGGAAGCCCTCGGCCAGTCCTCCTTTGGTTAGATGTGTGTATTCTGGTTAGTTGTTTGCCTTTTGACTTCGAGTGTAAGTCTCTGCAGGAATGATCTGGCTTTCTCATCCCCATGTCCCGGGAGCACCTCCCGCAGTGAGGGCTGGCCCTCAGCAAAGAGCTGTTCACCTCCCGTGAATACCTGTCCTAGGTGGGCTTGTCAGAAGCAGCAAATAGATCGAGTTTCTCAGGGGCGGGATCATTTTAATCTGGAGCAAGTAACCAGGGCGAGCTGGGCTGCACTCAGGTCCTCAATCCAGCCTCACCCTGAGCTGCTCCCAGCTCAGGTGACTGAAAAGTTGTCACTCTAAACCAGTTTCCCTCTGAGCCCTGAGGACACTCTCTCCTTGTCACACTAAGCCCGGCAGTTGACTCCGGCCTTGGAGCCTTTCTGACTGGATTTCCTTTCCCCACGTCGGCTCTTCAGTGGCCACTCATTCTCCACCACCCGCAGTGAACAAGCCACGGTGCAGAGCTCCTCTAGGACTTCCTGAATCCTGGTGCCAAGTAACTTCCCTCACTCACGCTCACTTTCCCCTTTTGTGCTGTTTCTTCTGTTCCCCCAGCACACTTTCCCTTCCCTGGGCTCAGGATTACTGTGTTTGATTTCTTGAACTCCTAAGGACAAAGGCATCTGATAACTCTAAGAAGGTGGTCCCAGGCCCCATTCTCTGCATACCAGTGAATACCACTCACCTCACCTGGAACCGCCTTCCTCAGCAAGGCTGTGGCTTATCTGGCCTGTCTTGAGGGGGCGTTGAGTTATATCATTTTCCCTGCCTGCTCCAATCCTCTAGGATTCCTAGTGACTCAGAAAATCATCTCCTTGGCCCCCAAAATGATCCTAGACTAGGAGTTGGCAAACTTTTTCTGTAAAGGGCCAGATCACAAATATTTGGGTTTGGCAGATGACAACATCTCTGTTGCAACTACCGAAGTCTGCTGTTGAAACGTGGAAACAGCCATAGACAATTAAGTAAACAAACGAGTGTGGCTGTATTCCAGTAAAACTTTGTGGACGCTGAAATTTGAATTTCATGTAATTTTCATGTGCTGCGAAATATTATTTCGATTTGTTAAAAAATGTAAAAATCTTCAGTATTCAGTGTGGTGTTGTTGCCTGCGGTCATCATTCTATAAATTAGATCTCTAGGCTTATCCATCCTACATTTAAAAAAAAAAGTAAAAATCATTCTTGGCTTGAAGGCCATAGTTTGCAGACCCCTGTTCTAGAACGCAAGGTCAGGCAGGTGAGGGGTTCAAGTCCTTTCTTAACTGCCCACTGCAGGACCCCAGGCCAACTGAAGTTCTGACGCCTCTCTGAGTCTAGTTTTCACATCTGTATCTCGGAGATATTACCTACCTTGATGAGAATTAGAACTGCTACACATTAGCGCTTAGCAAAGAGCAGGAATCAATAAGTGGGCCTTCCTTGTTTCAATCAGGGTTCATTCTGAAATGAGCAGTTGACAGGAGGGACAGAGCAGCTTTCTCTCACCTCTGAAAAGGCCTATGACTGTCGCCAGACTGACTGTTTCCAGGGCTCGGGACACAGGTTTCTGTGTGAAATAGTGGAACATCGAAAGGCTGAGTGAGGACATTCTCCCCAAGGAGATTCTGTGACTGGGATGCGCTGGCCCCGCAGAGCTCAAGTTAGCCCGTCTGAATGTGAAGCAAGAGCTCCTGCCTCCCCGGGAGAGGAAGATGCCAAACCCAAAAGATGACGCCTGAAGAGGAGCCTAGGGAATGGGACCCATTTCTTAGAGACTGGGTTAAGGGCTAAGGGAGCCCACGCTGCCGACGCTTTGGCCATGGTGAAAAAGTGGTCACTACACCCTCTAAGCGTTTTCCACGGGGAGGTAGAGTCAGGGTGCTCCCCAGCAGGTCTTCATTCTGGTGCAGAGGCGGCTGTGACGATAGCCCGAGCCTGCAGTGAGCTGGATTCTCTTTGCCATTGGTGCAGCTCTTCTGTGGAGGGAGCTGTTAGCTGGGGCAGGGTCTCCCTAGGAATCACTATCCGTCCGTCTTGCGGAAGACAATCTAAAGGTCCGGAGAAAAGTTCAAAACAGTCTGTACTGCCTGTTCCCATCTTATTTTAAAGTGTATCTATTTGTATGAGGGGGAAAGTGCTGGAACAAGCATCAGAATAACCGTGGTTACCTCTTGGTCATGGGAAACTTAAGATTTGTCTTTTTTCCAGGAATAAGCATGTATGCCACGTCTTAGAACAAGCTACAGACCAAGTGAGTGGACAGAGGAGTGAGGGGGAGGAGTAGACACCGCTCCTCCGGAGACGGAACATGAGAGGCCTTTGCACCAGCTAAGAAGCCAAGACAAGAACCTGAGGCCGCTAGGCAGAGACAGGCAGGTGCCTCCCGCACCCCAGACCTCTGGGGCCCGACTTCCCTGGGCTCAGAGTACTGGATTTGGGGAAGTTCACTTTTTATGCTCTTCTTATATAATCATTCCCTTTATGTTCCTGGTATTTTAAAAAAGCTGTCTGTTCCTAGCAGCTGGGCTAAGGGGACTCAAAAACAAGGGGTGGGGGGCTGTGTCCCTCCTTGGGCTGGAGTTTGAAAGACAGTAACCTGCCCCTGAGGGCTGGGTTTGGTGGCAGCAGCAGGAACCGACCTGAGAGGATTCCACCAGCCAGGGAGATGAACCCCAGAGGGAAAGCTAGGGTCATTGGCGTAGTTCAACTTTCCCTCCTTAGAGACCCTCCTCCCAGAAGGCCCTTTTTTCTTTTCTTTTTTAATCAAACCTAGAGAGCTCTAAGTTGTTTTTTGTTTTTTTGAAGATTTTAGTTTCCCTTCTTCTCCCCAAAGCCCCCAAGTACATAGTTGTGTATTTTTTAGTTGTGGGTCCTTCTAGTTGTGGCATGTGGGATGCCGCCTCAGCATGGCCTGATGAGTGGTGCCATGTCCGTGCCCAGGATCCTAACCAAGAAACCCTGGGCTGCCGAAGCAGAATGTGTGAACTTAACCACTCCACCACAGGGCCAGCCCCGAGAGCTCTTAAGTTTTAAGAGAAGCTGTTTTCCTATCACTTTACATGGTGGCCCCACCATCAACGTCCAGTTGGTGTAACCAGGCCCTCCCTGACACCAGGCAGGCCTTGACGAAGCTCCCCCCGCCCCACCCAAGAGCTTCACAGGCACTACCTACCTCTGTCCCTACAATGTGACTCTTATCTCAAAGAAAGGGTGGGACTGGCCCAGTGGTGTAGTGGTTAGGTTCACACGCCCTGCTTCGGTAGCCCAGGGTTCATGGTTCGGATCTCCAGTGCAAATTCACACACCAATCGTTACTCGTCACCACTCATCAGCCATGCTGTGGCAGCATCCCACATACAAAATAGAGGAAGATCGGTACAGATGTTAGCTCAGGGACAATCTTCCTCACCAAGAAAAAAAAAAAAAGAGCATCTGCTCACTCTCTAGAGGTCGGGTCCCTTGGGGCATGGACTATGGCTGTGAGGCAGGCAGAGGTCTCACCTGGTCAGGAAAGGCTTGGAGTTTGGGATTGCTGAGCTCAGGAGACTCCTTGTACAGCTCTAATACCCTCTACTCCACAATGAATGGACTAAGTTGACTGAACCAGGGACCGGGACCTGGCTTCCAGACCTGGGGCAGTCCTGATCTCAGCGTGAATTCAAACCATGCCCCAAAAGTGAATATCTCACTCTTTGGGAAATCAGGGGGCTGGGGGGTGGGTGGCAGGTGGGTGGAGGGGAAATCCAGGAAGGGGCCTGGTTCCTGCACTCAGCCAGAGGTGCCCACTGCCAACGAAAAGGCGGCAGCTTTTAGCACTGGGGGCAGAAAATTCAAATGACGTTTATCTGGAAAATGCCATGGTCCCTGCAGGCCAAGATGAGGTGTGTCATGGGGAAGGGATCACAGATGTCCCATCCTCTGTAGGAGAAAGGGCAGTGGGACCCCTGGGCACCCAGCAAGGTGTCAGCAGCAGGAATCCAAGTGAGGGACCCGCGCGGGATGAGAAACAGTGGTCACCTCCCAAGAGAGGCTTTCCAGGGAGACAGAAGACATTTTTACTGCAGCCATTCTAAAGCACGGACACAGATCTTTGAAAGGTAGTACCATTTTATTTAGTGTTGTAGGAAATTTTAGGTTACTTCTTAAAAACAAAACCAAAGAAATTCAAAATTCCCAAAGTAACAAAGCAAGAGATAATTCTACAATCTAAAAACGCTGGGCGATCCTTCAGTGGGAGGGGGGAAGACGTCAAGTTAGTAGGCCAACGTGACAGATCTTGAGAAACCAGAGTTGAGACTGGTGTGGATACTAGGAGGCTAAGTTCTCCTCCCAAGGAAATTAACCTTTCGGCCTTGAGGAATCATTAATTAGTAGTTCTAAAAAAGAAAAAAAGGTTGATTGGGAGAAGTGACCCAGGGAGGGAAGATCCCGCATAATCTAACACTAAACCGCCTCTAGCCTTCAATAGTGTGTGGCTGAGTGCCATGGACCTTCCTGCCTCTACGCTCTGCTGAGCTCCCACTGTCAGCAAAGCTGGAAACCACACCCATGCACCCCACTCATGCATGTACGTGCGCACACGCCTCACCACACAGGGCTGAGAGCTGTTTGGCATGGCAAAGGGCAGACTTTCTTGCTCCTCCATTCTGCTTCCCTGATGAGGTTAACACACAGGAATAAAACACAGGGCAGGATATCTGTCAAAGTCCAAGGAATGAGATGAGATGGAACAACCAGGCAAAGGACTGACATTTTTTTCAGGAAGCTGATCTCCAATTGAAGTTCACTGCAAGGTGTCTGGTATTCAATCGGATGCTTCCCTAAAGGACTGACTGCTCTTTCTAGAGACAGCCAGGCAAGGCCAAGAAAAGAGTCACCCCTGCTTCTCCAGAGCACAGCCTCCTCCCAGGGCCAGTCAGCACTTGGAGCAGCTGGAGGCAAGTCCCATCTCCCCTTGTGTAGATGGGTCTCATGCCCTCAGACATACGCCAGTTACAAGAGCCCCCGCATTCCAGTTCGCCAGCCCCTGCTAATGGCTCAGAGCAGGCTAAGGCTTTTCCCAGATAAATTCTCCCTGAAAGCAGAGTCCTCACAGACAGCTATTAACTAATGACCTCCAGGCGATCTACTTGTGAGGTGCAGGAATGCTACAAACCGAATTTTTTTCCAGCAGTGGTAGAAACCAGACACCCTTGAAGTAAATTGTCCTTCAATCTCCAGAGTTCCCAAGTGGCATTTCAGAGCACAGGAACTCTCCTCCAGCCAGACGCCCCTCTCACACCCTGACCAAGTCACATCCCCCACGTCCTAGCAGCAGCTGTCCCCAAACCAAGCACTTCTCGTGAGCAGTTGAGGTTTCCACACCCGCTCTTCAGAGGAGGAACCATGCCGAGTACCCCTGCCCCAGGGCACTTGGGTTATCACAGTCAAAATATATTTCTATCAAGTACAAAACAGATTGCAGAATAAACATATCTGTGTACATTTTCAGACTTCAAGTGAATAAACAGCTTTCTTTATAGGTCTGTAAATAAATTTCGTAGCACTACAAAAATACGAGTCATCTGAGAAGTTTACAGAGGTCCCCAGGACTGTAGGAGAGGATTAAATAAAATCGCTATAGATAATTAAAAGCTAATTAGATAAATCAAGTTACAGTATCATCCTTCAGATTAAAGTGCTCCAATATAACTCACGTTGCAGCCAACGTGATCCTGAAGAGGGACCTGGCTGCCAAGAATCCGGCCTCTTAACCTCAGTGTAACAAAAACATACAGATGAGAGACCCAATTTAATAACTGCTATTGTCTCAACCCTGCCCACCCCCCGGGGCCTGTGATATTCTGCCCCCAGGAGGGATGTCAAGATTGCATGAGATCTGGTCACAACTAGGAGGGGAAAAAAATGAGCAACACAGAAACGTTCTAATTCCAATATCAGGTTACTAGCAGTGAAATTCCCTGAAGAATCTGAACTGGTGCTACCAGTTAAGAAGGCGCCAAGTGTCCTAGGACACAGAAGGGAAAGCACAAAGGGATCCGATGAACTCATTCCTTCCCTGGTGGAGCCGTTTCAGTAAGTGCTAATAAAGGCAGTGACCAGGCCATTCTAGCCAGCCGGACCCCCCTACCCCGCTGGAGAGGAGGGACTCTGACTCATACCCCCCGAGTGCGAACGGACTCACTAATACCCCTAGTCGGCTTTCCAGATCCCCATGGACAGGCCCTGTGGGTCGACAGAGAGCACATGTGAAGGCTAGAGAGTAGTAGATGCTGCTGTTTTGAAAAGGCAGCTTGGTCAAAATCTAAAAGGCACACGCAGAGGCTTTCCCTCAACTCCTCTGCTCCAGTCAGAACAACAAGACCAAGCTCAAGAAGCCCGGTAGGCAGGTTTCCATGGTATCAAAAGTCGGCACTGGCAGCCAAAGAGCCACGCCTGAGCTACTCAAAAGCCAAGAAAACGTGTGTAACACAGCACCCACTGCGCGCTCCTTCTCATCCCCCCAGGCTTCAGTGACAGGGGGTGGTACGTAATTTAAAATCTCCATATCAATGAAAGAAAACCCCAATGTTAAAATACACTAATACCCCCTGCACCATCTGAATCTCTGAGCCAAGATCAGATCTTATGACACGTCTCTGGTCGGGGCATAAAGTATTTACGACACAGTTAAAGGCACAGTGGCATTTAAAAAAAAAAAACCCTGGGAACGTACAGCAAAAGATTCATTGTAATAATTAACCTGGCTTCAACTGGTAGAACTGACTCTTGACAGATAACATGCAAGGGAGATGGCAATGTGGAAGCTGGGTATCCGGCACACCGTGTCCTCGAGCTCAGGAGCAGGTGGAAATGAGTTCACGGGAAAGTCTCGGTGTCGTGTGCTGGCGATTCACATCTTCCCTGCTTTTTTGCCGACCTGAGCCGGGACTCGGAGGATGTTGGGGGTTTCTTCCATGACCCTGACTAGAAGATTGTCAATGTAGTCCTCCAGCTCGCGAACCTGAAACTCCTTCTTGCTTATGGTTTCCTTCTGTTTGAGGACCAGCTGGATCAGCTCATCGTGGGTTAGCTGTGCGTAAGCAAAAGCAGGGTCCGAGGGGCTGTATTTCTTTGGGGAGGGGAGATAAGGGAGGAAAAAGTGAAAAAGTCAGCATTGAAATCAAATATCTAAAAGAAACACAAAAGAGGAAAATGTTATTAGTGAGCTGGGTCCCCTGGGAATCTGTTTTTAATTTAGGTAGAAAACACCTAAAGGTTTTTTAGGATGAAGTTTTTTAGGATGAGAATTTCTGTAAAGGGTCAGAGAGTAAATATTTTAGGCTTTGCAGGCCACATGTGTCCTTTGTGGCATGTTCTTCTTTATTGTTTTATTTGGTTTTTTGTTTTATGACCTTTTAAAAACGTAAAACCCATACTTGGCCCCCACGCTGCAGACCCCTGGACTAGACTCTGAATTGGGGTTGCAAGAAACATAATCATTGAAGGCCTCTGTGCACAGGAGGAACTGGCACAACCAAGTCTCAACGTGAGGATGAGAGCTGAGCCCCAAGTGAGGGGCCCGTGAAGAAGCCCTCGTGACAGAAGGCGCAGGGCTGACACTCTCCTCCGGAGACAACAGGTGGCTGCTTAGCCCAGACTGCGTGAGCGCCTCAGCTCTTCTGCAGGATTTGGTGATCACAGTGATGCACTGGCCCCTCAGATGCTCCACTTGAAGTCAATTCATACTCAAAAAATGCGCAGGGTCTAAGCTAAGTGCCACCGTACTACAGTCACCACCCTCAGACATTAAGGGCGCACCCTCTGGGTACACGGCGGCCTGTGCCAGGGCTGAGCAGCCCCACTCCTGACGAGAGCAGGAGCCCTCAGGAGGCCCTGCATCGGCATTTACAATCTGGGATGACTGGAGTCCAACTGCAAACGGCCAGTGAACCATGAGGAAACACAAGATAAGGATTAAATAAAAAGTAACATGTTCTCCCAGGTCTCCAGGAAGGGAAAGAGAGAAAAAAAACCAGCTAACTTTTTCTGAAATCTGTGGCTCAGGAGATTTACAAGTTTAAACAAATAAGGCCCAGGAGCAACCTCAAGACTACTCTGCCTGCAGAACTCTGAGGCACTCACACTGCCCCAGCCCTGGGGCCAGGGGTTCCACTCAGGAAGGCCAAGACGCTCAGTCAAGAGCAGAATCAATACCCTTTGACACAACGTGATAGAAGGCCTGTTCCGTCCAGTGACGCAAACTGTCTACACACTGGCCAAAATTTCTAGAGAAATCCCATCCCTCTCGGCCTGGCTGGGAAGAAGAGCACAGTGATTGCAATCCTAGCTTAGAAACACACGCTGACACTTTCAAATAGAGAGCAGGTCTCAGCCTAACGCAGGCTGCACAGAAATAGGTGAGATGCTGGACCACTTTTCGAAAACCTGCTTCTCCTTTAACCCTTTCTATTTTAACTTATTGAAGGCATACATTCACAGGGTACCCCCTCTGGGCCTCAGTCAGTCTACGTGTGACTTCCAAAACAATCTTCAACCTAAAAGCTGCACGTCTGGGAAAAAATTCTGGAGACGTGTTGTACAACAATGTGAATGTACTTAACACTACTGAAATGTACAGTAGTGTTAAAAATGGTTAGTTTAGATGGTAAAATTTATGTTATGTTTATTTTACTATAATTTTTTTAAAAGTTGCATGCCTGTTTACATATCCCATCAAGAAAAAAACAGTCTTTGTAAAAAATAGCCAAGAATATGTCCTCAAGGGTTTTTAGATTATATCTCTGTCATATAAGGATTTTGTTTATTCAAAAATACTGATTACATAAGATACTCCGCTAGGGAGTTTGGGAGATAGAAAGATGAAGAAGCTGGCGCCTGGAGGGAGGAGCAGGCAGGTGCTCCTTGAGAGTGGGGACCAGGTCCCCATAGTGTCAGACACACACAGGGCTCAAGGACAGTTATCTAAGGCTCAGGGGTCCAAGTCCAGAGAGGTGCAATGTGCTCCAGGAGCTGGACAAGCAGGAAACCACTGCTACACAGGTGATCGGGACAGACTTCAAAGACGCAGTGACATCTTAACTAGACCTTCGAGACGAATTAAAATTAATTTTCCTCAGAAATAACATGATTTTTTATTTGCTCATCATGGGAAATCTCAAATACAGAAGAGAGGAAAAAATTATTACCTATAACCCCAAGATATAACATTTGGGTCTCTTTCTTTTTTTTTTTTTAAGGATTGGCACTTGAGCTAACAACTGTTGCCAATCTTTTTTTTTTTTTTTCCCTTTTCTGCTTTATCTCCCCAAAACCCCCTGTACACAGTTGTATATCTTAGTTGCAGGTCCTGCTAGTTGTGGGATGTGGGACGCCACCTCAACGTGGCCTGACGAACGGTGCCATGTCCGTGTCCAGGATCCGAACCCTGGGCCGCCGCAGCGGAGCGCGCAAACTTAACCACTTGGCCACAGAGCCGGCCCCTGAGTCTCTTTCTTTCCTAATTTTTTTCCTACGTTTCTTTCTGGTAAGTTTTACAACTTTACTATCATACAGAATACAGTTTCATAGCTTTTTTTAAATTATTATTTTGTGAGGCTTTTCTTACTAAATTTTGGCAAAAATTGTTTTTTCAATGAATGCTTAAAATTCTATTATATTTTAACAACCTCTGCCTTGCTTGATATTTGGGTTGTTTTCAGTTTTCACAATTATATAATAACATTTTACTAAAATGTATGAACATAAATCTCTGGCCAGATTTCTAAATAGTTCCTAAAGATAAATCCATAAAATTGAAAAGCATGCCCACTTAAGGCACTTTGTACAAAACTGTCAAACAGCTGTTCAGTTCGGATTCTGTAATCCAAAAGGGAAAGTATGTAGGACTTTGAAATCATCAGAAGATCCTAGTTATGTGATGATTGAAAAATTACAAAACAATCCAGCATTACAGAAAGTAAGTGACAGCCATGGAGAGGGAGAAGTGTGAAGAAAACACCCATTAATTCCAGAAACAACAGTACCCATTGTCACATATTTCCTTCCAGGATTTTCCCATTGGATCTTTTCCCCCATAGTTGTAATAATAATGACGTATATTCAAATTTTTATCCAACTTTTTCCATGTAATATGACAGATGATTTTTGGATCTAGTTGGCTGTATTATTTTTAAATGGAAGTGTTACAGCCACCTGAGCAAACAATACACTCCTAGTTATAAATCATCTATAATGGATGGAGGCCCAAAAACAATAACCAAAAAAAAAAATCCATTATAGCAATGATTCAGCTAGTTTTTCGTAACTTTAGCTATGCAATTTCTTTCCCCAACCTCTCTCTCATTTTGCAACATTCTAAAGAGTAGTTACTTTTATAAATTTTGTTTATGCCTTAGTACAAAGCATCTATTATATGGCCAGCCAATAGCAGTCTCCAGGAAACCTCCCATATTTACTCAGAATATTTACTAGGTATGGTCCAGGACCAAGAGCTTTGTTACAGGCAAGCAGAGAGACAGCAGGAGGGCTTACAAATCAAGAGCAAAATAAGCAGTGGTTGTCTTTGTTTTAAGGCAAGTTCTTCTCTCAGTTAGAGTCAGGAGATAAGCCCCTGATTAAATGAGCTTTGAAGAGTAAACAAAATGGGAGCCAAGGGTCTTGCTCACTTCCCGAAAGCTAGGTGTGTGTTTCTCTTTGGAGCCAAGGTGCATTCCACAGTAAAGGGAAGAGGGGACAGGAGGCCACCAAATGACTCTGGCTTTCATTATTGTCCCTTTCATGCTGTTCTTTTTCCCAGTTTCCTGGTAAACATAGTTAACTCCAGGAAGACAAGTCCTGTCTCTTCTACACAACCACAGGAGCCAGCCAAGCTGAGCTGGTCAAGTTATGGTACATTTGTAGGCTACAGAATAAACATGGTAGGTAGGTACATAGCTCTGGCTACAGCTGGTAATTTTGAGAATGCTGCTTACCACCGGCCCTGTCAGCCTGGCCTACAAGGGAAGAGAAGGCAAGATGGCCAGAAGATGCTAACTTGTTTTCAGCACCAATTCGTTACTACTACTCAGCCTCTTTACCCAAAACTTCGGTCTCTAGCTTTCTATGAAACTTTAGCCCAGCTCCTGGTGGCACAGGTGCAATGGAGCCAGAGGCAATAATGTCACCTGGCACTTAAAATTGCTTGCCGGAGACTTGAGCGAAAAGTTTTATTTTAAAAAGACAAAAATTGGGGGCTGGCCCCATGGCCGAGTGGTTAAGTTCAAGCTCTCCGCTGCAGGCGGCCCAGTGTTTCGTTGGTTCGGATCCTGGGTGCGGACATGGCACTGCTCATCAAACTACGCTGAGGCAGCGTCCCACATGCCACAAGTAGAAGGACCCACAACGAAGAATATACAACTACGTACTGGGGGGCTTTGGGGAGAAAAAGGAAAAAAATTTTTTTTTTAAATCTTAAAAAAAAAAAAAGACAAAAATTATTTGATGTCCTGGAGTCCATAGGACTGTAAAATCTGCGACTGAATGAAACTTTTAGATGCCCGGAAGTTTATTTCTACCGACTGTGGCCCCCAGCAGTCAATTAGGAAATTCCTCTCCACGTATTTGAAACAACACATCCTCGCTCACTAACGGTCACCCATCTCTTGGTAGATCATTCTCCTCCAGTCCCCGTGATAACGAGTCAAAGACCAGAGGTTTGCAACACGGCAGTATTGTAAATCCTTCCGGTTTTAGAACCAGAAAGGGCAGGATGGAGACACTAAAGCAGAGATCATCTGGGAGGTTGATTTTGTTTTTCTGGGTTGTTTTTTGGTTTTTTTAATGTTAGCGCAAGCTTTTTAAAGAGAAGAGACCCTCTAATCCAGCAATATTCTTCCTGGAAATTTAGCTTAAGGAAATAATAATAATAAAAGAAGGGGAAAAGTTCTATGCAAGAAATTGTTAACTGCAGTGTTATTCATAATGAAAAACAGAAAACCCAAATATCCAATTATAGGGAACTGGTTAAGTAAATACTGGTATGACCATGTCAAAGAATAATTAAGAACCGACATGCAAAATTACTTATGATATACTGCTAAGTGAAAAAGAGAACTGAAGAGAGTTTCCGTGCACGTGATGGAGCTGGAAAGTCATCATTTTGCAACTACCACATTCATCAATGGATACTAAAGCCTGTGAATCAAAGGCTGATGAGGAACAGGATACATACATAGTCAGAAATTAATTCCCCACAAGTTTCTTATTAATTGTAAAGGGAAAAAACCAGCAACTTCACACTGGAGAAGCTGGGGGACACCACCTAAACGACGTCATCAGAGTTAACTCGCCCACTCACGGGACAGACTGATGTAAGGCGCCTCTTCATATGATGCACTGAGGAGGACACGTTATCTGTTCAGTTGATTCCTGCCAAGAATGTGCAACCTCAACCAAACCACGAGGAAATATCAGATAAATCCAAACTGAGGAAAATTCCACAAAACAACTCATCTAAACTCTTAAAAGATGTCAATGTCTTAAAAGACACAAAAAGGCTGAGGAGGTACTCCAGAATAAGGGGGACTAGAGACAAGACAACTAAACACAATGAGTGATCCTGGACTGGATCCTGGACTAGGGAAAAACACACTAAAAAGGACACTACTGGGACAATTGGTGAAGTTGAAATATGGACTATAGATGGGAAAAGAGTATTACATCAATGTTACATTTCTTGATTTTGATAAATGTCCTTATTTGTTGGAATCACACACTTCAGTATTTAGGGGTAAGAGAGGCATGATGTATGCAAGTTACTTTCAAATGGTTCAGACAAAAAAAACTACAAGTATACAGAGAAAGAATAGAGAGGGTTCAGGAGAGGTGGGGGGAGAATGATAAAACAAATCTGGTAAAATGTCAACAACTGGTGAATTGGGATGAAAGGTATATAGGAGTTCTTTGTACTATTCTTGCAACTTTCTTAAACTTCGGAATTATTTCAGAATAAAGTTACAAAAAAGTATATCTATGCAGTGATTACAACTACAAGAATTTCACATTCCTGCCAAAAGATAAGAAAGGCTACACGGAAAAATGAAAATATCTGATTTGAATGGGCCAGATGGTAGGTGATATTTTCTGCTCATTAAAAAGAAGTCCTGGGGGCTGTCCCCGTGGCCGAGCGGTTAAGTTCGCGCGCTCCGCTGCAGGCGGCCCAGTGTTTCGTTGGTTCGAATCCTGGGCGCGGACATGACACTGCTCATCGAACCACGCTGAGGCAGCGTCCCACATGCCACAACTAGCAGGACCCACAACAAAGAATATACAACTATGTACCGGGGGGCTTTGGGAAAAAATAAAATCTTTAAAAAAAAAAAGAAGCCCTGGTATCAATCCCGTCTCTTGAAACAGAAAATTCAACAATAACTAATAACCATGAATTGAAAAGTAATTACGCAATGGAGAGTGTAGGGGCCTCCGAAGATTATCCAAAGACACGAGCTGTACGATTAAGTTACTCCTGGTGGTACCTGCTGCCCAGGGAGATGTATATAATGGCGACTCTGGAAACAGGCTTTTTGTAGGTCCCTAACTAACACGCCTACTGCTTGGAGAAGACATACCTTCATCATGGCTTCGTTGATCAAGTTCTCACTGATGATGGTGGCAGTCCCCAGGCTGGAGTTAGCAATCCTGGTGGCTGTCGTGTTCATTGGCTTCACAGGATGAAGTCTAAAGAAAAGGGGGAAAGGGTGGTTAGACCTTTCTGTAATGGCAAAACCGAGACAGCCCATCTCAAACACGGCAGGCATCAAGAGAGACAAGAGGGGAGAGTGGTGACATGCTCTGTTCACATCTCCGGTCTAACAAACATCAATGTTCCTGTGCAAACGAAAGAAGTCAGCACTAGGCAGCCATGCAAGTCAACAAAGCACACTCTTCTAGCCAGGTGTCCTGACGTTCGTTTCATTATCAATGTCAGGAGAACATTAAAGACAGTCTCTTATTTTTGGCGGCAACTACAGCCTAGGACTCCACCGTGGGAGCCCCTGCAGAGCATTCTGTTCCTCAGCAGTCAAGAAAGAGTTCAGAACAAACATGCCAGCTTCACACCAGGTGGGGCTTAAAGGAAGCTTTCAACACTGCTAGGGTCCACCACACCCGCTCAGTTGGTGCTGGGACTCGTAAGACACTGGTCACGGTACGTCTCTGCAGTCTGAGAGCTCCAAATCTGACTGTGCAGAACAATGCCTAAACTATGTTTGAAGACGATTACAACGTTCTTGCTACAAATGCAGGAGCGTCTTGAGACAGTCCCACCACAGGGGACAGCCCTTTTAAAATAGGCCCTGCCAGCAAAACAGGCAGGCTGTGCTCTCAGAACCTCTGGGTAGTTAGAAAGCCAGAACCTCTGCAGGCGAAAAGTACAGGAGGGCTGTCACAACATTTCTGAAGCCCATCTTCCCCATCTCTCACCTGTGCTTGGCTGACCCAGTTCCAGCGCTTGGCTGAGGTGAGACTGGATGTGTCTCTGAGGGTGAGACCCAGGCCTGAAGAAGCGGCTTCCTCTTGCCAGAATTTTCCACCTTACCAGCGGAGCCCTCTGCTGTTGCTTTTTTTTGAGACTCTGCTGTACTGGTGTGAGTGTCAGAGTGTAGAGAGCTGGAGAAAGAATGTGTGGCAGGAAAGGTCTCAGAAAAGGAGGGGCCGGATATAGGAGAGTGCAGGGCCGCATCAGGAGGTTGACCTGGCCTCCCATTTCCCATCAGTTTTTCCTCCTCGCCACCGCCAGGGCCTGGCAGCTGTTTCTCCAAGTGTGAGCTCTTGCCAAGATACGGGTTCTGAATTCCGAAAGCTGTCGTCTGCTCTGAAGAAGCTGCGACAGGTGCTTCGGGTGCTTTCGTCCTGAGGTCCTGTGGGCTCTCTGCAGGAGCAGACCCCTCTGCCTCACCACTCGGCGCCTTCTCCCTCTCAGCACGGGCAGGTAACGTGCTCAAGGAAGAAGCTCCTACTTCCAGAGATGCCACCTTGGCTGTCTCTCTGTCATCTTCAACCTGATCTAGTCTTTCATCATCTGATGCGACTTCAGGAATGGAAGGAAGGGTTAAGTCCAGGTCAGCCATGACTGGAGACTGAACATCTGAGGCAGACGGGATGTCACTCGGGGGATCAGACAACAGCCCTTCATGATCACTGGCTTTGCTCTGATTTTGAGCCATAAGGGTATCGTCTCCCCCAACCCTGACGAATGGACTGTCTTCCTCTGAGCTTCCGTCGCTGGGGGGGCCTTCTGAGAAACTCTCCTCACGAGAGGGGAGGACAAGGCAACCAGCCACAGAGGCCAGTGCGCTGTAACTCAGTGGCTGGGGTTCAATCACGGCTTCCCTCTCGGAGCCCTCTGTGTGGGGAGACTCAGCAGGCTGCCCGGCAGCCCCATTTCCAGCGGCAGCCCCTTCACAGGTCAGCTCCCAGGGATTACTCAGGTCCTCTTCAACCAACCCAGCGGACTTCTCCACCTCCTCCTCTGTACAGAGCTGCTCAGAAAATGACACACGCTTCTTGGTCTTCTTCCAGCCCTCACTGACATTCAGACCCGCATCTTCACGTCTCTGCAGCGCAGAGTCAAGTGCAGGCACCGATCCTCCCCGCTGAAGAGGGGTCGCTGCTTCTTCAGTTGCAGGCATCCCGCCATCCCCACCTTTGCTCTCCACAGGAGACCTGGACCGACTCTCAAAGTCTGTGTTTTCCCCCATCGGAGGCTTCCCGGCCGGGCTTTCCATCCTGCCGCTTCTGAGTGAAAGGGCCATTGTTACTTCCTGGGCCTCTTCAGAAGCGGGGATGTGGCCTTGCTGTTTTGTGGGGAGGACCCTCAGTTCCCCTTCATGTTGCCCCGTTTCAGGCCGCTTCAGGAGAGACTTTTCTGAGTCATGGCCACTAGTATTCTCTGTGCCTATCTCACTGGTCTTCCCCATTGGAGAATCTTCCATCCCTCTACACACTGGAATGGGTGGCTGTTTGGCAAGTGATCCCAAGGCACAGGAAACAGTCTTTGGAACTTGTGTGAAACTCTCCTTTTGCAACTCTGCTTCAAGGAGCGAAGGCAGTGCTTCAGAAGCGGCCTGGCCCTGGTCTGCGGACGGCCAGGTTTTAATCGGAGTGGATGTGGAAATGGGAGCTGCTATGGGAGAGGAGAAAGAGGAGAAGACTGAAAGAGAGTCAGAGGACTGTGTCTCTGAATCATGCCCCAATTGAGAAGGGACAGGTGTCTGGCCAGAAATGGAAGGAAGAGCCGAAAAAAAGACAGGGGCGTCAGGGGAAGAAGGAAGCCTGGCTGTGGGCTGAACCTCTGGAGACACTTCCAGTCTGCAAAAAGGACAAAATAAAATCTGCAGGTCAGTTGCAGATGCATCGTGAGAGGCAAAAAACATGTAAAAGTAAAGTCGTTCCAAAGGGGAGAACTTTTTTCATATTTGGGGCACTAACTTAAGAAGTTAAAGAAGGAACACCAATACTTAACATACAAAATACTTAACAGACTTGTTTCACCAAGCACACCTGCCACACAAAGGGCTGTTGCCAGAGACACAAAGATCCAGGCAAAGCAACAACCTACAGTTTCTTTTGGTGATAAACGAAAAGCATCTAAAAAGCTCAAAGCCATCAAAGATGAAGGCACAGGCACAGATTTTGAAAAGAAACAGTCTGTGTGTGTCCACGTGTGTGCATGCGTCTATGTGCGTCAAATCAATGTAAGCAGAATCTCAAAAAAAAAGTCTCCCCCACCCCAGACCACAGAAATGTTGTTTGTGAGAATGTGAGTCGTGCTGAAAAGCAGAACCCCCGAGGCTCCCTCAGGCTCTTGCAACAAGGTGCAGCGTAAACACACAGAGAATTGTCACAAGCAGACTCGGGAGTGGACCAGGGGTCTCTCACGCCAGCAAACCAATGCCAAAGTGCAGGGAGGAAAGATAACGTCCGCCTCCAGGGGAGACAAGTGATAAGAGCTTCATAAACACAAGCTCTGCGCATACCACAACCAAAACCTGGCATTCCCAACTTGCGACACTCAGTACCTGCCACAAACCATGGCATTCGACTGGGGCCCGATTATCTTACTGAGATGGACAGACCATGCCTGCTGGCGGAGGCTTTGCGCTGGGACTCATCGTTTTGTAATTTGTACAGGGAGGGGCAGCCAGGCGGTAGGGCCTGGTTAAGAATAACAGCATAGACCAGTAAACCTCTGGCATACACAGGTACCACCACAAACAGCAGGCACGATCTGCTCTAACAGCAGGCCTCGCCGACTGCCACGAACAGTGAGGTGGAAGGGCCTGTGTGAGAGGGGCCAGGACTCACCGAGGTTTGACGGCTTTGGTCTGGGGCGCCCTTGCGGAGGTCACAAGGGGTGCAGGTTCAGACTTGGGCTCTGGGTCAGCTTCCAGCTCTGTGATCTGCACTTCTTCAAAGGGGTTCAGGGATTGACCCCGTCCAGAGACAACGGCCGGAGTGTCCCTCTCGGATCTCTTCCCAAGGTCTCCGCCAGGCCCCGGGGCGCCCGCCCTCGGTCTGCCTCCCCTCAGCGTGCCCTCCTTCTCCTCCTCCTTCTGCCGGACGGCAGGAGGGCTTTCGTCTCCACTGCCCTTGGCCACGTCCTTCTTTCCCGTCACTAGGGAAAGCAGGGAGGACTTCTTGTTCTCCTGCTTCTTGCTCTCTTTGGTTTCTTTTGCCATTTCCAAGGTCGCTGGAGCCGTGCTCTCCCTATTGTCCCCGCTGACCAGTGGCCGGTACGATGGCAGAGATGTGGATTTCAGAGAGTCCTTTGTGGAAGACTCAGAGAGCGCCCTGTCAGAAGACACTGTCCCCCCTTCCCCAGGCTCCTTCCAAGACCGAGTAGCCAGGTTTTCCGTAGAGGAGAACAAATGCTTCTTCCTGAAGCCCTGAGGCGACGGGGAAGAGGATGGGCTGCTGTCTTTGGTCTCACTCTTGGCTTCTGGTTCCTCCATGTAAACGTGGTTCCCGTTGATACAGACATTAGAGCAGGAAAGGGAGTCATTCTTAGACCGAAGGCCACCAAGAAAGGAGAGTCCTTCCTTCTTGGGAAGGCTGAAGTTGATCTGGTTCAGTTGCTTTGGATCTGCACTTGCTGTTCTCTTGTGCGACATGACTGTGGGAAGAAAAACAAAGAACAAGAGGAAATAAGTTAAATGAGTGGCAGGCAACTGGAGGGGGGTGGCATTTGTCCATGTCTGAATACATTTTCGGTTGTCACAAGTGGGTGGGGGTGTGCTACTGGTATCTAGCAGGTGGAGGCCAGGGATGCTGCTAAAGATCCTATAGTGCACAGGACAGCCCCCCAAACAAAGAATTTTCTGGCCCAAACTATCTGCAGTGCCGAGGTTGAGAGACCCTGCATTTGACCAATGAAAAGGACAGCACTCTTGGTAGAGTAGCAGAATCTGCCCAATAGCAGGGATGTAGTCATTGAAACTGAAATTCAAAATACACAGTTAAGGGTCTGGCCTGGCAGCCTAGTGGTTAAGTTCACACACTCTACCTCAGTGGCCCGGGGTTTGTGGGTTCAGATCCCAGGCACAGACCTATGCACTGCTCATCGAGCCATGCTGAGGCAGCATCCCACACACAAAATAGAGGAAGACTGGCACAGATGTTACCTCAGTGACAATCTTCCTCAAGCAAAAAGAGGAAGACTGGCAACAGATGTCAGCTCAGGGCCAATCTTCCCCACACATACCCAAAAAACACACAGTTAACTCAGAGTTAAGGGGACTGGGACTCCTCAGCTTTCATTAGGGAGGTATCCCACTAGGGTTAAGCACATTAGCAGGAGCTCAATAAATACCTGATGAGTTAACGAGATATCAGAATTACTGTAAGGTTCTATGGTTTTACTCATAATAAAAAAACCTGGATGCACTCATTCTGTTAGCTCCAAATGCTTGGACTAACGCACAGCACTTACAGAGCCAGACATTTCGGAAAAGGACTGTATACATTCTCAGAAACCAGAGGGTGTAGAAATAGAGACGGCTTCCTAACCAAGATTATCCATCATCACCAGCACCAGCACCAGCACCAGCACCACCATCACTGTCATCATTTTAGTAACCAAGGAGCTGAATTAAAATCTTTCTCTCGAGATTTGTTTGTTTCTTCTCTCTCACAGCAAAGTAGACTAAGCTGAGGGAGAAAGGCCAAGTGAAAAGGAGAAAACTGACCGTCCGAGGCAGAGGAAGACTCGTCCTCATTGTCGTCCTCCTCCCACCGGGACTGAAATTCTCCAGGACGAAGCATCACTTTGTCTGACTTTGAAGTAGGCAGGACAGACATGGACTGGGAAAGCGGTGTTTTCTGCAAATTAGACTTGGAAAACAAGGTCTTGATCTTTGACTTCTTTTTCTTGTCTTTCGGAGAAGACTCGTCATCACTGTCGGCTGAGGGGCTCCTGCTGGGGATGATAGCTGAAGCAGTGTCTGACGCGCTGTCCTTATTCTTCCCCTTGATCTTGTCCTTCAGCTTCCCAAATGGATTCCGAGACTTGTCTTTCATGGAAAGGTCAAACATGCTGGCAGTCATGTTGTTTCTCATAAACTGGATGTCAACCTCGATTTCTCCTCGCTCCTTCTCCTTCTTTCCTGGTTTGGATTTCAAGGCATACCACCTGCGTGGAGAAAGATGGAGAGGATACCTTTGAATTGAAGCGGATAAAACAATTTTCACAATCCCCATTAACCGGCCTCTCCTTCTGCTACCACCTCTTATACAAACACATTCTTATGCTCTCTTCCCTGGGGAGTGGAGGCAGGGACAGGGCATGAGGGCAGAACTTCTTTTATTTTTCAGAAGATACCCACCAGGCAAAGACAAGATCTGATTCTCTACTTAGTGTATCATCACCTAAAATCTTCTTTCAATAAAGAGCTATTACTAAAAATAAGATATTCCATCAGATCATTTCCTATGACTGGTATTTTCCTTCAATAGGGTAAAAATGCAAAGATCGTACACCAACAGTTAAGAAGGTAGAATGCAAATCTACCAGCAAATCTCAGAGCAAAGCAAGAGTCTGCAAAACAGCCCCAGCCAGAGAGCAATGGAAAATACAAGACAGAGTAAAAAATACATGTGTGTTTTTTAAAAGAGTGAAATAAGTTAATCGCAAAGTGACAAATATTGTATGAGTTCACTTATATGAGGTCCCTAGAGTACTCTAACTCAGAGAAACAGAAAGGAATGGGTGGGTGCCAGGAGCTGCGGGAGGAGGGGGTGGGGAGTCAGTGTTTAACGGGCACAGAGTTTCAGCTGGGGAACACAGAAAAGTTTTAGAGATGGATGGTGGTGATGGTTGCACAACAATGTGAATGTACTTAATGCCACAGAACTATACTCTTAAAAATGGTTAAGATGGTAAACTGTGTTATGTATATTTTACCACAATACAAAATTGAGAAATTGAAAGGAGGCTTTCTTCCCTAGCTGAATAATCAGAAAAAGGAATATTTCAAACCTTATTCAAATATTTTCCTTGGTCATTTGCAAATTAATTCAAGATATGGCAAATGGTATTCTATCAGTCCAATTCCACTGAAGGAGAAAGTTCAGAAAAAGGAACCCCCTCTTGTCATTTCCACCCAGCGAACTGTAAGAATGTGAGCCCCGTTAGCAGCACGGCCATGAAAGAACAAACCACTCTAGCGCATGGTCTACCGATAGCCATGCCCGGAGCCACGCTCACAGAGTGAAAACCCACACTCCGATGTTCTTCTCAGTGACCTACTTAAGAGCCGAGGGCCACAACTTTAAGGAAATGATGGTTTTGCCCAAATAAGCACAATTTCCTCTTTCACCTTCAGCCTGTCTTTCTCACAGGGCAGATTGCTGCCCCCACTATCTCAGCTGATTCTACACTTAAAGGAAAGGGGCAGAGGGTAGCAGAAACCTAACACTTAAACAGCACCAACGGCATACCTGGCACTGTACACACTTAGAAACATCCTCACTTACGTCTCATAAGAATGACACGAAGTGGATATTACACCATTTCACAGACAAAGAAACTGAGGTTTACAAGTTAGGTAATTGGTACAAGGTCTTGTCACTGTTAAGGGGCATAGCCAGGATTTTGAATCAGCACTGCATTTCTCCAGAGCTCCTGTTCTTTCTCTGACACGAAGATTCCTACTTTGCACTCTCTCCTAGCATATCTTCCATGGGCCATCTTTTGTAACACACAGAGAGGAGGGCTCAAATTTAAATTCTTTTTGAAGTAAGCTTAAGCTTCTAATTTAAATGTCTTAAGATAAAAGAAGAAAGAGGAAAACCCACCATAGCCAGCCACCAATCCTAAATCAGGAGATCACATGAATTCCAGTCTGCAGTCATCCAGGAGAACCTAACCTGGATTGACAAAACACAGCCAAGATCTCAGGAAATGACGTGAACTACGATCTTGGACCTTTAGGAGAAAGCTTTTACGGTTCTTAAAACCACAATCCACAGGTGGAGAAGCGGAAGATGCAACGTCTTTGCAGATGCCCCCACCCCTGCCAGCCTAGTGTCTTTCCCATACATTTCCAGGACCTGGTCTGGAAGAGTGTGCATATTTGTCACTTAGATGTTCAGAGGATTATTTGTGCTTTTCTCTTCTGACAGTCATGTGCTAAACGGTAGCCTTGGTGATGAAGGGTGGTTAGCTTTTGTAAATACCAACTGTGGGCAACTGAAAAGGGGAAGTTGCTGAGAGCTGAATGCAGAGACCGATGACCACACCAGCCGCAGGCGAGAGCTTCACCTCTCACCCAGGCCAGGAGCGCCGGTCAGGGCCTTCTCCCGGCTCTTCCACACAGCCTCTTCTGTTAGCCCTCCCAGGGGACGCAGATGCAAAGACAGTACTGACCTTCAAAGAATGCCACCTGACAGTTCATGGGACCAGGCCCACTTTTCCAAAAGTGTCAGCACCAAAGTCTGTTTATATTGAGTGAAGCTACAACCAACTCTAGAATCCTCTCTGAGGCCCTATTATGACCTCATACACAGGTTCGATCCCTGAGCAGCAAAGTGGGATTTGTTTTGGAAAATCCTAACACCTCTAGGAGATGTGAACAGACACTTCGCCAACTGTTCCTGTCGCTTATTTTCACAAGCAAACCTAAAACCAAGCACCAGGCAGCCAAGAGCAGCCACAGGGCTACTGAAGGACGTGAAAAGCTGTCAGAATCACAGGCAGGGAAGCATCTAATGCAAATGTTCAGAATTTTTAAAAATCTGTGCTAGACTGATTAAAGCTGGAAAGGAAGACAGGAGCTGTTTCTTCTACTACCAATATTATCCTTATCATTAAATTCAAACAGTTTAAGCAAGGGATATTTGTCACAAGCATAATTCAACGAGTGAAAGCCACAATCCAGAAATGTCTCACCTGAAGAAATCCCAAACCAGAACACATTTGTGAGTTTCAACATTTAAGCACCAATTCAATTTTTAAGTGTTTCTGTACAACTGCCTTTTAGCTCACTTAATTCCAGCACCTCATACAAGCAGTTCATAAATAATAAAGTCCCGCATGGCCACACAGCATGTGACAGCAGCGTGGGTGTGATCTAGCATTATCTTTCACGTAGGCCCAGAAAGCTTGAATTATCTCAGAAATCAGGGCTGGGTTCATTTGCCTAGTCCAAAGGGCAGAGTACAGAAGGAAAGCCATAATCCCAATGTAGCAAGTTTCTATTTAAACTCATATTCTGGAACCTATTAAAAATAATCAAATGATCCCTTCCATAAGCAAGTAATTCTCTTCACTTATAATTAAAACTCAGTTCCTCAAAAATTAAAAGGCTCTCTGAATATATAGAAAGTGACAGGAAATTTATATCAACTATATTTTTAAGGAATAACAGGCATAGGGGAAAAATTCAAATTATACAAAATGGTATAGAATGAAAACTTCAGTCTTCCTACCCATCCATGGCCCCTCAGTCAAGCAATGGTCTTGGGCATATACAAGCAAAAATGCATATTATCCAAACAGGCTGCCCCACTGTTTGGAGGGTTTTTTGGGTTTCTGAGGTCAAACACAAGAGAAGGCAACAACTGAAAATATAGAAAAATTCATTTATGTCTTCTACACTTACAAAAAGAGGTGGTTTTGGGGGGGTACTTTAATTCTTTTTTTTATTATTATTTTATCAAAGTCATACTGGCTTACAACACTGTGTAAATTTCAAGTGTACACCACTATCTTTCGGTTTCTGTATAGACTGCATCATGTTCACCAACAACAGACCAGTTTTTATCTGTCACCATATATATGTGCCCTTTACCCTTTTCACCCCCCTCCACCCCCTTCTCCTCTGGTACCCACTAATCTGTTCTCTTATCAATGTGTTTGTTTATCTTCTACATATGAGTGAAATCATATGGTATTTGTCTTTCTCTGCCTGACTTATTTCGCTTAACATAATACCCTAAAGGTCCATCCATGTTGTCGCAAAAAGAACATGAAATCAATAATTCAAAAAGATACATGCACTCCTGTGTTCACTGCAGCATTATTCACAACAGCCAAGACGTGGAAGCAACCCAAGTGCCCATCGAGGGATGATTAAATAAAGAAGATGTGGTGTATATATACCATGGACTACTACTCAGCCATAAAAACGATGTCCTATTAAAAGCAGCAAGGGAATGTAAAAAAGAATGATCTAGGTACAGGAAGGAAACAGGCAGGGTGCAGGACACAGAATCTGCCTCCCGAGTTGCTGGCTGGGGAGCTAGTGCCTGGATCCTCATTGTCGCATCTCCAGGGCTTTTAAAGAGTCATTTTGAAAACAGTTAAAACCATCCAACCATGCCCAATTCTCAGGGTCCATTTGCCTCAGAAGGTATGTTTCTCAAATACATGGAAAGCTGCTCCCGGGGGCCTTCCATCCGAATGTGGGGGGGCGAGGGCAGTGTGGCCCCCGCTGCCAGGAAACGCAGTCCCAGCGCTGCCTGCAGACATGCGGGGTTACACTTGGAAAGGACTGACTGGTATGTCTCAAAACTAATCTTTCTGCAGCTGAGGCAAACATGTTTTCCTTTAAAACATTCCAGAGGGCAGACATATACAGAGAAATGATGGCTTCAGAGATTAAAGGCACATACAGAGAAACAATGGCTCCAGAGGTTTGGTCCAAACATTTTTACATGCCAGGCACTGGAAAGACAAAACGAAGAGGCCAGATTCTGCCGTGAAGAGCTGACCCTCCAGCAGGGCAGAGAGGGGGTTTACCAAACATCATAGTGTTTGTGACAGTGGGACAACCGCTGCCTTTTTTAAGCATGAGAAAATAACTAGACATGAAAAGGACCTCCCGCTAAAGTATACAGTTTCATCACACATAAGGATTCTTATACAAAAAAAGGTTCTTAGTTAATTTAAACCCCAAGGGGCCATAAGAACCACCTACTTAGGGACTCCAGCAAAATGAACTAATGCTGTATGCTCGCATTGGGCACAGGGGCTCCAGGAAACGCACGGCAAAGGAAGACCACCAGCTGTACGAGCTACTTCAACATTTTAAGGTGTGACTGTTAATTTCAAGAAATCCTTGTCTGTGGGTCCAGCTTGGACTCCAGGGTCAGTGATGGACCCCTCCCTGAAGAAAACCTCAACCATGACTTGCAGCCTGAGTTATCTCCACAGCAACCAAGCACTGTGACATAGGGCATTCTGGCCTCGGGGGAGGAAAGAAGTAGGAGGAACAGAACAGTCCTGATGTAGTGTTTGAAATGGAAGACATGCTCGATCCTTCTTAGATGAAATTTTAAAAAGCAGTTTATTAACTGTCTTCCCCAGGGAAGAAAAATAAGGCTGAAAATCAGGTGGGGTTAGCAGTTGAGAACATCTACAAGGGGTCTGGAAAAGGAGTGATTCCATGGGGGTAAGACGTCCACATGCTTCTCTGGGTAGCCCAGAAGCAATGCAGAGCAAACAGGACAGAGATGTTTATGACCTATAAAACGGCAGCGGTGTGGACCCTAGAGAAGCTCAGTGTAACAAGTTTTGTTGTTGACCAAGGTGGCTGGTCATCATTACCTAACTGTAAACACAGAATTACCAACCAGCCAACCTTGCCGCCTCAGGTTGACCTTCCCCTCTGACCACTGTCACCTACTTGCAAGAATTCATGGTAAATCATGAGAGCCACAAATGGGGCTGTTCTTGACCCTAATCCCTGAAACAGCCAATCCAGCAGCACGTGAGGCCATCTGTAGCCATCAAATGCAATCCCAAAATCTGGCCAATGACATGGTAAAGGAGAGATCATAGAAAAAGCAGGTTGAAATGCTTTTGGCATTATTTTAAGATTCTCCAAGAACTAGAAAAATTGACACATTTTTAAACATGTAAGTCTACCACTCCTGCAATCATCTATTTACCAGTTTTTTTATTTGATCATATCTCAAAAAGCCGCAAATGTTAATATTCTACCATCAGATCAGATATCTCACCTCTTGCCCAAATGTAAATGCCTCTGATGAATTCTAGTTGGTCTGCCAAAGAACGGGCTCATGGTAACCATGGGGTCCTTCATCACTTACTCAGACTTTAAGGATGGAAAAAGAAAATGCAATAGTCTGAATCCCCATCTCTCAGTCAGGACAAAAAAAAACAAACAAACTTCAGTGTAACAGACAGCAAAGAACGTTCTGTCCACTAGCCAACCCCCCCCGTCCCCCCCCCCCGACAGACTCACACTCCTTTCCATGGGAGCTCCTGGCAAGGAAGCGGAGCATCTACAATTTATCCCACAATCAAGGGACGTCCCAAAGAGGAGGAACAGAACCCACACCAAAAGCATTTTTAAGCCCTGTTTTAACAACAAATGGTTAGTACAAATGGAAAGTTCCATTAGCATAAAAGGAAAACCCCATAGGACTGGTGCTGTAGGAGGCAACATCCTTGAAGAAATATTGTGGGACCCAGCCTACCACAGGCACCCTTCACACAGGCCCCCATTCTTTCTGATCACAGAGGCCTTTTCAGACCAGGCCTTCTGGAAGCCTTAATTGTTCCACCTGGGTCAGCCATGTCCTTTTTAACAAAAGAGTATTTAAAAAGTGAAGTGTGCAGCAGCCACACCTCTAGAAACATTTTTCTGGGATTTCTTATCAATGCTTTCCCTCCACTCCATTCAAAGGCCCGCATTCAAGAAAAGACAATTATTGCTGCCGTTTTTCTCTCCACAGGCACATTCCTAAATGTGTCCCTCAGGGACGCCCTGGAGACTAAAAAGCCCTCAATTTTTCTCTAACAGATTATCTCCAGACTTCTCCCTGCAGGAAAGGAATTTCTCGTCTCATTAGTGGCTAAAAGCGGCTCCTTTGCCAAAGGCATCATTAGCCACCAAGCTGCTGAAGGTAACCTGCTTCCTCATGTTAAGAAAGGGCTCTGTCGGGCAGGCCACATCCAAAACCGGGACTCGAAAGAAGCAGGGCTTCGACCGCACACCTCGGACCCCTCAGCCTTTAACCCACTGGGCTAAACGTAAGATTCAACAGTTCTCTACAGCCACAAGCCAACGCCCGCCCGCCCTGTGCCTACTCACTCACTCACTCACAGAGACGTGTATGAGCCCCTGGGCTAGTCACACAGCCAAGGACAAGACTGACATGGTCCCCGGCCAAGGGAAAAGCAGGTGAAAGTCAGGCTTGGTCTCCTCCTGAGCCAGCTGGGGCGTGAGATCTGACCTAGGACACCTTAAGTGGACCAGAATTTACTCGCCAAGTTTTTTCCAAGACAAATGATCTTGGCAGCGAACTGGTTTTCTTCAAAGCCTTCTTCAAAGGCCAAGGCAAGGGTCTAGGTGTTGATTTTGCTAGAATTCAAAGGCCCGGAGGTTTAGAGATCTGGACCCAATCCAGAACCAAAGGTCACCCAGGGAACTGCTCTGAAGATAAGGCCTAAAATGACCTCCTCTCACTCTCTCCATCTGGGCTAGCACTTCTTAATCCTTCTGGAACTAAGCCAGCACTAGTGTCCCTCCACAAGTACAGGGTGCGAAGCATAGTCTTCTAGGACGTACGACCATATCAGATGTAAAATCATAGTATTTTAGTGGATATCTAAGATTATTGTCAAGGGGGAGAAGAGTGATGTCACCAAATGTATGTTGCAGTTGATGACATTTTAATAAGCATATGTCTTGCTTTTAATGTAATTATAACATTTTTTAGTTAATAACTACAATTAAAATGACATATCAGATACTACATACAAAGACCTTCCTCTGATCGTAGTTACAGAAATACAATAGAAGTCTTTGTAACCAAAAGAAGTTTAAGCAAAACAAAAAGGGCCCAAGACTCTTGTGTAGACTTACCTTCTCTGATGTGAAAAACATTTAAATGGTTGACTGACTTGCCTCAAGAGTTTTATTTTTCCTTTATGGGTTTATTTTTCCTAACATTATATATTATTTTTCCTTTTCTTAGTCCTATATTCCTTGAAGCAGTGACTTCATCAGCTGTTAGAGCACACCAGTGAGATTTCATCACCCACGCTCTTAAAAACAAAGACTTGGCCTGTCTTACTGAAACAGTAAATACTGGAAGAGACATACATATACGCACCCTGGCTTCAATGGTGTTTCCTACTAATTCACTCCAACAAAGACTCGACTCCGGGCTGTCACTGCCCAGAGTTCCTTGTAATGGTGACCTCACTCTAGTATCACAGTGACTGTTGAGGAAAGAAAGCAGCCACCACTTCCTGATTCATTTTCAACAGCCAGCTCTCCTTATTTTATTTGTTCATTCTTAACACGTCCTCTCACTCGCCCCCACCCACATCCAATCCATCACCAGTCAGGCCAACTGAAGCTCCAAAATATTTCTGAAATCCACCCACCTCTGTCCATCTCCGAGGAGTCACCCTAGCCCAAGCCACCACCATTAGTCACCTAGATTACTCCAACAGCCTCCCATTCTGTCCATCTGATTCCAGGCCAGGACGGCTTCAAATCCATTCTCCATCCAACTGCCACAGTGATTCCTGACAAACTGGATCACACCACCCCTCTGCTTTTAACTCTCAGTGGCTTCCCACTGCTCTTAAATAAAGCCCTGCCTTCCTCTTCAGCCTCAGTCTACAGTCTCTCCAGCTTCTCAGCTGTTCCTGTCTCAGGGCCTTTGCACAGGCTGCTCCCCCTCCATCAGGCTCCCTTCTACTCTTCACTAGAGAAATTCTTCTTTATTCTTCAGGTCTCTGCTTCAGAGAGACTATCTGTAATCTTCCTTAAATCATGTCCTTCCTGCTTTTTTCTCTTACGACACCCTGTTCTCTTCCCCCACACTGCTTATCACAATACATGATTATTTATTTATGTGTTCATTTGTTTAATGTCTCCCTCCCCCACAGGCTCTGAGCATCCTGAAAGCAGGGATCGTGGCTGCTTTGCTCACCACCGGTTACACCGTACACCCAACACCTGGCATAGGGCAGGCATTAAAAAATTATTAAAAAATTATTAAAAAATATTTACTCAGGGGGCTGGCCCCGTGGCCGAGTGGTTAAGTTCGCGCGCTCTGCTGCAGGCGGCCCAGTGTTTCGTTGGTTCGAATCCTGGGCGCGGACATGGCACTGCTCATCAAACCACGCTGAGGCAGCATCCCACATACCACAACTAGAAGGACCCACAACGAAGAAGATACAACTATGTACCGGGGGGCTTTGGGGAGAAAAAGGAAAAAATAAAATCTTTAAAAAAAAAAAAAAATTTACTCAGGAGCTGGCCCCGTGGCCAAGTGATTAAGCTCGCGAGCTCTGCTTCGGTGGCCCAGAGTTTCACCGGTTCAGATTCTGGGTATGGACATGGCACCCCTCATCAGGCCACGCTGAGGCAGCATCCCACATGCCACAGCTAGAAGGACCTACAACTAAAAATGCACAACTATGTACTGGGGGGATTTGGGGAGAAAAAGCAGAAAAAAAATAAATAAAATAAATAAAACTCACAAACCATTAAAAAAATATATTTACTCAAAGTATGGATGAACTTTAAACACAGGGGAAAGCAGCTGGAACTTCCCCCACGCTAACTGAAGGTCTGACAGATGACACTGTAATCAAAGAAGACTATGACAAAGCATGAGGGGACATCTTTCACAGCACCGGAACCATGACTTTAAGGCACATTCCCCCTTCTTACTCATTTCATTCCATTTATATGAGCAGGGTAGGGTAATTTATCTCAGAGCCAACAGAGAACCAACTCAGCATTGGGCACTGAGACCAGTTTCCTCCCCGGAGTGGGAGGGGATGCGAGAGGTGGGAGGCTTCCAGGAAGGCTGTGTTATCTCCGAGAGGAATCCCCAGAAAGGAAAACCTTAACCAGGACGACATCACTCGAACTTTCCAATCTGTTATGAAAAGCCTAAATGTGGTTAGAAAACGTACAGGGAGAAGCACAAATGTCGACGGCTTATAATTTGTGAATTATAGATCTCTACAGTCAGCTGTCATTTCTCTGCATCCAGCTCTCCTAGTAAAACAACTATCTAGCCCTTAATTCTTTTTAATAACCCGAATTTACCTTAGCAACTTATGACAGAATCTTACTACGCTTACAGTTCGTCAAAATATCTGACCTTTAGTAATATCCAAATCCTTTCAGATGCAACCCAATTCCCTCTTGAATCTTTAAGAGATAGAAGACGACTCTCCATCACTCACATTCTCTATGCATATCTGGAAACTATTCCAGTATTGTTTCATGATATTTAGTTACATGACGGCCTTCCAGTAGCCAGCATGAATGAATATTCATTTTAATCTGTCCTTAACAGGGGCCGGCCCCATGGCCAAGTGGTTAAGTTTGCCCGCTCTTCTTGGGCAGCCCAGGGTTTAACCAGCTCGGATGCTGGGTATGGATGTGGCACTGCTCATCAAGTCATGCTGAGGCAGCATCCCACATGCCACAACCAGAAGGATCCACAACTAAAATACACAGCTATGTACTCAGGGGGCTTTGGAGAGAAGAAAGAAAAATAAAAATTTTTTTTTTTAAAGTTTGTCCTTAACAGATTATTTCCCCAAATTTTGTTGCTTTTAGTATCCTGAAAAGATTTTTTTTTTAAAATCAATCTAGGATCCCAAAGTACATCAGACTAGAGAGCTCCCACGTGTTGGTGACCTCACCCTGCCTCTCCAATTCATGTCTGTTTTATGATCGTGAGACTTAACTGATTCCCAGTTTATTCAGCCCAACTAAGACCACAGGTCTTTCACAGCTAAGCAAAGAGCAAAGCCAATTCATTTCCCTTTCTTCCTCACTAAAGGGGCCATGCACTCTTCCCTATTAAATGCATCCTCGCTATATGCGAGCCTATTTGCTGTTTTAAAGATGTGTATTACCACACTAAATTTGAGGTCCACAAAATCTGAGTCATTATAAAAAGTATATTCTCTTGACTCCAAATATATGATAGAAGGGGCCTTATCAAGAGAACAAATGGAAATATTAGCACAGTTAGCTCTTAACACCTTGAGTTTCAGCTTCTAGATCCATGACAAAAGTCGTACTCTATAGCAACAACTCTTCTTTGCTAGAGATTAACATGCATGCATGCACACACACACACACACACACATACACCCAACCTACAGAACAAGATTTGAGCTTTTGTTTTGTTTCCGTTTTTAATGTCCAAGGTGGAGTTAATAACTAGTTCAAATGACTTTCCTAGCCCAACCAGTTTCTTTCTTAAACTTCCGCCTCTCAGTGTACATCTCATTTTCCGAATGTCAGCTATCTCGAACACCCAACTGATGTACCAGGGCATCAGACAGGCTTAGCTTAACTGGGTTCCCCCAGCACCTTGGAAAGTCCCAGGAAGTGGTAGATGGAAAGCTTGCAATTTCACCTACCGCTAGAGGAGCAAAGAAGCCTTCCTTTGCACTTATTTAAAAAACCATCAATTAAGCTCCATTTTCCTACAAGTTGATACCATGACTAAGTGGTAATCAGCTCATATAACAGAGACAGGAATAACCATCTGGGTTTAGGATTACATCGGGGAGGAGGAGAAAAATGAAGATACAGAGACTGAACTTTTCCTGACACTGGGAGCTTAGGAAGGTTTTCACTCCTCACAAAGCAATAACAGAACCTTCTGAATCTATATGTGGGCCCCATTAATCCAGAAACACAGAAACATCCTACAAAGATCAATTAAGTCTGGCAACAAGCTCCATTTATGAATAGGGAAACTTGGGTGTTTAGAGACCAAATAGCCAGAAGTCCAGCAATGAGTCAGGACCGAAGTGGGCATCAGACCCAGGAAGCTGAAACCCCTATCTGTGGCAGGAAGATGAGATCTGTTTTTCGAGGGAATAAAACGTTCACATAAGAAACAGATGGCAGAGAGGGAAGTTAATATCCACACATCTCAGGATGGGGCAGGACAAAGGACGGCCAACAGTGCCCAGTTGAAGCTGGAAAGGAAGTCACCTAAAGGCCCCAAACCTCATTTAATCAAATGGAAAGTTAGCATTGCTTCATCCCCTCCTTAGCAAAGATACTGCTTACCTATGGCTTGTAAACTGATGCCACGAGATACCCCATCCATCCTCACCTCAAGGCTCTCTATTTTCATCTGATTTGAGTTCAGAAATGCCTATTCATCTTTGGCCAGATAAGTGAATCAGGTATTACATTTGCAAGCATGCATGCTGAAATTGGACCCACCCTACAAAAAAGGGAGTCTGGAAACTTCAAACCCTCTGGCTTTTCCTGTCTCCTTCACGAGGAAAGTTAACATACTGTTTATATCCAAACCACACAAAGTGAATTAGTGTGCTCCAAAAACTGTAGCAGTTAGGTGGCAACATGACTGCCTTGCATATTTAAGGCCCCGCAAAGCAACCAATTAAGCTAAGCAAGGCTAGCTTTGGGTACACTAGATTACCATAATCAAATGTTCCATTCTGAACACCTGCAAAGAGAACAAATAAATCATAATACGGTGGGGTGAACTGGGTTTTGCCCAGCTGTCCCCGCAGGAGTGAGAAACCCTAACGCAGAACTCTTGACCGGGGAACTACAGGTAAGCAGGCGTCCACTGGGAGTAGAACAGAGAAAACTAGACAAACTCCAAAGGGAAACAATGCCTACTTCCCAGCTGGGTCTCAGACCCGGGCTCCAGCCATCGCTGGGAAATCCTTACTAATTTGGGGCCAGGGCAAACAGGGTTAATATTTTTCAGTCTGAAAATTAAGACCAAACTGTTCCACCATTCTTTGGGGGAAGGGAGTGGCAAATTCTCTTCCCCAGCCCCTTCTGCCGCTGTGAGGTGGGGGTGGGGTCAGCCATCACCAGGCAACCTGCATTCCCCATTCCCCACCTCCTCCCACCCCGCACTGTAAAGCCCCTGCTCTGTCCCTGGGTGAGCCTTAGGGCCAGCGAGTGGCAGTGGGTTTCACTCCTCCAGTTAATCCTCCCTGCGCCCGGCCGGTCATTCTCAGCTCGGTGTCCAGTACAGAGAAATCCCCAAGAGGCTTTCCACAGAGGCTAAGGCGTGCATCAAAAAGACACACTACCCACACCGAGAAGAGGTGTTCGCCAGCCCACATATATTTCAACTCATCAAAAATTCAGTAAGCGCTTACTAGGTTCCACAAACTGAGAGCAAGGTTCAGCTGATTGAAAAATGTCCCAGGTATCCACGCTCCCCACCCCCGCCCTGCTTTCAAAGAGCGCACAGACAGGGAGAGCTGGGCGGGGCAGCTGAAGGAGAAGTTAAAGCTAGGTAAGAATACTACTACGAGTCCAGGGGATCCCTCTCGAAAGGCCCCTCTCCGTCCGCCCCCTTGGGACCCAGCAGCGCGGTGACTGCCGCGCTCACTCCAAGAGGACCTCCGCGCCCACACCACACGTTCTGCCCGCCTGCCCCAGCCCGAGGGGCCGGCGCCTCCGCTCAGCGTCCTCTCCCCGGCCCGCACTCACTGAGTCTTCCGGCGGCCCTGGTGCTGGTGCAGCTCCTGCAGATCCACCTCGGCGCGGCCCAGGAACTTGTCGAGGCCGAGCAGCGCGCGGTGCAGCACGGTGAGCTGCAGGGTGGCGGCGGCTGCCGGCGCGGCCCCGGCCGACAGCAGCGGCGGCAGTTCGAAGGTGGCCTCCTCCCGCCACACCGGCGCGCCCAGGCTGCGCTCCGACACGGAGGTGGCGTACTTCTCCTTGCCCACCTGGATCACCGCGTATGCGTCGCTCGTGCCTCCGGGGCCCTTGGCCCTCAGGCCCCGCGCCTGCAGCACTGTCACCTGTACGTGCGTTGGGGACCACACGGCCCCCGGGCCCCGGCCCGCCGAGGCCGTCAGGGACATGATGACGGCGCCCCGATCCGCTAGCAAACGAGGAGAAGATCGCCGCGACGAGAAGATCGCCGCTACCCGCGGCTTCTACGGCCCGCCCCTCGGCCCCGGCCGCTTTAAGGCTTCCGGCCACGCCCCCGCCAGGACCCGCCTCCCCGGCCGGCGCCCCGCCCGCCCACCTGCCCGCGCCGCCCGCCCGGAGCGCAGGCCGAGCACCCTGCGCCGAGGACCCGGCGGGCGCGGCGAGGGCGGCGGGGGCAGGGAGGACTCCGGTCCTAGAGGCAGTAGCACAGGGATGGGGGCCCCAGCTGCCAAAGGTGGCACCGCCGCCCCGGAACTGGCCCAAGCACTGACTTGGGAGTCAGACCTCACTTCCAGTCTGGCACTGCCAGTTGGCGGGTGCGTGACCTGGCAGCGATTACTTCACCTCTCTCGGTCTCGGTTTCTTTATCCGTAAAATGAGATAATCAGCTCGTAGAATTGCTGTAAAAAAATCATATAGCCTGGTAAATGGGTGAGTTCTCAATAAACGGTAGCTATAAAGGTGATAAGAAACATGAGCCCAAATCCTCTGCTCTTTCTACGTCGGCCCGCCCGCCGAATGCGTTACTCTGGGGGAAGGTAGGTTCTGGGATGGTGCCAGGTGGTGGGGAAGGAGGAGGATCGTTTGAGGGCCTGAAAGGGGAAGGTAAAGCGGAGGGTGGGCAGAAGGTGGTGTGGGAGTGTCCTATTTTGCCCTGCGCTCACCAAATAAGGTGAGGCTAAGAGGCTAAATTAGGGAAGGGGAAGAAAGGAAGAACTGAAAATGGGATTGCCAAACCAGCCGTCAGGAGCGGACGCCCCCACCCCACCCCCCATCAGTTCCCCATTTCTCCCTGGCTCGACCTTCTTCAGTTTCTCCCTGCTCTTTACCTCTGGGCTCCCAGTCAGTCACTTCCTTGTTCCAAATGTCCCTTAGATTGGCCAATTCCCTTTCTTCCTGATATCCTACTTCAAAGGCTCAACTGTCAGTCATCACATTGGAAAGCTCATTTTGAAAGCTTTCAGGTTTTACAGTTAAGGAAAGGCCCAGAGCCGAGAAGCTGCTTGTTCAAGGTCCCACAATACAGTCGGGACTAGAACCCAGGTGTCCTGACTCCCATCCACTGTTTTTGCTGCATCCCTTACATCTTCCCCATCCTCAGAGCCCCAGGCTTGGCTTGCTACTAATTTCCCCTGACCTCTCGGCTCTCCTCCCTCCAATCCGCACGGCACACTGCTGCGCTAACCTGCTCGAAATCCTGCGATGTTGCCTCACCACCAGCTGCATTAACTTCAGACTTGACAGAGATTTCAAGGCGTTGCTATTTTGACCCCACTCTGACTCATTCTGCTCTATCTCCTGAACAAACTATAGCCCAGATAATCTTCCCACCTCCAGGCCTTTACTGGCTTGGCCGTCTGGTGGCTGCCCTGCCAGCCTCTCTGCCTACCCAGGTCCTAGCCACTGCAAGACTTCACTCAGGTTTCTCCAAGGTTTGGCTTCTGATGGCCCCCTTCAGGGCAGGGACGAGGTGTCACCTGTTTAACTTGTCCCCTCCACAGCCCCTAGCAGACACCTGGGTCCACAGTAGGTACTCAGGAAGTGCTATGGAATTGAAGAGTTTGCAGGTTATTCCAGCCAACCATGAGTACCTAGTGTGCCCTTTTACCATGTAGAAAATTAGAAGACAGACATTCTGCCTCAGATTTGCAACTGAGGGTGACTACAGTGTGGGAAAGGCCTAGTTAGTATGTTGTAAATATTTAACGGTCATCAGAAGGGAATGGAAAGGAGGCACCAGACATGAGGTGGCAGGAAAACCTAAGAGAACTCTGTTATTTGGATTTCCCCTTCTTGATGATCTGTTAACCTCGTTCAACCTCATGGCTCCATTATTATCGTAAAGATTTGTTGAGAACTTTACTCTGTGCCTAGGTTGTGCTAGGTGCTACGGAGGGAACAAAGTCCTCCCTGAGACCCAGTTCCAAGGCACACCATGGCAGATGCTATAAAGGAAGTCCTGTGTTAATAAAATGCTTTGGACGTTTTGAGAACAGAGCAATTTCTCTAAGCAGGTGGACATTTTTGAAGGAAGTAGCATTGAGTTGGGCCCTAAAGGATATACCAGATTTGATGGGCAGAGAAGGGGAAATGGGGGAAAACATTTCAGGAGGAGAGAACAGAGCAGCTGAAGAGAAGGCATGGGGGCCAGAGAGTTCATGACATGTACAGGGGTTGTGAGCACCCCCATTGGGGCTGGACTGCGGGATTTTTTAGAAGTGCACTGGGGATGGGTGGTAGAGATAAGCCAGCCAAGCTAGGTAGGCCCAGATCCTGCAGATCACAAACACTAGGCGACAGAGGATATGCCCCGGCGTCAGACCAGGCGAGCCAGCCTTCAGAGGATTTGAGCAGTGGTGTGATCAGGCCGTGCTTCAGGTTGCGAGGCAGTAGGAGCAGAAGTAGCCCAGCAGCCGAGAACATGGCAGGTCAGAGCCAGACACCTTCCTCCATTTTCATCTGGGGACGTCGGCCTCCTGCCCCTTCTGGCCCACCCCTTAGCCATTCTTGGTGTCTGTTCTAAGTTGATGCTGCCTCCGGTAAGGCATCTACTTCCTTCTTGGTTGTCCTCCTGTCCACTACTCCACTACACCCCAGCTGGACAACGTCAAAGATTTGGGATCAAAAGTGACCCTGGGAGTAAAGTTTTTCAGCTCTGGTCTCCCCCCTCTCCCACAGTAAAGAGAGCAAGGAGTGAAACCTGGCTGGACAGCCTCAAAGGCTGAGAGGACACAAAGCACCCCTTCCACTCCCGGAAAGGATTAGAGGACAAAGAGGGAGGGTCAGGGGCGGGAAGGAAAACTTATGAGCACCTTGTGACCTCATGTGTTTGGGTTTCTGTCAGACACAAATAGGCTCTGTGGTCAAAGCAGAGGTGGTGGGTTAGGGGAGGGCAACGGTGCCTTACCACCTGGGAAATCAAGATCCTTCTCTCTAGAGACAGGCGGGCGCAGGGTTAGCTCAGAGGGTGCGGCACACCAGAGGCAGGAATTGGACATTTGTCGGAGCAGAGAGATGCCAGGAGCTCCAGCACAGGGCGTGCTGGGAGCTGGCTTCCTGCCCGCCAGACCCCTCGGTGCTGGTCTTCTCCCCTCCTCCGGCCAGAGCACACTGTCTGTCCTTCCAGACTCACTCACTGACGCCCACGAGTGAGAGTCTGCCTTCTCCCAACATCACAGACCCCCAGCGGGCTGAGGGCTGCCCAGGCCCTGTCCCCGCCTGCCCCGGGAGAGCTCCGCCCGCCGGCTGACCCCTCTCAGTTCGCTGAATTCCGGGAGTGTTTGCAAACACCTCCCACAGCCAGGGCGCGGCGGGGTGACTCTCTTTCCTCTCACCCTGCCCCGCCTCTCGCTCTGCCTGAAAGAGGAAAAGAGTTTCAGCGGGCCCTGAGCACGTGGCCACGGCGCCCGGCAGGTTAGACCGGGCAGGTCAGTCGCCTGTCCTCCCAGAGCAGCGGAGCAGAGCCCCGGACCCCCGGTCGCCGCGGGCAGCGCCCAGCTCTGCCGCCAGACCCCGGGCACAGAGGCGCTCTCGGGCCAGCGGGGAAGAACGCCCCTCCTTAGGCGACGTGTAGAGCCGGGCTGGGGCGCGGAGGCAGGGCAGGCGGAGGGAGCAACTTCCACTGCCCTGCTCGCTGCCAATCACCCCCACCCACAGCTCCTCAGTGTCCCCCAACTGCAGGAACACTGACTCGAACATCACCTGGGGCCTCTGGATGGGCTCATGCGCTATCACAAGGGAGGAGCAGAAAGGGGCTGGTCATGGCCACGTGTCTTTTTCCTTTGCCTCAGACTGGGGGTGTGGAGACAAACGTCCACACATATGACTCATTCACTGAGGCTCTTGGTAAATAGCCCTCTGGCTTCTCCAGGCCTAGCTGCCTCTGCCTCCTGCCCACTCGGCTGACCAAGACTCTCTTCCAGGTGTAGGCTCCAGGAGCAAGGGCTTCCTGCTTGGCGGGTCGGGGAGCCCCAAGAGCAATCCCCGACGTCAGGCTCTGTCTCCACGGCCCCAATGGCTGTGGCAAAGTGGGGGTTAAGACTACTGCCAAACTGGACAGAGAGTGATCTCAGGAGGCAAATGGCTAACCATTTCCCCTACAACCTTGTTGACAGTATTACTTTAACAAAGCTTGCATCATAGATAACACAAAGGTATTGTCTTTCCAATTTGTTGGGTCCCTTCAGCGAAGGCTCCTGATTCCCTCGCTAAAAGACTGTAGAGAATGTGTACTCCTCACCTTCCTACTTTCTGCCCAAAGCCTTCCCTTCCGCCTCTCCCATTCAGAACTGCTTCTTATTTCCCAGTTTATTTCTTGTACTCTGATTCAGTCCTTTCTTTAATCACTTGTAAGCATCTCAAAGGCAGGAAATGTCCTCAGCTTTGCATCGCCACGTCTAGCTCTCCCAATTTCAACAGAAGGCAGTTCAAGTTAAGTAGAAGAGACATAAACAACTTCTAACCCTTCAGCATTATTCCATTTGATCTCTGCTACCACCACTTTAGCACTACCTTGTATAACTATTTTTTTTAAATATAAGGTTTATTTTTTCTGATTATATACAAATATATGTTCTCTGTAGACACAAGCCACGCTCCACCTTCCCAGAATCAGTTTCATGGCATACGGGGGAAAAAGGTTTTGATTGTTGGTTCCTCCTTGGATTGTCCCATTGGAAGCTACCGCTCAGGGTCTGGTTCTCTTCCTGAACTCTCCCGTAGAAGCCATGAGCCTCCACTTTCTCAACCCTGGACACAGACCCCACTGCGACAGAGCTGGCCAAGAGGTGAGTATGAGCAGCCCCACAATCTCTTTCTTCCTCTTTCCTTTAGATGGCACAGCGCTGGTGGGTCCGTTGACTTTTGACACCCTAAGGAATTATAATGGAGGCCTGGAAGCTTAAAGCCCAGCACCTGACATTTTACAAAGTCCAAGGGAGAGCGTCAGAATAAAGGATTTTACCTAGGGGTCCCCTCCTGGCAACACCAGGATCTGACGAGGTTCTCTCCTTACCTGCCCTCTTCTTACCTGCTCCTATGGTCCCTCTTAAGACTCTCTGCCCATCTTCGGGAAATTCTATCCCTTACCCATCCTAGGATGCATAACACCTTTCCTAAGTCTGAATCATTCACCCTGGAGTAACATTTCCCCCCAACACCCCTGCCACACACACGTCAAGTTTGGAGGACACCTTCAGCAAGAAAGGTCAGCGACACTAAAGTCTCATACACAGTTGGGAAACAAACTACAAAAGAGCCCGGTCTGTCACACAATTGGGTCCTCCAATTCAAGTTGTCTTCAAAACGCGTTAGACTAAAAATATATACACATGGCCCCAAAACAAACATTCCTGAGATGGCACCACCTAAACCCATATTGAAAAATAAAATGTTGTCATAATCATTCATAGTGTTTAATAAGCTTATGTATTGAAATCTAATATATTCAGAAAATAGAAGAAAAGTGTATAATATAGGAACAGATTTTTTTAAACAAACTTTATTAGAGCATTACAGCCTAGCTATAACAAAGGAAAGAAGATGAAAAGAAAATGGCTACGAACATTATATGCAGAAAAGTGCACTGAAGTGTTTCGCTTGGTGAATTTTCAGCACTCAGATCAAGAAACAGAAGAATGTCAGCTCCTGCAGAACTCTCCCTGAGTCCCTCCCAGTCACCAGGCCCCTCCTTTCCAAAGGTAACCACTCTCCTGACTTCTATCCGCATAGAGTAGTCTTGCTATTTTCAAACATTATATAGATGAATCATACATTACGTATTTATTTGGGGTCTGGCTCCTTTCACAGTATTTGTTTATGAGATTCAGCAGTGCTGTTCATGCAGCAATAATTTGTTCACCTTTATTGTTTTATTGTATTCCGTGGTATGATGATACCACAATTTATTTTTCCTTCTACAGTTGCTAGACATTTAGGTCGTTCCTAGTCTGGGGCTTGTAGTGGGCTGAGTGATGATACCCCCAAAAGATATGTGCACACCCTAATCACTGGGACCTGTGAATGTTACTTTGTTTAGGAAAAAAGAGTCTTTGCAGATGTAATTAACTTAAGGATCTTGAGATGTGGAGATCATCCTGGATTATCCAAGTGGGCCCTAGATCCAAGGACACGTACTTAAAAGAATGAGGCAGAGGGAGATGACACAGACAGGGGAAAACACCATGAGAAAAAGGAGGTGGACGTTGGAGTGATGCACCCACAAGCCAAGGAATGCCCACAGCGGCCAGAAGCTTGCAAGAGACAAGGAAGAGAATTTCCCCTAGAGCCTCCGGAGGGAGTGCAGCCCCAATCACTCGGTAATTTCAGACTTCTGGCCTCCAGAACTGACCATGAGAGAATCAATTACTGTAGTGTTTGCCACCGAGTTGGTGGTCATTTGTTATGGCAGTGGCAGGAAACTAACACAGATCTATTAGAAATTAATTTGCTATGCATTCTTGTACGTCTTTTGGTACATATACATAAACATACACACACCTAAGAATGGAATTGCTAGATCATAGGGTGGACATATGTTTAGCAAAAGAGATATTGCCAAACGATTTTCCGCAGTAGTTATACCAATTTATACTCCCACCAGCAGTATTTGAGAGATCCGGTTTCTCCACATCTTTGTCAACCTTGGTGTTGTCAATCAGTATTTGCCCTACTGGTGGATGTGCAGTGGTTTTAATTTGTATTTCCCTGAAGATTAATGAGATTGTGTGCTGAATTATTGGCCATTTGGATATGATCTTTTGCGATGTGCCTACTCATTTCTTTTGTCCATTTTTTTCCAAAAACTTTTTGAAAATTCAAAATTTTTTGTCTTCTTATTGATTTGTAGGATATATATATAATACATATTTTATACCTTTGTCAAAAAGACGTAATGCAAATTCTTCTCCCACTCTGTGGCTTTCCTTTTCATTCTCTTAGTGGTGTTTTGGAGTAAAAAGAAATTCTTAGTTTTAGTGAAATCTGAGTTATCAATCTTTTCTTTTGTGGTTAGTGCTTTTGTGCCCTTTTTAAGAAAACTTTGCTGCCCCAAAGTCATGAATATGTTCTCTTTTATAATCTTCTAGAAGCTCTATTGCTTTACTTTCACATTTAGATTAGCATTCCATCTGGAATTAATTTTTGTGTATTGTTAGATGACAATTTTCAAAAAAAAGATAAAATTGTGACTCATAAAGATATAAAAATGAACACATTAAAATTTTATTTAACTTATTAAGAACGCAATCTAGCAAGGTGTTTCGACTTGTTCAAAGGTGAATCCAAAGAACAGACACGTTTATAGATCACGAATATTGAAATGAGTATGCAAATAGAGGCAAAACCGGTTTTCCACGGTGGGGGACAGAGTGAATTTATTTTCATGAATTTTGCATTGCTATCAGCTGTCTACAAGTTACAGAGTTGTAAAACAGCTGCCACAAAATCAAAATCAGACAACCCAGAGGCTATGCTACAGAAAATGCAGTTTTCCACTGAAGCACAAAATTTTCCCTACCATATAGTATGAGATAGGGGTCAAGATTCTTTTTTTTTCCCCGTAAGTATATCACATAGACCCAGTGCCATTTATTAACAAATGCAGCTTTCCCACCAGCTCTTCAGTGTCACCGCTATGTGTGGATTCAATGCTGAACTTTATTCTGTTCCACTGGTCTATTAGTCTATTCTTGAACCAATGCCATGCTGTCTTAATTATCATAGCTTTATGATACATCTTGATATCTAGTCATGTAAAGCCTTCAGCTTTGTTCTTCCTCTGTCTGAATTTCTAGGTTATTTTTGGCCCTTTGCATTTTCATATAAATTTTAGAATCACCCTGTTCATTTCTAAAAAAAAAAAAATTGAACTTATAGATCAATTTGGGGAAATTTGACATCTTTTCAGTGAACAAGGTATGTCCTTTTTTAATTTAGTTTCTCTCAATGTTTGTAGTTTTCTACATAGGTCTCGTACTTCTTCCATTAGATTTATTCCTAGGTATTTGATGTTTTTGATGCTATTGTAAATAGTATCATTGTACATATTAATTTTTTAATAGCCATTCATAATTTGTAAAACATCTCTGGTCGTTAGAGAAGCCAGTCAGTCACAAAACACAGAGCAATGTTTGATCTTTCTCCTTCATTCGCCCTCTTCCTCTCCGACGTACATACACACCATCCAGTGAGGTCCTTCCGGCCTGCCAGGAATAAGAAAGAGGGCTCCCAGACCTCTCCGTGGCTGCTCCCTTGAGAACAGAGATTGCCATTTGAAACTGGACTCTACTAAATTCTTAACCTAAACCCCTCACTCACCTCGGTTTCTTTCCTTTTTTTTTTTTTATCTCAAGCCTCTTTTTATTTAATTTATTGAGATATAATTCACATAGCATAAAATTCACTATTTTAAAGTATGCAATTCAGTGGTTTTTAGTATATTCACTATATTGTACAACCATCACCACTATCTAATTCTAGAACATGACCATCACCCAAAAAAGAAACCCCATACCTATTAGTAATCAGTCCCAATTCCTCTGCCTCCCGCCCCTGGCAACCGCTAATCTGCTTTCTGCCCCTATGGCTTTGCCAATTCTGGACATTTCATATAAATGAAATCATAGGACATGTGGCCTTTCGTGTCAGGTTTCTTTTACTTAGCCTAATGTTTTCAAGGTTCATCCAAGTTGTAGCATGTATCAGTACTTCACTTGTTTTTATGGCATTGCCTCAGTTTTCATCTAGGAAAGGAGTAAGGACTGGTTCATAGGAAATCTGGAAAACAAAGAAAAGTAGAAAGAAGTTTTTAAAAAATCACTTATATTCCACCTTGGAAAAATGACAACTGTTACTGTTCCAGTGTATTTTTTTTCTATCATTTTATTGAGGTCATAGTGGTTTATAACATTGTGTAATATCAGGTGTACATTATTATCTATCAGTCACCATATATATGTTCCTCTTTACCCCTTTCACCCACCCTCCAACCCCCTGCCCCTCTGGTAACCACTAATCCATTCTCTTTGTCCGTGTGTTTGTTTATCTTCCCCATATAAGTGAAACCATGCGGTGTTTGTCTTTCTTGGTCTGGCTTATGTCGCTTAACAGAATACACTCAGGGTCCATCCATGTTGTTGCAAATGGGACGATTTTATCTTTTTTATGGCTGAGTAGTATTCCATTGTGTGTGTGTGTGTGTATATATATATATATATATATATATATATATATATATATATATACCATGTCTTCTTTATCCATTCATCAGTTCATGGGCACTTGGGTTGCTCCCACATCTTGGGAGCAGTAATGCTGCAGTGAACATAAGGGAGCATAAGTCTCTTTGAAGTGTTGATTTCAAGTTCTTTGGATAAATACCCAGTAGTGGGATAGCTGGGTCATGTGATATTTCTATTTTTAATTTTTTGAAAAATCTCCATACTGTTTTCCATAGTGGCTGCACCAGTTTGCATTCCCACCAGCAGTGTATGAGGGTTTCCTTTTCTCCACATCCTCTCCAACATTTGTTATTTTTTGTCTCGGTGATTGTAGCCACTCTAACGGGTGTGAGGTGATATCTCATTGTAGTTTTGATTTGCATTTCCCTAATAATTCGTGATGTTGACCGTCTTTTCATGTGCTCGTTGGCCATTTGTATATCTTCTTTGGAAAAATGTCTGTTCATATCCTCTGCCCATTTTTTGATCTGGTTGTTTGTTTTGTTATTGTTGAGTTGTGTGAGTTCTTTATATATTTTGGAAATTAATCTCTTGTTGGATATAAGATTTGCAAATATTTTCTCCCAGTTGGTGGGTTGTCTTTTCATTTTTTTCCTGGGTTCCTTTGACTTGCAAAAGTTCTTTATTCTGATGTAGTCCTGTTTGTTTATTTTTTCTTTTGTTTCCCTTGACTGAGTAGACATGGTATTCAAAAAGATGCTGCTAAGACTGAGGTCAAAGAATGTACTGCCTATATTTTCTCCTAGGACTTTTATGGTTTCAGGTCTTACATTCAAGTCTTTAATCCATTTTGAGTTAATTTTTGTGTATGGTCTAACATAATGGTCTACTCATTCTTTTGCACGTGACTGTCCAGTTTTCCCAACACCATTTACTGAAGAGACTTTCCTTTCTCCATTGTATGTTGTGGCTTCTTTGTTAAAGATTAGCTGACCGTGGATGTGTGGTTTTATTTCTGGGCTTTCAATTCTGTTCCATTAATCTGTATGTCTGTTTTTGTGCCAGTACCATGCTGTTTTGATACTATAGCTTTGTAGTGTATTTTGAAGTCAGGGATTGTGATCCCTCCAGCTTTGTTCTTTTTTCTCAGGATTACTTTAGCTATTCAGGGTCTTTTGTTGCCGCATATGAATTTTAGGATTCTTTGTTCTATTGCCGTAAAGAATGTCATTGGGATTCTGATTGAGATTGCATTGAATCTGTGGATTGCTTTAGGTAATATGGACATTTGAACTATGTTTATTCTTCCAATCCATGTGCATGGAATATCTTTCCATTTCTTTACATCGTCTTCAATTTCTTTCAATAATGTCTTACAGTTTTCAATGTATAGGTCTTTCACCTCCTTGGTGGAATTTATTCCTAGATATTTTATCCTTTTGTTGCAATTGTAAATGAGATTGCATTCTTGACTTCTCTTTCTACTAGTTCGTTATTAGTGTATAGAAATGCAACTGATTTTTGTAAGTTGATTTTGTACCCTGCAACTTTGCTGTAGATGTTGATTATTTCTAATAGTTTTCTGATGGATTCTTTAGGATTTTCTATATATAGAATCATGTCATCCACAAACAGAGAGAATTTCACTTCTTCCCTTCCCATTTGGATTCTTTTTCTTGCCTAATTGCTCTGGCCAAAACCTCCAGTACTATGTTGAATAGGAGTGGTGAGAGTGGCCACCCTTGTCTTGTTCCTGTTCTCTGAGGGATGGCTTTCAGTTTTTCACCGTTGAGTATGAAGTTGCCTGTGGGTTTGTCATATATGGCCTTTATTATGTTGAGGTACTTTCCTTCTATACCCATTTTGTTGAGAGTTTTTTTCATAAATGGATGTTGGTTCTTGTCAAATGCTTTCTCTGCGTCTATTAAGATGATCATGTGATTTGTACTCCTCATTTTGTGAGTGTGGTGTGTCACACTGGTTGATTTGTGGATGTTGAACCATCCCTGCATTCCTGGTATAAATCCCACTTGATCATGGTGTATGATCCTTTTGATGTATTGCTATATTCAGTTTGCCAATATTTTGTTGAGTATTTTTGCATCTATGTTCATCAGTGATATTGGCCTGTAATTTTCCTTCTTTGTATTGTTCTTGTCTGGTTTTGGTATCAGACTGATGCTAGCCTCATAAAATGAGTGAGGAAGCATTCTGTCTTCTTCAATTTTTTGGAATAGCTTGAGAAGGATAGGTGTTAAATCTTCTTTGAATGTTTGGTAGAATTCTCCAGAGAAGCCATCTGGTCCTGGACTTTTATTTTGGGGGAGGTTTTTGATTACTGTTTCAATCTCTTTACTTGTAATTGGTCTATTCAGATTCTCTATTTCTTCTTGATTCAGTTCTGGGAGGTTGTATGAGTCTAAGAATTTATCCATTTTTTCTAAGTTATTCAATATGTTGGCATATAGTTTTCATAGTATTCTCTTATAATCCTTTCTATTTCTGCAGTATCCATTATAATTTCTCCTCTTTCATTTCTAATTTTGTCTATTTGAGGCTTCTTTTTTTTTCCTAGTGAGTCTGGCTAAGGGTTTGTCAATTTTTTTTATCTTCTCAAAGAACCAGCTCTTAGTTTGATTGATCCTTTCCACTGTTTTGGGGGGTTTTTTGGTCTCTATTTCATTTATTTCTGCTCTAATTTTTATTATTTCTCTCCTTCAGCTGACCTTGGGCTTTGTTTGTTCTTTTCCTAGTTCTGTTAGGTGTAGTTTAAGATTACTTATTTAAGATTTTTGTTTGTTGAGGCGGGCCTGTGTTGCTATGAATTTCCTTCTTAGAACCACTTTTGCTGCATCCCGTAAGAGTTGGTATGATATATTTTCATTTTCATTTGTCTCCATGTATTTTTTTATTTCTCCTTTGATCTCTTCATTGATCCAACGTTTTTTCAGTAGCATGTTGTTTAGTCTCCATATATTTGTGACTTTCCAAACTTTTTTTTTTTGTAGTTGATTTCTATTTTCCTATCATTGTGGTCAGAAAAGATGCTTGATATGATTTCAATCTTCTTAAATTTATTGACACTTGCCTTGCTTCCCAATATACGGTATATCTTTGAGAATGTTCCATGTACACTTGAGAAGAATGTGTATTCAGTTGGTTTTGGATGGAATGTTCTCTCTATATATATCTATTAAGTCCATCTGATTTAGTTTTTCGTTTAAGTCCACTATTTCCTTGTTGACTTTCTGTCTGGATGATCTATCCCTTGATGTAAGTGGGGTGTTGTGGTCCCCTACTATTATTGTGTTGCTGTTAATTTCTCCCTTTAGGTCTGTTAATAGTTGCTTTATATACTTTTTTGCTCCTGTGTTAGGTGCATATATATACATAAGTGTTGCGTCCTCCTGGTGGAGTGTCCCTTTTGTCGTTATATGGTATGCCTCTTTGTTTCTCATTATCTTTTATATCTTGAAGTCTGCTTTGTCTGATATAAGTGTGGCAACACCTGCTTTCTTTTGCTTGCCATTTGCTTGGAATATCATCTTCCATCCCTTCACTCTGAGCCTGTGTTTATCTTTAGAGCTGAGATGTGTTTCCTGGAGGCAGCATATTGTTGGGTCTTGTTTTTTAATCCATCCAGTCACTCTGCGTCTTTTTATTGGGGGAATTCAGTCCATTTACATTTAGAGTGATTATTGACATACGAGGGCTTAATACTGCCATTTTATCTCTTGTTTTCCAGTTGTTCTATAATTCCCTTGTTTCTCTTTGCTTGTATTTCTGATGCAATTTCAGTTTGGTGGTTTTCTGTGATGGTTTTCTCAGTTCTCTTTTTATTTATGATTTGTGTCTCTCCTATGATTTTTTGTTTAGTGGTTACCATGAGGTTTGTATGAAAGATCTCATAGATGACATAGTCCCTTTTCTGATAGTTTCTTATCTGCATTAGTCTAAGTAGGTCTCTTCCCTCTTCCCCATCTAAGGTATTATTGTTCCAAACTATTCTGTTTTGTGTTGTGAGTTTGTGATGAAAATGAAGTGTTTATACTTATTTATGATGCTTTCCTTCCTTTTATCTTTTCTGTTAAAATTAAATATTTGCTAACCTGTTCTGATAGAGAGCTGCAGTTTTCTGGTTTTGTCTGTCTATTTATCCCCTTGCTCAAGGCTTTGTAAACCTTTGCCCTTTTTTTTCAGGTATGAGAGCATCCTTGATCATTTCTTGTATGGGAAGTCTAGTGTCGATGAACTCCCTCAGCTTTTGTTTGTCTGAGAAAGCTTTTACTTCTGCATCATATTTGAAGGATGGTTTTGTTGGATAGAGTATTCTTGGCTGGAAGTTTTTGTCTTTCAGTATTTTGAATATATCATTCCAATCTCTCCTAGCCTGTAAGGTTTCTGCTGAGAAATCCACTGAAAGCCTGATAGGGGTTCCTTTGTAGATTATTCTCTTCTTCCTTGCTGCCCTTAAAATTTTTCCTTTGTCATTTACTTTTTCCAGTTTTACTATGATATGCCTTGGAGAAGGTCTTTTTGTATGTATATAATTAGGAGTTCTGCTAGCTTCATATACTTGTAAGTCCAGTTTTTTCCCCAGTTTTGGGAAGTTCTCTGCTATTGTTTCTTTGAGCAAGCTCTCTGCTCCTTTTTCCCTCTCTTCTTCCTCTCCAATACCTATAATGCTTATATTGCATTTCCTGATTGAGTTGGATATTTCTCAAAGAATTTCTTCTCTTTTTTTAAGTCTTAATTCTCTTTCCTTCTCTACCTGAAGCATTTCTATATTTCTGTCCTCTAAATTACGAATTCTGTCCTCCATAACATCAGCTCTGTTTTTTAAGGTCTCTAGATTTTTTTTTTTAAATCTCGTTCATTGTGTTCTTCATCTCCCCAATATCTGTTTGGTTTTTTTTTAGGGTTTCAATCTCTTTGGTGAAGTATTCCTTCTGCTCATTAATTTTATTCTTGAGTTCACTGAACTTTGTTTCTGAGTTTGCTTGTAATTCATTTCTTTATGACAACTATTTTGAATTATCTGCTATTTCAATTGTAAATTTCTGTGACTTCAGGATTGGTTTCTGGAGAGTTGTCATTTTTCTTCTGCTCTGGAGTGTTAATGTAGTTCTTCATGGTGTTTGATGAAGTGATCCTTTGCCAGCACAGTGGTAGTATCAGGCCACAGATTCCACCTGCAACCACTGCAGCGGGGTGAGAGTGGGCAGGAGCTGTGTTTCCTGACCACACCATGTCTGCTGGAAGTTGTGCCAGCAGGACTTGTCTGCATTTGCCCACTGGCCACAGCCGCTTGGCGGGTCACACATGCACTCACAGGTGCTCTGGTGCAGATCCACTGCCTTGGCCAAGGACAGCTGAGCTGGTGCACAGGGTGGGGGGTGCTTTCTTTTACATGCACTCAGGCCTGCTCTGTGCTCACAGGTGGTTCACTTGGGCTGCTGTGTGTGGAGGGGGGACCCACGCGGTGGCTACGCTGCACCACTCAGGGTGGAGCATTCCCGTGGGCTGGGCTGCAAGTCTGAAAGTGAAGCATTCACATGCAGGCCTGCCTGCCCCGCAGCCTCATCTTATAGTCACACACTGGCTGCTGTGTGAGGACCCTGATCTAGATCCCTACTGCTGTGGATGTGGAGGGGATCCACTCACCTCCTTCCACTGCTTCCCAGAGAGCCAGTACTCCCACCTACAGATGTATGGCTACATGGATCTCTCAGATGTCCTATTGTGGTTTGTAGGGAATCCTCTGTTGGTTAATGAATGACCATTTGGTTGTAACTTAGTGAGGAGAGACTGAGGTAACAGCTAACTCGGCCATGATGCTGACATCACTCTCCAGTGTGTATTTTTCCAGTGTTTTTTCTATGCACACTTTCCTTTAAAGTAGTTGAGATTATACTGTATGTGCAATTTTGTATCCTATTTTTCCCCTCATTTTCTCATTTTATCAGAACTTTCATATACTTAATTTCCAAAGTTTGCTTAATTTCATTAATGTACACTGGTTTTTAACCATCTCCCTATTTTCAAACATTATACTATAAATAACACTTACATGAAAATCTTTGTGCATAAAAGACTGTCCATATTTAGATTTATTTTCTTAACTTTTTTTACTTAGGATGTATCCTGGGAAGTGGATCAAAAGCTGTGAACATTCTTAATATTCATTATACATAATGACAAGTATCACTCCCTCCAATAATGTATTGGAAAAGCTATTTCACAAAGCCTTCACCAATATTGAGTATTATACACTTTATATTCCTGTTAATTTGATAGATTAAATGATAATTTCTGCACTATGCAAGTACAAAATAGTGTGATTGCATTTCTTTGATTTTTGACAAAGTTGAATATTTTTTCTTGTGTGTCAATTATTTTATATTACACATGAACTGTCTGTTCACATCCTTTGCCCAATTTCTCTATTGGAGTCTTAAGGTTTTTTTTAAATTAATTTATAAATATCCTTATATAATACAGATATTGACCCTTTGCTTAGTTTCTGATAATCTATTTTTTCTTCATTTTGTTTTTTACCTTTTAATTTGGTCGTTAATTTTGCATTTTTGAATAGCTGAAAATATTCTTTATGGGGGGAGGGGGTAATGTTTTCTATTACTCTTAAGCTTAGAAGTTCTCCCTACCTCTGGATTTCAAATAATTCACTTATGTTTTCATATAGCCTTTTTTGGCTTGAATTTGTACTATTTTACATGTTAATCTTTCTGGAATTTATATTGGTAAATGATGTAGTATAATATTAAAATTCACTTTTTTCCACAAAATGGTAAATAAATAGTAAGACATAATGAATTCACTAACCTGGCCTTTCCCCTCTTGGATTTATGATCCTTCTTTATCATATAATAAACCCCCATATTTACAGGTTCTCTTTGAAACATCTAGTCTACCTGAGTAATTCTAACCATCTTACTATGTAATATTCAGTCAATTTACCCATTCTCTGGTCCTCTTACAAGAAGAGAAGACATATGGCAGATGATAACCTGGAAAGGCCCCTCTTTGCTCAATTTTACTGAATCCTAATATCACAGGGCGAGAAAAGACTTCCAAAGGTCCATCTCCTGTCTCCAGGCTAAATTCACTCAAACCATCCCACAAGGTACTCACAGTTCAGGAGGACTCACAATCTGTCATCATGGGATATTTTTATTAAACATTATTAAACATTCATATTGTACTGGGGAAGGATCTTTATAAACTTCAATCCAAAACCAGAGTAGGGCCTATTTCCTGAGGATTTATATCCGATAGAAAAAAAAGAGAATATAGGTAAATACAAGAAAGAGAGAAATGGTGACTTATGTTTTAATGGTTTTTGACTAGATCCTTGACCTCATATAGGAAGACAGACAAAAACTTCTTACAAGTTGTTAAAAGTTTTATGCAAAAGATAATTACACAAACAAATGTAAAAATGAAACCATAACAAGTATTATGATGGTATCTCTTATCTGCATTTTGCAAGTTGTTTTGACTGTGACTTCGCCATCAAATACATTTGACATCAGGACCTACAGGACCTAATACTCTAAGCTTTTCTAAGGGTGACATCTGGAGGGTGAGTAGAAGTTAAGTGGGTGAAGAGGGGAAGAATGGTCTAAGCAGAGAAAGCAGTATGAGCAAAGGCCCTGTAGCAGGAGACAGCAAGAGATAGGCAGCATTGTGAAAAAGGCTAACTTGACTGGATCTAAAGAGCAAGGGTGATCATTGTATGAGATAAGGCTGGAAGGTGAGTAGGATACAGACCATGCAAGGCCTCAGAGGCCATAGCAAGGATCAGATTTACGTTTTGAAAAGGTCACTGGCTGAAGAGTGGAAGACAGACAGAAACGGGCTGAGCATGGGTGAAGGGAGACTAGTTAGCTGGCTGTTGCAGTAGTGCCAGTGAGAGGTTATGGCAGCTTGGATGGAGTAGTAAGGTAGGGGTGGAGGGAAATGAATGCAGTCTAGAGACTGCAGGTAGTAATTCCACTAAATACCCACTCTGTGTCATGCGCTGTTCTAGGTCTTGAAGATGCAGCAGAAAACAAAACAGGCTAGGTCCCTGCCCTTAGGGAGATTATGTTCTGGCTGGAGGTTTCTGGTTTGCATAACTGTGTGGACGCTGATGCCATTAACTGAGATGGGGAACACTGGAAGAAGGGTCAGGTTCCATTTCGGACATGCCGAGATTTGGGAACCTTGGAGACACCCAAGAGGACGGTAAACAGACTGTTGGATATATGGGTGTGAAGCTCAGAGGAGAGGTCTGGACTGGAAATATATTTGCTTCATCAGACCATAGAACCAAACCAAGAGATAAGAGAGATACCATTAAGTATCTTTGTTTACATAAAGCTGAGCTGGAAGTTGTATAAGCATTCATCCCAAATGACACCATCCTTATTTACTGGATACTTATAATACAGTGAAAAGTAACATGTATGTGAGTGGGCAGCCAGTACATATTTATACACATGTATATACACACCCACTACATACCTATATACGTGTAATTTGCTTGTACTTACTGGTAAGTTTCCTTGTTTGTATTACTGCTTTTTTCACACATAGCGATCCTAAACTCCTTATTAAATTGTGACAATGTTGGTCAAAGTCTGCTTTATATTAGAACTATTTAAGCATATGTCTACTGTTCATGAACTTCTAAAGTGTAGGACCATGTGTAAATTTCACTGTTTCTGCTAGAGCTCTGCATTCAGTGTATGGAATTAAATTTTCTTCTCCCTAGATGCATTCATTCATTCCATCTATTAGGAGTCCAGATTTGCTTCTGTGCATAGCTTAAGACACACATCACAAACAGCTAAAATTGTATACATAACACAAATAATCATTCCTCAATCACTTTAACTCCTAATTCTATTATCTTGCATGTGTATATATGTATGCATGTGTTTGAATTTATATATATCATCTACTTCTGTACAAAAAGTTCCAGTCATGATTACACTTCTGTTTAGATATGAAAGAGGCCAATATGAGTAGTGTAGTGAGAAAGGGAGTGATCTGGGAATCGATAGGCATAAATCTTGGTTTAGACTGGCTCTGGGACCTTGAGTAAGTCGTTTAATCACTTGCAGCCTCAGTACTCTGCAAGAATGGCATTAAACGATCTCTGCAGTCTCTTCCATCTCTAAAACACTTGGAAATCCAATTTGATGATAAAAATGCCTTTTCAACACTTAGAAGTTTTTCCCTGCCTTCTCTAAGGTGTTTCAGCCAAGGCTTCTGGTTGGAGACATCTAAGTATTTTTTATGGCTACCTTCATCTTTAAAGATTGGGGGAAGAAATGAGTTAAAACTAAAAGCCAAGGTTGGTGCTGAAAGTTACGCAACATCATCTGGTTTGAAAGCGGCCCTAGGAAGGTGTGTTGGAAGGACCATTCTGTTGAGGAAGGGGAATGAGAGCTCCTGCAGCTTGATGATTGCTTAGGTTTGTAACCAGTATAGTAACATGACCATGGTCCTGATTGGATCTGTATAAAAGCTGAGGTCACCATGTGGTGCATTATTCCAATACAGACAGCATCAAAAGGGGAGTCACTCCCAGTGTGAATCATCTGGAAAAGAAGCAGAGTCTCAGATGGAAAATAAAACCAAGAGAGGAGCCTTGGGAACACTGGCAGACGAGGACTTTCCCTCTTTCTGCCTCGGCCTTGCTCTCTTAGCTCCGGACTTGGAAGGGGGATGTGGCTGTATCCTAAGATGGCAGCACTGTCTGGTGGCAGGTTAGAGACCAGGGAAGAGGGGTCCCTCTAATGGAAAATAAGATAAAAAATCTTAAGCTATCATTTGGATGACCTAGTTTCCTTTTATTTTCTGTTTACATTTTGCTTGTCTCCTAGTCTTTTTTATTTCAAAGGTTCAGGCCTTATGAGTTTGGAGCTTTAGAAGCTCTTCAGGGAGTACTGAGGGAGAAGTCATGAGTCCAAATGGCAAAATGGTTAAAGGGGAATCCCAGCCCCCACCCCACCCTAAAGCTTGGTGGTAAGAGCAGCAACTCCAGAAAGATGCCACGGGGAGCTATCAGGAATGCCAGGGGTCAAAAGTTAAGGCAGTGAGGTTCTGTCGCCTGTTTCCCTGAGGAGATCCTCTCTCTACCAGCAGTCTTGGGAGATTCTGGGTATTACAGTCACTAAGGGATGTGGTTATTTTTCTACATTAGCAGAAGGTTCAGCCCATATCAAAACATCTAACCTTTTAGAGTTATGTTTTCCTTTCTAGTTATTTGTACTCTGCCCAGTTTCAAAACAGATTTAAGGCCATTTACAAAACCACATAAATGAAGTTAAACAACACAAATTAGAACACCATGAGGAAGGTGAGGCAGAGGAAAAACAAGGGGAGGGGCATGACAGTGTGCTAAGAGTGACCCGCATGCCATGGAGTCCCAAAGGCACGCTGGACTTTGGTGTGTGGGGCTTTTTAAAACTTGCTGAAGCGGTCAAACCAGTGCTGTGTTTTCATTCCCCAGAATCCTGTCATTGTTGGGGACAAAGCCCAGCGAAACAATCAAATCCGGATTCACAGGATGGAGGGAGACCTCCTCCCTCGTCCAGCACCGTAACCCCCCCAGAAAGCCCGCACTTCACCAGCGAGTTCCCACGTGTGCTTTCCGGAACCAGAGCTCGCTGGATAAAAGCCTGAAATTTAGAAATATGTTTATGGAGATGCTTTCCAAGCTTTTGGTCTATTTTACAGTGAAGTCCAGACTTTCAGAGAGTGTTCTAAGGAAAGGAGGGGTCCCAGGGGCAGGGGGAGCAGGCAGAGCCATTGGAGCCACGGTGAGCTGGGCAGAGGGTGAGTCAGCCTGGCTGGTGCAGGGGTGTGTGACCGCCTCCCAGACAAGCTCCGGGTGGCCACTACCCAGGACTTCACCTGAGCCGCATTCCAGAGACATCTGGGATACCAGCACACGTGGGAAATACACAGGAGAGCAGATCCCAGCCCTCCCCCCTCCCTGGGGCCAGCTGAGGAGTTCTTCAGAGGTCAGGGAAGAGCCCCGTCTCCCACACCCTCCTCGGCTCTGGCAGATGGAAGGGAGAGGGTCCCCAGGTAGAGGTGTCCCGCTTCTCAAGTTAAAAGTTCAGGTTTCTCCTTCTTGGCTCCCGAGTTTGCTAAACAGCACCACCTGCTGTCTCCAAAGTCAGGACACCGGAGAGGGTCAACGTGGGAGCCTTCAGATTCACATTGGGGGGAGCAAGCTTCCTTCCCACAGCACCTTCGAGACTCAGAGGGACGGCAGGACACCCCTGCAGGCCCGCCTTACGCCCTCTCCTCCACAACCCCTGCCTACTCTACCCCAACCCCTCCTCCAACAAAACCCACGGTTCCCAGAGCTTTATGCTAATCCCACCACTGGCCCCACATCAGTGATCCGTCCATCACCAGCTTGCCCTTGACCGAACAGGTCCTGGACCCAAACTCAGTCACTGAGCTTCTGCACTTTCTGGTAGGAAGTGAGCTCCCCGGTAGGAAGGGGTGGTGAGTTGCTCTGGGTCTGGTAGGGTAGACCCCCAAAAGTTCTCATGGAGGACATGGACGTGTTGCCCAGTAAGTTTTTTTTTTTTTAATTGTGGTAAAACACACAAAACATAAAATTTACATTTTTAAGTGTACAGTTCACTAATGTTAACCACTTCACATCCTTGGGCCACCAGTCTCCAGAACTCTTCACCTCAACCCCAGTAACATTTTCAACACCGTTCTGCCCCCGAGTTCTAACCCTCTAGTCCCCACTCAGATCTCGAGTTCTTCTTGATTGCCATACATCTTTTTCACTGAACCATGAATCCTCTTGGAGCTCCTAAAATACACTCCTATCAGCTCAGTCATTTCTAGTCTCCCACAGGCTATCTTTAAACACTGGTGTAGGGGCCGGCCCAGGGGCGCAGCGGTTAAGTGCGCACATTCTGCTTTGGCTGCCCGGGGTTCACCGGCCCGGATCCCGGGTGTGGACATGGCACTGCTTGTCAAGCCATGCTGTGGTAGGCGTCCCACATATAAAGTAGAGGAAGATGGGCACAAATGTTAGCTCAGGGCCAGTCTTCCTCAACAAAAAGAGGAGGATTGGCAGCAGATATTAGCTCAGGGCTAATCTTCCTCAAAAAAAACCCACTGGTGTATTTACTTTTTGTCTCCCCCCTCAGTAAAGCACCTATGATTTCTTTGTTTTGGTACCTCCTGACAAAGGGAAGGCAGGAAAAGAGAAAAGAGTTTAGGTTTGCTTGTTTTTCTGCTGCTGCAGCTCTATGAGCGGCTGCCCAGGGAGGGGCTGAAGAATTGTCCTCTGGGCTGCCTGGTCCCAAGGACGCTCAGGGGGCACTGGACTCCTGACGCCAGGAGGCCTTGAAATTGTATGCAAACCTCGTGTGCACACGGGAAGGTATATTTTTCTAGGGAGACATTCTTTGCCTTTCCTCAGATTCCCAAAGAGGTCCTCGACCCAGAAAAGGCCAAGAGCCGCCAACAGCACCCTTGGAGATTAGCATCCAGAGGGTCATTTATCCAGCTCCTTCCTCAAACAATCTAGACCTGTAAAGCACACGATGCCCAAGAGTATCCCCTCCTGAGATTTGACCACAGTTGTGGACAGAGGGAGGCAGGAAGTCAAAGCGTGCCAAGGACATCACAGAGGGGAAAGTGGCGCAAAGAGCCAGGAGAAAGATTGACGCGCAATCCCGAGGGAAGGGTCATCACCTGCAGACATTCTTGGGAAGCCAGAGACGAGAGGAGTTTACACAGAGGCCTTTCGCAATCCTCTGAGGCCTCAGGTGGCTCCTTGGGTTCTCTCCCAGGGACTTTAGTGACCACAGAACCTTCTGGAAGACTTCTAATAATAATAACTCTTTTTGAGCACTCATTATGCTCTTTACAGACATAATCTTATTCCTCCTCACCACAACCCATGCAAGAGTATTTTCACCCCCATTTTACAGAGGAGAAAACAGAGCCTTACAGGTAATTTTCCCAAGGTCAGACAGATAAATACCGAGCACAGATTTGAACCCACGTCTGCCCCACTCCAAAGCACCTTCTCCTAACCACTAGACTATCCTTATTTTCTAAACTGTAATACAATGGAGAAAAGTTAATTTTTATTAAGTACGGAATACACCCCCCTCCTCCCCACCACCTCCAAGGAAATCTGTTTTCAATGGGGAAATGCTAAATAAGCTGCTCAGGAGTATGTAGGGGGGAGTGACACCCCAAGGGGCACACTGCGGCAACAAGAGGTGCCCTCTGGACTGCCTTCTAGAGGCTGGACTGTGCCTAGTGTGGGGTATAACCTTAGGTCTGAACCGAGCTGCTCAAGGCCTAGAGATTTGAGAGGTTGTAAACAGGTGAGAGGCAGGGGAGGAAAAGGAGGCAGCTGGTAGCCAGCAAGGAACTTTGGGGGAACAGGGAGGTCTAATGGGGATTTGCCTAAGTTTGCCATATGGAGTATATTCACCTCTCCACATCCCCATGGGGGCTTCAGCTCTGAGCGGTGAGATCAGTTTCAGAGCAATGTGATGATGCACTGAGTCTGCCTCAAAGGGAGCATGGAGAAGAGCCAGGACCGCCCATGGGAGGCCTACCCCACATTGTGTTCCAGATTTATTGAGCTCCTGAGTGCCAGACCCTGTCTGCCCACCCAGGAAGACTGCCCTGCAGAGTAGCACCTAAAGCCTCTAAGGGAGAATTCAGGGACCAAAGACCTTCGGTGCCAACCTATACCTTAATAGATTGGGGCTGCTGCAAATAGCACAAATTTCTGCAGAACTGCCCTATCTCAGGCGGCATTTTCTGGCTCTACAGTTCTCTGGAGCAAGGAGTCAATTAATTAATAAACATGCCAGCATAAATATTTGAGAACCTGTTATTTGTCAGTCACAGGCTTAAAGAGACAAATATGTCCCTTGCCCTATTTTACATTAAATTAGCAAAGTCAGAGTATAAAATAAATACAAAGTGTGGCAGGAAGACTAAAGGAAATAAGAAGGGGAGGAAATAAACATGTTTGTGGGAAAGGGGAGGCCTTGCTCTGTAGGATGGTTAGATAAAAGCCTTTCTGAGAGGGAGACATCTAAGCTGAGAGCTGAGACCCACGCAATGTGAAAGAGCTGACCTTGCAAAAAAGAAGAAAGTGTTACCGGCAGAAGAGACAGCATGTGCAAAGGCCCTGAGACAGAAAGACTCCTTTCTATTCAAGAAACTGGAAGAAGACTGGTGTGGCTGGAGTGTGATGAGGGAGCGAGGAATGGCGCTTAAATCTTAAATTGCGGAGAAGGGTGAGCGAGAGGAGCGTGCGAGCACACAATTGGGCAGCCCAGGAAGACCCCAGAGCCCAGATAACATGGAAACCCCGCGCAAAGGCGAGGGCCTGCTGGGGGCGCTCAAGAGCAGTCTCGAGACACCCCCTCCACCCTCGCCGCTACCCCCGTGCCGCTGCGGTTCGCCCTCTGGTCCCTCTCCGGGGCGGGAGCCCCAACCCCAGCCCAGGACCCCAGGCTGATGGCTAGGTCGAGAACGCCTCTCTTCCACCCCTGGCCCCTCGCTCGGGGCAGGCCGGTCGTGGGCCCATAGCCCCGCGCCCGTGGTCGGGAGCGCGGCCGCGGGTAGCGCCCCTGGTCTCCGCGGTCCGCGACGTCCGGGATGCTGTGCGCTTGCCCCGCCGCAGAACCCCATCCTCGACATCCCTCAGCCGAAACTGGGGCGTCCTCCCGACCCAAGGTCCCCCCGACTCACCGAGGGTTTGGGGCCGAGCCTTGGGCCGTCTCCGCCTGCGGAGAGCGGGAACGGGGGTCCCGGGCTGGAAGAAGCGCCCCGGCACTGGGCTTCCTCGTGGTGCGCCCGCAGCCTCCTGCCGAGCTGGGCAGGGCTCATCCTCCCGCCGCCCTTTCTCTTTTACTGCTGGGTCTTGCTGGGACCCACAGCCGTGCAGAAGGGGAGAAGGCAGCCCAAGAACGCTGGGCAAAGCTCAGTGCGCGCACCCGGCGGGAGACGCGGGCACGCAGGTCCTTGGGATCCTCTGGAACCCTCTGGAATCCCAGGCTGCCCCCGCAGGGAGAACCTCGGAGCTGCCAAGCACCTGCAGAGGCGGATTCGCTTGAAGACCAAGATCCCCGACGGCAAGTCGCGGGGTGTCGATTACTCTACTTTGAATTCCTTCCTCCTCGGCGCCCTCCTCCCCAACACACCCACGGGAGATCCTTGAGGAAGCCCGGGCCAGCCAGTCCACGTGGGCCGGCAGCAGGGCCGGGGAGGGACCTGACTGCCACCAGGAAAGGCGGGGCCGCAGTGTGTGCAGAAACCGCCTGGCGCCCGGGCCGCGGACCCTGGCCTTTCGCAGTCAGGCCGGCCCGCGACTATTCTAGAGCCGCTGGTGGCGCAGAGCGTCCGCTCACAGGGCTTTGCCGTCCTAAGAAGGGCTGTGGGCCAGTCTCTCCCTCCTACCCGGTTCTTTATTTCCTTGTCCGTACCAGCCCCTGTGGGTAAGTCATCCTCCCGCGCAGAGGACAGTATCTGCTCCGAGGGGACGCAGTTCTGCAGCTCTTCGTTCTCCGCAAGCGGTACAGTTGGCTCCAGGCACGGGGACCTTGGAGGCTCCTCCCAGCCCGGGCAGCCACCCTCTGGGCCCTGCTCTGGCTGCTTATTATCTCCTCAGGGTAGGTGCAAGAGCCCTTGGGGGGCAAAAATGAAGGGGTGATGGGAGCAGCCTGGATGGAAGAAGGCAGCACCCGTAGCAGAGGTCAAGGCACCAAGCGCGTGGACCTCTGCACACCTTAACAACTGTGTGACCTGGGCTAGGCAGGTTATGGATGTTCGCCAAGACTCTATAATCAAGGATGATCGTAATAATAATAACCTACCTCTTTGAACTGTTCTGAGGATTAAATGAGATGATGGACGTAAAGTCCATTAGAACGGTACAGCTCCAGACAAGCGTTCAACAACCGTTCGCTACAATAGTAGTGGTCATTGTTACAGTCTGGACTCCTCGGAAGAGCCAGATGCATTTACTGACAATTTACTCAACCTAAGCCCTCATGTTTCCAGTGTCCAAGGCTGGGTTGCAAAGGAAGACAAGCCCCTAAGAACAAAAAGTGAAAATGTGTTGATTCCAGCCCGTTGACTGCACTCCAGTATGAAGTCCAAATGGGAAAATTGCCCACCTCCTACCATTCTTAACAAATCACCTATTTCCAGTCTTTCACGTTATCCTCCGCTCACACACATGCAATTTTGTATTCTTCTTTTATTTATTATATAAGTATTTCCCTGGTTGCTACCTGGTTTTAATAACTATCGTTTTAATGAATGCATACTACTCCACTAAATTGATGTGGTTACTTAACCATACCCTTATTGTTGGATTCTTAAGATGTTTACAATTTTTCACTAGATAATGCTGAAATGTAATCTTCGTTAATAAAACTTTTAAAATTAAAGTTAAAAAAATTTTAATATTTTTTCCTTTGAAGTTTCTTTCCCCAAAAGCTATGCAAATCTAGTCACTGAGAATCACCTAATACATATTTTTTTAAATAAAAGTAGTTTTTTATGTGAAAGTAATAAAAAAATGGATAAAAGAGGAATGTTATTCATAGTCTCATCATCTAGAAATGTCTTAGAAGCATATCTTTTCAGACTTTTCTAAATATAAATGTAAATATATGTTAATTTTTAATATAATTTGCTTACAAAAATGGAGTCCTCTGACACATACTGTTTTGTAACCTATTTTTCTGGAAGGCATCATAAATATGATGATAATAGCTGACTCTTAATATGGTGCTTACTGTGTACCAGGTCCTATCCTAGACTGTTTTCATTATATTAACTCATTCAATCTTCATGAGAGCTCTATGAGATAGCACCTGATTGATAGCCCCATTTGACAGATAAGAAGTTAAATACTAGAATAGATAAGTGACTTGCCAAAGGTCACACAAGTAAGAAGTGGCAGGGTCCACGTACTTAACTCCACTATATGCTTCTGCCTCGCTTGATAGGTCATTAAACTGATATTTATCTTCTCGTTCTTAATGGCTACATAGTATTCAGAGGAATAGATATATTATAACTTATTCAGGCAATCCTCTCAACATTTAGTCAGATTCCAATTTTTTTTATAATAAACGTATTTGTATGCACATTCTTGTGCACTTGTTTGTTTCCTCAGGATAAACTCTGAGAAATGGAATTGCTGGATCAAAGAGTAATCTTGCAGGGTGGCAAGGAGAAACCTCCCTCTTCAGAGCATGTACGGATAGTAGGACCTCTGCTTAAGAAGAGAGCCAATAGTCCTCCTTCCTTATGAGCTCTTCTTCCACTCCACCTGGCCACCCACTCACATGGTCACGCCCAAGTGGTTAGCATTACCAGAAAATACACCATTACTGAAATATTGATTTCACACTTCCTGCCCGCAGACCATCACCTTCTACACTGCTCTCATTGCTAGACCTCTAATTTACTGGGGCCCATGACTTTTTCACTTTTTATCACTCCTCTCATGTCTTTTTTTTTTTTTTTTTTTTTTGAGGAAGATTAGCCCTGAGCTAAAATCTGCTGCCAATCCTCCTCTTTTTGCTGAGGAAGGCTGGCCCTGAGCTAACATCCGTGCCCATCTTCCTCTAGTTTATATGTGGGATGCCTACCACAGCATGGCTTGCCAAGCAGTGCCATGTCCGCACCTGGGATCCGAACCGCCGAACCCCAGGCTGTCGAAGTGGAACATGTGAACTTAACCACTGCGCCACTGGGCCAGCCCCACTCTCATATCTTTTTTTAAAGATGAGGTATAATTGACATAACGAGAAACTGCACATATTTAAAGTGTGCAATTTGATAAACTTAGACATGTGTATACACCTGTGAAATTGTCACCACAATCAAGATAGTGACCATGCCTACCACCTCCTGTGTCCTGTGACACAGTTCCCTGTGTCTATTGGTAATCCCTCCCTCTCAGGCAACCACTGATCTTCTTGTCATCACAGAGTAGTTTGCATTTGCTAGAATACTAGACAAATGGAATCAGATAGTATGCACTCTTTTTTGTCTAGCTTCTTTTATTCAGCATAATTATTTTGAGAGTCATTCCTGTTGTACGTATCAACAGTTCATCTTTCTTGCTGAGTAGTGTACCACTGTGTAGATAGACCACAATTTGTTAATGCATTCAAATCCTTTCACTTGTTGATGGACATTTGGGTTGTGTCTAGTTATTGGCTGTTACAAATAAAACTGCTATGGCTGTAATTAACAAGACAGGAAACAACAGGTGTTGGACAGGATGTGGAGAGAAGGGAACCCTTGTACACTGCTAGTGGGAGTGCCAACTGGTACAGCCACTATGGGAAGCAGTATGAGATTCCTCAGAAAATTAAGAATAGATCTACCATATGATCCAGCTATCCCACTGCTGGGTATTTATCCAAAGAACTTGAAAACGCAAAGGCATAAAGATACTTGCACCCCTATGTTCATCGCAGCATTATACACCATAGCCAAGACTTGGAAGCAACTTAGGTGCCCATCAAGGGACGAATGGATAAAGAAGATGTGGTATTTATACACAATGGAACACTACTCAGCTATAAGAAATGATGAAATCTGGCCACTTGTGACAACATGGATGGACCTTGAGGGTATTATGCTGAGTGAAATAAGTCAGAGGGAGAAAGTCAAATACCATATGATCTCACTCATAAGTAGAAGATAAAAACAATGACAAACAAACACATAGCAATGGAGATTGGATTGGTGGTTACCATAGGGGAAGGCGGGGGAGAGCAAAAAGGGTGATTAGGCTCACATGTGAGGGGATGGACTATAATTAATTTTTGGGTGGTGAACATGATGTAATCTACACAGAATTCGAAATATATTACAATGTACATCTGAAAGCTATATAATGTTATAATCCAATGTTACTGCAATTAAAAAAGAAAAAGAAAAAGAAAAGAAAAAATAAAACTGCTATGAACATTCATGCACAGGATTTTATATGGACATACATTTCCTTTTCTCTAAGGCAAATACCTTGTAGTGGAATAGCTGGATCGTATGGTAAGTGTGTGTTTAACTGTTTAAATTGCCAAGTGTTTTCCACAGTGGTGGTGTCATCTTACATTCCTAGCAGCAGTGTATGAGAGTTTCAGCTCCCCCACATCCTCACAGACACTTAGTATGGTCAGTCTTTTCATTTGCATTTCCTTATTGACTACTTACGTTGAGTGTCTTTTCATGTGCTTTTTTGCCATTTGTATATCTTTTTATTGAAGAAGTATCTGTTCACATCTTTTGTCCTTTTAAAAAATTTTGTTCTTTTCTTATTAGTTTTTAATAGAAAGTCCTTTAGTAGATACAAGTCCTTTATAAAATATCTGATATGCAAATTTTTTTTCTCAGTCTGTGGCTTGTCTTTTCATTCTCTGAACAATGACTTCAAACAGAAATGTTTAATTTTGACGAATTCGAATTTATCTATTTTATCTTTTATGGGTCATGCTTTGATGTCGTATCTAAGAACTCTGCCTAACCCAAAGTCACAAAGATTTTTTCCTGTGCTTTCTGCTAGAAGTTTTATAGTTTTACATTTTACATTTAGGCCTGTGATTCATTTTGAGTTAAATTTTACGTATGGTGCAAGGTATAGGTTGCAGTTCTTTTCTTTTTCTTTCTTTCTTTTTGTTTTTGCATTTAGATATTCAAGTTTTACAGCACAATTTGTTGCATTGCCTTTACATCTTTGTCAAAAATCAGTTATCCATATATATATATATATATATTTTATTTCTGAATACTCTATTCTGGTCTACCTTTACACCAATATTACACCATTTGATTACCATAGCTTTATAAGACCTGAAGCCTGGGCCGGGGCACCAAAGCCCTTGTATTTCATGTAAGCCACTAGTAGGAAAGGTCCCAGGCAATGGTTTCGCTTTGGTCGTTCAATGCTTTCTCACCTACATAATCTGAAAGTTACTAGTATTGTTTTCTCGGGCTCAGGAGGTCAGGGAGAATCTGGCTGAATAAATTCTATCCTCGGCTAATGCACCTTTAAAAATGGTTAAAACATGCCACAACTAGAAGGACCCACAACTAAAACATACAATTATGTGCTGGGGGGATTTGGGGAGAAAAAAGCAGAAAGAAAAAAAAAAGCAGAAGAAGATTGGCAACAGTTGTTAGCTCAGGTGCCAATTAAAAAAAAAAAAAGGTTAAAACATACCACCCACAAGCACAAAGTGTTCCTCTAGAGTTCTTCTGACATTGAGGCCAGAAGCCCTTAGAACCTGGGGACAAAGGAGTCTTCAGAAGACCTGAGAGAAGAGCTTGCATCTGTGGATAAACACAGGGACACAAGATAAATCCATCTCTAAACACCAGGAAATCAAAGGAGATGGCTCCACTTGCTCCATGAACTTGCTCGTGACCCTCCTCGTTTATGAGACCTCTAGACAGAAGTTCTGCTTCCTCTCATCAGAATTAGAATCTACGGGAAAGAGACTATTTATGTTCCTGGCGGGAGCCCACTAGCCTTGGCAGACAGGTTTTGCCGTCTTAAGCCCGACCCCATGAGACTGATCACTTCTCTGCAATCTTCAGGGAATGTGAGGAAGCTGAAAATGGACTTGCCTACACCCTTGTGCTAAACCCAGCTCTGCACCTAATTTAATTGTGGGAATCAGGAGTCTCCAAGGTTGAACGACTCATTAGGAGGACTCGTAGGACCCAGAAAAGCTGTTGTTCCCGTGGTTAAAGTTCATTACAGTCAAAGGATACAGACTGAAGTCAGCAAAGGAAAAAAGCACATAAGATGGAGTCCAGGAGAAACCAGACACAGGCTTCCGGTTGCCCTCTCACAGCTGAATTGCACAGACAGCACTCAGTTCTCTCAGCACTAATGTGTGACGACATGTGTAAAGTGTTGCCAACCAGGGACACCAAAGTTTTCACTGGGGGTCAGTCACAGAGGCATACAGTGCACATGTAACTGACCTTCACTACTCAGTGGCCAGCCACAGAGGTCACACATGTCTCGGGGTCTCAGGCAGACAAAACCTCCCTTATCAGGCAGCCTACTCCAAGGGCTCAGAGGTCATCTCCCCTCCCAGGTCAGGGGCCAGTCCTGAAGACCTTTGGAAGGTTGACTTTGGACAACCAAGTTCTGCTGAGTTAACCTTTTATTGACACTCATCTAGCGTGTATTACCTGTCACCTTTTCGTGTGAACTACATCTTCACCATGTAAGTCATGTCTCCGCAGCTGGGGTGGAGCCCACCATAAGAGGAGCAGCTCTCTTAGAGCTTTCAGTAGCCTGGGGGCTTGCTGAGTTCCATGTATATGTAGATATCCAATAAATATTCATATTTTATTATCAGGCCAGTGACCCTTGTTCAGGTCGTTCTCTGACCTGGGTTATCTTTTCCAGCTCCCTTCTACCTGTTATCCCAGTCTTAGCAATCCATCAATATCCAAGCCTCATGAGATCTTTCCCAACTGTTCTGGCACACATTAGGGTATTTCTGTTCTCAATTCCTGACATATTTACTGCCTATATACTCTATGTGACTTTTTATTACATTTGGCTTTGAAATGATACTTATCTGTTTTATGGGAGTATCTCCCAACTAGACTGTAAACTTCTGGAGAAAGAGGACTAGATTGTACCTGTTTTTTGCATTCCCTTTGATGCCCTGACACGATGGTTTGAATGTTTGTGGCCTCTCAAAATGTGTACGTTGAAACCGAATCCCCAGTGTGATAGTATTTGGACGTGGCTAGGTCGTGAAGGTGGAGCCGTCGTGAGTGGATTAGTGCCCTTTAAAAGAATCCCCAGAGAGATCCCTTGCTCCTTCTACCACGTGAGGTTACAGCTAGAAGGTGCTGTTTATGAACCAGGAGGTGGGCCTTCACCAGACATTGAATCTGTTGACATCTTGATCTTGGAATTCTCAGCCTCTAGAACTGCAGGAAATAAATGTCTGTTGTTTATAAGCCACTGACAAATAAAAATGGCAAGCAATAGGATATATTGGAGAATATGAGGAAGCCATTCGGTATAAACCTAATTCGGCCTGACCTTGTCTTTCCAAAAGGGCCTGACCGTGGCTGTTGAGCATCCATTGTATATCTGCTTTAGAGATTCCCTATGGCAAGAGGAAAGGCCCTTGAGATAAAGGTGCAACCTCCCTCCCCCTCCCAACTTTGGCGGCTGTGTCCATCAAGTGCTGTGCTGACAGGGCAATCTTGCGACTATTGTGGGAGGGACATTTCAATCATATGTAAAGCACCCTCTTTGGGGGTATATAACCATTCTGTACACCTCATTTCTTTGGTGCCCTTTCTTCCTTCGGGAAGAAAGGCCCCGGGCCATGGTCCTCAGATTTCAGCTCAGAATAAACTCACCCAAATTTTCATTTACAGATTGGTTATGGATTATTTTCGTCGACACCACCCAGTCTATGGTATTTTGTTATAGAAGCCCAAACAGACTAGGACCCCAGATCAGGGCCTCACCATAGTAGATGCTTAGCAAATATGAGATGGTCAGGGAAGGTAAAAATTCCCTTCTTCTTTGGGCCTTTTTTCCCCTCTTTGCTGAGGCCAAACCAATGCTTCTTAAATAGATGGAGAGAAATAGTGCTTTTCAGAGAAATGACAATAGCAATGAATAATCAGCACAAATTTTTTGCAGAGACTAAAGCTTTTATTCCAAGGAGTCATTTACTTTCTGAAGATTCTCTGAGTCCATTGTGAAGAGGACAGCCTCATTGATGCTCTGAGTGATGTAATCTATGTTATAGGCATTGATACAGGTGAAGTTGATACGACCGTTCTTGGGGACGTAAATATGCTTTTTCTTGACCAGGTATTCCACTTGTTGGGCTGGTAATAATCATCACAGGGTCTCAGATCCTGGGGTGGCCACCTCTAACTCCCCTCTAGCCCAGGGTGGATTATAGCGGATAGGAAGTGTCAGCATTTCTGGGGATCCAGAAAGGTCTTTAAGGCAGCTGCACTTTCCTCAGGGAAGAATCAAAATCTGGGGTGAAGCTAGGGACTGGTCACCTAGTCAGTGAAGTTTAATGCTCAAATACAAGCCCAAGGTCAGAAAGGGTGGAGCTACCCCCTCCTAGACACTTACAGCTGAGTCCAAGATAGCTATGGGTCCCATTCTGGTGGGTGATGTGATCCCAGGAGCCAGGAGTCCCCAGGAGCCTGAGCTTCTCCTTCACCTTTTCCTTGATCATCATGATGTTCTCTGCAACCTCTTTCAGACTCTGCTTCCTGCCAAAGGAATGACAGCAAGAAAGTAGAGTGTGAGCTCCAGTCTGTCCTGTCTCTCCCGCCCCCACCCCCAACAACATCCTCATTGTCCTTCCACCTTCTTCCCTTCAAAAGCCCCCAACCAGGGTGCCTGAGGGCAAGCCCGTGCAGCCAGGGACCTCGATGGTTATGAATGGGTGAATGGGAGGGGGACTTCAGCCCATACACATTTAAGCAAGCCAAGCAGGCTCTTAGGCAGATTGTGCCAGAGCCCTTGATGCTTCCTAATCTCGTCCTGCAATCTGGAAGTGTTCAAATAATTCATTGGCCTGTATCCAAAAAGAACATCCTATTACCAACTTCCCCAAGGTATGGCAGCCTTTGGCATAGGCACTGCCACTGTACACAGTGGGTCCTCAGTAAATGTTGATGAACGAATGGAGTAAAGAGGCGGCACGGGCAGGAAGAGAAGCACCCAGTTGAATCCTGTCAATGAGCAAGTCTATAGGTATCCAGAGGCTCTGCCCATCCTTTCCCGCCCCCACCCTTTGCCCTTACCATTCTCCCTGCAAAGCAGGGTTACAGAGGATGGAGGTGATAATGCGAGCACCCGTGGTAGGAGGGTTCAACCACAGGGCCCGGGCGAAGTTCATCAGCTGGGAGAGGACACACAGCAGAAGCTCGTTGTTGAGTGCCACCACGACTAGGATCCCTACTCCTTCATCTACAGTTTGGGGACAGACAGGCTCATTCTCAGTCTCATCCTCGTTTACCAAGACGTTCCTCTATGACTCTGCCTCCACCATTGCAGAAGAGAGGATTGAACTATGGGGCCCTCACCCCAGCCCAGCCAAGCTGCTATCCAGACCCCAGGAAGTTGCCAGAGGCTCTCCTTGCAGAAAAAGTAGCCATAAGTAAGAGTCTTAAAGGTGGAAGAAACTTAAAAGATCACTAATTCCTACCCCCTCATCTTATAGTTGAGGAAACAGAGGCCTAAGGGGGAGAAATGACTTAACCAGAGTCAGTTTTAGTAGCTAGTTCTAGTAGCTGAGCTGAGATGACACCACAGAACCTGACTTCTAGCACAACGCTCTTCCCTTCTGCCTCCACGGTGCTCTGACGGGACGCCTCAGCTCCCAGAGGGCAGGAGATGTCAGACACATTGTTTGTGCCATGGTGTGTGGTACCACTTCAGCACCAGGCCCTCCCTTTGCCTTCTGCCCATACCATACCGTAAATGCCAAAATTCTTGGACAGAGACTGGCTGCAGAAGAACTCAAAGCCTTGAGACACAAAATATTCTAAGAATCTAGTATCTTCTTCCAGGTCACCCGTGGATAAACCTTGATAGGGAATGTCAAAAAATGGGAATATCTGCTTGCTCTGTAGGAGAAAGGAGAATGGAAAAAGGATAAGACTGGGAAGCGAAAGGAGATGGTCAGAGGGGGGTAAGTCAGGCAGGAGGTCAGGCTCACCTTCATGGTGGCCATGAACTTTGCCCACTGACTTGGTGTCAACTTGCAGTTGCCAATGTTCCCGATCACAAAGACACAGCCACGTGGGGCCTGCTGCAGGTAGAGACTGTCTCATCAGTCACTTCCCCTACCAAGTGGTAGTGGTACCAAGGTATTTGGAGGAGATGTGATCCTTCTAGTTGGTTCCTACTAAAGGGCTAGGTAAATCCAAGGCTAGAAAAGACCTTGGATGACTGGGACGGGGGGGTGTGTTGGGGAGGTAGGGAAAATAAAACTTTAAATTGGGTCTGGGGAGTATTTTCTGAGCTGGGCCCCTCTACCTCCGCCACACTGAGGAGCATGTTGGGGTCTAGGCACAGCTGCGTGGAGTCCCAGAAGGAGTATTCATAAACTGTAAAGCCCATGTCCTGGAAAATAAGTCCGTGCGGTTCTGTGGAAACACAGCCCCCCAGCAGTTGGTAAACGGGGAATGGAGAGATGGAGGCAGACGCCCCAGAGAAGGGGCGTGAGGGTCACTGGTTGAAGGCGGGACAATAAGAGGAAAGGGACAAGCACACCTTGGCTTGTCCACCATTTTTCTCACGACGGAGAATGAGGACAACAGTGAAGATTGCTAGTGGGGTGGGAATCAGCAACAAGAGACAGGGATCTTCTGTCCTCCTCAGCTCACAGAACACTCACCTTTTTGAGAAGAAATGATGTAAACTACTTGAGAATCTCGACGCCAAGTTTTGAGGAACTGGGCCCCAAGTTGGAAGGCACCACTGTCACCAACAGTGTGCACACCCCCTCCCTATTAGCAAAAAACAAAACAGAAATTTAAAAGAGTCACGGTGATACTAGGACCACCTGCGATCCAGACCGTTCCCTCCCTGAGAGAGCCTGCACATCAACCATGTGGGTTGGTGCCAAGAGCACAGGCTTTGGGTTCTGAGCCCAGCTCTGCCCCTCAGTGACTAAAGCTTTGGACTCTCTGAGCCTCAGGTGTCTCCTTTGTCAATGCCAGGGACCCTGCAAGGTCCCTTTCAGGTTTAAGATCGTGCACGCTCTGGTCCCCATCCCTGTGTCTGGGTAAGTGCGGGAGGGCCCTTCTTCTCACCCTGTTCTCCACGATGACTTGGCTGTGCTTTCCAAAGAGGAGTTCCAAGGAGGCCTGGATGAACGATTTCATGCCCATCACCGGTATGTACTCATAGTTCAAGGAGGGATCCTCCGCGATCTGTAGTCGGATCTTGTGCACCACGGAAGAAACCCAGGGTTGGCCCTTCTTGGTCATGCAGACTGTGAGGGAACCGCAGAGGGAGCTCTGGAGGCCTGGCCTCGGGGTCTCCAAGGCTGGGCTCCACAGACAGCCCGCAGACAATTCATCTGTCCTGCCTTTCTTGGGGCTTTGGAAAGTCACCTAGGAAAAGACAACTTTCCCTTTCTTTCCCCTTTATAAAAACAACGTGCTGTTAGTGAATGCGTATAATTTTTGTCTTTAAAAAAACGACGACGACTAAAACCTATGCCATTTTAAAGGGTAAAAATGACATACAACGTGGGAGTTATGGCTACATGAGACTAAACAAAGGTAACGCTGACTTTCACAGCGGCAAGGGCTGGCTGCACAGAAGTGTCAATTTGGGGAACCATTCTTGGTTCAGGAACCGGGGAGACAGAGGGGAGAAGGAAGAGGCTGAAGAAAGTGCAATGCCCATGCTGGGCCAAAGCGTGGAGCTGGGGGAGAGGACACAGCTCTTAGCATTCCCTGGAAGCCGCCAGAGAATGGCAGGGGCACGGAACGATCGGAGGATTTTCCGCTCTTTTCCCCACTGGGCAACTCTGCTAACAGGAACAGACCTGTCCACTTGCAGAGGCTCAGGCTAGCTCCCGATTCCTCTGTGGCAGTAGAATTCTGCCCTCCTAGAGGCAATTCTGATCCATCAAGTCACAGACTCGGCAACTACTAGGCGTCTACCTTTATAGGCCAGGAACATCTTGTTGGGGCAGTCGTCTTTTTTGTAGGTCTTTAACAAGCTGCCTTCTAGCTTCTGGGCTAGGGGCACATCCATGAACACTGAAAGGGTGGACATCACTGAGATGAACGTAGAGCCAAGACTATGACTCCGCTCTGTGTTCCTCCCCGCTCCTGCCCGCGAGCCCTCCTCCAAGCCGGGACCACACAGGCCTGCCCCTTCCCGGAACCCTCGCAGCTCCAAGGCCCAGAGGCTCTGGACAACTTGTCTCCAGAGCAACAGAGTCCCACACCTCCGTCTCCACGGGGATATTCCATGGCCCCAGAGGAGAATCCCCTGAGAGAGTGGGCTGGGGGAGGGGGAAGGAGGACCTGGTGCTCCAGGCACTTCTCCCTGACTCACTGCCTTCTCTTCTCCAGCCCCAAGTCGCCCAATCCAAAATAACAAGTCAGCCCCTCAGGAGAGAGGGCAAGGCAGGCAGCCAATGAGCCAGGTGAGGGCTGCTCCTGCAGAAGGGAAAGCCCCAGACCCAGCGTTAATGCAGGCCCAGGGACATGTTTACCAAGCTTCTGCTTTCATTTTGGTAAGGGCTCCAGACTTTAAAAGGAATAGAAAGAAAGCACTGTTCTCTTCCACAGATATTTTCATTGAAGAGTCTTATATTTAGAAACAGTATAATTTGCAACTTGGTAAACTAGTCCTATTTCTCTCGGTTATCTGGAGTCAAGACCTCTTCATTTGTTAACTGTTTAGTGGTGGCCCAGCAGCACGGGTAGGAGGCAGAGGTCAAGGGCAGAAAGAGCCTCTGTAGGATCAGTCTTGCATTTTGCTTTCTTTTTCTTTTCGTCTTTAAAAATAACTTTGTAAATGATTGATGTAGACACTGTTGGTGTCCCACCAAGACGCCCTTTACCAGCCCTGCAGGTGGATAAGGCTTACCTTCCTGAGCTACCTTCTCTGGAGAATTGCCCTTGGCTGATGGCGCTACCTCACCTGGAAACCACCCGGAAGGTCACACCCCCACCAATAAGGGTGGCCAGTGACTGCCTGATCTAGGCATACAAAAGGCCAAGCCCCTTGTCCTGGGGTATCTCTGGGGCTCCATTTGCACTCCAGGGCCCACCCCCAAATCAGGCCAAGGCTAGACTTGACCTGGAACCACATCCTTGCAAGGCTCCTCCCCCTTCCCAGTCCTGCTTCCCTCAGTCCCTGGCAGGTTCCTCCTACAGGGCCCTCCCTCTGCAAACCACGTGCCCCAAATTCCTGTCTCAGGCTGCCCTTCCAGGGAGCCTGCCTTGAGACAAGTGATTAGGAAAGTCATCCCTATTATTGTAGAAAACCTCAAAACTTCAAAAAAAACTATAATTTTCCTACGATTTCCTACGATCAATCCATAACCAGTGAACATTTTAGTGTATCTCCCTCCAGTTTCTTTTCCATGATGTTTATATTTTAAGATACTCTGTGTCCAAATTTACATGTCATTTTCATCACACTTTCTTCACATTTTAGTTGTGAGAATTTTAACCTGTGTGCCAATGAGAACTTTTTATGTTACAAGTAATAAAAAACCCAAGTCAAACTGGCTGGAGAAAGAGAGAGCATTTATTGGCTCTATAACTGGGCAGGCCAGGGTACATCTGATTTCAGTCGCAGTTCAGTCCAGAGTGTCACATTGTCATCAGGGTTCCAGCTTTGTTCTCTGTGGTTCCCTTCACTCTGCTCTTCTGAAAGTTTCAGATTTGTTCTCTGGCTGACTCTGAGCACAGGAGCAAAAGCCAATGCAGCAGATGCACAAAATGGTACATATTTGAGGAATTTATGTCGCAGCTTTATTTGCAAAAAAGCTAAATGCCAATTACTGAAGGAGTGTTTAAAATAATAATGCACTATCGATGTAAGGGAATTCTATGCAGCTGTTAAAGGCAGCCCTATGTGTACAGCTGTGGAAAAATCTCCAAGATACATCATTAAGTAAAAACAAGGTAGGTACAGAATAGAGAGCAAAGTGGAGCAGATTTCAGGGGAAATAAAAGATACATTTGCATGTATATGCATAGCAAATTTCTGGAAGGATCCATGACAAGAAGCAGGCGACTGTGATTAGCTCTGGAAAGTCGAACTGGGTGGTCAGTGGACAAGGACAGAAAAGAGGGCTGACTTGCTTTTCACTGTATACCACTTTGTACCTTGGAAAGGTTAAACCACGTGCATAGATTTCTCATTCAAAAAGTATTTATGTTTTGAAACAATGGCTGCAGCCTTTCCAGACATCACACCCTTACTATCCAGAGGAAGAGAGAACGGCTCTCCTCTTAGCTCCCTGGAAGGTTGAGGAAGTTTCTATCCCTGAAGCCCCCAGCCTCCTTTCTCCCTCCTCTGGGCTGCAGTGAGTCACTGGCCCACCCGTGACCTTACAGCTGACCTTACAGGTGACCTTACAGCCGTGACCCACAGCTGAGGATGGGATACCCCGGTGAGTTTAAACCAACACCTAGAGCTGAGTGTGGTGTCAACCCCTCCCAAACTGCACAGCTGGGAATGGACAGAAGGGTTCCCTAAAAGAGATCCCAAGCATTGCTAGAAATGGGAGAGGGGAGAAAGGATGCTGGAAGGCAGTCAGCAAGTATTCACCGCATCATCCATTCCAAAGTCTTCAAAACTATTTTTAAACGCTATTTTTTATGTTTGTTGGCCTTGCACTTCCAAGCCCGTTAAACACCCAGGGGCCCCATTGCTGTCTCAGCAGCAGTGGGAAGCAGGGAAGGCTCTTCTCTGACTACCCCAGGCTACGTAGTGACAGCAGGTGGGGAGTAATGGAGGGGTGGCTGGCTTGTGCCAGAGGCTCTCCCTGGGAGCCTGCCAGCCAATAGGTGGGGATGCAGGGTTTGTGGCCCCAAGTTCCCATCTCTCACCAGCCCAGGTACAAAGATGGTTATATGAACTAGAATAACTCGTCCTTTGCTATACGGTAAAGGATCACTAGCCTGTCTCAGTCTTCCCCCATTGTTTCTGGCCATTCCTGGGGAGTTCTTGCATGACTTTTGGGATAACACTCTCATGCTCATCCAGTCCTGGCCCTCTTACTGACATCTGTTTCTTAGGATGTCACCTGGGTTCAGCATTTCTCCACTGCCGCAGGTACTGGCAACCACCCTGACAACCACATGACATCTGTGTGGATGCCAAAGTTACGTTCTCCTGAAGCCCCAGAGGCACAAACTCCTGCCTACCAAAGCAGCCAGCACACGCCTGTGACCCTCCACGTCTCCTGAAGGTAGTTCCTTGAGCTCTCCCCTGCCTCCCTTCTTGGCCCCAGCACTCAGACACGAGACCCACCCCCCTAACTGGAGCCTCATGGTGTAGTGGACAGAGGCAGTGGGCCTGGCTTTCCCTCTCAGCTCTTCCCCTTAGCACCTATATGGTCTTAGGGGAGTCATTTAAAACCTCTCCACTTCAGTGTACGCAGTTTTAAATGGGGATCACAAACCTTACAGAACTGTGTGAGGTTTACAGAAATGGGCAGGTCCCTCAGCCTCCTGTAAAGAGACAGAAATCACAAAATTGAGATCCAAATGCAAGAAGTTTTGACTATAGAGTTTACAGTATAGGACAGTTGGGAGGCCTCCTGAAATAAAACTGACATTTGAACAAACTGGAGTTTTAAGGTTTTTTTCCCAGACGGTTGAAGCCCACAAACAATCTCCAGGTTCTGATAACCATACTCACAGAAGCTGGCGGCTAAGGTGGAACGGCCCCCACAGGGCAATCCTCCCATAGCCCCTCTCAGGCTTAGCCAAGGAGGACAAGGGGTAAGGGAAATTCCTAAGGGGAGGTTATCAGCTGACCCGAAGAGCTCATTCCTTTGTTAGGAATGTGAATCAAAAAGCGGTTGCATCTTACGTCCGTGCCCACACAGACGCGGCATGTGCTCTGGACCAGTGACCACTGTGTGTCGCTCCACTTCCCCGCCTTTCTAAATGGGGGCCTTTATAGCAGTTTTCCTCCCAGCATTGAACAGTGGGTGCATGGGGAGTGGTTAAATTTGTTTTTAGTCCATAAGCTGCAGTATCATGAGCAGCCACTTTCAGATGAAGAAAATGCACCTCACCCAGAGATCCTAAACTCTGAGCTGGATGTTGGATGTGACTTTGGGTTGTTCCCTTGGGGGAGGAGAGAGTGAGTTGTTAGTTGCATGTAGAAAAATTGCATTAGGTTAGGTGGAACCATTCTTGGAATTACATGTTTGAGAAAAAGAGAATGGGCCGATGAGCAGCCACAGGTGGAAGGTGTTGGTTTTTCACTAAGTCTGCCCAGACATCCTTTTCCTACTCCTTCTGGTAACAAACCCCACCCAACTACCCAACCTTGGTTCTTGAATCCTGAGTCACAGTGCTTGCTCTGAGATGAGGCATGTGGCTCAAACCTGGCCTACTAGAGTCCTGTTAGAGCTGGCAGACAAGAGCCTTTCACTACTCTCTAGCCATGCAGTTATAAGGAAATGATCCTAAAACTTCCAGAAGCTACTGGCCCCTGACATGTAGGAAAGCCGCAAAAACGACGCCAACGGCATGAAGAAAGAAGTTGGAAAGAAGAAACTTAGCTGACCCAAGCCGCTAATTTCTGTCAGTATCAGTCTGGATTCTTGGTTGCAAGCCACAGAAACTGACTCTGGCTGATTTCAGCCTAAGAGGGATTTGTGGAAAGGGTATCTGGTGGCTCACACAATTGATCGGGAGGCTGGAGAGCTGGGAGCGGGAGCACCGCCATGATCACGATCAGACAACAGGAGGAAACTGGGGAGGATCACACCGCTGAACAACAGACGGCCCTGTGACTGGCTCCACCCACACGTTCCCCTGCTGGCCCTGCTGCCACTGCAGATCCCAGACACGGGTCTTTGCTGCCACAGCCGCTGCTGTCCGAAAGGATCCTCCACGCCCTTGCTCCCTGACTTCACGGGCTCCGAGTTACAGACGGGAAGTCTCTGTCTGATTGGCTGAGCCTACTCACGTGACCCTCTGGCCTTTCCTCTTGCTCTAGCTAAAGGATGGGAGGAGTGAGGGTCTGGGCATTGCAGCTTCACTTGGCAGAGGTGGGTTCTGCCCGCCACGAAGACTCAGAAAATGGAGAATTCTCCAAACCTTAGAAAGAAGTCCACAGGCTAGGCAGCCAAAAAAGACAAATTTTTACAATTATATCACACCTTTCCATCTCTCCTCAAATATTCAACGCTTTCTCCCAGTAGTCTCAACTGCTGCTGGTACTTATTTCACAGAAACAATAAAAGCAATCGCAAGAGACTTGCACATGCTCCCATCATAACCACCCATCTACTTGCATAGGTACCTACCTACTCGGTCTTTTCTCTTAGTGCAACGCTTGAGCCCACCTCTCCTGCACCCCTCAGTCCAGCCTTTCCCCTTGTGCCCTGGGCCATGGCTACATTGCTCCTGCAGTTGTCCTTTCTCTCCTCTACCATCAGTTCCCCCTCTCTACCAGAACGTCCTCTTGAGCTTACAAACAGGCAGTGAAACTCCCATCTTAAAAACAAACAATGCTCCCTTGACCTCATGTCTCCTCTCCAGCTATTACCTCATGCGTCAGTCAGGGTTCAGCCAAGGAAACAGAATTGCTGTGAGTGATGCCGGTTTCATAGGAATTAGACCTCACACAACTGGAGGAGGAGCTGGGGAAGTGAAGGTCCGGAGGAGGGAGCTGGAGAATCAGAGAAAATTCATTCATCAGGCTGCCTGAAGCACCCTCGCAGGTGGGCAAACTGGAGCTCGCAGGGAAATCTGAGAAGCCAGACACATCCAGCTGCAGAAACGGGACTGGGAAGGGAGAACGCTTGGAGCGGTCTGTGGGAAGGCATGGCTTCTGTGCAGCTCTCATGTCTGTGCTTCTGCAGCCAAGGGTCTGGTGGTGGTCCTGGTGCTCCTGCAGTCCGCAAGGCCAACAGTCTGGAAGCAGAGCTGGGCGTGGAGTGGAGGAGAGTCTAAAGTCAAGCCTGAACTTACTCACCACCTCTGCTTCTGTATCTCACCCTGAAGTCCTTCGGGTATTAATGGCCGCTGCTTCATTTCCACCTCTCGAATCTTAGGCAAGTTCCGCTAACCCGGGCTCTAACAAGGATTCTGGGAAACAGGGCGCCGAGATTAACCAGGATGACAACAGGATCCTCAACCAGACCATCTCCTCTGATCCTCTTCAGAGCAATAGCCATTGAAAGAATGTTTTATATTTATGTGTATTTTATCTCCACTTCTTTACTCCCCACATTCTGTTGAACCCTCTCTTATCAGCATTTCATCACCTCCACACCATGGTAGTTGCTCTTATCAAGGTCACAAATGACGGACCTCCGTGCTGTCGAATCCAATCACCATTGTTCTCAGTCCTCCTCTTGGATGTTTCAGCAGCACGTGACGCAGCTAATGGCTTCCTCCTTGAGACGCTTTCTTCCCACGGCATCTAGGACGCTGCCTGCTTTGCGTCTCTTTTCACCTCACTGCCGCTGCTGCTCAGCTGGCTTTGCTGGTTCCTTCTATTTCCGACCGCTAAATGTTAGAATGTTCCAGGGCGCCGTTTTCTGAATTCTTTTTTTTCCCCATGCCTACTGATATTTAATTTTATTTTTTCCAGCTTTATTAAGATATAATTGACATAACATTGTGTAAGTTTAAGGTGTACAATGTGTTGATTTGATATACTCTGAATTCTTCTCTTCTCCATCTATGGTCACCATGTAGGTGAGCTCATCCACTTCCATGAGCTTAAATATCCATCTGTCAAATTTATATGTCCAGCTCCAACTTCTCTCCTGACATACAGACTTGGAAATCCAAATGCCTACTTGATAGTCCAATAAATAACTATTGTCATGTGTCACTTAACCACAGGGATAGGGTCTGAGAAATGCATTGTTAGACGGTTTCGTTGTTGTGCGAACATCATAGAGTGCATTTACACAAACCTAGATGTTATAGCCTACTACACACCTAGGCTATATGGTACTAATCTTATGGGACCACTCTAGTATATGTGGTCCTTTGTTTCCTGAAATGTCATAATGAGGCTTTGAATTTACTACGTCCAAAATAATAGACTTTGAATTTACTATGTCCAAAAACTAACTCATAGTTTCATATCCCTCCACCATTTTCCCCCCTTTCAGTAAATGGCAAGTCCATTCTGCCAAGTGCTCAGGCCAAAAATCTTGCTCTCATCCCTGACTTCTCCCTTTCTCTCTTATACCCACATCCAAGCCACTGGCAAACCCTGTCAGTTTTACCTTGTAACATATCAAGTCTGTTCACTCGATAAAAACTTATTGCTGGTGGGGCTGGCCCCGTGGCCGAGTGGTTGAGTTCGTGCGCTCCACTGCGGGCGGCCCAGTGATTCGTTGGTTCGAATCCTGGGCGCGGACATGGCACTGCTCATCGAGCCACGCTGAGGCAGCGTCCCACGTGCCACAACTATGAAGGACCCACAACGAAGAATATACAACTATGTACTGGGGGGCTTTGGGGAGAAAAAGGAAAAAAATAAAATCTTTAAAAAAAAAACTTATTGCTGGGATGGATGGATAGATGGATGAATGGATAGATGGATGGACGGATGGATGGGTGGATGGGTGGATGGATGGGTGGGTGGATGGGTGGATGGATGGATGGGTGGATAGATTGATGGATGGGTGGATGGATGGATGGGTGGATAGATGGATGGATGGATGGATGGGTGGATGGATGGGTGGGTGGATGGGTGGATGGGTGGATGGGTGGATAGATTGATGGATGGGTGGATGGATGGATGGGTGGATAGATTGATGGATGGGTGGATGAGCAGAGAGTACAATCTGTGTTTGGATGGATGACAGAGGGTACAGTCTGTGTGAAGGTACAGAGACAAAGAAAAAATGAGTTCTTTAGTGAATTTAAGTGTGGCTGGAATAACAGTGTATGGGGGAGGAGAGTGATGGGAAATCAGGTTAGGAAGGTAGGCAGGCCTTTATGCTGAGGGGTCTGAGTCTTACCCCAAAATGCTTTAGAAAGCCATTGAATGATTTTAAGAAAGGGAATGACATGGTCAGATTTATGTTTTAGAAAAAGATGAATTGTAGGGGAGCCAGGATTAGGTGGGAAGGCCAAGGGGAGACTATTTTAGTTAATCCGGTTAAGAAGTGAGGAGGCCTGACTACAGCAGTGACTAACGGGTGGGCTCCCCAGAGGTCCTCCATGAAAATACCAGCACCTGGGGCCAGCCTGGTGGCGCAGCGGTTAAGTGCGCACGTTCCGCTTTGGTGGCCCAGGGTTCACTGGTTCTGATCCCTGGTGCAGACATGGCACTGCTTGGCAAGCCATGCTGTGGTAGGCGTCCCACATATAAAGTAGAGGAAGATGGGCACGGATGTTAGCTCAGGGCCAGTCTTCCTCAGCAAAAAGAGGAGGATTGGTAGTGGATGTTAGCTCAGGGCTAGTCTTCCTAAAAAGAAAAAAGAAGATGAAGAAAAAAGAAAATACCAGCACCACACCAACCCTGGGGGGAGATGTTACTAGGCAGGAGTGGTTCGAAAAATATCTGCTTAATTTAAACAATACCTTATGTATCAATAATAATTTCCACTTATTTTTGTAAATTGTCTACCTCTGTATTGTTTTTTAAAGAAACAGATATTTTTCAATACAACAGCTTGCAAGAAATGTTAAAGGAAACCGAAGGCAGGGTTTTTAAAGAGTTTTCATTCTGCAAGTTCAGAAGCCCAACGCCAGAGCACGCTGATCAATACCAGGTAGCTAGCAAACCTGCGAAAGGGAGGGGCATGAAAGTGGGTCAAACGTAAGAAGTAGTTTGCTCTTAAGACTAGTTCTTCCCTCAGAAAACAGGGGGAAGCCATCACACAGCTGGGCTCTGAGTCTTGAGGTTGCTAGAGCAGCGAAGTTCGCCATTGGCCCCATATGTTTCTCCTTCCTCAGAAATGGTAGGAATTCCTCCATTGGAAAAGCAGCTGCCTGTGCCTCCCTTATCCCCCCCCCCCCCCAGCTCCCCTCCCTGTGGTTCTGGGAGAGTGTTCCAGCACCAGTTAGATTCAGACTTGGCCCAAGGGGAGGCTGTAGAGGAAGGACTCACTCACATGATCCACTGACTGGAAGAGCAACCAGAGATCCCGCGGGGCGCGGAGCTGATGCAAAGCTCCCCATTCCCACTGCTCTCCGCCCATCCCTTCTCCCCTCCGGGAGGCCCCACAGCAGATGCAAGAATCTCCCATCTTGTTTCTTGCTAGAGGTTTTGTGAACTACGTTTGCTGTGCCTTTGTGTCATACGGTGGGGTGCCTCACTAGCAGCTCAGAAATGAAAACCGTAGCAAATGGCTTCTGAACCGGAACCTCCTAATTTCCTTAGAAGGTGTGTGTGGGCCAAGGAAACCTAGAATGAGTGGTCATCCCCTCAGGGGTGAGGGAGATGGAGCCCCAGGGCACTCTCTTCCCGGGACCCCCAAGCAAGAGTCTCCGGTGGGCCTCTGGAGAGAGCAGTAGATCAGGGCAGATCAGGTCCCATTGTAGTTGGTTTCTGATTGGAAACCTTTAAAAACACCAGCAGAAAAGACCTGTTAGAAAGAGCAGCCTGAGGTAGAACTGTGTGGTGAGTCTGTATTCAGTTCCTATTGTTGTGCAACAAATTACCACAAACTTAACAGCTTAGAACAACACACATTTATTATCTCGTAGTTTCCACGTGTCAGGAGTCTGGGTATGGGTTAGCTGGGTCTTCTGCTCCGGGGCTCACCAGGCTGCCATGAAGATGTCCCGCCAGGGCCCCAGTCTTATCTGAGGTTCAAAGGCCTTTTCCAACTCACATAGTTATTGGCAGAACCCATTTCCTTGCCGTTTGTAGAACTCAGGGTGAGTAGCTTCCTCAAGGCTGGCAAGAGTGTCTCTCTTCCTTCTTCTGTCTCAACCTCTGACCTTCTTTTTAGGGGCTCACCTGATTAGGTCAGGCCCACCCAGGATAATCTCCCTTTTTATTAACTTAAGTCAGTTGATTAGGAACTTTAATTACATCTTCAAAATCCCTTTACCTCTGCCAATACAACAATGTAATCGCAGAAGTAACATCCCATCACCTTTGCCATGTGCTGCTGGTTAGAAGCAAATTACAGGGCCCACTCACATTCAAGGGGAGGGGAATGTACAAGACATGGGTCATTGGGGGTCATCTCAAAATTCTGCCTACCACAGAGTCTGAGTGATTCTAGAGAAAACAGCCCTGCCCTGAGGGTTGCCTGGAGTGGATGATAATCTTATGAGACCAGAACTCTCAGTTGAAGGATTCACAAGTGTTTCTCACTGTAGTGGGATATGTCCGCTGGAACCTCAGAATGTGGCCTTATTTGGAATAAGGGTCTGCAGATATAATTAAGGGAAGGATCTTGAGATGAGATCATCTCGGATTAGGACAGGCCCCAAATCCAATGGCATGTGTCCTTAAAGGAGATAGAGAAGGAGAAGACACATGGGGACACAGGGAGAAAGTGAAGACAGGGGTAGAGACTGGAGGAATACGTCTATAAGCCCAGGAGCGCTGAGAAGGGCTGGAGCCGCCAGGGCTAGGACAGAGCCATGGAACAGCCTCTCCCTCAGAGCCTCAGGAGGGAGCCAGCCCTGCCAATGCCTTGATTTCAGACTTCTGCCTCCAGAACTTTGAGAGAATACATTTCTGTCATTTTAAGCCACGAAGGTTGTAAGAATTTGTTGTGGCAGCCTTGGGAAACTAACACACTCACTGATCGTTGTGCCCACACAAACCAGTGTCAGAGATGGAGTTGGTGGTCTCAGGGGCAACACGAACTCAGACTCTACAGAGATGCCAGTTCCCAGAGATCAGAGGTGCCCTGAGCCGTACCGGAGCAAGGCAGCTTCATAGCCCAACCAACATTCATCACAGCATGGAGGCAGATGCCCATCCATTAATATCTTCTTTATCATCCCTTCATTGATGTATTTGTTTGATTCAGCTGCTGTTTAAAAAAAAAAAGGCTAAAATAACTGTGGCTTAAAGATAGAAGTTTATTTCTCTTTCACATAAGCGTCTTCAGCATAAGCAGCCCAGGGCTGAAATGGCGCCTCCACACTGTCGGCCAGCCAGCCTCCTGCTGTCTGGTTCTTCCGCCATCTGCAACACATGGTTGCCATCTGATGACCTAAGGTGGCTGCGTCAGTTCTTACCATCACGCCTGCATTCCAGCCAGTAGGAAGGGGAGAAGTGGACATGGAGGGTCTGCCCTTTCCCTTTGATGGCAGACCTCGAAGCTGCACACTTCAATTGGCTAGAACCCAGTCACACAGTCACACCTAGCTACAAGAGAGGCTGCTGTATGTCTTTAGCAAGGCCATGTGCCCAGCTAAAACTTACAGATTCTATTACTAAAAGGAGAAGGGAAGTATGGAGGACGGATGCAACTTCTGCCTACAGGAGACAACGGCCTACTGAATTAAGTTGGGCCCTGGTCCAATTACTGGTGTCCTTATAAGAAGATGGAAATTTGGACACATGGGGGAGAAGGCCATGGGAAGATGGAGGCAGAAGTTTGAGTGATGCAGCTACAAGCCAAGCAACGCCCAGGATTACCAGCAACCACCAGAAGCTACCAGAGGCAAAGAGGGATTCCTCCCCTAGAGCTCACGCATGGCAAGAGCAAGCATGATCTTGCCAACGCCTTGATTTTGGACTTCCAGCCTCTAGAAGTGTGAGAGAATGAGTTTCTGTTTGTGGTAATTTGTTACGGCAGCTGTAGCAACTACTACACCATCTCTTTCTTCTGATTCCTTAGGGCCCCATTCTCATGAACCTCTACCATAACGTACCATACAGCCCTTACATCTAGAAGTACCCTCAGTCCTAAACCTTCTGTCCATCATTCAAATTTAGCTCATTATAAATGCTGCTTGGGCAATGACAGGGTGATCCAAACCAGTACTGAAATGTCAGGCACAGACCAGACCAGGGTCTAAATGTGAAAACAGAGCCAGAGGGGGAGATGGACAGTGACATAGATATGAAACCAGGGGAATTAGTCTGAGGTGGGTATGAACTTGCAGAAGGAAGACCAGACAGGGCTTGCCCTCCATGACCAAAGACAAGTGGTTCAAGATCCAGCCTGTCGATAGAAGCAGGGCTACCCAAGGATCAAAACCAGAAGACCTGGACTTGTCCTAGCTGCACACTCTAACGACGCCACTTACTGGAGGAGACCTTTCAATTTCCAAACCCGTTTTACATACAATCTCTTATTTGTTCTTCAAACCCTGTCTGCATGAGCTGAGTAGAGCGATAATAGAATCTCCATTTGTTTCACAGACAAACAATTTATCAGAGATGCGACGTAACTTGCTCAATGTCACGTAACTGATTACTAGCAGTGTGTGTAGAGAAAAGAAAACAAAATTTGGGGTCTGGTAGACTGAGTTAGAATCAACACAAGCAACACATATTTGAATTGTACAAGGCTCTTATTTTTTACTTGCTGTCACTACAACAAAATATTTGCTAATAGTCATATTTATTGGCGCTCAATAAATGGTCATTTCCTTCCTTTCTCCCTTTCTTATTGTTTTTCCAGCTCTGAATTCTGTGATCCTTATACTACCAACCATAGTGTTGCTTTTCACTTACTAAAGTAATCTTGGCTACTCACAAGTCACCTCTCTAGAAGTCAGTTTCTTTATCTATCTTATCAAAGGATTAGACTGAATCATTTCTAGGGTCTCTTTCAGCTCCCATAGTCCGTGGCCTTATGAAAACTGAAGTTTTCGCAGCCGGTCTAGTCAACAGACCAACAGGTCTACAACTGTTGTACCTCACATCGCCATCAGGGGGCGCCAAGCACCATTTATGCCTTGCGTGGAGCAAACGCTGAAGCTGCCAAACTGTCTAGGACTTCACGGGGCTTTCTGAGAGCCAGCTATCCTGGTCACCTTCATTCCCCTTCTAAAAGTGAGAGAGGAGAGAAAAGTTTATTCTCCATTTACTTTATAGACGAGGAAACTAAGGAAAGCATTTCGATCTTCCTCAATCTCATAAGAGGACGAGCTATGAAAGATCAGATGGCCGTCTGGAGTTTCTGCTAATTACACTGAGCTACGCATGATGCTGCCCCCTAATTGGCCTGAGGCAGACTATCCAGGGCTTTCTGCATGGGGGTAGGGGAGAGTATTAGCAGTACTCCTCATTGCAGGCTCCCACTTCTCCTCTGGACAGACACACAAACACGGACATGCTCCCCCAAGAGGCCTGAGGGGAGCCTGGATCTTTGGCTTTTAGGATAGAACATAAAGGAATACCATTTCCATGGCCTTCACCTGTGCCCCCCGGAAGAGAGGGAGAAGCTGCTTCTACTCTACGAGGGTTCCAGAATGAAGCTGGTATGGAGTTCTAGCCCCATGACTGCCATGAGGACCACAGCCTGCACTTACCACCATTCCCCAGAAGAATCTACCATGGGGAGGGTCCAAAGAAAGTCTGTTATCGACCTCCTCCTTGTCCTAATTCTGCCTCCTCCCTAGCAGGTCCACCTGATGCAGAAGGTAAGCCACCTCTGGAATACTCAGTCACTCCTCATTTTCTCTCCTCCAACCCAGCCCCCTTCTCCCTGCCATTTCTGCCCCATGCCCAGCTCCTGCTAACAGACTCTGGCAAGGCCAGGGGTCCCACAGGCTCTTTTGTTCTCATTGGTCTGTAAGTCTTCACATCTCTAGGTTCAGAGGATGGTTGTTTGTCTTCCAGAGTTCAAGCGCTCAGGCCTCGTGCTAGCAAAAGCAGCCTGCTCCCCATCCAAGGATGTAAATCTCCCTCAGCCTGACACCTGGCCACAAGTTGCTGGAGAAACGACCAGAGTGGCTGCCTCTCCATCTGTCAGATGCACCGATGACAATTTGCAGATGGAGTCCACAGCCACAGTGCAAGTCTAAACACTCCGAAGGAGTCTGACAGCTGACACATGGGAGTGTGTCGAGCAGTATGAGCTCCTGGATAATGTTCAAGGACAATTCTACAAGCCAGTCCCCCTGCCCCCCCGAAAAATCATCCTTCTCTCCTGCCTAGGACTGACTAGGCAACTTTCCTCAGGGATGTTGGGAAAATATCCAGAGATAGGGAGAGGAGGCCCTCATACCCAGGCGAAAGCAAGACTTCCTTCTCCACTAAGGGTTCAAAAGTTGACTCCTTGCCGAGAAACCTTCCGCACCTCAGACACTAGAGATCTCACACTGCTCTGGACTGGAAAGGAGAAAGCCATCTTTGGTATGCAAACATCCTAAGAAATAAAACCTGGGCTCCTGGAGAAAAGAGTGCAGTGTAGGCCAGGTCCAATTCACAGGGAACACCCATATGTGGAAATCCACCGAGCTTATCCTCAGGGCAGAACGCAGTTTTATAACTCTGGAGCCCCTGAACCTAGCCAATGCATTGTATACTGCTGTCACACCGTACATTAAACTTTTGTGATTTACTGGCTCTCCTGTAAATCAGCCTGGACAATGCTCGCGGCTCATGGAGTTTAAATAAGAACTCGCAAAATGACCCAGTGATTTCCATAGAAATTTTCTTTCCATAGGAAACTGCCTGATAAGTTTCATAAAAATTGGAATATGGAAAAAAACGATCAACTGGCTCAAACTTGTAACTCCAGTTTTACTTCAAGAGGATAATATAGATTTATGAAGCCCAGGAAAGAAAGTGGGACCGTAGAGGCTATGGAAAGGATGGGAAACGTCAGAATATATTTATAACCCAAGACATTTGCCCAACACAAACAATGGTCTGTGCCTCCAGACACACACGCGTACAGCAATGAGCAAAACTGGTTCCTGATGGTAACAGGATCTTACAAATCCACCCCTGGCTTATAGCATGGGAGCTGACATACGCTCTCCGTGCCCTGATCTTGGCCACAGCAAACCCAATCCTCCCGCGGGGGCTCTGCTTAAATCCTACGGGTAGCATGTCTTTGCAACTGGGTTCCAGAAGTTTTGGAAAGGGTGGGGAGGCAGGAGTGTGAAATACTCAAGCTCCCTCCCCTTCGCACAAACAGACTTTTCATTTTTTGTTTCAAGAGGATTAGGAAGAAAGGGACAAGGATTAGTCCTAATTTATTGCCTCTGTCAAAAGCCAGGTCTATGAAGGGAGTAAGTGGATTATGAAAAGAAAACAAATGGAGAGAAAAGAGGGCAATGGGTGAACTGCATTCAGTATTTTTATTAATTTGATTTTAAAAGGAAAAGAAGGGATCCGTTCTAACGGTTCACCTTCCTATGAACCCCAGAGGCCCCCGAACCCTGAAGAAGTCCTTCTGCCACTGCTGTGAGGTAGATCAGAGCTGTTCTGCGCGTAAAGTGAGGGAGGCCGGTGCTTAGAGAGCCTAAGTGAGGGAGCCAGGGACAAAACCCCAAACCTTGACTTTCTCTAGCTTTCTGCTCTCAGCCTGGGCCGCCAAGCCCAGAGAGCATCCGGGGTTCATCAGGTCTGGGCGACGGAAGGAATGGGACGAGGGGTGCTCTCTTCACCCTAAGCACACAGCACACCAGTGAGCAAAGTGATGGGTGCCCCACCGAAGCAAGCCGGGCTGCTCTCGGGGGCAGCTGAGCACAGCCAGATCCTCAGATGCTCCGCTGCTGAGGTAGTGGTGAAGTTCAGGGGTGGGGTTTAGAAAACTTCTCCCAGAAAGAGAGAGAGAGGGGATGGTGAAAACCCACTTGGGAAGGACTCCCCCACCCCATCCCATGGCCCAGTCATCAGGTTCTGGAGGGCAGAGTTTTCCAGCTGGGAAACGCCACAGGGCTCATTCTGAACAGAGGCCAGAGGCTTTCCGAAGGTTCTGGATCAATGGAGTGTTGTTTCTTGTCCTTCAAGGTCTAAGAAATTCCCCAGGAAGCCCTGAAAAACGGAGATAACATATCTTGGGGTGAGGGGGCACAGGGTGGGAACAGGGGCACTGGAGGGCAGGGGTGGAGGTCAGGGACCCTGAAAAGCATAAGTAATTACACAAAAGTATTCGGGCTCCACCCAGCCAAAAAAAAAAAACCCACTCCCAACCGCAACAGCTCTGTTCCTGCCGGAGAAGCACGGCCGCTCGCAGTTCCTCGCTCCCGTTTTCCTTCGTACCAGAACGGATTCTCACCTTTACAACTATCAAACCCTTCAAAGAACCCAGAGCCGAGGCCGAGGGCTCGGGAGGGCCTCTAGGCTTGTGGGCAAGTCAAAACCAGGCCAAGGGGCGGCAAGAAATCCGGGCGGCCAAAGCACTGGGCTCAAAAACCAAAACTCGCGCTCACCAGCCGGGCGGGCTGGGCAGGGGCACAGCAGCCATTGCCGCCGCCTCTTTCGCTTCCACCTGGGGCAGAGCGGGTCGGATGCGGGCAAGGAAAGGGCCGTGGGTCCCATTTTGCTTCTTTCCTTCGCGGCCCCGCTTCTCCCAGTGCAGAAACTCTCCCCAGCCCCATCTTCTCCCACCGAACCCCAAGCTCAAAAACTTGACACAGGAGATGCCGAATGCTTCCTGACCCCGAGCGCCGGCTCCTTCGCCTCGGTTACCTACCCGTCAAGCGGCGGCGCTGCCCGGACTCCGCAGGGCTGGTCAGGGCTGCAGGGGCGCCGGAGGGGTCGCGGGGCCGGAGGCGGCGGCGAGGTGCTCCTCGGGCGGGCAGCGGCCGCAGCGGCACAGCAGGCGGCGGAAGGCGCTGCGGAAGTCCGGGCTGCGGCAATAGATGAGCGGGTTGAAGGCAGAGTTGGCATAGCCTAGCCAGTTAAGGGCGAGGAAGGCCGGGTTGGGAACTAGGGAGGGGCCCCCGAGGGCGCGCACCACGTTGGCCACAAAGAAGGGCAGCCAGCAGAGAGTGAAGGTGCCCATGATGAGACCCAGGGTGCGCAGGGCCCGGTGTTCCCGGAGAGGCAGAAGGCGCGCGGGCCGCCGGCCGTAGAAGGGCACCCCCGCGGGCGCGGCGCACGGCCCCGCCGGGACGAGGGACAGAGAGCGAGACGGAGCCGGCGGAGACTCCTCTGGCGGGAAGCGGCCCAGCTCCCGGCGCAGCAAGCGCAGCTGGCGCGTAGCCACGACGAAAACGCGCGCGTAGACGAAGAGCATCACAAGAAGCGGAAGGTAGAAGGAGACGGAGGAGGAGAGCAGCGCGTAGGGGATGTTGGAGGCGAAGGCGCAGCAGCGCGGATTGGAGTGGCAACGCTGCGCCTCGGCGTCGGCCCCCACGCGCCACCACTTGCTCATGATGGGCGCAAACGACACCGCGGCGGACACGACCCACACCAGGACCACGGCTGCCCGGGCGCGGCGTTTGGTGACCAGTGAGCCGTAGCGCAGCGGGTTGGTCACGGCCAGGTAGCGGTCCACCGCCAAGGCGCACAGGGTTTCGATGCTGGCCGTCACGCACAGCACGTCCACCGAAGTCCACAGCTCGCAACCAGTGGCGCCCAGGGGCCAGTGGCCGGTCAGCGCCAAGGTGGCCCCCGGCGGCACTACCAGGAGTCCTACAACCAGGTCGGCCGCGGCCAGCGAAGTCACGAACACGTTGGTCATGGTCTGGAGTCTCGGCGTCCGGGCGATGGCCACGATTACCAGCAGGTTGCCTCCCACAGTGGCCAGCACCAACAGCGCCCCCGCCAGTGCCGCCGCCCCCGGCATCCCTGGCAGCCCACTGGTGTTGGCGGTATTGGGCACCAGGGTGGGGGCACCCGGCCACGAGGCCAGAGAGCTGTTTCCGTGAGGCCACGGAGCCATTCCCACGTCGCGCGTGGGCCGGGAGAGAAAGAGGGAAGGGGGTCTCCCAGCTCACCCGGCTCAGGGGAGGAGGTAGTGGGGCGTGGGAGCGATTCCCCGGGCCTGGGCCATCTTCTCGAGTTGACCGGGCGCGGCGAGAACGCTAAGCCTCCCCCCCACCCTCTGGGTGCCACCGCTTGGGGTGGGGGGGAGGAGTGACTGCCCTTAAAGGGGCAGCGGCCGATAGTCTCGCCTTGGCGTCAAAAGGGGGATTGGAGCATGGGGAGGGAAGTGAGACGAATGTCTGACTTTTCCTTTAGCCAAATCTGGAGTAACGGACTCCCCAACTTCTCAGCCACAATGTGCCCCCTCCTGCTGTGACCAGCTCCACACTCAGCACAGCGCTCGGTTGGCACTGCTTTCCTGTGACTCTGCACCATGTTCCATGGGAGGTCCAGCAGCAACGCTAGGGGAAGGGTAATGGAAGACCTGCACCCCTTACCTGTCAGAGAAAAAGGCACCCCTCCCAAGCAAAACGACCCTCCTGGCCCCTACTGCTTGAGCGTGGCCCCTAAGATACTGTAGGTTAAGTAACAGAGGGCAGCCAGTCTCCTCTCTTCTCCCAAGACCTCATTCCAATGACATTTGTCCACTTGCCCTTCTTCTGTTTCACTTACCCTCCCTGCCCCTCCAGTTTTCTGATCTTTTTTAAATTTTCTTTTCAGCTACTAGAGAAATTTCCCATTTTCAGGAGTCTTTATCATTACCTGCTTATTTGAATTTCAATTTGGCTCATGTAGCCCGGGATGCTGAGCATTTCAATTTCTCCATCTTCCCCACTTCATATTGTCCCTTCCACACACCTTTCCACCTAGAAAATTTCTAGATAGGACCCTTCTCTTAAAATTCTTCTGTTGTAAAGACATATTAGAAATGAATGAAATGGGGGTGGCCTCGTGGCATAGTAGTTAAGTTCTCGCACTCTGCTTTGTCGGCTGGGGTTCGCTGGTTCAGATCCCGGGTGCAGACCTACACGCTGTTCATCAAGCCATGCTGTGGCAGGCGTCCCATATATAAAGGAGAGGAAGAGGGGCATGGATGTTAGCTCAGGGCCAGTCTTCCTCAAAAAATTAAAAAAAAAAAAAAATGAATGAACGCGTTTGAGGTTGAGGCCCGTCCACCATCTCCTCCAGCTATCCACAAATATCCCATCACCCTCCCGATGGTACAATGTTCTCTCTACTTCCTCGAAGATTTCATTCATGAACTTTTAAAAATGAAAAGACATTGAGTTGGGGAATTTGCATGTCGCATCTTCAAGTCCGTGGGATGATAGGCCTGGTATTTTCACGCCTCATGAAGTCTCTCACTCAGTCCCATCAGAAGTTCCCTTCACCTGAAGAAGCCCAGAGCCACCTTACCCTGCCCTCGCCCAGACTTGAGGCTGGTGCTGTCAGCCAAGCTCTCCCAATCTCTCAGCCAGTTCCTCTCGAATTGGTGGGGGGGGGGGGGGGGGGGGGTGCGGTGAGACTGGAAAATAAGCCCCTGGGTTCACGTTGAGGGTCAGGAAGATATGATACCTTTATTGAGTCTTATCAGAACCTGATCCTTGAGCTGCCTTGCTTCCTCCCTTGAAACAATGGGACAAAAGAGGAAAAAATTATCATGGAAAATGCCTCCAGGGCCATGCCCCAGCACATCTCTTTTGAACAGCTCTATATTTCAAAAGAACGCTATACAGTCGCTGGTCTAAGCAATCCCTCTGGGAGGCTGAGCCAGGGGTTGGGAGTTAGAATGACTGGAGGGGAAGTGAGGACCTAAAATTATCCCTGAGGAGAAAGAACCAGTTTCATCTCCCAGGGACCCAGCAGCTCACTCATGAGCAGTTTGTCAGTGGCTCCCAACTGAATGCCTTCCATGCCCATGCAGTATCCCAAGCAGGCCTTTGGATCCACGGGAATGTCTAGTGGGTGGAGGTGAAGAGGCCCGGCCTTTCCCCTCACCCCTCATCATGCTGAGTGGTGCAGGCCCCACTTGGCCTTGATCTTGGCTGCAGCCTCTTGCTGATCATCATGGCTGTCACTCTCAAGCTGGGTTTTGTAACACCCCAGAGTGTTGCCATTATCTCAAAGGAATGTCATAAGATTCTGCAAGAGTAATCTCTGAAACAAATATATGCCATTCAGCAATTTTTTTCCAGGACATCAGAATCAGTGGGGGAAGGGAAATGGGTACCAGAGAGTCAAGCAACTTCAAAGGATGTCGTTGCTTTAAGGGGTGACCTCACTACTCTGAGGAAGTGTGTAAAAATGTTTACATTTTCAAAAAGACAAGATTTCCCAAACCACACGAGTTTGGAAAATGGTTAGGCCAATAACCAAAGGAGACTGTGAGCAGAGGAAGTCCAGGCCCTGTTAGTGAAGGCTTTTATGAGCCGCGAGCAGAGCTCGCGAGGCACCTGCTGCGCTTGCTCCCTGCGCGGGCCCCTCCCTCCTCTCCTGCTCAGTCTGGCCTCCCCTCCCAAGGGCGGGCAGGGAGAACGGCTCCTTCTTTTGCCACTTTGGTCTGTGGGATTATTCTCTTTTTTGCATACTTTTGTGTTTTTTAGTTTAATCTTTTGAGTAATGCATTCACATTACTCAACCATCAAAATATACAAAACACGTGTAGTAGAAAGTTGCCTTCATCCCATTCTTCAACTCCCCAAAGTAACCTCCATTAGTCTCTTGTTTTTCCTCCAGTAATATTTTATATATAAAAAAGTCAATGCAAATATATGTTTTTGTCCTTTGTTTTCTACACAAATAGTAGTAAAATATACTCACTGTTCTGCACGTTGCTTATTTTAACTTCACAATACGTATCTGTGATCCTTCCATACCAAAGCACAAAAGCGTCCCATTTTTTAGTATTCCATTGTATGGATATACCATAATCTATGAAACCAGTTGGCCACTAATGGACATCTAATTTATTTCCAAACCTCACTAATACATGTGGCAATAAATAACTTGCACACGTGTCATTTCACATGTATCTAAGTATATGTATAGAATAAGTTACTACAAATAGAATCGCTTTATCATAAGGCATATACATTTGCAAATTTTAAACATATTGCCAAATTGCCCTCCCCAGACGATGTGCCCATTTACTCTCTTGCCATCATTTTTGATGACCAGCCAGGGGTTGGAGGCAAGTGACCTGCTGCTCTGGGAAGTTGTCCTAATGACTGGCCCCAGGGGAACCAGTGCTGCCTGGTCTGTAGAGGTCATCCAACTCTGGATAGAAGCATATGTTGCCCCAAGAGCATTACTCTGGCCCTGGGCCCCCATGTGACCTTTATTCTTGACCCTTGGAAGCAGGTGGTGAATGTGGGCCTCTGAATCAACTGAGTTCAGGCCCCCAGACTGCTGTTTGTGTGGTGGGGGCTCCCAAGATGCAAGTTGTCCTCTTGTGTCAGAGGGCACAGCAGTCTGTGATGGTCTGTGCCTCAGAATATGTGGTCAGAAGAACCAGCAGAGGCAGCGGCTGCCTGGTGTGCAGAAGTTCTAATTCCAGGGGAGTCGTAGCTTGTGGTCGGTCCTCTGCACATCACACCTGGGTGCATGTAGGTGTGTGTCTGTGTGTGTGTTTATGCGACAGGGTAGGAAGGCGCTCAGGGGAGTTCAGGTGTCTGAGGCTTGTACCTCACCCAAGACTACATGCGTGAGAGGTGTTACAGTTTACAGTTCATAATCTTTCCCTCTTGCTTTAAAGTTCTTGGAAGGGAGCAAAACTTAGGTGGAAGTTTTCCCCTCTCTATACCCTGACTGTCTTCTCCAGAGCCTTCTGTGATCATCCATTCCATTTTTGAAATGTCATGCGTATGTGTGGCCTCTGAACATCTGGTTTGGTGTTTGCTGTTTCTCCTTTTGTCACAATTAGCCAGAGGGATAAGATAGTGGTAGCATAGAATAAGAGCTAAAAGGGGTCTTAAAGATCAAATCCAACACCAACATTTTACTGAATTAAAAAACTGAGGCCCAGAGAGGAATCTGAGGCTTGGCCATGATCACACAGTAAAGGCCCGTTCCTAACACGTGCATGGGCACCCCAGAAGCTGGCTGCCTTTCCAGAGCACCTCTCCTCATTCCCTGCCAGGCTGTGGCCAGTGCCACCTTCCAGTCTGTCCTGTGGGGGGCCCCAGAATGGACCACCGCCCCACCCCCAGAACTGAAAAGGAGCCCCCGACCTAAGGCTTTGCCTGTCTTCTCTACCACAGCCTGGCCAACTGTCTACACATCTGATGTTTCCCAAAGAAAGGAGCTTTAAGGGGAGGCAGAGAAGGGGCCTCCATTCTTGGGAAATAAAAAGTCCTCTGGTGCCTACGGACTGGCCGAGGACAAGAACCTTATCCGGGCAAAGAATGGAGAACAGTTAGGGTTTTATAGCAGTGCCTTTTCTCTTAGTGCGCAGTTATCAATGGAAGAAGGGACCAGGAAATGTTTCTTTCACTCCTGAAGTAGGAAGAGAAATCCTTGTTCTAGGCTCTTTGAATGATCATTAAAATCCTTGACTATTGGAGAAGCTGCTCCCCAGAGGCTCGGAAAGGTCACACACCCCACCCAGAGCCCAGACAAGAATTTCTTGGGGTTCAGGAAGTCACCTTTTCCCAGGGAGGTCGGGGAGAGATCAAGCCAGTGGGGGAAGGAGAGAGGAAGAGAATGTGCCCACCAACCCACAGATAAGTCTCTCTGGTTGCCTTCCGTGTCCCCCCTGGAGACTGCTTTGGGTGATATCCTTGCAACCCCTCCCTTTTATTGGGAGAAGGAGGCAGCACGGAAGAGGCAGATCCGCCATTGGATCTGTGGTCTCCTCCCCCACTCTTCCCTGGGAGGAAAGCTCAAGCAAGGCTGGAGCCTACCTGGCTCAAAAAGAGGCTGGTACTCAAGCTAAGCATGCTCGGGTCCCTTCTCTCACAGGAACTCACACTTGCCCCGGGGAAGCAGGTTCTGAGGGAAGGGTGGTTGGTGCTTGGAAAGGAAGAGAGCAAAACAATGAGGACAGTTTCTCCTCCAACGGGGAAGCCAATGCTTAGCATGATTAGATGGGAGCAAGGAGCTGTTCTGCCTGGGAAGACGAAGGAAGTCAAGCCCCACTGTCTCTTTTGGGTGGCCAAAAGCCCATCAGGATAGAATCAAGTCTGGGAGTGGTTAAGATCCAGATGCCGGCAGAGAGGCTGTGGCAGGGGGAAAGGGAAGTGTTTCCTGTTTTTGGAGAAGTCATGGATGGGAAAAATGCCTTTTTTTAATCCCAAGAGAAGGCAAGGCATTTTGCTTCTGGGCGGGATGGGACTGTCTTCCCCTTTCATGATCAACGGGAAACATGAGGAGGAGGAGGAGACATCCTCAGGGCTGCCATTCAGCCCGCCATCACAGGAGGACCTTTTTGGTGGTGGTGTGGCACCCTGGGGCTTCCAGCCTTGCGGTCACCACCCAGCACACTTTTCTCTGTGCCAGTGCCCACACTGGGCATGCTGATAGAGAGATGACTAGGACCCTGCGAGTGAGGGGCTCCCAGCCCCACAGAGGGAGCTGGGTTTCACTTTGTTCTCCCAAAGCAGTCCTGCCAGTGCTGTAGCAGGCAGCTTCGGACAGAGACACTGGGTAGGGTGGCTATCTCACGATGGAGAAGGGAAAGAAAGCAAGGAAGGGCATTTCTTGGGGACACCAAGGTGACATCTTTGATGAGAGCCTGCTGTACCTTTTACCCAGCTCCCATGAGCAGATAGGCCCTTTCCCACCAGTAGTAAGATAGTCACAATTTTATCCTCTGTCCTCCCAATCCTGGGTCACACATCCCGCCTTTCTCAGGCCTGAGTTTGTTCCCAGCAATCCTGGGGTGCTGTGAAAATGTTGCTTCACGGGTGCTCTGCAAGATACTGGCAGCAAAAGGAGGCTGGGATGATCATGTCTCTTATACAAATCATGCTGTCAAGCGAATGGATAAAGAAGAGATGTGGTACATATATACAATGGAATACTACTCAGCTGCAAAACAGAACAAAATCATTCCATTTGCAATAACATGGATGGGCCTTGAGAGAATTATGTTAAGTGAAATAAGCCAAGGAGAGAAAGATAATCTGTGTATGACTCCACTCATATGATGGATTTAAAATTATGGACTAAGAACAGTTTAGTGGATACCAGGGGAAAGGTGGGGTGGGGGGTGGGCACAAAGGGTGAAGTGGTGCACCTACAACATGACTGACAAACATTAATGTACAACTGAAATTTCACAAGATTGTAACCTATCAATAACTCAATAAAAAAAAAAAATCATGCTGTCAAGCTTTAGTGAGGAGACTGTTCCGGATGACAAAGGAAACGGAGTGATAAGCTGGGAAGAGAGGCCAGTGCTCCTGGTCTCCAGGCTGGAGATGTTCTCCTCTGGCCTCGTCTGGCAGCTTCTACCTTCTCTGCTGGAGAAGGGTTTGGGGGTGGAGAGTAGGGAGATGGAGGTGCAGGGAGGGCTGGAGACTGGAACAGGTCATTAACGTTGATCTCCTCTGCTTCCTGGAAAGTAGTAGATTTCTCCCTGACCCCCTGAAGGAGACAAAAGGGTTAATCCCGTAGTGAAGGAGGGTGTAGAAGTAGAATGGGTGAAGGAGGGTAGAATTCTGAGCTGTGGCGAGTCTGGATGTGGCTGGGCTCCCCCAGAGCGGGAAGGACGGCTTTGTACATAGGGCATAGTTTATCTGCAAGCCCAAAATGAGGAGGTCCAGGAAGGGGTGGGGAACAGGAAGCAAGGAGGAAAAGAATGTAAACAGCGCTGAGAATGTCAGCTCTCTCCTGGGAGGTGAGGGCAGTAGGAGACAGTAGGATTTCTAAAAAGGGTCTTCCTTTTTTGATTTCTGGACCCCATTAAAATATTCCAAATGATGCCATGGACACTTAAGGCCCAGGGCTCTTGTGGCTCCCAGGGCCCTATGAGGACCACAGAGTACCAAGAAGAAATGGCATTTTGAAGGCAAAGAGTCCTTACTAGGAGCAGTGTGGGCCTCCTCCGTTCCTTCATCCCTCTCTCAGGAAGGAGAAAGAGAAGCCAATCAACTAATTGGAATGTGTTTCATGCGGTGCCAAGGTTAGGGTCTGTGGACAAGAAGGAGCCATGGTTCTTGGGAACCAGATGGAGAGCTGCTTACATTTACTTTGGACGGCCAGACATACTCAAAGCTGAGAAACCCTGATGTACATGCCCAGCAGGGCAGAAACTCAGATAGGAGAGCCCTCACATATAGGCACACACACAGACGGACCAAGTGTAATGCGTACACGACACACACACACACACATGCAGATAAGTACGCCCCACCATCAGAGTCACACAAACTCAGAGATGCGTACACACAATCAGCGGAAACTCAGAGACTCAGATGTCTACCCTTCCCCCAAAAAGAGTCATCACATACATGTGGCTAGTCACGTGCACCCAGCCTGAGTCCACTCACTCGTAGATGCAAGCCCACACCTCCATAACAAAGCCCAGAGTTTGCAGTCTACATGGGCACGCTCCATCTGTTGAGCTGAGAATAAAACGTCAAACCCAGGGCTGCAGAAAGCTCCACTGCCAGCGCAGAAGCAGAACCAGCTCAGAGGCCCGCACACTAGGCTGCATCTCTCACCACTCGTCTCCCAGTAGTGGTGCTAATGGCACAGAACTTCAGGTCCCGAGTCTGTCGAGTCTGTCGTGGGAAAGTCCTTTTAAAGAATGAAAGGCAGAGCAGCCTAAATTAAACCCAGCACCAGCCTTGCTTGCTCAGAGGGAGCAAGTCACTGGCTAGCCAGTTCTCCACATCTCATTGTCATTCATCCCAGGGAAATTCCTCAGGCGAGTCCTTTTTTTGGATGAGGATGGCTGAGAAAGAATGCTTGCCCTATTGCACCAATTACTCATTCATCTTTCAGCACTAAGTGCACACAACCGTGTGCCAGGCACCAGGCTAGTTGCTGGGAGATACCAAACTATCAGACATCTAACTCCCTTCAAACCAATTCCACTCTAGAAGGCAAGCCTTAAACACGAGAAAAGAGCCACCAAGTGATAAGGGCAGAAGGAGGGACATGAGCATCAGTGACAGCTGGATTCTGAGGAAGAAGAAATCACTTCCAGGTGAGGATGATCAGAAAAAAATTCATGAAGATGGGAATTGGAGTTGAGTGTTACCAAATGATTAGTACTCAGAAAGGCATAGAAAAGGAAGAATGGCATCCCAGATGGCAGGACTGGTATAAACAAAAGTGTAGAGGTCCCAGATTGGCAAGGACTCTTTAAGCTGCTTTGCCTGCCTCGTTTAATATGCCTGGCACCTTGGAAAGGGGGCCCACTGGCATTTACTCACCAATCTCAGCCTCAATCCTGGATGCCTTACCTTCATCCATTCACTCCTAGTTGCAGTCAAGCTTACTTGGATACTCATTACACTGTAGTTCTCACCTCTCATTTTGAATTTAACAAAAGATAATACCTTCCTACTGAAATGGTTTCTCACTCCCAGGCCAGATATCCCACCATGTCTTCTCTGCACATTCTTTCCCCTAGTGACTTGCCCCTGACTCATCCACTACCACCTCTTCCAAGGGTAGCTTTCTCACCTGATTCACCAGCCTAAAAGGACCTTGAGGAGCCTCTTCTGGAAACAATCCCAAGGGAGTCTTTTTCCAGTGAAGCTTCAGAGGCTGTAGCACACCAGGAGGAACAATGGATCAAGAGATGTTGTTAGAACCATTGTCCAGCCTGCTGTTTTAAGGATGATGTAACATGTGATTTGAGGGCGATAGAAAGATACATTCCCCCAAGAAAAAAATAATTCTCCTTAAAATTCCATTATTATAAATGCATGCTTTTTTTTTTTAAAGATTTCATTTTTTTTCCTTCTTCTCCCCAAAGCCCCCCAGTACATAGTTGTATATTCTTAGTTGTGGGTCCTTCTAGTTGTGGCATGTGGGACGCCGCCTCAGCGTGGCTGGATGAGTGGTGCCATGTCCGCGCCCAGGATTCGAACACGACAAAACATTGGGCTGCCTGCAGTGGAGCACGTGAACTTAACCACTCGGCCACAGGGCTGGTCCCTAAAAGCATGCTTTTTACTAAAGGTTTTCTCTCTTATTAATATGAAAAGACCTCTGAAAGGCAAATTCTCTTGGTCAGTTACTCCTTAGGGTGAAAGAATTTATAAGATCCTTTCCTGAGAAGAGTTTGCCAGGGGGTGGAGCATGTGAGGACACTAGATACTCTTAGAGATAGAGACAACGGGAGAAATTTCTTCCTGCACGGCACCAGTACGGGCAGTGTTTGGAAGAACGAGCCCTTTGATAAAGGGGAGGGATGGTCCCTTTGAGCAGCTTGTCACAGGTGACGTCTCATATGATAAGCATAACTATTGAATGCAATGGATTGGACTTGGATTCTTGAATGAAACTCTGAAACAAGGAACATTTCTGGTAAAATGAGGGAGAGGAACTAAAGACTAGGTGTCTTGAAAACCGGGCTGACCAGTCGTAACTGTGACTACACATTAAATTAAAACAATAGACCTCTGGAGAGTCAGAGCTGTTGGGGGCTTCGACAGATCATCTTATTGCATCCTCTGCTTTTGCAGATTGAAGTTTAAAGAGCAAGTGATTTGTCTAAGATCTCACAGCCTGTGGCTGGTCCTCAGGCTCTTGACTCTTGGATGTGTTTCTTTTCTACCACACGAGCTTCAGAAATAGAAAGCTGGACATTGAAAATGCTCCTTTCATTCTGTCTTGGCATATTTGAGTTCATTAAAATACATTCTTCTTTAAAATCTCAGCATCGCCCCATGAAGTAATGGATGTAGGCAATGATCGTCAAAAGCTACTAAGACCATTAGGTGCAAGTTGAAGGAGAACTTTAGAAAGAACAGATCAGGCTGACAATACCAATACCCTACTGATCAGCTTTAGTATCACCAAAAGACAGCCAGCCAGACTTTACACACCTCCCAATGTAATGCAATAAAAGTGCATGGCACCTTGACTAAGAAAAAAGAAGAGAAGACTCAAATTACTAAAATCAGAAATGAAAGAAGGGACATCACTCCCAACTTTACAGAAATAAAAAGGATTATAAAAGAATGATATAAACAGCTGTACACCAACAAGATGGATAACCTAGATGAAATGAGCAAATTCCTAGAAACACAGATTCCTACCAAAACTGACTCAAGAAGAAATAGAAAATCTGAATACATGTATAATAAGCAATCAGTAATCAAAACCTCCCAACAAAGAAAAAAAACCGCATGGCTTCACCGGTGAATTCTACCAAACATTTAAAGAAGAATTAATCCCAATCCTTCTCAAACTCTTACAAAAAATTGAAGAGGAAGGAACAGTTCTTAATTCATCCTATGAGGCCAGCATTACCCTGATACCAAAGCCAGACAAACTACAAGATACTACAAGAAAAGAAAACTATAGACCAATGTTGGTTGTGAATATAGATGCAAAAATCCTCATCAGGGGCCGGCCTGGTGGCGTAGGTTATGTTCACATGCTTCACTTGGGTGCCCTGGGGTTTGCAGGTTCAGATCCTGGGTGCAGACCTACACACCACTTAACTCATGCTGTGGTGGTGTCCACATATAACATAGAGGAAGATTGGCACAGATGTTAGCTCAGGCACAATCTTCCTCAAGCAAAAAGAGGAAGATTGGCAGCAGATGTTAGCTTAGGCCGATCTTCCTCACCAAAAAAAAAAAACAAAAAAACCTCCTCAACAAGCAATAATGTACAACTGAAATTTCACAAGGTTGTAAACTATCATAATCTTAATAAAAAGTAAAAAAAAAAAAACCCTCCTCAACAAAATACTAGAAAACCAAATTTAAAAGCATATTAAAAATATTATATGCCATGACAAAGCTTGGGAATGCAAGATATGAAATCAATGCAATATGTGACATTAATAGAATGAAGGGGAAAAAATAACCCCACACATGATCATCTCAACTGATGCAGAAAAAGTTTGATATTGACAAAATCCAACATCTTTTCATAATAAAAACACTCAGTAAGCTAGAAATAGAAGGGAACTTCCTCAACATGATAAAGGTCATACATTAAAAACATCATACTCAATGGTAAAAGACTCCAAGCCCTTCCTCTAAGATCAGGAACAAGAGTAGGATGCCCATTTTTGCCATTTCTATTCAACATATTACTAGAAGTCCTAGCCAGAGCAATTAGACAAGAAAAAGAAACAAAAGGCATCCAAAGTTGAAAGGTAAAACTATCTCTATTCACAGATGGCATGATCTTACATGTAGAAAACCCTAAAGAATCCACCAAAAAAATCATTAGAGCTAATAAACAAATTCAGCAAAGTTGTAGGATACAAAAATCAACACACAAAAATCAGTTGCGGGGCCGGCCCTGTGGCCAAGTGTTTAAGTTCTCGTGCTCTGCTTCAGTGGCCCAGGGTTTCACCGGTTCAGATCCTGGGTGCAGACATGGCACCGCTCATCAGGCCATGCTGAGGCAGCATCCCACATGCCACAACTAGAAGGACCCACAACTAAAAATATACGACTATGTACCAGGGGGCTTTGGGGAGAAAAAGGAAAAATAAGATCTTTAAAAAAAATTTTTTTTTAAAAATCAGTTGCATTTCTATACACTACCACTGAATAACCCAAAAAGGAAATTGAGAAAATAATTCCATCCACAATAGCAACAAAAAAAATTAAAAATTTAGGCATAAATTTAACCAAGGAGGCAAAAGTACATTGAAAACTATAAAACATTGCTGAAAGAAATTAAGGAAGCCCTAAATAAATGGAAAAATATCCAGTGTTCCTGGATTGGAAGATTTAATGTTGTTACGATGACAGTACTACCCAAAGCAATATACAGATTCAGTGCAATCCATATCAAAATCCCAACGGTGTTTTGTGCAGAGATGGAAAAACCTATCTTAAAATTCTTGTGAAATCTCAAGGTATTGCAGACAAAACCACTTTGGTCATACAAAGCAAATTTTAATTTAGCTTATTCTGTAAGATAAACAAGACTAATTTGACCTGGACCACTTCTTGCTTATGCCTCTGAAAATCATAAGTGAAATTTAAACTGTTCCCCAAAATTGATATAAGGTAACCACTAACCAATTCCCTGTCATAAGAAAATTCTAATATTCTAACCAATCAGTGTGAAGAATAAGTCACTGCCTCCTCACTATAGAAGCTGCTTTATAACAATATACCTCTGAACCTCACTCCATGCTTCGGTGGAGTGCTCCCAGTTCATGAACTGTCTTTTTGGTGTGTGCACAATAAACTTTTACTAATTACTACTTCAGTGTTTCATTAGTGTTACTTCTGCTATTTCTAAACTTTTGACACAAAAATTAACTTTTTACAAAAAGAACCTTTTTTTACAAAATTTTAACTAAAATTATAAATGCAAATACAAAAATTAACTAAAAATGGATCAATGACCCAAATTTAAGTAAAACTCTTAAAAGAAAACATAGGAGCAAATATTCATGACCTAAGATTTGGCAATAGTTTCTTAAATATGACACCAAAAGCACAGGCATCAAAAGGAAAAATAGATAAATTGGACTTCATTAAAATTAAAAACTTTTGTGCATCAAAGAACACTAACAAGAGAGTGAAATGACAACACTCAGTATGGGAGAAAATATTTGTAAATCTGTATCTAATAAGGATTTACTATCCGGAATATATAAAGAACTCCTGCAACTCAACAACAAAAAGACAACCAGCCCAACTTAAAAACGGGCAAAGGATTTGAGTAGACATTTCTCCAAAGAAGATATACAAATAGCCAATAAGCACACGAAAAGATGCTTAACATCATAAGTTATCAGGGAAATGTAAATCAATGCCACAGTGAAATACAACTTCGCACCTACTAGGATGGCTGTAATTTTTAAAAATGGAAAATAACAAGTGTGGAGAAATTGGGACCCTTCTACATTGCTGATGGGAACGTAAAATGATGCAGTCACGGTGGAAAACAGTTTGGCCGTTCCTCAAAAAGTTAAACATAGCATTACCAAATGACCCAGCAATTCTGCTCCCAGGTGTGCACCCAAAAGAACTGAGGTCAGGGACTCAGATGCTTGTACGCCAACGTTCACTGCAGCGGATTCACAATAGCCAAAAGGAGGAAACACCCCAAGTGTCCATCACCAGAGGAACGGGTAAACAGAATGTAATATATACACACAATGGAGCATTATTCAGCCTTAAAAAGGAATGAAGGGGGCCGTCCTGGTGGCGCAGCGGTTAAATTCCCACGTTCCGCTTTGAGCCCAGGTTCACCAGTTGGGATCCTGGGTGCGGACCTACCTCACGGCTTGTCAAGCCATGTGTGGTAGGCATCCCATATACAAACTAGAGGAAAATGGGCATGGATGTTAGCTCAGGGCCAGTCTTCTCAGCAAAAAGAGGAGGATTGGTGGCAGATTTTAGCTCAGGACTAATCTTCCTCAAAAAAAAAAAAAAAGATATGAGAGGAGTGATAAAAAGTGAAAATGTCATGGGTGTTGGTCTGTAGAAGGTGATTGTACATTTTTAAATAGCTCCCGTTTACTGACTGCTTACTATTTGCTAAGCACTAAGAGCTCCACGTATATTTCTTCATTACAAGACAGGCACAAAAATTGAGATCTTAGAAGGAGATACGTACAAACAATATTTTAACATAATTTTATCTATTAATAATTCAAAAATTATTTTTTACCTGCTAACAAGATATTATAACTAAAATGGTATGGAAGCTAGGGCTTTAAAGGTTATTCTGATCATAGTGCCTCAAAGTATTTGTAGTTACTCCTTTAAGGCCCACCGTACACCTGCAGAGAAGTTCTTCATTGAGGCTAGAGGATGGAAAATCTGTTTCAAGTACTTTTTTTTTTTAAATATGGTCACCTGAGCTAACATCTGTTGCCAATCTTCTTTTTTTTCCTTCTTCTTCTTCTCCCCAAAGCCCCCCGGTACATAGTTGTATAATTTTTTGTTGTGGGTCCTTCTGGTTGTGGCATGTGGGACGCCGCCTCAGCATGGCCTGATGAGGTAGCATGTCCGCGCCCAGGATCCCAAACTGCAAAACCGCAGGCCACCGAAGCGGAGCGCGAGAACTTCACCACTCTCCACAGTGCCGGCCCCACAGTGCTCTTCTTAATCATTCCGGCCGTTTCTGTCCAGATTTAAGTCAGCTATGACTAGATTAAAGTGAGTTTTTACCTTGTAATGTGGCTGATGAAGGGCTTGTGCTGGGCATGGGAGAAGCACACTCTGAGATGTGCAGTGGGAGCAGAGAGGAGGGCATTAACTCAGCTGAGAGAGGGGGCGGGGTAAAGCGAAGGATTTCTTTGTGAAGTGATGCTGTTAGCCAGATGAAAGAAAGGAGGGCATTCTAGGCAGAGGGAACAGCCTGGAACAGCATAAGCCGAGATCCGGAGGCATGAAGCAGTTGGTGGACTCAGAGAACTATTTGTTTACTGTTGCTGAGTGTAAAGATGGCGAAGAAGATCTGAAGAGGTTTTTTTGTTTTTATTTTATTTTTTTAGGGGGAATGGTGACTGTATTAGAGTTGTTCTGGGCTTGCCTGGAAAAACCTTAAAGAAAAAACAAACTGAACTGAGATACGAGGCTCCTGACCACAAGAACACCTGTTCCTCAATGTGGAAGAGTATCTAATAAAGGGGTTGCCAGGAGCTCAGGCCCCTGGCACTCACGGGTGCAATCCCACCTTGCTACCAGCTAGGATTCTCTGCATGGGTACGGGAGCGATGCTCAGTATCCAGGAAAATGCTGGAGATTCAAGAGGCTGAGTGGTGACCAGCCAACCATTTCCAAAGAGACTCCTAATGTTATCTTTGATGTGGAACTTAACCCAAGAATGCAGATCTGCTCAAGGCACTGACCAGCTTAGTTGGTCTGTTTTGAGGATTCCAGCCCCCTGAAACCAGTGGGAGATGAGAAGCCATCAGATTATGATAGAAAAGATAGAGACTTCCATTTCAAATCTGCTTCTCTGACAGTGACAGATGGACTATCTCCCTGAAGAAAAAAGAAAAGGAATCAAGGAGCTAAGATCGGGAAACATGTGCACCAAAAAGGAAGCTGAAGGCTCATGGCGCCATATTGGAAACCACCAGGGCCTGTATGGGGCACATGTGATGGGACTGAGTATACAAGAGAAGTCCTCCAAATTCTATACCTTCCTAAAGACCTGGCAGAGGTATGAAGACCAAGATGCAGGTCCCCTTCCTGAACAAGGACCCCTCTGCCTGCCTCAGTGAGCACCATGACAGATTGAGAAACTGCATTCTGCAAAGTGAGAGGACCCTCACTCTATACTTGAACAGCTTCAAGGCTGTTGGTTCCCAGTGTCTGTTGTCTTGGTGCTGCTCTGCCTGTAATAAATTTGTTGGTACACTTATACTGTTTTCTTATCCAAAACAGAAGTGAAACTTCATTGACTTTTTATGTGGAACCCAAAAATTGAGGTTTATTGACAGACAGAGAAATAACAGAAATGATTGGGAATCTTCTCTAGGGGCCCTCAGGTTCACAAAGCACAGACTTCATTGTCCTTGCTCCTTGGTTGTTAATCCTGAAACAGAATCTTCAAAGCTGGCTGCGCTTGCTCAGGGCAAAGCAAACTAGAAAACTGGGGAAAGGCAAAGTTTGCCACCAAACAGCCTTGTAAGGCTCAGAGGTTCCCGACTCATCTGAACCCACAAGACTAACCTGCCAATTCAACCAGGGTTGTTTACAGAATGTTAGACCTTTTACAGCTACATTGGTGTTTATATGCCAAATTCACTGTAGACCAGTGGGGGACCTGTTTGGGGTTGACCCGCTCTCCAAGGAAATCTAGGTGAATTGGGGGCCTCTTGGGGAGTTTCCGGGTTCTGTGTAATGAGTCAAGTTTGCCCAAGTTCCTTAGGGCCATTGCAGACAGGACCTCTGAAAGCCCCATATCTGAACAGTCTATCTGCAGACTTTGATGCCCTGCATCTGTGGTCTGCCATTGGGAACAGACTAGAATGAGTCCAAGCTTAGGAATGCAGCAAGTCAAATGGGTAGTTGCTATTTTCTGGCTTGCTTTCAAACCCCCTCCTTCTTGTCTGCACTCTTCCCCCCATCTTCCCCAGCGTCCTAAGAACATTTAAAAAAAAAAAAATGAGGGCAAAAAGCAGAAACCTCCCTCCTGACAGCCCCACTGCCTGTCCCCACCACTTCCCAAACTTCATGTCCACAGACAAGTGTGTCCAACCTCTGTCCTACTGGGGAGGTCTTCTCCAGGGACCATCCCCTCCTCTCTCTTCCCTCAGCTCCCTCGAGTATGAAGGAGGAGGCCTGGGAGGGGAAAGGCAGTGGGAAATCGAGGTATGAGCTGGTCCCCTGCCTCTTCTGGAGCCCTATGTGAGGGCTGTGAGAAAGCAGGCAAGTGAAGAGTAGAAGGGAAGCCAACTTGAATGCCAGCAACTGCTCGGACATTGACGAGGAGGCTTCTCTAGTCACCTCAGGTCAGGTTGCCCAAACTGTGGGGGGTGTGGAGGTACTCTGGAGGCACAGACCAGGGACCTGGTAGGGCAACTGGGAGTGAGAGCCGTAGAAAACACCGGCAGAGGGAAGACCATGCTGTGCTGGTCCACAGCAACAACCAGATCCACCCAGGTCTTGCTCGACCAATTAAGCATCATTTAGGGCTCATTTCCTACTTGAGCTTCTTTGATTGGCTTAGCTTACCTTACTTTCCAGTCACATGCCCAGGCTCACATCTACCCCCAGAATAGAAAGTGATTCCAACGTCATGATGCCATTTAAGACCAGAGGCAGCAGCCGCAGTAACCAGAAAGGCATTCCAGGATAGTGTGGTGGGAGTAAGGAATTCCTGGGCTTGAAGGGAGAGTACTCAGACACCATCGATGATCACCAGGGAAATACAATGGGGCCCATAGAATGGGGAACCCCGTACTCCATAGACTAGGGAATTGTCTTTTTAGCCACTTCTATGTCTGGGGTCCTCTCTATAGGCTTCAAGAAAGAAGTCCCTCCAATGTAATCCTGCCATGACCCCTTCCACCTCCGCAATATAAAAATGAAATGCGACATCTCCATAAATGCCTCCACCCTGGAGAACAAAAAGTCCCTGGCGCCCGCCTTTCATTCCAGCCACTGGTCCCATTTCTCCTGGCCCCCACCCAAGCCCTAATGAGCCACTGAGTACCAGAAGAGGAAATGCCAGCAGGATGGGGGGCCTGGTCGCCTCAGTGGCTCCAAAGCAGAGCTTGCTGGGGGAAGGAGGGCTCTCCTGATGTCATCGCTATTCAAGAGGCTCTTCCTGCCCAGCTCTGAGCAATGGGATCGGCAGCTGGTGCTGGGAGAAGACGAGCCTCTGAGGTCTCGAGCCGGGATCTTGGGGTATTGATGGCCTCTAGAGACCAGATTCCCAGTGGGGACAAGGAGGGCCTGAGAAGAGCGAGACAAGAATACCCATCTCAGTCTGTTCTGTCTGCAAAACAACCGAAGGCCCAATGAGCACAGAACAACCTCCTGGGCCTGGTGAGATGTGCAAAAAGGTAGAAGATACAATAATACCATCACCAAGTGCCATGTTATTGTAGATTACTGAATACACTTCTAAAAAATCGAAATACTCCCCAACTCTCGTGCTATCAAAGGCAAAATAATTTGATGCGATTCAAGTAGGGTATATGCAGGGGTGAGTTAAGGATAGGCGCTAATCCAGGAAGCCTTTTTGGAGGAGGTGAGTTTTTTTTTTTTTTAAAGATTTTATTATTTCCTTTTTCTCCCCAAAGCCCCCCAGTACATAGTTGTATATTCTTCGTTGTGGGTTCTTCTAGTTGTGGTATGTGGGACGCTGCCTCAGCATGGTCTGATGAGCAGTGCCATGTCCGCGCCCAGGATTCGAACCAACGAAACACTGGGCCGCCTGCAGCGGAGCGCGCGAACTTAACCACTTGGCCACGGGGCCAGCCCCAGGAGGAGGTGAGTTTTGAATTTTGAACTGTTTCCTAATGGTTGAGGGGGCAAAGATGTGTATATGTAAAGTTTCTGACGAGAGGTGTAGGTTACATCCCTGCAGAGAGAAAGGATTTTACCTGGAGAAGGAAGAACGCAAGTGAAAAATCTTCAAACCAAAGATGTCTCTTTGCAACAAGAAATGTCAAGTGTGAGGTGATTGAAGGTTGACCATAATTAATCAGCATGTGATAGAATGTTCAGTTAATCAAAACCCTTTTTTTCTAACAATGAATGTTTAAAAACTCTTTCTTACTCCAATAAGTACAATATCATGCCTATGAAGAATCATGGGATGACTTTATATTTATCCCAAGACATATTGTGGATATCCTGGAAGTTATTTTGTTAAATCGGTTCCTCAGAGTAGGGGAGTTTCCTATAAATAAACATGTAGGACTGAGCTAATGGGAACAGGTCCCCTTACTCTACAAATATATAAACATTCTGGATAAACCACGGCACACACATACGCACTCAATATATACATAACCAGGGCAAAAAAAAAAAAAAAAAAAAAAGAAGGGGAATCCCCGTGTTCCAGTACCAAAAGGGAGCTCACAGGTAGAGAGAGCTGTCACATGAGCCTGAGGTGGCAGTCAGGGAGGAGGTGAGGGCTGGAACTGAGACCCTTCTGTAAAGTTGGCCAAAAGGGACTCAAAAAACTCTTCCCACCAGAAAGCAAGACTGTTGTACCTCAGAGCTCTAGACAGGGAATAAAACCTCTCCTATAAGAAATTACCAACCCATGTCTACGCTGTGTGGATCTAAATTTCCACGACTTGCCCCACGATATGAGAATTCTAGGCCAAGAAATTAACATAAAAGTTCATCCAGGCTCTGTTTAATCCCAGGGTCCCAGCAAAAGGAAATGCAAAACAGCTCAACTTCTAGAACATTCTCACTGAAAAAATACAGAATATAAAACAGAGCTGAAGATGAGTACATCATAAAAATTTAGAAACCACAAGAAGAAATGAACCACTGACAAAGACTAAGTAGACACAGGTCATAGGAGAATCGAAACCCCAAGAACTAGAAATAATGGAATATAATCTGAAAGACTATAAAACAGGCAAGTTTAAAGTTATTAAAGAGAGAATAGAGCCTGTAATGAAAAAATAGGACATTTTTATTTTATTTTATTTTATTTATTTATTTTTAGATTTTTTATTTTTCCTTTTTCTCCCCAAAGCCCACTGGTACATAGTTGTATATTTTTTAGTTGTGGGTCCTTCTAGTTGTGGCATGTGGGATGCTGCCTCAGCATAGCCTGACGAGCGGTGCCACGTCTGTGCCCAGGATTCGAACCGGTGAAACCCTGGGCCGCTGAAGCAGAGCTTGCAAACTCAACCAATCGGCCACGGGGCCAGCCCCAAAATAGGATATTTTTAGAAAAGGACAGATGGATATGGGAAAGAGCCAAATAGAATATCTAGAAATTAACATTCACTGAAATTCCTGATTTCACCTTTGTGTGTGACCTGTTCTAAGGAGCCCCAATTTCAATCCTGCCTCTTAACCTAAATTCGAAGCAGACTCTACACCTCTCCTTTCTCCTGTTAAAATGAGAGTTCACAGAAGGCAAAAAAGCAGATGGTATACAGTCACCCCCCTTCATCCCCGGGGGACATGTCCCAAGACCCCCATGGGTGCCTGAAACTGCAGACAGTACCGAATCCTATATATACTCTGTTTTTCCTATACACACATACCTATGATAAAGTTTATCGATAAATTAGGCACAGTAAGAGATTAACAACAATAGCTAGTAATAAAATAGGACAATTATAACAATATACTGTAATAAAAGTTGCTGTAGATTTTAGCAATCCCAGCATACGATTTTTTTCTTTCCTCATTAAATTAAGAACTTTCATTTAAAGGAAGCATTTTAGGCATCTCTATGGCATATCCGAATTGCCAGGATCACTCCTCTGGCACTTTGGGGCCATATTAAATAAAATAAGGGTTACTTGAACACAAGCACTGAGATGCTGCAACAGTCGATCTGATAACCAAATCCGCTAAGTGAGTAACGGGCAGGTAGTGTGCACAGAGAGGATCCACTGGGCAAAGGGATGATTCACGTCCCGGCAGGACAGAGTGGGAGGGCTCGAGATTTCATCCTGCTACTCAGCACAGCACACAATTCAAAACTTATGAATTGTTTATTTCTGGAATTTTCCATTTAATATTTTTGGATCACTGTTGACTGCGGGTAACTGAAGCCACAGAAAGTGAAACCAGGGACACGGGGAGACGACTGTCAGGATCGGGTCTAGCGCACAACTACTTACCAGGAACAAGAAGATACAGTCTCCCTTCAAATTATGGGTGTATCTGAGAGAAGAAGAGGCAACTCCCCCATGGGACACCCTCAGGAAACAGCCGCATTTCAGATTCCTCCTCCCAAGCGCCATGTGCACCTCTCGCTGAAGTCCCTGCCATTCATGAAGGAGCTCAAAGATGACAAGGAATTTTCCCTGGGAAACAGGACTTCCTGTGTCCCCTGTGGCCTTCTGGCGCCTCTGTGGTCATCGATGCTCTCGCTATCAGATGAGGTTCCATCTTACTCTCTCAGGAAGGGCTGGGCAGGGTTTGAGCCTCCCTTTCTTTCACCCTGGTCTCCTACAAGATCTGTTTTATCGCATATGGGGTAGAGTAATTCCTCTCATTTTATTCTTTTTTTTCTTTCAAGATTGTTTTAGTTATTCTAGGGCCTGTGGTTTTCCATCTAATTGTTAGAGTAAGCTTATCTATGTCTCCAAAATACCTTGCTGGGATTTTGATAGGAATTATAGTAAACCCATGGATGAATTTGGGGAGAACTGATATCTTTACTATGTTGAGTTTTCCAATCCATTTAGGGCTGCTTTGATTTATTTCACCAGCATTTTATAATTTTCATCATACAGATTCTGTGCATGTTTTGTTAAATTTATACCTAAGTACTTCATTCTCTTTGGAGCAATTATAAATGGTATAGTGCTTTAAATTACAGTTCTACCTGTGTGTTAATATATAGAAATGCGATCAATTTTTGTGCGTTGATCTTGTATCCTGCAACCTTGCAGAACTCACATAGCAGTCAGAGGAGGTTTTTTGGTAGATTCTTTGGGGTTTTCTTTATAGACAATCATGTCATCTCCAAATAGAGACAGCTTTATTGCTTCTTTTCCACTCCATATGCTTTTTATTTCTTTTTCATGCCTTATTGCAGTGGCTAGAACATCTGGTACCATGTTGAACAAAAGTGGTGAGAGCAGACATCTTTGCCTTGTTCCCAGTCTTACAGAGAAAGCATTCAGTCTTTCACCATCAACTATGGTGTTAGCTGTAGGCTTTTCTGTAGATGCTCTTTATCAAGTTGAGATAGTTCCCCAATTCCTAACTTGCTGAGAGTTTTTATCATGAATGGGTGTTGGATTTTGTCAAATGCTTTTTCTGCACCAATTGATAAGATTACATGATTTTTCTTCTTTAGCCTGTTGATATGGTGAACACTTTTTAAAAAAATCTAAACTTTGGGGCCCGCCTGGTGGCACAGGGGTTAAGTTCACACATTCCACTTCGGCAGCCCAGGGTTCACTGGTTTGGATCCCGGATGCAGACAAGGCACTGCTTGGCAAGCCATGTTGCGGCAGGCGTCCCACATATAAAGTGGAGGAAGATGGGCACAGTTGTTAGCTCAGGGCCAGTCTTCCTCAGCAAAAAAAAGAAGGGGAGGATTGGCAGCAGATGTTAGCACAGGGCTAATCTTCCTAAAAAAATTTAATTAAAAATAAATAAATAGAAGTCTAAACTTTATTGACTTGACATGGTGGACTTTTGAATACTGAATCAGACTATACATCTGAAATAAATCCTACTTGGTCATGATACGTAATTCTTTTTGTATTCATAATTGATTTATAATAATGGATTCAATATGCTAATATTTTCTTGAATTTTGAGAGAGAGATTGATCTAATTTCATGAGAGAGATTGATTTACAGTTTTCTTTTTTTCATTTTTAGTACTGTCTTTGTCTAGTTTTGGTATCAAGATAATACTGGCCTCATAAAATGAGTTGGGAAGTGCTCCCTCCTCCTCTATTTTCCGGAAGAGGTTGTATAAAACAGGTGTTTATCCTTCTCTAGGCGCTTGAAAGAATTCTCCAGTGAAGCCATCTGAGCCTGCAGATTTCTCCTTGGGAAGAGGATCTATTTTATCTTGATCATAACCTCTTTGTCCACTGGAGTCACAGGGCTTTGGCCAAGTTACAGAATCTAGAATTGCGGAAGACGTTGGAAATCATCAACTTCCACATCCCTCACCACTTATGAAGAAACTGAGGCTTGGAGGTGAGAGAAATGACTGGCCCAAAGCCACAGAGCTAATTAGCAGCAGACAAACAGGAAGAGCCTGTGGTTCAGGGTGCTCGGTCCAGCTTTCTTTGCTGCTAAGTAAATGGTAGTGGCTCAGAAGTGGAGACTTTCAACTTTTTAGACACCTTCACATGCATTGCCTTCTCGCTCTCTCATGAGATCAAATGCTTCCTACATATAAGCCCTTAATAAGAAGATTCCCCAGGTCCCTTCTAGCCCAAAGTTAGATCCAGAAGCGTCAGGGGTCAACAGCAGAGCTAGCAACCCAAGACCAAGGGGGCAGAGAGGCATAGCGTTGGCAGCCAAAATCTCCCAAGGAGGAAGCAAGCACAGAGCTGATCAAGCTGGGAACTAGCTCCCTCTGTTGGTCTGATGCGTACTTGCATGAGGGACTGGGCCAGCCAGGAACAGAGAAGGTGGGCACCTCTCCCAACAGGGTCAGCACACAGTAGGAAGTTAGGTCTTCTGGCTCTCAACCCTCTGTGTTCCTTATGGTACTAGCCAGAGGCCACTTTCCAAACTGCAAGTAAGAAGACAGAAGAAAGGAGTTGCATGGATTACACCCCACAGTGACATAAGGTGGCATTCCCACAGCTGGAGCCCCATCAGTGTTTACTTACAATGTGGTCCAGGAGAGCCTTCTGCAGTGGCAGTGTTATATATCTGCACTGTTCAGCGAGAGAGCCACCAGTCATATCCGGGTATTGAGCACTGGAGATGTGAGTAGTGCAACTAAGGAACTACATTTTTAATCTTATTTAATTTTAATTAATTTAAATTTAAATAGTCCTATGGGACTAGTGGATACTGTACTGGACAGCACAGAACTAGAGGAAACCCTGTAATGCACTCACGAACAAACCTAAAAAGCATGTGAAGATGAGAAGCCTCATTTATAACAAAGGAAGGAAGCACTAAGACGTAAGGGCGAGTGACTTAAAACTGAGCTGAAACCTCACTCCTCAAACTTGCACCAATACGACACGATGCTCTGGTTTCATTTTATTTGGGCTCTATATATGCTAGTTTTTAAAAATTCACTTTTTGCAATACAAAAGAAAAAAATAATAGAAATAATTAAAAACTTTTTAAAAAGGCACAAATAAGGAGCCGGCCCAGTGGCGTATTGGCTAAGTTCACAGGCTCCACGTCAGTGGCCTGGGGTTCACAGATTTCGATCTGCGCGTGGGCCTAGCCCCGCTCGTCAGGCCACACTGTGGCAACATCCCACATAAAATAGAGGAAGACTGTCACAGATGTTAGTCAGCTCAGGGCTCATGTTCCTCACACACACAAACACACACAAAGGCACAAATAAAAGGCTTCACGGATCTAAATGGAAATTACTAACCAACTATCGAGTTCATTTAGAGAAAGAACACTGCAGGCATTTTGTCCGTTTTGCTCATTGCCCAGAATATCGCCTGGCAAAGAACACCCTTGGTAAAAATTTTTTGGGTGACCCAAAGGACGGAGGAACTGTCAAAGGAACTGTTCTTATTAAAAGAGAAAAATTTACAAAGTAAAACCTGTAGGCTCAGCGGGAAGACCACTAGAGGGCGCTCCAGCCCAGCAGGCCGCGACGAGCCGCGGCTAAACCGCTCTCCCCGTGGGAGAATCTTCGGTTCTCCCGGCACTTCCCACGCTCTAGAGTGGCTTTATAGAGTAAATCCCAGACACCCCGCTTCCCATCACACCCCCATGTCTGTCTTTCCTTTTTATTGGTCCGTATGCGTTCTCATGTGTACCAGCCAACCCTCTGACCCAGAGGTTAGGGTGGCAGGCTATCTATGGGCAGTGCAAGGCCACCAGCATGCTGGGACACTTAATAAATGTCACATTTTGCCCCACAAATAAAGGAAATGGAGAGTCATGGGCAGAAGCCCAGGCCTGGGAAACAGGAGGCGGGCTTCTAGACAGCTCTTTATATTCACTGTAAGCCTGCCATGGTCTCAAACATGGCGCCGTAAGTTTGACATATGTGGATAGTGTTCCCTCCATTTTTCAGATGAGAAAATTGAATTTCAGAGTGATTGGCAAAGGTCACATAGATCATAAGTGGATTTTGAACCCAGGATGTTCTGTCTACAAAACCCATGGAATTAACACTGTATGATGTCAGCCCACGGCATAGTGGTTAAGTTCACACGTTCTTTGTGGCCCTGGGTTTGGGGGTTCGGATCCCCAGTATGGACCTACACACCGCTCATAAAGCCATGCTGTGGTGGTGTCCCATATAAAAAACAGAGGAAGATTGACATGGGTGTTAGCTCAGGAACAATCTTCCTCAAGCAAAAAGAGGAAGATTGGCAACAGATATCAGCTCAGGGCCAATCTTCCTCACACATACACAAAAATACCACGATACTATCAACCTTGAGTTCAAATATGTCACTACTGAGAGCACTGCTTTCTGTGGGATCTAGTGAGGCTAGAAGACTGAACATCGGGGTTCAGCTGGAGTCAGGGGAGGGGAAAGAGAAGACGGTGACACTGGAGGCCTTCCTGGGAGTTTGAGGGAGGGCACTGCCCCCACCCAGAGGAGCAGAGTGGACCTGCCCTAAGCAAGTCTTCAAGGCTCCTCTCTGTTATGGACTGAATGTTTGTGACCACCCTCAAATTCACGAGCGAGGGTAACCCCCAGTGGGGTGGTATTTGGAGGTGGGCCCTTTGCAAGGTAATTAGGTTTAGATAAGGTCATGCAGGTGGGGCCCCCATGATGGGATTGCTGTCCTTACAAGAAGAAAGGAGAAACCAGAACCCTCTCTCTACTATGTGAGGACCCAGCAAGAAGGCAGCCTCTGCAAGCCAGGAAGAGGGGCCTCAGCAGAACCGAATCTGCCAGCACCCTGATCTTGGGCTCCCCAGCCTCCAGAACTGAGAAATCAATGTCTTTTGCTGAAGCTGCCCAGCCTGTGGGATTTTGTCATACCAGCCCAAGCATCCTTGCCTCCACTGTATCCTTTCCTCTTGTTTGGGATGGCTTTCCCCTTTCCTCACATTAAATCCTGCTCTCTGATCAAGATCCCACCGATTTCATGAGCTCCTCAGCTAACCTGAAGCACTGGAAGTTCGGGAATCACTGGGATGGTGGTGAAGCAGACTGGCTTTGGACTAAGCTCATGATAGAGATATTTAAATGTGGGCTTTGAGCACGAGCAGGCTCACCTGCCCCCCAAGCCTCATTTTCCTCCCGTGAGAAATGTAATAATAATACTTGTCTTATACAGTCGCGGTACGATTTATTGGTTTCGTCAACATCAAACCTTTGCACACAGTATAGGCACAGAGCGCGAACTCAGGAGGTGTTCATTTTCCCTCTTCCTTACTTGTAGTGTCACGAATGCCAGGGACAGTTTATAGTTAGCAGAACCTTTAGCTCAAAGAAAAAAGTGAAAATGGGAGACTTTCAGACACTGACCTGTGAGTGAAAGAGGTATTCAGGGGTGGGGAAGAGCACTTGTGGACTGAGGACCTTGACTCCTCACCTTGAGCAAAAGGGGACTGTGGACACAGGTCGCCTCGAAGCCAGAAGAATGTGCTGTGAGGTCAACACACTTCCTGTGCATACACACACACGTGTTCAGAAGCAGGGTTTGCTATGATCTGCTCCACACAGCCCCCCCTCTCGATTTTTCCTCCACTCCGCTGTGCTGGAATCTTTTGCTGCCCCTTTAGATCCACCCTCCACCCTTTTCCACCCTGTTCCATGCCCCCAAGAGGCTGGCCTATAGGGCAGCATCAATGGGCTCCCTTGTCCTTTGTCCTCAGTTGGATGAGGCCACCAGGGAGCCAGGCAGGAGAGCTGAGGGCAGGAGGCCAGTGAGGTGTCAGTTTCTATTTCTTACCTCCCTCCCTGTGCCTGGCGGGACAAAAGATGACAGCTTCTATGGAGCATTCGTGGGCTCTCATGCTCCTTCAGGCCCCATTTCTGTCCTAGGTACTACGGCTTCCCTACCTCCAGCCCACACCTTTGTAAATTGTCCCTTCATTAAACTTCCTCAAACCTACCCAGTTGGAGTGAGCCTGCCTGACCATCCCTGAAGGCTGGTTAGGTCCAAGTAGGTGGTCTCCCACTGGTCCCTGGCGACCACAGTGCCACCATTCTTCAGTTGCCACCAAAGGCTCTCCTTGCTGTTTCCATGCTCCTGGCCATCTAAGCCTGAGCAGCCCCATCTCAGGTGGACACATACAGGGCGGTCTGTGGGAGGGCAAATCGCCTCCCAGCCACTCCCTCCACTCTCCAGCACCACTGTGTCATCCCCAGAATGAGAAGGTAACTCATGGGGATTCACGAAGAATTAAGCCTAAAATCCTGCTGTTGACGTCCAGGTAAAGACTACAGACCCTGCTCTGAGCCACTAAAACTCTGTAAACCCTTGAGCCCAGGAAGCATACTGAAACAGTAAACCCACCATTGGAAGTCCTCTGCATCAGCTCAAGCGTCCTGTCGGCCTAGCCCGTGTGTTCTTTAGAGGCTCCTGTGGTCTAGTACGATAAGAGCTTCCTAGACTTCTTGGCTCAGATGGAGAGTCAACCATTTAAAAAAAGGTATGTTGGAAAAAAAAAAAACGGGGGGCTGGCCCCGTGGCCAAGTGGTTAAGTTCGTGCGCTCCGCTGCAGGCAGCCCAGTGTTTCGTTGGTTCGAATCCTGGGCGCGGACATGGCACTGCTCATCAAACCACGCTGAGGCAGCGTCCCACATACCACAACTAGAAGGACCCACAGCAAAGAATATACAACTATGTACCGGGGGCTTTGGGGAGAAAAAGGAAAAAATAAAAAATCTTTAAAAAAAACCCCAAAGACCAAGCTCATAGACACAGAGAACCAGTGGTTGCCAGGCAGGGCAAGTGGGGGCAGGGGGGCAGGCTGAAATGGGTGAAAGGGGTCAAAAGACACAAAGAAAAAGAAAACATGTTAAAGAAAATAGGCAGATTCTCCACTGACTAGAGGATAACAGAATCGTTGAGAAGAAACAGCTCTTACTGGGAGAAATCGCCTTGCTGTTGAGTTTAGTGGAGACAAAGCTGAGAGCTGTAGGGGAGGAAGACTTTTCCTCTACCTAATGTGGGTTCGTCTGGCTGGAGAACGAATTAAATTCACATGAGACAGAATAGCAAGAGAAAATTAAACAAAGCTTTATGAGGACCATGGTCCCGGGACCTTTCTTCCCAGGAAGAAAAGGGCACCGAAGAAGTGGGGTACACAGAGTGGTTATATACCCCCAAACAGGATGTTTCACATATGATTGAAATGTCCCTCCCACAATAGTCACAAGATTGCCCTGTCGCACAGCACTTCTTGGAGGGCTCAGCAGGAGGCAAGTCTATTGTCTTGAGCTGGGTGGTCACAGGTGAGTGCAGCAATCAGTTCCTAGCCTAAGGAAAGATGCTTAATCCTTAAAGAAATGCCAACGTTGGGAGGGGGAGAGAAGTCAGTTACAGGAGGTTACCAGACAAGCACAATAAACAAATGCAGATTTAAGAACAAATGCAGATTTAAGTCCTTGCCTTCCCCATTGATTAAGAGTTTCTAGAGACAAGGTCATCTCCCCTTCTTCCTGGTACAGAGGGAGATATCTTTACAGATGGAGATTTCCTTTACAATGTAAATGTCTCTTAACAAAAGGGTAAGCAAGTTCTACTTTTCAGTTGCTTTCCTGTCTGCAAAGAAACCAGCCTCAAATAATCCTCATGCCAAAGAGACATATCTTGGGGTGGCCAATTCCAGGTCCCCACAGAGTCATGGTGTCACGGCTGATGAGCTCGGCTGATAAGCTCGAAGGAGCTGAAGGACGGGAAGCCTGAAGACATGGCCTGGAGGTATCCCTCAGCTAACGCTTGGGTTTGCAAGCAGGGCTATCCAAGAAGACAGAATAGGGGAGAGAGAATACAAGGAGACAGGCACAGTAACCAGGATCAGGACAGACAAAGGCCACGCACGGGGCCACTCACCAAGCCCACCAGGCCCCTCCAGGCCTACTCAAGGCTAGTCCTCATTCCCACTGATATTACTGATTAACCTCACAGAGCACTGCCCACCAGAAGGACCAGGCCTGTGTGCCAGTCAGCGAGGGACAACACAACTGCGTGCAGTGAGGCTGCGAAGCTGTCTGGGATGGCAATCAGAGGCCCTGAAGAAAGGCCGGGTCTCCATCTGGGGAGGGAAGTATAGCAGAGGAGCCAGAATCTCTTACTGTACAAGAAACCACAGGAGCCTGCAAAGGCCATGGTAGTAGGATGTGCTGGCTGATGTGAAGCCCTCACGATGGTGAAGGGGGAACATTTTCAGCATCAAATAACATTAGGAATGGATTAAAACACACACACACACACACACACACACACACACACACACGTCCAGAACAAACACGGAACAAACACAACTGTCTCCCCAGCCTCCCTGAGCCCCTCGCTAGCCTGAGGGGCTTCGGAAGTCAGCCTCTCCGCACGGTGACTCAGTGAATCTGGAAGCATTCCTCCCTCTTGGCTTCTGCTACCTCCCCAGGCGGCCGCACCCGGGGACCGTCTCTTGGCTCTCCTTCCCCACACAGGTCCAGGTCAGAAGAGCTGTGTTGAGACAAACACCGGGAGGGCCCGTGCCTGCTCAGAGCTGTTCTTAATTTCCATTAGTATTATTTGCTCAGAAAGTATTTCACACCGGAAGGACTGGGCCTGTGCACCAGGTGGCTACCTAGAGAAATTCCACTTACTTAAAATGATAAAATCGGTCCCTGCCCCTCCCTGCCTACAGGTCAAGTAGAGCGAGATGGGATGGAAACTGTTCCCCACCCTGCAGCCCCCTCCTTATCTTTCTTCTAGAAAACATTCCTTGGCTCCTTCTGCTTTTTCTTTTGACCTTCAGCTGGAATGCTGGAACATCATGTGCTAACAGATTCAAAGGAGCCTGAAAGGAAGATAGAAATAAGCAAGTGTGGCTTTTGCAGCAGCAGCATCTAAAACTATCATCAATGGCCTCTCTGGGGAGGTGCTGTCAAGAATCAGAATGAGTGAACCCATGGTCCCTGCCCTCTAGGAGCTGATACTCGGTGACAAGACTTGATATGAAGGAGTCTCTGCTCTATAAAGAGGTGGAAATCACCATACAGGTGGAATGGCTGGGTAGGAAACACTTCAGCACTGAGTTGGTCAAAGACATAAAATGTCAATGGTGAGGGTCCTCAGAGATCTTCAAATCCACCCCCTTCATCGGACAGATGCTGAAACTGAGATCCAGAGAGGGATGGACTGTCCAAGACTGAACAGCTATTTTTAGCATCCCTCCTATGTCCACGAAGGGCCCCAGGTCTAGACAGCCCCCAGCCTCTGCAGCCCTTAAATCTCATCAGCCCTCCATTCAGAAGTCATGCCAAGTATTCGGCTTTTTTTTTTAAAAAAAGATTGGGCCTGAGCTAACATCTGTCGCCAATCTTTTTTTTTCTTCTTCTCCCCAAAACCCCCCAGTACATAGTTGTGTATCCCAGTTGTGGGTCTTTCTGGTTGGGCTATGTGGGTCCCCGCCGCAGCATGGCCTGATGAGCGGTGCTAGGTCGAGCTCAGGATCTGAACGCCGACACGCCTGGGCCATCCGTGCAGAGCATGTGAACTAACCGCTCAGCCACAGGGCCGGCCCCTGTTGAGCTTTCTAAGCAGGCTCCTTCCCCCTTTCAAAACAGTTCCTCCCAAGGGATGAGGATGAGCCACTTTATTTTCTAGTGTGGTGAGAAAAGGGCTGGCCTGGAAGGGAGGCAAGACTGGGTTCTATCCCGCCTCAGGCGTTTCACAGCTGTGTAACCTTGGGCAAACCCCTACTCCTTTCTGAGCCTCTGTTTTAGTTTTTGGTTTTTTTAAAATAAGATGAAGGTGAATATTGCCCTGGATGACCTATAATATACCTGGGCAGAGCTAACATTTGATGAGTCCTTAGTTTCCAAAGGAAAGTTCTGGGAAGAACTTGAGAATTGCTTTCATAACACCTTATTCTAGAGCAACGCTATCCAATAGAAATATATTACAAGCCATATATATATATATATATATAATATATATATACATATAAATTTCTTATAGTCCTACCAACAAAAGTAAAAAGAAATAGGTGAAATTAATTTTAATAATAGATTTTACTTAACCCAATATATTCAAAGTATTATTTCAACATGTAATCAATATAAAACAAATTATTGAGATATTTTACATTATTTTTTTCATACTAAGTCTTTGAAATCTAGTGTGTATTTTACACTTGTAAATGTGGACTAGCCACATTCCAAGTGCTCAACAAGCATATGTGGCCAGTGGCTACTGTACTAGACAGTGCACGCCTGCAGTTTAGTCAGGAGTGACCGAACCCAACCAGTCTTCCAACCTCGGGCCTCACCCTGCTGTGGTCCATTCTCAAACTCCACAGCCACGAGTCGTCTTTCTAAAAAACAACCCTAATCGGTCACTCCCCAGCTTAAAAGCTCTCTGATATCTCCTACCCTCGTAGGACAAATTCTGAACACCCTGACATGATTTAAAATACCCTTCACAATCAGGCCCCCATTTCCCTTTTAAATTGTTCTCTCTCCTCCCCCTTCCAAGATGTGGCCACAACGTTCTCTCATGGAGGCTTTTCCATTCTCCGTGCATTTTTTTCTCTCTCCACTTAGGTATCTCCTTGAAGATTCATTCATTCACTTGGTCGTTCCTTCATTCAACGAGTGCGTACTAAATGTCAGGCAGCATAGGGGGCGTTGGACCCAACTCAAAGGGCTGCAAGGAACCTTCTTTGACTAATCTTACCCCTCCCCAGATCCCCACCCCCATATCGGCTCTAGGTTTAGCCCTTATCACTCAGCTGAGTGGCTTGTTGACGTGTCTTTCTCCCCTACACTCTCCGAGGCTTGGAACATGCCTTCTTCGACGCCTGCCACATCGTGAGTGCTCAATAAACTGATGAGGGGTGAAAGACCAACCAATCCCCGCTTTCTCACCTAGGAATGAACAGGGAGGAAAGGAACAGGGAGGGTTGAGGGGACCATCCAGCCTGATCTCCTAAAGCAGAAACTAGGTCTTCCCAGAGTGGGCCGGGTCGGCCAAGATCACCGCACAGCCCTGACACGCGCCCCAGCCAAGCGAGCCATTAAACTAGGCAAACCTGACGACCCCCCACCCCGCCCCGTCCCTGCTGGGACCCAAGACCGTGGCCGGGAGGGACCCAAGAGCGAAAGGGACAAGCAATGCGGCGGTGGCGCTGGCACTCGCGCGCAGGAGACCCTCAGCAGGGAGCCTCCGACCCAGGGCTGCGTGGATGTGGGTGGGGCGGCGGCACGGCGGGAACTACAAATCCCAGGGGGCATCGAGCCCAAGAGGCGGAAGGGGCGGGCCGGGGCGAGGCGGAGCGGGGCGGGAGCGGCGGCTGGGCCACGCTCCGGCTGCAGTTGCGGCGCGCGGGAGATCATGTCCCGGGGCAGCAGTTGCAGCCAGACCCCAAGCCGGGCCATCCCCGCCACTCGCCGGGTGGTCCTCGGCGACGGCGTGCAGCTGCCGCCTGGGGACTACAGCACCACCCCCGGCGGCACGCTCTTCAGCACCACCCCGGGAGGTAGGCGCGGGCTCCGGGCGCCGCGTGCGGGCTCTGGCTGCGGGCTGTGGGGAGGACCGACTGGGCAGAACGGGAGGGATCAGGAATCGCTAATTGGACGGGGCGACCAGGCTCTGGGCGTGCGGTGTCTGGGAAGGGGCGTCAAGGAGGTACTGAGGCTCACGGAGGTGCCCACAGGGAGCGAGCGGGGATCCGCCTCCCGTTGCCCACCCCGAGTGCGTCCTCCGGAGCCCGGGCTGCAAACTGCCCCATTCGTTTCCTCCTTCTGGGAGAGACAGCTGGGTGCCCTCCACCCTAACAGATACCGGGACTGCCACATGCCGAGGTGTGCTGCCCCTTGTGGGTGTTGGGGACAGTTCTGAGGGGAAATAGGGTGGGGTCAGAGTGGCCCACAGATCAAAGAGAGGCCGGGCCTAGGATTTTTAGGGGATGGGATGGGCATTCTTTCTTGTGATAAATGACTCTTGCAGAGTCCTTTTTCCTTCCCGACCCCCAGTGTTGCGTTGGGCACGCACCCTCCGACAGGTTTGGGGCTGAGCGCGCTCGCTGGCACCAGCAGCGCCCCACTGGCTCCTATGGCAGCTTGCCCATTACGCGTATGGGATCTCCACAGAGGGACGTGGGGCCGCAGGCAGCGCTGTACAGGAAAACACGTTCTTCTCTCCAGGGGGAGTGGGACCGTGTGACCTCCCTGAGACGGGACGAGGAAGAGGAAGCTGAGCTGGCACTCGTAGTAGGGGCCAGCCTTGGGCTGTCCTCGGGAGCCAGGCATTCCCTCCCAGCCCAGGCGCCCAGGCGCTGATGAAACCTGCCCGCCTGTTTGCATGATGAAACCCTCGTAGCTCGCCACTTCCTCCTATCCTAGCGCTGCCCTCACCCCCTTTTGTCCTTTTCTCCTCCCGTCCATCCTCCTCCACTCCTCTTGCCCAGGCTACTGCCCGAAAAACACCGCGGATCCTGGCGCTCGGCTGAGACGCAGGGGTGCGGGCGGACGAGGTCTGGGCGCAGCCTCTCCTGCTGCCAGCGTCGGAGGCCACACGCTTATTTTCTCAGGCAGCTGTCCCACCACCAGCGAGCACGGCCAGATGCGAGATCTTGGGCTATTTGATCCAAAGCATAGAATGTTAGAACTGTTAGGGATCTTAGATGTTCTTGTCCAACCATGCTGCCTTTTTGGGGGGCGGGGGGGGGGGGGGGCAGGGAGAGTGCAGTTTTTCACGTTTTATTGTACTTTATTAAATTTCACCATTAAATAGCTTAAGTGTATGCTGATCTTATGGCCAGACATTTTTTTTTGGTTCTTTTTGTTTGTTTTTTGAGGAAGATTAGCCCTGAGCTAACGTCTGCTGCCAATCCTCCTCTTTTTGCTGAGGAAGACTGGCCCAGAGCTAACATCCGTGCCCATCTTCCTCTACTTTATATGTGGGACGCCTACCACAGCATGGCTTGCCAAGTGGTGCCATGTCCTCACCCGGGATCCGGACCACCGAAGCAGAACGTGGGAACTTAAATCGCTGCAGCACCAGGCCGGCCCCTGACGAGAATTTTGAAATGTAAAGATATATTAGACATAGAATATAACAATTAGAAAATCTAGGGGTGGTAAAATTCTGTCTGTACACATTTACATGTTTTAGAGCCACAAGTAAATGATAAAGGGACAGGAAGATATTATGTAAAACTTTGGGTTGTAACTGGAGGAAAAACCTGTTCAGAACTGCACTGAGGACCTTGGTTGCTGACAGACTCTCCCCTGGATTGAACAAAATCTCTGTTAGTAGGAGAAACAGTAGCAACAGGCTAGATTAAGAAATTGGCTCGTGTCAATTTGGAAGGTAGGGGCTGGCCAGTCTGAAGAGAGCAGGGCTGCTGGAGGCTGGAGATCCAGCTGGGTGTCGCAGCTCGAGTCTGAGATCTGTAGCTTTAAAGGATTGGAGGCAGTCTAGAGCCAGAATGTTAGTGCACCTCTCAAAAATCTTTGTTTTCCAAGAAATTCGATGCTTTCCTCAAATGAGGCTGTGCTGCCTTATTCTCCAGAACACAGCATGGAGGCCCCAGAGCTTGGAAACACGTGTCCGTTGTCAAATGTTACACTGGTTTCCCAGATTGAACAAGAAATAGCCAACCATTGAGGGGAGAAATGCTCTCTCTGCTGTTAAAAATGATCCAAGGAAGAGTTCCCAGCAGCTCTTCTTGCCGCTCTTGACTCAAATTCTCTTTCCCTGCTGGGCCTTTTGTGGTCCATGCTGTTCTGCTTTCTCTGTGTCATTCTGTGTCTTCCAGGACCTTTCCTGGCCATTTTGGGGTTCCTCCAGGTGGGAGCGTGAATCTGCTTGATCCGTGCAGAGTGGGCACTGAGGCAGGCCTGAATGCTCACTTAGCCGTTTTTCCCACCCTTTGTTGCTAGACGGGGATGGATCAGATTGGAAGCAAAGCCTGGGGTCTGAGGCCAACGGGAAGAAAGAGCAGTGCCAAGAGCCTAAAGCCAGCTCTTTCTTTTCTGGGTGTCCAGGGCAGGCACAGCTCACAGTCCATAACCCTGACTTGCCTCTGCCTCAGTTAGCAAACGTGGCTTGCTTCAGCCAAGGCATGAGATTTTCCTCCAAAGCCATTTACCTGCCCCTTTGCCAGGACAGAGATGCTTGACCTCATGAGAAAGGTCATTCCCAGCACCCTTCTGCTCCAGTCTAGAGTACTGTTGCTCAGTTTTCAGTGTGCATATGGATTACCTTGGGACCTCACTTAGGTGCAGATTCTGATTCTGTAGGTTCCGGGAGTAGGGCCTGAGAGTCTGCGTTTCTGTCTAGCTCCCAGTGATTGGTCTGCGTACTCAGGAATTAGGAGAACTCGACTTCTCTCACCATTTCAGACCTCTGGGATCTGGCAAAAAGCGATGCTTCTATCCAGGTAAACTTCTCTTGAGGTTGGGTTTGGCATCAGTCTTTATTTGAGGGTCTGGAGAGGGTCCATCTGGATGCTGTTGCAGTCAGTGTCCATAGTCACTCTTGCTGGGAATGACCCTGCAGTGTTTGTCCCTGGAAGAAAACGAGCGGTAGTTGGTTTGAGCCATCTCCATTCCTCTGACTCCAGTTTCCTTTCCCTGGTCATTCCCCACCCCAACTGGCTGAGCCACTGATCTGAATTAGGTGTGTGGAGAACAAAAGAGAAATTTGCCGAAGGGAGTGTTGTTCATGAATATTTGAGCCCGTAGAGTCTTGAAAGTCTCCAGTGACACCGTAAACCAGCAGAACCTCTGAAGGGGTCAGCAACCTTCCTCTGACCCTGCCCACCAACCTCTGTGTTCCCAATTCCATGGTGGATGTTTGACCCCAAAGCCTACAGGGGTTGCTTGGGTGGTAGTCATACCTAAGACCTCTACCTCGAGAAGGTTAATCGGAGGTAAGCAGGTAGGGCTACAGGTGTTAATGGCACCCTATTTGGTTAGACAAACAAAGTCTGTGCCCAGGAAGCTTACCTTGGAGCAGCTCCCAAGTCTGGCTGTGGAACAGAGAGTGCCGGGAAGAGGGGGAGTGGCCTGGACACTGAAGCCAGAGCACAGCCAGTGTCCCGAGGCCTTAGGCACAGAGGGAGAGAAGCTGCATTATTAAAGACAGATTAAAAGAACTGGAACAGTAAGGCAGCGAGGGAAGTATAATGGGCCTCTCATTAAAGACTTCGCCAGGGACCCCGAAATAGAGCACCCCAAACTCCCTCCCACGCCCACGAGCCTCCCTTTTTTAAGGCATCCACCACATCTAGAACTGGAAGACAGCCTGACCTCAAGGGCTTGGATTGCTAGTTAGGAAGATGAAGGCACACCTGAAATAGAGTTATAAGCTTCAAAGCTGTATCTACAGAATGAAACAATTAGACAGATACCCCTCACCCCCCCCATAACCAGTAGAACTTGTACAACACTTCAGTAAGAATTGCCTGCTCCAAATAGTCAGCCGGGAAGCCCTTACATTCGAACAGTGTGGACACAGCTGTTAGATTTTAAATGCCCTCAGAGGCTTACATATTTTTTTCAATATCCTCAAAGGTGGCAGGGCGTTATTATTTAAAAGAGAAATTTGATTTTTCTTTTTTTTTTTTCCCTGAAAGCAGACAAGTTGTTTATCACCAGATTTGGTGAAAGGGTGGACAGGTTGGTACCATATTTATCTGTTGTATAAAGTAGTGCAGCATTTTCTTGTATGGGTCTTTATTCGGTGTCATTCCAAAAGAGGAGTTAGGAAGGGGCAGCAGTATTGAAAAAAGGATTGCTTCCCAAGGTGAATGTTTTTAACGAAAAACGTGCTCTTGTACACGTAGATTCTTGTGTGTTCAAACAAACAGAAAACCTGTTCCTTTCTGGTCTTTTTTTAGATCCCTGCCGAGGTTCTTCCCTTTTTTGTGATTCATGACAAATGAATCACGTGTGTTTGTTTACATGTTTGCTCTCTGGCTTAGACAGGAAGTCCTTTCAGAGCAGTCTTACTCATCTCTGTATCACCCCCACGGAGTGCCAGGTCTGGGGTTGGGAAGGTGAAGGGTTGAAAAGAATCCTGGAGAGAAAGCACTCTCCGGGTAGCCTAGCTTCTTTCCCACCACACCTGGGTCTGAGCTGGCTTAAGATGACGTTTACATTTTTCTTTTCTGTCCTTTCAGTTGCAGGGTATAATTGTTTATCTTGGAAGGTCCCAAGGACAGAAACTAACTTTCTCTGAACTTTCCCACCTATCCCAGTATTACCAATAACAGCACTACTGATATTACTCTTCCCAATGTGTATTGAGCAGCAAGTGGAAGAAAATGACTTTTTCACATACTGAACAAGTCAGTATTGGGGCCAGGGTCTCAGACACTGGGATTGACGCTCCTTATTTACTTGCTGGCACCCAGTGTTGCTCACTAGGCAGGAGTAGGTGACATCTGCCCATGGCATTTGGATGCTCAAGAACATGGGCCACAAAAGATGCCTTGTAATCCAATGTCTATGCCCATGAGAGTTCATTGAGAGAGCTCAGATACTAGGCCCAGAGTATCAAGGCTTACCAGCTGCCCAGAGATACCTGTCTCGATGCGAATGGCTGTATCAGTTAGCTATTGCTGTATAACAAACCATCCAAAAACTTAGTAACTTCAACAACAGTCTGTTGTTTCTCTCCATTCTTTGGGCTGGCTGGCATTCTTTGATGGTCTTGTCTGAGCTCACTCACCTGGCTACATAGAGTTGACAGCTGGATTTCCCTAGGCTAGAAGGTCCAAGTTGGCCTTACCCACATGTCTGGGGCATTGCTGGTCACCTGGAAGGCTGGGAGCTCTCTCTGTCCTCCTCATCTCTTGCCATTCAGGATTCTAACCTGAGCTTATTACATGGCAGTTTTCAAGGCCTCTTAAGGCATAAGCTCACAAGTCACATAACGTCACTTACACAGTGTTCTATTGGTCAAAGCAAGCCACAGGGCTAATCCAGATTCAAAGAGAGGGGGAGATAACTGCCTTTGAATGAGAGAAGGCTCATGGGTGAATGGGGCTGGGAGGAGTTGTGGGGGCTGTGTTTTCAGACAATCTTTCACAAGGGCCAAGCCTCAAGGAACAGTCCTTGAGGGAACTTAACGGACCATCCTGCTGTGTGGTTAGCAGAGCCAAGGCCAGGTGTAGGAGCAGACCATAATCACAAGCCTATGAATTGCCTGATGGTTTAAGAACAGGACATCTTCCTGAAAATATTGAGTCATAGATCCCGTGCCCCATTTGCAAAGCTTTACGCCCAGCTCCACAAAGCGAATCATACAGACGGCCATGATGGCAGGCCACTGGGCAATACGTTCCACTTTGCATCCTGCCTCCCCTTACTGCCTGCCACCCAGCCTGCCTCTTCCTTCCCCTTCAAGGAGCCCATTTGCCCAGCCCTGCCCAGCTCCCATCTGAACATCCTTGATTTTATGGAGTCCTGGCAATGGATGGAATCGAGTTTCTGGGTCCCAAAGCAGACAGGAGCGAGAATACCAGGAGGTGCAGGTGGGTTCTGAAGTTCCTTTGGTTTCCTGGTGACACACGCAGTGTGGAGGTTAAGAACTAGGTCTCTTGCCTTAAAGAGAGTGTGTGTAAATGGATTTCTCTCTCCTGCTCTTCAGAATAACAGGGGAAAGTGGGCCTGTATGGATTTGCTAGGGCAGCCTTAACAAAAAAACACAGACTGGGTGGCTTGAACAACAGAAATTTATTTTCTCAAGAGTTCTAGAGGCTGGAAGTCCAAGATCAAAGTGCCGGTAGGGTTGGTTTCTCCTGAGGCTGCGTCCTGGGTTTGCTGCTGGCCGTCCTCTTGCTGCCTCTTCGTGTGGTTGTCTCTCTCTGTGTTCTTGGTGTCCCTCTCTTTTCTTATAAGGACACCAGTATATGGGATGAGGGCCCCACTCGGACGGCCTCATTTCAACTTAATGGCCTCACCTCTTTAAAGACCTTCTTTCCAAATATAATGAGTCACCTTCTGAGGTGCTGGGGCTTGGAGCTTCAACACATGAGTTGGAGGGCAGCACAATTCAGCTCATAACAGTGCCCCTCCCTTTTCCAACCGGGACAGCAATTACTGCTGTGTGTCGGTAGGCATTTCAGCAGTGCAGCCCTGTTGGTAATGAACTTCAGGGGTGACCTCACCCTGCTTTGCACAGGCGCATTTTAAGTGTTTGGGGGATGTCCAGGAAGGGGAAGGAGCTTGGCCAGCCATTGGAGTAATTACTTCAGCTGTTTTGTTCTGAACATCTCTGTGAAAGCCTTGTCCCTCCTGCTTAATTTTCAAATAAACTGGCCTGTTCCCATATGTCAGGCCTCAAGGGAGGGACTAGCCAGAAGGGCCCTTTGCTGCTTGCTGATCGCCCCCATTTGGTATTCAAGGAGCTTCATAGGATTCCTAGTCCCTGAGAAGCATCTGGATCTTGGTTCTCTTCGCAGAGCTGGTGGGTCTAGAGGTGAAGAAAAATCTTCAACTGAGCATGCTCTGCTTCTCTCACCAAGATCTTCTCCCTGACAAGTCGGCTCTGCTTGCTAAAGAGACTGTCCAGCAAGAAAAGCCACCCAGACACATGCAGTTCCTGCCCGGTGTGCGGCAGGGATCAGGGACGGAGGCCCCTGGTGGACCCTGGCACGTCTGTGTCTCTGCCTCCAGGTTGACACGGAGCTGTTGGCGAGCGCTGAATTTAAACTTGTCCAGAGTATTTTGTTCACAGGCTGCTGGCTTGCATCTGAGCACAGGCATTCAGACCTCCCCCTGACCCTGTTGTGAAATGCTCTCCTCTTCCCTGGAACGGGAACAGCAGTTGTAGGAATTCTGTTCTTGTACTCTTGCTAGGCCTCACGTCCCGGCTCAGGGGAAGAATGCTTCTGGCAGGGGAGGCCCAGGGGAAAGTGAGGGACGAGCTCGTCTCAATTTACAGGAGTCGCATCCAGCAGCATTTTGAACTTGAGTGTGGGTACTGTGGGAAGACGGAGAAGAAATCAAGGCAGCCCTCTCTCTTTCAGGGAACATCCTGTTCTGGCCAGATACTCAGAAGAATAGTAAAAATCAGAAGAACCCTGGAACTTTTCCAGTTCCCGGTGCTGGCTGAGGTGCCTGGTCTGCCTTGTTAATTTTAAACAGAGGTTGGTGTTTAGGACTGGAGTTAAGACAGGCTTGGTCAGCCTCTCTGAGTGTCTGTGAGGGGACAGCCTTTCTGAGCCTCAGTTTCCTGTCTGCAAGTGGAGGATGATGGATCTCCCTCATGGGGGGTTTTTAGGGGGCAATGAGACCTAGCATGTCAGGCTGTGGGTGCAGCGTCTAGCCCACAGGCAGGCAGTGATGACAGATAAAGGTTTAATCTTCACCAAACTCCTGTGAGGTGTGGATTTTGTTAGTACCCTCCTCTTAGAGCTGAGGAACGAAGCTGCGACTTGGGGTCGAGGAGCTGGTACATGGCAAGCCCTGGCTGGAGCCTGGAACTTCTGTCTCCAAGCCCCGTGCTATTTGTACCACGTTAAGCACCTGCCAACAAGGAGATCCTAAAAATAGATGGTAGTGTATCAGAGCTGGAACAGACCCTAGAGATTACCTATAAAGCCTAGCATATGGTTGGTGCTTTAAAGATAGATTGAATGAGCCTAGTACACTGCACTTGTTTATAGGTGAGGAAACCAGACTCTAGGGGAGTGTCTGCATCGCTTCACACATTCTAACAAGCCGCCACACCACAGAGCATGCCTTGAGAAAAAGCACTCTTGTACTTGGTGCACATCCAGAGTTTAAAGTCCCAAACGATGCTGGTTACCAAGCATGCCAAAGCTCACTGTGGTTCTTGCTGTTGTTGTTGTTGTTGTTGAGGAAGATTCACCCTGAGCTAACATCCGTTGCCAATCTTCCTCTTTTTTTCCTTTTTATGTGAGTTCCCACCACAGCATGGCCACTAACAGATGAGTGGTGTAGGTCCATGCCCGGGAACCGAACCCAGGCCATGGGGGCTGGCCTCATGGTGGTTCTTGAAGCCTGTTTCTGTGGATGGACGATGCCTCTTACCCTCCTCCATCCCCCCCACCGTCTCTTTTCAGGGTTACTTACTTCCCCTCTGATTTGTCCCAGCTATGACCATATAATGGATCCCTGGTCAAGATGGGACTGAATAAATGGTAGAATATGTCACCTGAAGCCATACTGGTCATGGTAATAGGTGGGGTTTGTTTGTGCAGCTTCTTTGTGTCAGCCACCATTCTAATTCACACAATAACCGTATGAGGTTGGCGCTATCATCATCATCATCATCATCATCATCATCATCCCCATTCTGCAGAAGAAGCAGCTGAGGCACAGAGATTGACTAATCTCTTGCCCAGAGTCGTCAGAGCTAGCAAATGGGAGAGCCAGGTTTTGAACCACGAGGCTATGGGAAGAGAATCAAGTATTCATCCCCGCATGTTGTGCCTGCCCCCTCTCTCCAGAGGGCAGCCAACTCCTGCAGCCCCAGAACATAGGGTTCCCCGACACGTGTTTTTATGGTGATACATTTAAAAAGGCTTTCAGGTAGGAAACAGCCTCGGTCGTTCTCCGCAGGTAGTTCAGGACCAAATCTTGAACGCTGCTCCCAGCCACACAGGTGGTTTGAAGTGTGGCGGTGCTGGGAGGCACCTCCAGTTTCTCCAGTCTAAGTCATCCTCAGCCCACCTCCCCCATGCACCCCCGACCTTGAGGGTAGGGCAGAATTGGGGTGACATGGATGTCTCTCTGACTCAGGGGTTTAGGGTGAGGCTGCCTGGAAGCAGGAAGATAGGGCCGATGGGGGCTTGATGTCTGTCCCCACCAGTACATGCAGCATAGATCTCTCCCCGTCCCTCTGTGGTCCCCACATATGCCTCTGCTTTTAGACCTCACGCATGACTGTAATCATTTATTTACAGATCTTCCTCCTCCCACCAAACTGTAAGTCTGAGATCAGGGAGCTGTTACTATGTAACTGTTCCTTCCATCCCTGCCCCTAGCACGGTCCTGGTAGGAAGGGTTCAGTGAGGCAATACGCCAGACCAGCATACCTACTTTTGGGGCGTAGGATTGAGGAAGATTGGCAGGTGTGTAAGCAAGGGTTAGCATTTGTCCCTGGGTCCTTGAATACCGTTCCTAGGAGGGAAAGTCTAGCATGGACAGGGGCCAGTACACCCAGCCCAGAGAGATGCTGGAGGGATCAGCTCCCCGCTCTGCTTCTCCAGCCCAGCAGAGAGCCCCTGGGGCTTTTGGGGGGGTCTACCTAGTTCCAGCCGAGGCAGTTCCGACTGAACTTATGAGAAAAGGAGATTCTGATCCTATGTCCTTATTTGTTTGCTTAATGTCCCTATATCTTTATTAGAGTTTTGTATTAAAACATGTATATATACTCAGTGTAAAAGATGTTTTCTTCCCCTTGCTCCTTATCTCATCCCCCAGAGGTAACCAAACACAAGATGCAGACAGTCTGTGACTCTGTCATCAATATTTAGTGGACAATGGACACTGCTTACTTCAGATGGTACAGTAGCTGCAGAGCATTGCATTGTAGGGCTGATCCATGATTTACTGAACCTGTCCCTCCATTTAAATAAAATCAAAGTTTTTTATATGTATTATTATTCTGTCTACTTTTGTATATGCTTGATTTTTCCATAATAAAAGTATTTAAAAGTTATTATATGTAAATAGTTGAAACTCAAAAGTACTGAAAGTCTTCTAACAAAACAGCAACCTCCCACCTCTCCCACACTCATCTCACCCTTCGGAACCAACTAGTAACTTCTTTCAGCTCTTTCTTTGGGGATTTGTCTTCATATTTCTCACTTTCTTGATTTTATCTATTCACTGGCCTTTTGATAGATGGCCTTTCCTCTCCTCCCATTCTCCCAATATAATTATATCACAAATTTTTTTAAAATTCATCATTTTTGTTACTATGACTCTTGATGAGCCAAGTAGTTTACAATAATAGCGTTTCCATTTTTTTACAACTTTTTTTAAAAAAAGAGTTAATAGCCTCATTTAAAAATAGGCTCGGTTTTCATTCAAATCTTCCCACACCCTCCAGCACCTCTAAAATGCCTCTTAGGGTCACTGGGTGGCCAGTGGTTAAGGGTGCACGTTCCGCTTCGGCAGCCCAGGGTTCACCTGTTCGGATCCCGGGTGCAGACATGGCACCACTTGGCAAGCCATGCTGTAGCAGGCGTCCCACATATAAACTGGAGGAAGATGGGCTCGGATGTTAGCTCAGAGCCAGTCTTCCTCAGCGAAACGAGGAGGATTGGCAGCAGATGTTAGCTCAGGGCTAATCTTCCTCAAAAAAAAAAAAAAACAAACTTGCTAGTTAATAGAATGATCACTCATTCTAAGAGGACATATTTTGGGGCCAGACCAGTGGCGCAGTGGTTAAGTTCCCACGTTCTGCTTCTCAGCGACCCGGGGATCGCCGGTTCGGATCCCGGGTGCAGACATGGCACCACTTGGCACGCTATGCTGTGGTAGGCATCCCATGTATAAAGTAGAGGAAGATGGGCATGGATGTTAGCTCAGGGTCAGTCTTCCTCAGCAAAAAGAGGAGGATTGGCAGCAGTTAGCTCAGGGCTAATCTTCCTCAAAATAAATAAATAAATAAAATAAAATGCCTCTTAGTTGTTTACATACAAAGTCATACTTCTGGATTTATCTGCCCATTTTTTCCGCTTTTCCTGGACTAACGTGGTTCGGCTGCTCCAGACCTGCCACACAGATGTCGACACGGGATTCCCAGAAGCCCCTTGTGTTTCTCTAATTTTGGTAGAATACGTCCTCCTGTAGCTTTTGAAAATGTCTCTATTCTACTTCTATGTGATTAGTATTTGGCTGGGTGTAAAACTCGGTTGAAACGAATTTTCCCTCAGGATTGTGAAGGTGCTGACCCACTGCCGTCAGGCTTCCAACGTTGCTGTTGAAAATTTTTATTCCATGCTTATTCCTAATCCTTGTGTGCACCTGTTGCCTTTTCCTCCTTTCTGGAAGATTTTAGGATTTTCTCTGTATCTTCAGTATTGTGAAATTTCACAATGAATGTTGAGTTGGTGTTTTAATTCATTGCACTGGATGCCCAAAGGGTGTTTTAAGACTCATCCCTTTCAATTTAGTGAAGTTCTTTATTTTTTCCTATTTAAGCAAAATTTTTTTTTACCAATTTCTCTTTTTTCTCTTTTTTTTTAGGAAGATTAGCCCTGAGCTAACTGCGGCCAATCCTCCTCTTTTTGCTGAGGAAGGCTGGCCCTGAGCTAACATCCCTGCCCATCTTCCTCTGCTTTATATGTGGGACGCCTACCACAGCATGGCGTGCCAAGCAGTGCCACGTCCGCACCCGGGATCCGGGTGGCAAACCCTGGGCCACACAAGCAGAATGTATGCACTTAACCACTGCACCACCAGGCCAGCCCCTCTTTTCTCTCTTTCTTGACTTCCTATTATCCAACATTGATATCTAATTTGTTATCTTTTTGCCTCTTGTCCATCTTTTTGTCTTTCTGTTCTTTAAAGTCTTCTGCTCCCTTCATGATATTTCCTCTTGTTGGCTTGTTTGGATCTCTTCTTAAATGTAAGATTTTCTCAGAAAGGTGTGGAGACATTTGGGTTTTTATACAGTCACGTGCTGCATAGTGATGTTTCAGTCGACAACAGACCACGTGTACAATGGTGGCCCCATAAGATTAGTACCGTATAGCCTAGGTGTGTCGTAGGCTAGACCATCTAGGTTCATGTAAGTACTGTGGGGGAGGAAGAAATTTTCCTCTACCCTTCTAGGTTCTTCTGGCCAGTCTAAGAATTAAATTGACATGAGACAGATTAACAGGAGAAAAACCAAAGAAAGTTTAATAACATGTATACATGGGAGAAACCCAGGAAAACCAAGTAACTCACCAAAATGGCTGAAGCCCTCACCTTAAACACCCTCCTCAGCTAAAGACAAAAGATAGGGGGGTGGCGAGAATCAGGGACTTCAAAGAGAAGGAAGGCAATTCACAGGTAGGGGAAAAGGAGCAAACATTTCGAAAATGGGGGTTTGGCTACGCAGAAACAGAAGAACACAGAGGGAAGCCCAACAAACAGGCTTTTCTAGGTCCCTCCCTGTCTACCACCTAGTTCACGTTATGCAAAGGTGATAGCTCGCTTCCTGAGACAGGTTTTTTAATCAGAATATTTGGGGGGGCCGGCCTGGTGGCGCAGCAGTTAAGTTCCCCCATTCTGCTTCAGTGGCCTGGGGTTCACCGGTTTGGATCCCGGGTGCGGACATGGCACTGCTTGGCAAACCGTGCTGTGGCAGGCATGCCACATATAAAGTAGAGGAAGGTGGGCACGGATGTTAGCTCAAGGCTAATCTTCCTCAGGGAAAAAAAAAAGAATGTTTTTAGGCAGTTAAGTGAGAGGTAACAAGAAAAACTTTCTGAGTCTTCCGTTTCTTAAAAATAATCAGCCTAGGGGCTGGCCCCATGGCCAAGTGGTTAAGTTCGCGCGCTCCAGTTCAGCGGCCCAGGGTTTCACTGGTTTGGATCCTGGGCGTGGACGTGGCACCGCTCATCACGCCACACTGAGGCGGCATCCCACATGCCACAACTAGAAGGACCCACAACTAAAAATATACAACTATGTACCGGGAGGCTTTGGAGAGGAAAAGCAAAAATAAAATCTTTAAAAAATAGTAATAATAACCAGCTTAGAATAATCTTCATGTTAAAGAGACACATTTTGGGGGCTGGCCCCATGGCCGAGTAGTCAAGTTTGCATGCTCTGCTTCAGCAGCCCAGGGTTCGCCAGTTCAGACCCTGGTGAGGACCTACACAGCACTCATCAGGCCATGCTGAGACAGCATCCCACATAGAAGAACTAGAATGACTTACAACTAGGATATACAACTATGTACTGGGGCTTTGGGGAGAAAAAAAAGGAGGAAGATTGGCAACAGATGTTAGCTCAGGGCCACTCTTCCTCACCAAAAAGCATACATTAAAAAAAAAATCACCTCAGGACCTTTAAAAAAAGACACATTTTGGGGTGGCAAATTTGTTCCCCTTCAGTACACCGTATGATGTTTGCGCAACCACAAAATCGCATAATGACGCATTTTTCAGAACATATCCCTTTCGTTAAGCGACGCATGACTGTATGTAAGAGTGAGATACTTAAGAACTGACTGGAACTGTGAGGTCCAGAAACTGGTGGGCTCTATCTGGTGGCTAACTGGTTTTTTCATTGGGATCCCCCTTCCAAAATCATTTTCTGTAGGTCTTTGTCTTTACTCCTTGTTCCGAAGCAGGGCAGGGAGGGCGTCTGAGGCCCACCATTCAGAGGTCAAGGCTAACTCAATTTCCCTGTCTCCTCTCCCTCCTGGGGTTCCATTCCTCCCTTCACTTTCTGTCTTCATATATTGTGATTTGGGGGACAGTTTGAGCCCCATTTGCATCCAAGTTGGAGTAGGTGCTTCTGTTTCCTGTTCTTGGAGTTTTGTATGACTTTTGAGAGAAGCAACAGGAAAAATGTCTTGGCTCTGCCATCTTGAAGCTGCCTAGATCTTCAAAAGCTCTTCTTGCTCTTGTTTGTGAAACCTGGGGGAGGTGGGTCATCTTCCCTAACAGAGAGAGGAAGTAGGCCCTCGGCTATAGTGTTGTGTGGAGACCGCCTGGTGTGACATCCACATACCCCAGAAGACCACACCTGACCAGCACCTCCAGCTGCCGCTGTTTGACACCCTGCAGGGACCTTGGCATCCACCTCTGGTTTCCATTTCCTGTCCCAGTTTGCAGGCCAAGTCCCCAGCTCCAGGAAACCGTAGCAGCATTTTCAGCCAAGGCTTCCTATTTTTGACAATATGGGACTGCATGTGTTTTGTTTGCGTCATCTGTAGGAGGCTTAGGGAATTTCCCAAAGATCTCTGTTAACTGAAGCTGTGTAGTGGTGGATCCCAGGAAGGGATGGAAGAAGAAAGGGTTAAAGGGCCGGCCCCGCGGCCGAGTGGTTAAGTTCGCGCGCTCTGCTTCGGCGGCCCAGGGTTTCACCTGTTCGAATCCTGGTCGCGGACCTGGCACCGCTCGTCAGGTCCTGCTGAGGCGGCGTCCCACATAGCACAACCAGAGGAAGTCACAACTAGAATATACAACCATGTACTGAGAGGCTTTGAGGAGGAGAAGGAAAAATTTTTGAAAATCTTTTAAAAAAAAAAAAAAGAAGAAAGCGTTAAAAGCAGCTTCTGGAGGAAACATTTCCACCATGTTGATTGCCAGCTCCTATTGCGCACTGGCCCCAGAGGAGTCAGAGGTGGCTCTGTGGTCCCCTCCCCTCCTGAGCAGGGCGCCTTGTCAACCGACTTTCTGAACACCACTCTCTACCCCGTGCAGCCTCCCTTCCCAGCTGAAATGCGCTGATGGTGGGTGTCTCAGGTGCCGCCTCTGCCAACATTGAATTTGTGGACTTTCTTAGCTCAAATGAGGATTTTTATTTTTAAGTGCCCTAGCCATAGGACAAAGGGCACAGAGGCTGTTTCTTTTTCTCTTTTAAGTATAATTAATGATTTAAAAATCACCAGGGGCCGCTTCTGGGTTTGTACCCTAAAGAATTGAAAACAGGGTCTCAAAGAGATATTTACACACCCATGTTCAAAGCAGCATTATTCACAAGAGTTGAAAGATGGGAGCAACCCAAATGTCCATGGATAAACAAATTGTGGTCTATCCTTACAATGGAATATTATGCAGCCTTAAAAAGGAAGGAAATTCTGACACGTGGTGCAACAACATAGATGAACCTTGAGGACCTTATACTAACTGAAACAAGCCAGTCACAAAAAGACAAATACTGTATGATTCCACGGATATGAGGTGCCTGTAGCAGTCCAATTCACAGAGACGGAAAGTAGAATGGTGGTTGTGGGGGCCTGGGGAGGATGAGTGGGAGTTGTTTAATGGGTGTAGAGTTTCAGCTTTGTAAGATGAAAAGACTTCTGGAGATGGGTTGCACAACGATATGAATGTACTTAACATTACTGAGCTGTACATTAAATGGTTAAGATGGCAAATTTTATGCTATGTTTCTTTTATAACAGTTAAAAATCTCTGGAGGCTAGTGACCTTTAAACAACCTTCTCAGAAGCTACTGACCCCCAAGTTCTTTTTGAGGCTATTGACTCTCCAGCTCTTAAGTTCCACTCCGATGGGGTCAGTTCGCTACTCTTTGGTGAACAAACCAACAAAAAATCAAAGTTGCGGGGAAGCAAGGAGAAGGGGTCTCTTGCCAAGCCTTGAGGATTAAGAAATAGAGACAAGTGGTCCCATCTCTGAAGCGGACATCCTCCCTCAAGGAGAGGGCACAGTTGTTGTCCATGTGTAACCCACTGGGCTCGTAGGCACTCAGGCTGTAACACAGCCCTTCGTGTGACAGAGGAGGAAACTGAGGCCCAAGTTGGGGAGGGGTGGGCACAGAGGGCAATGTGCACAGGATCGCACAGCTGGTTGGTAGCAGAACCCAAAGTGCAGGCCCGGTTCTGTGTTCTTTGCTTTATGTCCTCCCCTTGGGGAACGCAAGCCCTGAACATTAGCCCAGCCAGTGATGAGGAGCAGGCTGTCAACCTCAGCATTATTGCCTCTCAGATGAGGAGAGCAAGACTGAGGGAGCGCCCAGATCGGGCCAGTCAGGCTGGGACCGACCATACGTGCAAGCAGGCCAAGTTCATCCTCATGTGTCTCTCGACATTGCTCTGTCCTTCAGCATCCCAGTTGCTCCTCCGTGCGAGGAGCCCAATCTCATTATCTCATACTCAGAGCTCAGAGATGCAGATGAGTTCCTCTCTTCGCTTGGAGTTAACCGAGGGGCCAGTGCTTAACATCAAGAAACGAATCTCAGCTGTTGGAATGTCACTCCTCATAGCCTTTAAGAGAGGGAGAGGGGCTGGCCCCGTGGCTGAGTGGTTAAGTTCACGCGCTCCGCTGCAGGAGGGCCAGTGTTTCGTTGGTTCAAATCCTGGGCGCGGACATGGCACTGCTCATCAAACCACGCTAAGGCAGCATCCCACATGCCACAACTAGAAGGACCCACACCGAAGAATATACAACTGTGTACTGGGGGGCTTTGGGGAGAAAAAGGAAGAAAATAAAATCTTAAAAAAAAAAAGAAAGAGGGCGATATTTCAGGGTTGTTGATAAGGAGGGGCATTCCTGAGGTCTTTAAATCATGGTTTCTAAACTCAGGTCATTCATATTCCATTGGCAGTTTTATTGTACTTTGCGGTCTACTTGACATATATTTAACATCACCTTACCTTTTAAATCTTGTTTTTATTATATTTTATTGCATATATAATATGTAACTTATATATTATATACTATCATATTAAGTTATATTTTAAAAGGAAACAATATGACAACTATATGTGGAAAACCAGATTCACTTGCCATAAATAGAAGGTAGCTATAAAAAGAAATATAATGGCAACAAGACAGTTTTTAAATTCTAGTTAGAGTCCTTTGCCTGCTGAAGGCTTTGAGCCTGAGGCCTGCTCTTTGTTGCAAAGGGAGCAATAAGGAAATGTTTGTGGGGTGTTACAGACCCATCACTAGTACCTTGCCGGTGCTTTAGAGGTAATCGGGATTAAACGGACCCAACGCAAATAACCGTCTCACTGCTCACTTTTATGTCATGGATCAGGTGGGTCTCCCGCAAGGATCTTGGGGCCTGTACTTTAGAGAACACTGCTTTTTAAGGTGTCACTCAGGTAACCGCCCTCATGGGATGAGTCCTGGGTATGGTTTAAAGGTCGTGAATAATTCCATAAGACATGGTCCTCACCCTCTAGGGACAGCTGTGGAAGGAGAGGGGAAAGAAAATGAATGAAATGCAGACCGTGTGCAAACTCTGGCGGGCGGTGACACGTCAGAGCAGATGGGCAGACCGGGGCAGAGGGCTCACAGAGGCGATGGGCAGACCGGGGCACAGGGCTCACAGAGGAGATGGGCAGACCGGGGCACAGGGCTCACAGAGCAGATGGGCAGACCGGGGCACAGGGCTCACAGAGGAGATGGGCAGACCGGGGCACAGGGCTCACAGAGCAGATGGGCAGACTGGGGCACAGGGCTCACAGAGGCGATGGGCTGAGCAGGAGAGCCTTTGCGGGGCAGGTGGAGTCCGTGTGTGACTCCTCTCCGTAAAGCCCAGGCAGGAAAGATCTCATTTTTACTAGGTGGGGGGATCACTTAATTTTCTGTTTGCTTATTCATAAAATGGAGTTAAAGATCCTGGATATCCCACCAGGATACTTTAAGAAGGGAATTGAAAAATGAATAAAAAATACACTTTCTCCACTGTCTGATAGGATTGTCACGAGCACCGAGTCAGTGAGTGAACTGGTGAACCATAAGGAGAGAGAGCAGGATGCGCAGAGCTCTAAGGGGAGAAAGGGTGCAGTCTGGTGGCCAGCAGGCCCCTTCTTCCATCTGAGTGCCCGATGTGAAGGGGAGTCAGGGCGGTTTGGAGACGGCAGAGTCCCGGGCTGCAGCCAGGCACCTGAATAAGCCACACCCCTCCTTGGTCCAGCTTTTGCAGGAAAACTTGCTGCCTTTGCTGCAACCACACCTCAAAGAAGCGGGAAAACGAGGAGGTAGGGGTTCAGGGTGGCTTTGCCAATGCCCCTGTCCCCTTCCAGGTACCAGGATCATCTACGACCGGAAGTTCCTGATGGAGTGTCGGAATTCACCTGTGACCAAAACACCCCCAAGGGACCTGCCCACCATTCCTGGGGTCACCAGCCCTGCCAGTGATGAGCCCCCGACAGAAGCCAGCCAGAACCACCTGCGCAACAGCCCAGAAGATAAGCCAGCGGGCGGTGAGTGGCCGGGCTTGGCCAGGCTCTCCCTTAGGAAGGGAGTGTATGAGGCTGTGGGTCCCATCCACTAGGGGAGTTCCAGGGAGGGGGATTATGCTGACTGCCCCACCCTGTAAAGCAGCTCAGAGTCCAGAGGGTGGGGGTGGGGATGGGGGTGGAACTTTCATCAGTACCAACTTTCGCCATGAAAGGAGCCCAAGAACCCCAGAAAAGGTGATTTAGCCTCATCAGGTAATCTAATTAGTGATAGATTGTATAATTGTCCCGAAGCATTACCATGTATCTGCAATGCTTGGAACACATCTACGATGTTCACGTGCAGGAGAGGACTTATGAAAGACACAGTATACCTCCCTCGAGGAAATTACGCGTCTATGGGATCAGAAAGGCATCCAGGATGCCTTCTGTCAGGGTGTTGGTCCACTAGTGGATTCTTGATGGAGACAGGTAGAAACAATGCAACCACTTGTTGCTGGATGTTTGACATGGAGTAGCTGGGTCCTTCCTGGTGTTGTGTGTTCCCCCCCAAGTCATCAGAGCAGCCACCCAGCAGAGATGTGTAAATGCATTCTTTGTGGCGTCGTGACTGGCTGGGCAGAGCATCTGAGCTCTCCCACTGCAGGAGAATGCAGTGTAAGCACTTGCAGGCAACTTGAGTCAACCTGGGATCTGCTGACCCTTCACCCGGAAGGCGGTTCACCAAGGCCAGATAGGAAGCAGCCAGGACCTCGGGCTGGCCTGGCTCTGTTGACAGCAGCAGAATCCATATATCCGGGGCCTGCAGTGATTCGTAATTACCTGGGGAATCCCACAGCCCAAGACAGGCAACTGTTGCCTTGCCTTTCAGACTTGGAGAGCAGTGGGAGGGAGAGAGCTGGATCCAGGCACACACAGAGAGCAATATGAAGGACGGCAATAGGCAGCATGGTCAACTGCTGTTTGTTAAAGGATGGAGAAAAAGATGGATAGATTCACATGGTTGGTTGCACAGTGGGTGCCTCCCACCCTAACTTTTTGCCTCAAACCAAAGACTGGAAGTTGAAGATGGAGGTAGTCAACACCTAAAATTGTTGAGTCACCACTACCTGAAGGCTGTCCCTTGCCTCTATTTGCATGCCCTCTTCCCTCCTGGTTCCTAGAGCTGCTCTGGCCCATAGCAAATGCAGGCTTGGCCCAGTGGTGCCCCAGGTAGACAGCTCTTACCCCACAATAACGGCCTAGGAGCTGCACTCAGTTGTGGTGATGGGGTGTGGTGAGGAGGGAGGGACGTAATTTTTCATTTTGCTTATCTGGATGTAAGAATCCAAGGCTCCTGCCCTGGAACCCACGTATCTGTGGACCAGCAGTTTCCCTGTGGGTGCCAGAGTAGGCATCTTCTTCTATAGACCCCTGGAGCAGCCTTGTCCAGGAGATCGTGAATGAGGCAGTTCCATTAAGAAGAAACCACCTGCTGTAGCATGAATTCCTTGGAAATTTTAGAGGAAAGAGTTGCGTGACGGGAGTGAGTGGCTGAATTACTCAGATAACTGCTTTGCCGCAGGGTCAGGCTATTCCGTGAGCAATCGGATGTATGCCTAGTAAGGTTATGGTACCATTTTCTAAACCAAACATTGGACCACATGCTCAAAGAAGTTTTATGTTTAAGGAATATTTTTCTATGAAGTTGAGTTTATTTCAAATCATAAGTAGCCAACCATTCACTCTTATTAAAAATTATACAAAATTCAGGACTGTCCCCTCTCCCATGGGGAGACCTGGTCTCTGCTCTTCCTTTGGGATTAGGGAAGAGAGCACAGCCAACATGGAACCTTCAGGCCTGTGTTGCCAGGAATTTCTAGTGTAGTCCTCCCTCCATTCTCTTTGGCATAAACCTGGCCCCTGCTCTTTTTGTAGGAACAATAGAATGAAAAACTAATGCCTCTCACTGGTCTCTAAATGTCAGCCCTACCATTTGCCCATTGCTCACCTGGCCCTCTGTTCCTTCTCTCCGTAGGTGAAGAGTCACAGTTTGAGATGGACATTTAGAGGACCAGCCATCGGTTTGAGCAATGCCTCTGGGCCACTCTGGCCCTTCTCGGGAGAAGAGTCACACCAGCCAAGCCTTGTGAAATCTATCATCCTGGGCAGGCACTGGGTGTGGGGTCAGCCACCCCAGCCCTCTGCTCCCTCACTCAGGGCACCTGCTCCCCCTTCCTCTTCGTGAACACCAGCAGATACCTCCATGTGCCTCCATTCATGCAGAAGCTGCCACCCCAAGGGGAGTGACTCTCAGGAGCACACCCTGCAGCCCAGGGCCAGGACGGGGACACGGAGGAGCCCTTCTGAATGATCATCTGGCTCTTCCAGCACCATCCTCTGGGGGCGCAACCACCCCTTCCTTAGGTTGATGTGCATAGGAAAGCTCCCTCCCCCTCCTTCCCCAAGAGAGGAAATAAAAGCCACCTTCGCCCTAGGGCCAAGAGTTGGCCCCTGTCTGAGCTCTTTTCAACTCTATATGGATAACTAACAGCAGCTGCTATCTCTCTGGTGCTTAGCAAGCACTTTCTCATACATTGTCTCATTTGAGTCTCACACTGAACCTACAAGGTAAGTAGAGCAAGCGCTATCCTCATTGTACAGCTCAGAAGACTGGCTCCGAGAAGTTAAAATCGCACACTAGTGAACGACAAATGGGGCTGGGTTTGAGCTGGGCTGTTCCCATCCCTTATTTTTCAGGGTGTGTGCTACCTCTCTTCTGGTCTTTGTCCCCCACCCCACCCCAAGCCTGTCAAGTGACCCAGTCACCTTCAGTCTGGGGCCCATTCCCTGTGAGAGTCAAAAGGAAGAACCTGAGCCTTGGCCAATGTAGACTCTCTTCAATCCATGGGCCCCTGATGTTTGTCGAGTGATCCCTTTGTGTGAGCAGTCATGGGAGACACAAACATGAGACAAGCTCTATGCCTTGAGGATTTCATTGAAACGTTAAGATTCGCCCATAAGAAAACGTAGCAAAAAAGAGATTGTATAGGGTGGTTACCAGCAGGTGGTCTATGCAAGTGGATGCTTCATGGAGGTGACACTACAGCTGGGTCCTGATAATGAGTGGGATAGGGGGAGGCAGGGCCTTGCCAAAGTCAGGTGGTCTTGGGGAACCAGGATGTACAAAGACCTGACACCAAGTTGCTCACTTTGGCCAGAGCAGGCGATTTGTGTGGGTGGCCATGGCTTTTATAAATAGCCAAAAAAGGGCCAGATTTCCAAAAGCCTTGAATGTCAGACAGAAGTCTTTGTTGAGAAGCAATAGGTGTTTCTCTTGACAGGATATGCTGGGGGGTGGATGGCTTTTGATCAAGTGGTAGTGGCTGACTTGGACTTACAAACTCTGGATGCATAGCACTTGTCAATCTGCCATTTGGGGAGCAGCAGACCTTAGTGGCCAAGTCCTTTGCTTGGCCTTTCCTATAGCTGAGTTGGAGTCCCCTCCCCTAACAAGGACTGTGACAGCAGCTGGAATCCTTGTGCCTGGTGATGGTGTGTGGAAGGACACAGCCACGGTGGCATGTTGACTCCAGGCATACAGCATAACTTTTTGTATGAATGGAAAGAGACTATGGAGGGGCCACCACGAGAGCAAAAATGACAACTAAAGCTTGCACTGGGATCAAATGAGAGATCGGAGCAGGCTTCCCAATTCCTTGGCTTTTCAGTGAGAGCTTCTCACTCTCTCCCCTCCTGACATCCAACCAGAGGCCTTGCTCACAAGTCTGCATGAGCAGATCCATTCCCCTTCTTGGTCCTACATCTCAGGGTCCAAGAGACAGTAAAAAAATGGCTTCTCTGGTAGTTCGGGGACCACAATAAAAATTGTTCACAAGTTGTATGCCTTTCCCACTGAGCAAAAGTGTCCTGCTAAACCCAGGTATTTTTTGAGCATCATTCTGGCTGGTGCTGTGGAGTAACAAAGATCTATGGCACAGTCCTTGTCCTTGAGGAAGTTAAAATCTCAGGGAGTTGAGGCTGCTCTGGTGCAATTTAACATCCCAGTATACTGGGTCTCAAAACTTTTGTAGAGATACTCACGAGGAGACCATCACAGTTTGACCTGCCCACCCTCTGACATCACCAAAAGCACTGTTTTTGCAGTTGGGGAACCCAGTGACAACAGTGGGACAGATGCCACATGCTATGAACCAGGAAATAGGAGGAAGTGTTTAGGCTATGGTGTGTGTTCCCAAGGAGCTTGCAACCTGATCTGGAGATGAGATGTACTATGAATAGTAAAAGGACGCTCAGAAGTGTCCTAAAGCAATACTGATGTTACTGTCCAATGCGTGCAGGCAGTGTCCATGCCACGAGTTAAGGGAATTTCAGAAGCTTTCACAGACAAGAAGGGACTTGATAGGACTGGTAGGATTTTATTTAGTTCAGGGAAGGCCTTCCCAGGTCATAAATGGCCTAAGACACAGGGGCCAGGAAAGCAATTTAGCAGGAGGAATGTCGAAGCTGTCGGGCTTTCCATATGTGAATGAAGAGGCTGAACCAGGGCAGTGGAGATGAGAATGGGCTACACTGGGAACAGGCTTGACAGCATGTGTGAGTGGAAGAACAAGTGTCATGGAGATTTCCTGTCTGGGTGACCAAGAAGAGGTCAGAAAGGAATGCTGGTTTAGGAATTGCACAGAGTATACAGAAGTCCAAAAATGGAACCTTAGGGAGTGTTCCCAGTGACAGGTAGAGTATAAGGACCTGAGCTACCAGTGATTTTCCACCCTCCACATTGCTGTTGACACAGTTGTGGGCATCTCTGCAACTCCCAGGTAGCCAGCCTGAGGTGCCAATGGAGGCCATCTTTGTACCGGCACCCTCTAGTGTGACATTCACCTTTGAAACCAGGAAAGACCCTTGGACACTTGGCCAACCCAGAAATTCCATGGCGTGAAAACCAGTACTTCAGGATGAGCGAGATTCCTCAAAAGACCCAGCAAGTGGTCTTTTCCAGCTAAATCCAACCTCATTCTCATTTAACAAGCCTTTGCTAAATCTCTTATCCACACCCACCATGATGCTAGCCCTTGAGGCAATACAAGAGAATTTCAAGACAAACACCTAAGGAAAAAATAATCCAAGGGAGGTATAATTAAGTGCCAATAGGTGGAGTGAGAGGGTGACAGGTCAGTGGGTCAGGCAGTTGAAAAATGGGAAGGATATGTAGGCTATAGGGGAAACTGCACAAGCAAAGGCGTGGTGTCTGGAATGAACACGCTATGTGTAAGGATATGTGAGGCTAAAGTGTTGGGTTGCACGAGGTAAATTGAGATAGCATCGGATTCCATTATTGGAAGGGAAAAAAGCATTGGTTGAATGCCCTATGTATGTCTGGAGCTTTACGACAACCTAATTTATTGTTCCACTAACATAAGGTGGGTGCTTTTATTCCCATTTACGCATATCTATGGCAAGTGCATGTCAGAATTAGGATTCCAGCTTCTCTCTGTCCAGCTCCAAAGCCCATGTTCTTTATGCCACATTGGTTGGAACTGAAGTCTGAGCTGTTCGGACTTGAGCTTGGGCAACTAGAATGTTGGCTGGAGATATTAGAACAAGGCCTTAACGGACTGTGTTCAAATAAATCCCAGGAAGTCATCAGATGCTCGATGGTTTGCTTAGAATTAGTGGGGTGGAGGAAGGGGATAAAAACAAAGGAGGAAAAGAAGATCGATGGCATTTTCTCATTTATGCAGGTCTATTTATCGAGTGCCTGCTGTGTGCCTATGTGCAGGTGCTGTTTTAGGCACTAGAGATAGAGCAGTGGGCAAAACAGCCCCACCTTCCGGGAGCTGACCTAACATATGTAACATATCTTTAAGGATTTCAGGCCATGAGTGATTCCTATTTTGTGCTTTCAGCGTTCATTGCTGAAATCACAAACCTGGCCTCTTCACAATAAGTTTCAGAATTTAGCATGGCCAACCCTTCCTGCCCCCACTTAGCAGAGGACATGTGCCCCTTGCTGTGGGACAATCAATCCTGCATGAAGAGCCAGCATCCCAGTGACAGGCAGTAGACACCTCGGTTTCTGGAAGTAACTAGAGCAAAGCCCGCCTCCTCATCTGCAGCAGGTTGAATGAGCAGGCGAATGTTAACGAAGCTGCAGATTACCTGGGGAGAAGTACCACCCCTAAAGATTAGGTTTTCTTGAATTTACACCTTCCAAAGAGTATGACTTGAATATATCCTGCAGGGAGAGTGGAAGCGAGGAGGCCCCGTGGCTGAAGTGGAGGTGAATCCCTCCTCCCCCAGCTGTCCAGGAGCCATAGCACAGGAAGCCGGTTTTTAAAGGAAGACATTTGAGGTGTCATTTGTTCCTTACTCAGGTCCTCAGGAGGTTCTCAAGTTTTTTCAGCTTCCAGTTACAATACTCAGCTTACTGCTGCCTCCTGCTGGAAGAGTTGGTTAAAACAAGGAAGGAAGCATACATCTCAGAAACAGCTGTTTCACCCTAGTGGGGTAAGTGAAGAAAAGTGACGGGTGCCGCATATATTCTAGACCTAAGAACACTTCTCCACGTTTTCTCCTTCAAGTTGGTGCAACTGGACCCTCATTCTCTGAGAAGAATACTGAGGGAGCAGTTCTCCAGACAGGGTGACTAGAGGTGTGTTGGGGGCAGAACCAGTGATAGAGTAGACACTCCCGTGCTGCTCAGACCCAGTTTGGGACAAGCTAGTTACAAACCTGCCTCCCCCCTCAAGCCAAACAGCCAAGCATGAGGTCATACTGCCCTCTGACCCTCAGCGCCCCACTCGCCAGCAATAGCCAGGTGGCTCTGCCCGCCTAGGAACAAAGGTTCCTTGTGCATGGCTTCTCGACTCAAGCTTCCGCCGTTAGGTTGCATTTAAACCTTTTCCCAGTCTCTCTGGCCTAACGGGAGAAGCAAGACTGCCTTCCAAAAGGAGAGCCAGGACTCTGAACTGTTAAAAATGCCTTGCTTAGCCTCTATAGGATAGGTTCAGATTTGCACTGGCATCATGGATGTAAATGTAGTTGTCACTCACGTAATCCCCCAACTCCTGGGACAGTTTCAGTTTTTGAGCCTTTCAAGAACCATCACGAAGTCCATCCACAGCTGTGTTTCTCGCTCCTGAGTTCTTAACTCAGACAAGCAACATTTACGGTGTACTAGAAAGCTCTGATGTCCCTCATAGTACATTGACGCCTAAATATCTGTAAGCCTGATGAACTTTGCCATACTCTTACTCAATTCACTGACAAATTATGCTAAGGGTGCTGGTTGGATTTGGAGAAAAAGCAGCCTGACTTCCTCTCCTTTCCTCCATGGATGGCAGCTAAACCAGATCAGCCTTTTGCGGTGCAAGGGGTCATCATACTGCCCAGAGGCAAAAGACTTTTTTGTGTGGGCACCCTGCAGTGTGCACGCCCTGTGGTTCATCACCTCCACCTATTCAGCCCTAGGTTTGGGAAATCTCAAACCACAGAGGAATAAGATGGCACCACCATTCTTTGATGTAGTCAAGATATAATTGGAAATATCATTCAATCCTGAGTGGATAGGCCCTCCATTGACAGAATGTCCTATTTAGCAACTCCAACCAGAACCTTCAGCCACTACCTCTTCTCTCCCTCCTGGAGACTCCAGTCTTTCTTCCTTAGTTTGGACTTGGCATCTTCCTTCATGTTCCTCCAGGGTTGAGTATGGACCATCGCAAACAAGGGGACATTAGCAGCCCAAAGCTGTTGATCCTGACCTGTCGGACAACTGGCCTGCCACGTGTAGCACTCACATAGGTGCTACACAAAGTGTGTATGACCAGATGGGTATTTGGATCCAGTGTGGAGTGGGTAACCAGGGCCCTGGCCCTTGGGTCTGCATCACAAAAACTTACATCCCTGAGTGAGTAACTGCATTAAAGTTTATGGTTCAGTCAGAACCTTCCTTTTGTCAAGGAAGAAAAGAAAGAAGGTCATGACATTATCTCTTCCTGGGAGTCCATCTACCCCTAAATGAGGCAAGCTCACTCTCAGATCTCCCCTACTTCCAGTCTCCTCTGATAACTGCTGTCCTCTTCACCTTTCCTGGATATTTGAATTTCTTGTACAACACAGCTTCGTTTATGCTCTGAGCTCCTGACCATGCCTCACCCCTTCAATCCCAACAGAACAACCATATACCACATCCTGGTCAGAACTGGACAACCTTGATAACCTCACTCTCTCCCTGCCCACCTTTCTAGCCTCCAACACTCCATTGGGGCTCTCACCAGAGAAACTCACCATGGCCTAACCAGTGCGTTCTAAACAGTCTTCATCACAGCTCGTTGAGGAACCACCGAAGGGCAGGATGCAGCTCGTTGCTTGGATGCCTAACTTCTTAGCACTCAAAATGGGCTCTGAGCTTCCAACACTTCTCCCTCCTCTAGTGCATCCTCCTGCTCATTATCCTGCTATATCAGTGAGTCTCAACTTGAGGGAGCATCAGCAACACCAAGGGCTGGTTAAAATACACATTGCTGGGTGGCCCCCCAGAGTTTCTGATTCAGTAGGTCTGGAATGGAGTCTGAGAACTTGCATTTCTAAGTTCCCAGATGATTCTGATGCATCTAGCCCTGGAACTACACTTTGAGAACTGCAGAGCTACATAACTTGAGGGTATCAGCTCTACTATTCCACGCCTATCACAGCAAGCTACATCCCTTACAAGGGCCAGAGGGGAGAACCAGCCAGTTGGTGCCCTTGTGCCCTTGAGCAGACAAAGACAACTTGTTTCCAAACTCCTCAGGCTCCAGACAAGCCCTTGCTAACCCTCTGGGTTGCTTTCCCCTGTGGGGTTGGTGGCACCTTTGGCCTTATAATGGGACAAGCCTCATTTACAGGAGAGATATGCAGTTCTATTCATTCAACAAATAATATTTCTTGAGTGACTTCTCTGTGCCAGGCACTATCCTGGGTGTTTAGAATACATCAGTGAACACAACAGACACAATCCCCACCCACATGGAGCTTACCTTTTTCTAATAAAAAGAAGACTAGAGCTCTTTTTCAATATGTTTAGTTTAGATATCTGCTTACTGGAAGTAATCAGCGTGTTTAGTTGACTCAGTTTATAAGTATTGGAGAGTAAGGACCAGGAGCTTCAGCAGAGACTAGAATGTTCCATTGAGATGAACCACCGCAATAATTATCTTCATCTTTTTGACAGTTACAACAAAGACAAAGTGGGGGTGTTTTTGCTTTATAGATGATAAAAAAACATGGGGGTATTTGGTGGTGGGGGTGGGAGGAACAGGGGGAGCCCTAGGAGTCTAGAGTCATGGCATCTGACCCGCTGCTCTTTTCGAGGAAAGGGCCCAGAAGGCTTTGGGCTGGTACAGGGATGGGACATGCTTGTTCCTATACAAATCCTCTCCATAGGTACCAAAGTCTCCAGGGTACCAAAGTCCTCCTGGTAGTCAAGAATCCTCTACTTAAAGTATAAATACAATACTTCTGAAAGGCTAACACTTTAATCTTTGCCAGTACAATGCATGTGAATCTTGGTCCACAACTCAAGTTGACAAGGAATATAGCTATCTATTTATAAACTGACATAATTTCTCTTTTTATTCTCTTTACATTTCTTTTTATAATCTGACATAAAGCTCTCTTGAACTTTGTTCTATTTGGGGCAGTATATCCAAGCTTAATCTGAGGCTCCTCTCTCTTCCTAGAGTTTGTGTTAAGTCTTTGGGGACAGGGATTCAGGTGTCAGGGTGGGGGCTACTGGTCCCTGATGCTATCTATCCACTTAGGCATCCACTGAGCCTTCCCTCGCCCCATCCAGGATTCAGTTGTGGGCCCAAGTGGGTCCTTGAAGCCCTGGCCCTTCAGCTGCAGCAGCTCCTTCTTGACTTCTGGGCTAGGTTAGAGGAAATTGGAGTCATCCCCCCTCATCTGTCCCACATCAGGGCACGGAAATCTCTGCAAGGCTAAGTCCTGGTCTACCCAGGTTTCCACAGTCATGGCCAATCCTGCTCTCATCTCCTAGGTATTCTCTTCACGTCGGGGTAAAAGCATTTATCCAAAATATTCTAGTTATGTTCAGAGTTCTTTCTGGTCCTCTAAGGAACATGGATAATAGACTATTTCTTTGTCACTCTGCCCTACCTCTCCTTGAGGCAACGAAACACTGCAACCCTGCTCGCACATTAGAACCACAGGGAGAGCTTTTTTTAAGCTATCAATACCTGGATCCCTTCTTTACAGTCTGATTGTGTTGGCCAAGGGGTGCTGTCTTTTTTTTTTTTGGCAAAGCTCTCCAGGTTATTCTAATGTATAGCCAAGGTTAGGCACTATGTGAGAAGGGAGAGGGAGGCGTGCTGCAAGAAGACTAAAGAGGGAAAAAGCAAGAGGAGAAATTCTTTATTATTTCAGAGTTATTCTTCTGTGTTAGCTATTAACTAAGCAGGGTTAGTTATTGCGAGCAGTATGCAAAGCCCTGTTGAAAGGGAGCACATTAGAGCAGCTAGTGTGGAGACGAGAGAGGGTTAGAAATACTCCACTCCCTGCTACTCAAAGTATGATCCCAGACTGGCATCCTAGGCATCTCCTGGGAGTTTGTCAGAAATGCAAGAATCTCAGGCCCCAGCCGTAGATGTTGGGCATCCGCAAAGAACTGCTGTATGCCACTACTTCGCTAAAGCAGGCTCCTGGGAGGGGGAAGGTCTGAAAGTGGGTTGTTACATTGTAGGGCTTTCTGGAAAGCTTCATTCAACTCTGGAGGAACAGCAAGAAAATATTCATGCAAAAAGTGAGTGTGGCTGCTGGAGGAGAGACAAAACAGACCTAGCTTTGAATAAGTTTCTGGAGTGAGGGGCTGGCCCGGTGGCGCAGCAGTTACGTGTGCACGTTCTGCTTTGGTGGCCCAGGGTTTGCTGGTTCGGATCCCAGGTGTGGACGTGGCGCCACTTGGCAAGCCACGCTGTGGCAGGCGTCTCACATATAAAGTAGGGGAAGATGGGCACGGATGTTAGCTCAGGGTCAGTCTTCCTCAGCAAAAAGAGGAGGATTGGCAGCAGATGTTAGCTCAGGGCTGATCTTCCCCCCCCAAAAAAAAAAGTTTCTGGAGTGAGACGTAACCGAGCAACAGTTAGAACCCAGCTCACATATGTCTGCCTTCCTTTTAAATGAGAAGAAAATCCTTAGTTCCTTAAGGGTCTGGAACAACTTATTCCTCCTCAAAGGATGATAGAAGTAGGTCAGTTCACTTCAACATCTGTCCTTGGGAAATTACTGTGTGTGGCTTAGTCTGTGTGTAAAGCTTTTAAAAATCTGTTCATTGTTTTTTTTCTGATTATAAATCTAACTCATCAAAACATCTAAAATACCACCTTAGTATATTATGGAAAGAGTAAAAACTCTCTGTAACCACCTCTATTCCTTCAAAGAAAAGCACTGATAAAAGTCTAGTGAGCATAACTCCAGGTTTCTTCTTCTTTGTGTATACTAACTAACAAATCCACAGAAGTAGGATCCCAACATAATACTGATTCTTTTACACTCCCTTTTTATTCTTAAGTCCAGAAAATGCATCAGTGAAAATAATTGCTTCTGAAATTTAACTACATCCAAAATAATTAAATCCTATGGGGTGAAAGGGTGAAATAATAATCATAATACTGTCTTGAAACTTGTTTTAACATTTGCCACTCAAGTCAGAGAGAATAGCCCAAGTGAAGAAAGGAGGCAAAAATGAACTGAGTGCGGAGTGGGGTGATTGCTTTTGAATATTTTAGAGAAGTATATTATGAATAAGACATCATAATTTGTTGACTGAAATGATTACCTGCATTTGACCTCATACAGGTGAGTCAAATGGGATTATGGACCCTGAGGGTCCACGATAAAATATTCTAATTTAGAACTGAGGACTGCAGAATCCTATTTGCTGTTAGTGCCATGGAGTCAATTCTGACTCCTAGCAAGCTGTGGACAGCAGAGCGGAACCCTGCCCAGTCTTTTTGCACCATCCTCTCACCTTCCAGTGCTGTATCAGACTATGCTCCACTGTTATTCACAGGGTTTTCATGGCCAATTTCTTTGGAAGTAGTTGGCCAGGTCTTTCTTCCTAGTCTGTCTTAGTCTGGAAGCTCCACTGAAACCTGTCCACCATGGGTGACCCTGCTGGTATTTGAAATACTGGTGGCATAGCTTTCAGCATCACAGTATGTCAACCACAGATGGGTAATGCGGTTTCCTGACCAGGAAACGATGTAAGGCACGTGGGTACAGGAAGCAAGGGGCAATCCAGATGGGGAAAAGCAGAGCAAAAGCAGGGAAGCAGGACCAAACCTAGAGAGCTGAGGATGGGGTGGGGTATGCTGAGAACGGTGAGTTCCAACAGGACCGGGAGGTCACTTGCTGGGTGCTCTTGGACACTGAGCTGAGTCTGAGATTTCTCTGAAAGGCAGTAAGTGGCTTCCTAAGCCCCCCCCCCCCCCCCCGCAGGGAAAGCCTCTGCTCACCATTAGCAGGGAGGCCCCCGCCCAGAAACCAGAACAAAAGGAAGCTCCCGGCAAGCGGATTCCCTGGAATGGCACCAGACTACGAGCTGCTGCTGGGCCCATAGTCTCCGGCCCTGCACGGGCCGGTGCAGGGGGTGCCTGACTTCCCGTGGACGTGCTTGGGGAGTGGGTGGAGCTCCAGCGCCCAGCTCTGTGGCCCGGGGGAGGCTTCAGTGTCCTGCCCCTCCCCCCCCCCCCCCCCACCCCGGCAGGGAGGGCCTCTGCTCGCCATTGGCAGGGAGGCCCCACCCAGCATTTGGAACACCAGGAAACTCTCTAGAGCAGAATTCCCTGCAAGGCAGCAGCTTACCAGCCACTGCCAGGCCCACGGACTCTGGCCGTGTCCCAGATGAGGCAAGGGGCTCCCAGAGATCCCGTGAGAGAGGAGTGGGGCAGAGTGGAGCTCCGGTAAAACGGCTACGTGGCCCGGGGGGAACTCCAGGTTCCTACAGCAGCCTCAGCGAAAGCCTCTGCACAGCACTAGTGGAGAGGTCCCAACTGGCAATCGCAAGGTGGGAAGGCCCTGGGGCAAAAGTAGCACAGCGAGGTGAGCTAACCACAGACTGCAGAAGATACCCATAGCTCTGCTGGGACCTATAGTGGACAAGTGTGATCTTGTGGGCTCTGTTAGGGACAAAGCGGAGATTATAGGTGATCCTGCTCCTGGCTGCTGGGAAAGCCCATAACACCGCTTCAGATCACAAGGAGGGAGCGCGTCTAAGTGGGCTGCAACAGTAGGCACCAGCAGCTTGAGGCCCCCTTGCGAATGCCCCCACAACCGACAAGGGACCCCACAGGACCACTGTGACTACGAGGAGGGGTCCTGGTCCAGTCAGTAACAGCTGACAGGGTTCCTGGTTGGTGCAGTCTAAATAGCTGCTCCCCCACACACACCAGTCACAACAAGTGGAAGCAGAGACTAAACTCTATCTCTATGAGGAGGCACAAATCCATGCCATGAAGCAGTATGAAAAAATATATTAAATCTCCAGAACAGAAGGAAAATGATAAGCACCCAGAAAACAATCCTAAAGACAATGAAATCTATAACCTAAATGACGATGATTTCAAAACTGCCATTATTAAAAAACTCAATGAGTTAAAAGAGAATTCAGATAGACAACTCAATGAGTTCAGGAGCTATGTCACAAAAGAGCTTGATACTATAAAGAAGAACCAATTAGAAATACTGGAGATGCAGAACACAATGGAGGAGATTAAGAAAAATCTGGACTCTCTGAACAGTAGGGTCAATAATATGGAGGACAGAATTAGCAATTTGGAGGATAGCAATTTGGAGGATAGAAATGCTGCAGACAGAGGAGGAGAGAGAACTAAGACTAAAAAGAAATGAAGAAACTCTCCGAGGATTATCCGACTCAATTAGGAGATGCAACATAAGGATTATAGGTATACCAGAGGGAGAAGAGAAGGAGAAGGGGGCAGAAAGCCTGTTCAAAGAAATAATGGCTGAGAACTTCCCAAACCTGGGGAGAGAGATGGAACTTCATGTGACAGAAGCCAATAGATCTCTAAACTTTATTAACGCAAGAAGACCAACCCCAAGGCATATAGTAGTGAAACTAGCAAAAGTCAACAACAAAGAGAAAATACTAAGGGCAGCCAGGCAGAAGAAAATAACTTACAAAGGAAACCCCATAAGGCTATCAGCAGATTTCTCAGGAGAGACCTTACAGGCTAGAAGAGATTGGAATGAAATATTCAAAACTTTGAAGGACAAAAACCTGCAGCCAAGAATACTCTACCCAGTGAAAACATACTTCAAATACGATGGAGAAATAAAAACTTTCCCAGATAAACAAAAGTTAAGGGAGTTCATCGCCACAAAACCTCCTCTTCAAGAAATGCTCAGGAAGAACCTCATTCCTGAAAAATCAAAAAATGGAAAGGGGTTACAAAATCCAGAACAAAGGAGATAAGCAGAAGGACAATAACACAAAGTAAAAGCCCTCCATCAGGACAAAATGCAAAAGAACCGGAAAACAAGTGATAAAATGGCGACAGTAGGCCCCCACGCTTCAATAATCACTCTAAATGTGAATGGATTGAACTCTCCAATCAAAAGGCACAGAGTGGCAGGATGGATCAAAGAACAAGATCCAACAATATGCTGCCTCCAGGAAACACACCTCAGCCCCAAAGACAAACACAGACTCAGAGTGAAGGGATGAAAGACAATACTCCAAGCTAATAATAAACAAAAGAAAGCAGGTGTTGCCATACTTATGTCAGACAAAGTAGACTTCAAAGCAAAACAGATAAGGAAAGACAAACAGGGGCAATATATAATGATAAAAGGGACACTCCACCAAGATGACATAACACTTATAAATATATACGCACCTAAGACAGGAGTACCAAAATTCGTAAAGAAACTATTAACAAAATTAAAAGGAGACATCAACAGCAATACAATAATAGTAGGGGACCTCAACACCCCATTAACACCAATGGACAGATCATCCAGACAGAAAATCAACAAGGAAACTATAGAATTAAATGAAAAATTAGATCAGATGGACCTAATAGATATATATAGGACACTTCATCCAACAACAGCAGGTTACACATTCTTCTCAAGCGTGCATGGAACATTCTCAAGGATAGACCATATCTTGGGAAACAAAGCAAGCATCAATAAGTTCAAGAGGGTTGAAATAATATCAAGCATCTTTTCTGATCATAATGCTATGAAACTAGAAATCAACTACAAGAATAAAGCTGGGAAAGGGCCAAAAATGTGGAGACTAAACAACATGCTACTGAACAAACAATGGATTATTGAAGAAATTAAAGAAGAAAGCAAATATTATCTGGAGACAAATGAAAATGAAAACAAACCGTACCAAATTATTTGGGATGCAGCAAAGGCAGTCCTAAGAGGGAAATTCATTGCAATACAGACTCACCTCAATAAGCAAGAAAAATCTTACATAAACCACCTCAAACGACACCTAACAGAATTAGAAAAAGAAGAACAAAGCCCAAAGTCAGTAGAAGGAGGGAAATAATAAAAATTAGAGCAGAATAAATGATATTGAAACAAAAAAGACAGTAGAAAGGATCAATGAAACAAAGAGTTGGAGCTTCAAAAAATTAACAAAATCGACAAACCCTTAGCCAGACTCACTAAAAAAAAAGAGAGAAGTCTCAAATAAATAAAATTAGAAACGAGAGAGGAGAAATCACAACAGATACCGAAGAAATACAAAGGATCATAAGAGAATACTATGAAAAACTATATGCCAACAAATTGAACAACCTAGAAGAAATGGATAAATTCCTAGACTCATACAACCTACCCAAACTGAATCAGGAAGAAATAGAGAATCTGAATAGACCAATCACAAGTAAAGAAATAGAAACAGTAATCAAAAACCTCCCCAAAAATAAGAGTCCAGGACCAGACGGCTTCTCTGGAGAATTCTACCAAACATTCAAAGAAGATTTAATACCTATCCTTCTCAAACTATTCCAGAAAATAGAGGAAGATGGAGCACTCCCTAATACATTCTATGAAGCCAAGATCACCCTGATCCCAAAACCTGACAAGGATAACACAAAGAAGGAAAACTACAGGCCAATATCACTGATGAACATAGATGCAAAAATCCTCAACTAAATTTTGGCAAACCAAATACAGCAATACATCAAAAAGATTATACACCATGATCAAGTGGGATTTATACCAGGGACACAGGGATGGTTCAACATCCGCAAGTCAATCAACGTGATTCACTACATTAACAAAATGAGAAACAAAAACCACATGATCATCTCAATAGATGCATAGAAAGCATTTGACAAGATCCAACATCTATTTATGATAAAAAACCCTCAATAAAATAGGTATAGAAGGAAAGTACCTCAACATAATAAAGACCATATATGACAAACCCACAGCCAACATCATACTCAATGGACAAAAACTGAAACCCATCCCTCTCAGAACAGGAACAAGACACTCTTATTCAACATAGTACTGGAGGTTTTGGCCAGAGCAATTCGGCAGGAAAAAGAAATAAAAGGAATTCAAATAGGCAACGAAGAAGTAAAACTCTCGCTGTTTGCAGACGACATGATCTTACATATAGAAAACCCCAAAGAATCCATAGAAAAACTATTAGAAACAATCAACAACTACAGCAAAGTTGCAGGGTATAAAATCAACATACATAAATCAGTAGCATTTCTATATGCTAACAATGAACTAACAGAAAAAGATCTCAAGAACTGAATCCCATTCACAATCACAACAAAAAGAATAAAATACTTTGGGATAAATTTAACCAAGGAAGTGAAAGATCTACACAACGAAAACTACAAGACTTTCTTGAAAGAAATCGACGGTGACATAAAGAGATGGAAAGACATTCCTTGCACATGGATTGGAAGAATAAACATAGTTAAAATGTCCATACTACCTAAAGCAATCTACAGATTCAATGCTATCCCAATCAGAATCCCAAGAACATTCTTCACAGAAATTGAACAAACAAACCTAAAATTCATATGGGGCAACAAAAGACCGCGAATTGCTAAAGCAATCCTGAGCAAGAAAAACAAAGCCGGCGGAATCACAATCCCCGATTTCAAAACATACTACAAAGCTACAGTGACCAAAACAGCATGGTACTGGTACAAAAACAGGTCCACAGATCAATGGAACAGAATTGAAAGCCCAGAGATAAAACCACACATCTATGGACAGCTAATCTTCGACAAAGGAGCAGAGGGCCTACAATGGAGAAAAGAAAGTCTCTTCAACAAATGGTGCTGGGAAAACTGGACAGCCACATGCAAAAGATTGAAAATTGACCATTCTTTTTCACCACACACCAAAATAAACTCAAAATGGATCAAAGACCTAAAGATTAGGCCTGAGACAATAAGTCTTTTGGAAGAGAATATAGGCAGTACACTCTTTGACATCAGTTTCAAAAGAATCTTTTCGGACACTGTATCTCCTCAGTTGAGGGAAACAATAGAAAGAATAAACAAATGGGACTTCATCAGACTAAAGAGCTTCTTCAAGGCAAGGGAAAACAGGATAGAAACAAAAAAACAGCTCACTAATTGGGAAAAAATATTTACAAGCCACTTATCCGACAAAGGGTTAATCTCCATAATATACAAAGAACTCACACGGCTTAACAACAAAAAAACAAACAACCCGATCAAAAAATGGGCAGAGGACATGAACAGACATTTCTCAAAAGAAGATATGAATATGGCAAATAGACACATGAAAAGATGTTCATCATCGCTAATCATCAGGGAAATGCAAATCAAAACTACACTAAGATATCACCTTACACCCGTTAGATTGGCAAAAACATCCAAAACCAAGAGTGACAAATGTTGGAGAGGTTGTGGAGAAAAAGGAACCCTCATACACTGTTGGTGGGAATGCAAACTGGTACAGCCACTATGGAAAACAGTATGGAGATTTCTCAAAAAGTTAAAAATAGAAATACCCTATGACCCAGCCATCCCATTACTGGGTATCTATCCTAAGAACCTGATATCAGAAATCTCAAGAGTCCGTTGCACCCCTATGTTCATCGCAGCATTATTTACAATAGCCAAGACGTGGAACCAGCCTACATGCCCAGAAACTGATGATTGGATAAAGAAGATGTGGTATATATACACAATGGAATACTACTCAGCCATAAAAAAAGACAAAATTGGCCCATTCACAACAACGTGGATGGACCTCGAGGGTATTATGTTAAGCGAAATAAGCCAGTCAGAGAAAGACGAACTCTGTATGACTCCACTCATAGGTGGAAATTAGTATATTGATAAGGAGATCTGATCGGTGGTTACCAGGGAAAAGGGGGGGTGGGGGGAGGGCACAGAGGGGGAAGTGGTGTACCCACAACATGACTAACAAAAATGTACAACTGAAATCTCACAAGGTTGTAATCTATCATAACATTAATAAAAAGAAAAAAAAAAAAAAAAGACGTAAGTGAGAAGTCCTGCTCTACTTGATGGCTGTGCGCTAACCTGCAGTTTGGGATTTTTTTAGGAAAGGTAATAAATTCCTTTTGAAGTCTGAAAAAAAAAAAAAAAGAAGATATAATACAAAGTACGGACTGTTTCATGAATCTTTCATTTCAATTGTAAATAACATAATGTGCATATTGAGGTCCCATTGTAAAATGAATTTCTTATGTGAGTTATGGTCAAAACATTTGAAAGACATTGTTCTAAATTAATGGTCTTCAAAATTTTGTTTGCATAAGTTTATCATTTTAAGTTTAACTTGATGCAGAGGATTTCAGGTGGACTGTAAACATTAACATTGTTAAAGAACACTAAAAAAATATTTCCACTGTAGTGATTTGATACCTGCCATCATCCATTCAAAAAATACATGAATAAGGTTTCTTTAATAGGTGGAAATTTCCTATCATCTCATTTTCTCTTTAACTCAGAATTCCACTCCTCTTCCCTCATAAAATAAAATGTAATATATACACATAATATATAGGCAACACATTAGTGTATAAATCTATTTTTATGGTAGAAAGTCTATAATACTTCTCTGACGTAGAAAATATGTAGAAAACTGGAAATTAAATTTTTAAAAACTTCCTGTGACCATAAGACTCTAGTGTTAAGATATTTCTTCTTGAATGCATTATCAATTATTAGTACGCAATTGGTGAAATAAAATATATTATGTATTTTGATAATTAAACATAAAAATTAGAAAAATTAGAATTTTATTGGTGATGCAACTTTTAATGAGACTAATTTATTTTTTCAATTAATCCATATGTCCATGAATGAATACTAGTATTGCTAGAATGAGACAGGTTTAGCATCAATCCTACTCCAAGTTTTCATTTTTATAGATGTAAGAGCTGACAATCATTGTTTATATAAGTAAGCTGATTCCTATCTAGGATTTACTGAATCAGTTGAAATCAATTCTTTGAACTCCTTCAAAGTTCTATGCCAAATCACATGATTGACCACCACCACTTATCTTTTAAACTTTAAATATTCAATTAATTTTAGATTTACAATAGAATCATAAAGACAGTTCAGAGTTCCCCCATATACCCTTAACCCAGCTTCCCCTAACGTTAACATCTTAAAGCATAGTATACTGATCAAAACTAAGACATTAATACTGCTATAATACTATTAACTACAGGCTATAGACTTTACAGGTTTTAGTTTTTCCACTAATGTCCCTTTCTCTTCCAGGATCCAACCCAGGATACCACACTGCATTTAGTTGTCACGTCTCCTTGGTGCCCTTCAGAGTTTCTCAGTCTTTCTTTTTCTTTCATGATGTTGACAGCTTTGAGGCAAATTTTCTAGAATATCTCAATTTGGATTTGGCTGATGTTTTCTCTTGATTAGACTGGGGTTGTGGCTTTTTGGAAAGAATTCCACAGAAATGAAGTAGCCTTCTTATTGTATCATATTGGGGCAAGCGACATCAACATGACTTATTACTGGTGATGTTAACCTTGACCTCTTGGTTACGGTGGTGTCTCCCAGTTTCTCCACCATAAATATTACTGTTTTCCTTTTCCACATTCTATTGTTTAGAATCAAGTCACTAAATCCAGCTCACTCTCCCTCTCTCTCTCTCTCTCTGTCTCACACAAACACACACACACACACACACACACACACACACACGAGGGAAGGGAGAATTCAAGCTTTACCTCCTGGGGGAAGGAACATCAAAGATTTTGAGGCCACACGTTAAAACCATCGCTATAATTAATAATTCTGTTGGGGGAAATACTTTGAGTCTGTGCAAGTATCCTCTTTCTTCTTAAAGTTTCACCCACTACTTTTAGCATTTAGCACCAACAATTTTTAAAGTAATCTACCAGCTGGTAACTCGGATCCTCCTTCAATTTTGTTGAGAACAATTGGGAACCAATTGGGAAATCATACTTCCAATTAGTCTAACGTTGGGCGTCGCAGAGGTTTATACAGCCTGGGGCAACACATCACAGTAAGTTTACATTCAGGATCGGACAGCAGTATGCCTTTCTTTTTTAAAGTGGGAGAAAAGGTGTATCTGTAAGCAACTTTTTAGGAATCAGAATGTAAACACCGAGTTCCTGAAAACTGTCCTGGCCGGAGTAGTTCTAGGGGTTTGTATTCTTGAGTTTGAAGACCACGGCTCTGAAAGATTCCACTCGCTCCAATGACGTCACCTACCAACACTGTCCCTGATTCAAGTTCATGCCTGTTACTTTCTCTAAGGACCAAACTTTTCTAAACTCTTAAGTCCAGCCCCTGGCTTCCTAACTCTCGGGCTTCATTTTCCTCCTCTCACAACAGTAAGCGGCTTGCAGCTTCTAGAACACACGTTGCTTCTTATCTCTTCCGCCTGGATACTCCATCCTCATCTTCTCCGCGGCTCTAGACCGCGCAGCTGAGGCTCAGCCTACAGACGGTCGGGGCTCCATATCTAGAGGCCACTTGGAAACGTGCTCAAAGTGGCAGATCACTAGGGCAGTACAGCAAACTACTGCTTCTGGGACGGGGCAGTGAGTGCTCGTCTTTCTGGAAGACGTTTCCCACATTTAACCGAGAGGAACGTCACGCTCTCAAGGCGCCTCCTCTGCACGGTGATTTCCAGTCTTAACAACAAAAATGCACAGTGAAATGAAGTGATTCCAAGGGAAACCCAATTAATAACCGAGCCTCCGCCGCCTTCGCCCACCTCTGCCTGCGGCGCTCTAACCCCCGAGGCGCCGCCCACCCGCCCTTAAAGCGGGCCTGGGCTGCGCCTTTCTCAGGCGGCGCTGGACCCCACCAATGGGCCTTTACTATTTGAAGGTTACAGAGCCAGTCAGCAAGTCGCGCGAGACGGAGGTAATATTCTCGCGAGAAGTCTTGGAGGCGACAGTGATGGCGGCGGCGGGAACCGGACCCGGCCCGGGAGTGGGTGCAGGACCGGGTCCCGCGGCGGCTGCAAATGCAACAGCGGCGGAAGAAGGGGAGACGAAGCCGGTGGTAGCGGTAGCAGCCGCTTCGGTCGGAGAGGGGACATCTGCTGCTCCAGCAGCAGAGCCCAGTTCCGGAGAGGCCGAAAGCGGGTAGGACGTCCTGCGGCCTGAGGAGGACACGGGGAGGGAGGCCGCGCGTCTTGGAATGCCCGGCTCCCAGGAGCCTTCCTGCCCGCCCCTTCGGAACCCGGGCCCTGCAGCCAACGGCTCGCCCTGCCCGCTCCCGGGCCTTAGCCCCGCCCGCCGCCTGGCCTGTCCCCTCCCAACTGTATCTCAGGCCACGCCCCTTTCCGCTCCTCTCGCGGTTTGTGGGAGCCCAGGTTCTAGTCCAGTCGCCGGCCCTTGCACGCCGGCGGGAGGTGATAGCTCACTCTTCTCGCAGGAACTCCTCAGGTATCTCAGAGAAGAAACCACTTTGCCATTCAGACTGGAAGAAGTAACGGCCCCTCTGAAAACAGAGTGGGAGGGCTGCGTCTCTGCGAACCTCCCCCAGGACGAGTTCCGTCCCATATAGACTTGTCTGTAAGGACCGGTTAGGCTTCCCTGTGCCCCCTGGAGCTGCGTCTCACATGGCCACGTTCTCATCCTAGCTCCGGGCATCCACTCTGAGAACGGGCTTAGCTGGAAAGGCTGCAGGAGTGTGAAGTTCACTTGTTCCTTGATCACCATCTTTGGGAATAGTCATTTTGAGGTTGGTTTCTCTTGAAAATACTGACTTGAGTGCTTTCGTTACCTTACAGGGATGCAAACTCCGTTGATGTAAGTGGTGGTTTGGAGACGGAATCCTCTAATGGAAAAGATACACTAGTAAGTATTTCTTTTCGGATGTTTGCAAGGCAAAATAGAGTTTGTTTTTTAAGTTTTTAAGCGAGTCAAAAATGCAATCAGGTCAACTAACTTCAAAACCCCATGAATAGCCCCGGAGCATTGTCTGATACAGGACGGGAAGGTGAGAAGATGGCACAAAAAGACCGGGCAGGGTTCTGCTCTGCTCTACACGGGTTGCTGGTAGTTGGAATCTACTCAAGGGCACTACGAACAACTGGCTTACTCTCTAATTGCTCTGTGCACACAGGAAGGTGCTGGGGATACTTCAGAGGTGATGGATACTCAGGCGGGCTCCGTGGATGAGGAGAATGGCCGACAGCTGGGAGAGGTGGAGCTGCAGTGTGGGATATGTACAAAGTGGTTCACAGCAGACACCTTTGGCATAGATACCTCGTGAGTATTTTGTGTAGTCTTTGTAAGAATCACTTTGTAAATGGATTTCAATCTGTTCAACAGTTGAATAGTTTATAGACAAATGTAATGCCTAGTATTTCCTACGTCTCCTGACCACTGTTCAGTGAGTAATAGGATGTTGAATCAGAAATTGTTTTAATACCCTGAGGATGTTTTCTGCCTACTGAGAGCACAGCCCTGATAGGTACAGTGTTAGGTATTATCTCTGCTTTTGAGCTTGCAACCGGGTTGGGAGACACAAACGTGCAATTACAAAGCATTATGTAAACAAATTTGAGACAGTATCATTTAAATCTTGTGGTGAGTATTGTCAGTTTTGGGGAAAGTGTTGGTGTGTGTGGTGGACAAAGCCTGTTGTCTAAAATTTGAAATGACTAGTGCCTCTCTATGCTTGAGCCATCCTTTATTTCTGATGTGGATTAAGGCTGCCCCAGCCAGAGAAGCCCAAGGTGACCTGGCCTACATGCCAAACTATACGACCCAGTGGACTTTTTTTATGGTATGAATTAGGACTGCCCCAGGGAGAGAAGCCCGGGGCATCCTCACCTGCATGCCGATCTATATGGCCAGATTCGTATCTAAAGTTATATGACCGCACAATAACCAGACCCCATCTGCACTGAAATCATTTAATGACTTTTTACATCATCTTTTCTTTTTTTCCAGTAAAAATAAGTCACGTACCCATGCCTTATAAAATTAGCCCTAACCCTCAACTCAGGGCAGCAGCAGGAGCTCTGACTGCCTGTGGGTCTTGTCCCCACACACCAGCTCTGCCTGCCCATGGGACCTGTCCCCATGCCAGCAGGGGCAGCAGCAGGAGCTCTGACTGCCTGTGGGTCTTGTCCCCACACACCAGCTCTGCCTGCCCATGGGACCTGTCCCCATGCCAGCGGGGGCAGCAGCAGGAGCTCTGACTGCCCGTGGGTCCTGTCCCCACGCACCAGCTCTGCCTGCCCATGGGTCCTGTCCCCATGCCAGCGGGGGCAGCAGAAGCGGCGGCAGCAGAAGCTCTGACTGCCCATGGGTCCTGTCCCCATGCTATTCCACACTATTCTCTAAATAAAAGAGCACTACTGCCAGATCTTGAGAGTCTAAGAAATCTTTCTTTCGACTCCTCGGCTCACCGACCCCGCATCAATTTCCTTTGGGCTTCTAACTCACTCCCTTTAGGTATCCTGAGTTCTCTCCTCAGCAAAACCTATTTCCAATGTTTTACCTCTTCTAGTGAATTAAAATCATTTTATGATTGATTGAGCACGAAAGCCTTCTTTCCTTTGTCGACGCAAATAACCAATAACCATTCTATAGACAAGACAAGTAAGGTGAGTTTACTTGAGCCAGAATGAGGATTATAACCTGGGAAGGCCTTAGAACGTGTTCTGGAGAAGCATGGTTTTCAGTACAGTCTTATATCTATTTAGAACAAAGCACATAGATTAAACATACCCAGGATACATTTTCATCAAAATTTCAAAGAGGTATTCAATTGCAAATTAACAGGTCAATGTGACCTTTGTGTCTGGAAAGGGCCTAATTCAGGCATTACCCAGAGGGCCCAGAAGGGGAAGTATGCATTCTTATCCTAACAGAGGTCATTCTTTAATGGTTAAGCTGATGTTCACTGTATGTTTGATAGGCCATAAGTCAGGCTTTTTAGTTCAAGCTGAATCAGTTTTGAACCCGAATAGTTACCCCATGTACCTCAATATGTGAAAATCTCTTGTCGCCTTATTCAAGGGAGTCAGTCAACAGCTAGCAGGTGAGCATTACTGACTCACTGTCTATGGGAATAACTGTACTGCTGGCTCTCTGTGCTGTTCTTTATGGTTTATAATGTACAAATAAATTTAGATAAGACCATCTCAAAATAATGCTGTCTGTTTTGCCCTTTTTTTTCTCCTGAGGAAGATTCCCCTTGAGCGAACATTCATGCCAATCATCCTCTATTTTTTAGTATTTGGGCCACCAGCCAGCGTGACTGCTAACCGCAGTGGAGGTCCGTGCCCAGGAACCCAACCCGGGCCACCGAAGCAGAGCGTGCAGAACTTAACCACTAGACCACTGGAGCTGGCCCAATAATGCTGCATTTATTAATTCTGAAATTAATCCCCCTTGGGTGGGGTTATGAACAAATACCCTTCCTGTATAATTTGTTGTATGCTAGTTCTAGTTCTATGTTCTAGTTAAAAAGTTAAAGCGGGAGTTAGAAATGCTAATCTTCCAATTAACATGTGACTGGTGACCAATGATAGAAAGTTTAAAAAAGAAAGAAAAATACTGAAGGATCAGGAAGAAAGAACTGATCTTGGAAAGACCTAAAATTGGGCCACTTTGGCCAAGGAGAATTTGGATGGACAGGGCCTAGGAAGGGAAGTTTACCAGAGAGGTAATTTGGAACAATCCAGAGAAGAATCCACAGTACAGAGTTAAGTAGAGCCTAGTTTGCACCTGAATTTGAGAAGTTACAGCTAAAGCCTAGCTGGATGGGACAGATTTTCTTCTATGGCTGAGATGGAGCAAGTGAGCTAGCAGCGTATGAGAAAGGCTGCTCTAAACACGGGATTGTGTTTGAATGAAATACTGACTATGTACTTGGCTATCTGTGGTATGAGGCTTTGCCTTCTGTAAGTGAGTTTATCGCAAGAGGCTGTTTAACAGAAGGAGCTCTAGAGAGAAATTAAGGTAAGGAAATACAATCTTAACATTCATAAGAATGTCCCTTAATTTCCTGAGTGGTAATGATCGACACACACTTGGAACCCTTCTCTTTGAGGATCCCTTAAGCTAGTTATAGCAGAGTCCCAGATAAACCTGCCTTTATTTTGATTTTTTCTCTTCCAACCTAAACTGGTCTTTTCTTTTTCTGTCACTCTCCTTTTCGAAACTAAGCCCTCCTTGTACTTTTCCAGTCATCCAGTGCTCTCACCACTGCACTTCCCTCCTCTAAGGCCTCAGTTCCTCAGTGTGTCCTCAGTCTCTGCCATATGCAGTCTCTCCCTCCACCGGCTTCTTCCTCTCTGGCTTCAAACAGACAAGTCTTTTCTTGCCCTGAACACCTCTTAGGAAATTTCCTCTTCGTGATACAAGCAGTCTTAGTGGTTAGAACGCCTTTCACTTACCCCCCAACCTCAAATCAGTCACCAAGCTTTACCAATTTTTTTTCTTCTTATACACCTGCTTGTCCTTTCCATTTTATTAATATCACTCTAGGTGAGGCCTTTTTTACCTTCTGCGGGAACTGTTACAAAAGCCTCTTATATACATCGCTTTTTCTAACTTCTTCCTCCCTTCAAACCCATCCTATCACTAAACTTACCATTGTAACCATGTTTCTTTTCCTTCAAGGAGTTCCCATTACCCACAGAAAAAATCCAGTTCCACCTGGCATGTAAGGGCTTCTTGTACTTCCTGCCTTTCAAGCCTTGTTTTTTTACCATATGCCCGACAAATCGTCTCTCCTGGACAAACTGGTTTATATTAGTTTGCCCCTCTGCCACCTAGTTTGAGCTTTCTCATCTAACTCTGGAAAAGAAAACCCACTCATCTTTCCAAATCCACTTCATGATTTACATCCTTGAAAAATCTTTCCTAACTCCTAAATCTGAAGTTACTTCTTGGGCCTTTAAACTCTTATAGACTAATTATCCTCTGTAGGATTCGTTGGGTAATGAGGCAAGTAATGTTTTGTGACTTGTGTTGTCTTCTGGAATAATTATTTACATTTCAAATTAATCTTTTCATACCTTCTGCCTACCCTTTCCAACAATGTTATTGGCAGTTTAAAGAGATATTTAAATATAATTTAAATACAAATATTTAAATATAACGATATTTAAAGAGACTGTTTTGTCTTCTTCCATACCTGGCCTGGCATACTCTATAGGTGTTCAAAAACTGTAAGAATCTGGCCTGGACAAGATGCCAATAAGAACCTTCTAGATGCTGAATTATCCGTTATAATCAATAATGTCTTATTAAATATTTGTGACAGAAAAATCCAGGTATTTAAAAATATAAGCCCAGTTCTGGTTTTGGTGACCTTTTGAAGTGTTAAGAGTGTATTAATATATTAACATTGTTATCTCACTTGCACCGAGCGGAATAGTCGCTGTTAATTCACTTCTCATGAAGAAGTCGTGTTCAGAAGTTCACTGATCTGTACAACTGGCTTTTCTGCAGATCCTGTCTACCTTTCATGACCAACTACAGCTTTCACTGCAACGTGTGCCATCATAGTGGGAATACCTATTTCCTCCGGAAGCAAGCAAGTAAGAACAGACTCTGGAGTACTGCAAAAGGGTGGTCCTCTGGTTAGCTGAAAAAGAAAAGGAATTTGGGCTTAGCAGGATCAGGAAAGCTTTGCCTGGTAGCTGGTAGAAGTTATGTTGGGGTTTACCTCTGAATAATTGCTATTGTCCATTTCAGATCAAATGATGACTCTACTTTTTGCTGCTGTAGCTGTTAATTTGTGGACCATCTAGTTGACTATTGTTTTGGTAATAGGAATATAATACTATAGATACCTTTTTCTTCCTTTTTGTTTTTGATAGACTTGAAGGAAATGTGCCTTAGTGCTTTGGCCAACCTAACATGGCAGTCCCGAACGCAGGATGAACATCCGAAAACCATGTTCTCCAAAGATAAGGTAGAGATTGCATGTTAATATAAGTATGCCAAAGAATCAGGTGGGACTTCTAAATACACTCTTTAACAATAAGTACTTTTCCCCCAATTTTTATGAATATATGACCGTAGATTCAGTGATTGCTTTGTTCCTTTTTCATGTAATTTATTAACTTCTTAGTGTTTTCATATTGTGTCAGTTGGCCTAGCTATTAGTAGGATGAATCCTTAAATAGTTTTGGTTGGCTTTATAGAAGCAAACAACTGTCCATCTCACAATTAATAATCAGATCTTGAGGTGCACCTTCTCAGCCTGGTTTAGCAGTTTTTAGAGATGCCTATCACAGATTTTGTCAGGGGGTAGAGGGGTCATTTTATACAGCCTTTTATTAAACAGAATTATCCTTTATTATTAAACTGGAAAACCACATGACTAAAGTCAGGACTCAAAATTAGATGATTAGCCCATCCATGAGTCTTTCCTACTTTGATTTATGGTAAGAAATATGAGAATTAAGTAAATTTTAAAATGACAGAATTTACCTTGTGACCTAGTATATGTATTCAGTCTACGCACTTTCATTTAAAACAAAAGTTTCACCAAACACTGCTTACCCTCTGATCTTTTCCCTCTGCACTCTGATATTTTCTGTTCTAATCAAGGCTAGTTTTGACCTACAAAATTGATTTTATAACCTTCTAACTTTTTGTGAGCTACACTGTGAAAGACACTGGTGGAGGATGTGTAGTGAGACTGATTTAGTCAGAATCAGACTGGCAAGGGCCTTTTCTAGTAAACAGAGAAGTTAGGACTCAATCCTCCAAGCTGGAGGAGTCAGCAGAGAATCCCCTCCTACCCTTTTTTTCCTGGGTTAAAAGTGCTTTAAATAGAGGTGTGCTATGATCAGAATTGTTTTTTCTTAGTTTATTCTTTCCCAAATTATTATTTTGAATTTTTCAAACATACAGAAAAATTCAAATAGTACAATGAACATCTGTTTATTCTTTACCTAGATTTGCTGATTGTTAATATTTATCTCCCCATATCTATATTTTCCCTCTAAGCCATATGAGACTAAATTGCAGATACTATACTTTACCCAGTATTCTCCCATAACCACAATATGATGATCATACTTGAAAAATCTATTGTTGATGCAATACAACTATCTAATATATACAGTTTATATTTTTTATATACAATATATCTGTATATGTGTATGTTCTCAGTATCATTATTGTCTTAATATCCTTTATAGCTTTTTCCTCCATCCAGAATCCAATCAAGGATCACACATTACATTTACTTGTGATGTGTCTTTTGTCTCTAATCTTGAACAGTTCTTTTACTTATTTTACTTTTTTTTTTTGGTCTGCTATGACATTTAAAATTTTGAAGGAAAAAGAAATGCTTTTGAAGAGCCTACACAGTTGTTTGGCATCATACTCCTCGATTACATTTATCTGATTGTTCCTCCTGATTAGGTTCAAGTTAAACATTTTTGGCAAGAATATTATGCAGATAGGGGCTGGCCCCGTGGCTGAGTGGTTAAGTTTTCGCGCTCCACTTCAGTGGCCCAGCGTTTTGCCGGTTCAGATCCTGGGTACCACTCATCAAGCCATGCTGAGGTAGTGGCCCACATACCACAACTGGAAGGACCCACAACTAAAAATATACAACTATATACCAGGGGGCTTTGGGGAGAAAAAGGAAAAAATAAATAAATAAATAAATAAAAAGAAAACAGCAATTCTGAAACTTAAAAAAAGAAGAATATTATGTAGGTAGTGTGTATTTTTCCATGTATCACAACAGGAGGCATAAAATATTGGTTTGTTTTCTTACTAGTGATCCTAAATTTGACGACTTGGGTAAAGAGGAGGTATCAGCCAGATTTCTCCACTGTAAAGAGATCTTTCTGCTTTTGTAATTATTATGTAATCTGTGGCAGGATACATTGAGATTGTGTGAATGTCTTGTTTTGTAACCCTTTCAAGCAGTGGTGTTAGCAACCACTGATTGTCTAGCCTGCATTGGTTAATAGAGTGGTCAGTGTAGAACAGAATACATTTATTGCTTGCAGTTCTCTGCAGAGTTTTCCTTTCCTCCCGTCTTTTCTTTCTTTCTTTCTTTTTTTAAATTATCGCTGTGGATTTTTGGATTTTTATGGTCCACCACTGGATTTCTGATGCTGAGATTTGACCAGTGTAGCCTCATCCGGACTCACTCCTGGAACTTTCTGATATGTGCCTATCAGTTTTTGAACTTTTCCTTACTTTCCGGAACAAGAGAATATTCCAGGATGCCCTTGTACTTTCTCTGGTTCACCCCTGGTTCCTTTTAGTAAAGATTTGGTTTTCATGGAACTACCTCTGGTGAACTGTGGAAGAATTGTGTAGAAAGGGGAAAGTTGATGCCAGTTCAAGCTCATGCATTGTTTTAGCCATGCCAGTAAGAACTGGCGAGGACCGCAGTCAAAGCAGTGGGGATGGAAAGGAGGCCAGACCGGTGAGAGCTTTCTGAAATAGTAAAATTCATTTGGTGACTGGATAGATGTAAAGTTTGTATAAGAAGAATCAAGGATGATCCCATGGTGTCTTATCTTATGATTCTGGTGATGGGTGATTCTGAGTTTTAAGAGCAAGAATAGAAGTCTGCAGAGCAGATTTGTGAGGGAAGATACAGAGTTCCGTTTTAGTCATAAGACATTTGAAGTGCCTGTAGGATGTCCAGATGGAGATGTCTCAAGCAGGTACAAACAGGAGCTCAGGAGAGAGAATAATTTGGGAGCATCTTCCAGATGCAACTAAGACAATGAGGCAGGGGCCGGCCCGGTGGCCCAGCAGTTAAGTGTGCACATTCCACTTTGGTGGCCTGGGGTTCGCTGGTTTGGATCCTGGGTGTGGACATGGCACAGCTTATCAAGCCATGCTGTGGCAGATGTCCCACGTATAAAGTAGAGGAAGATGGGCACAGATGTTAGCTCAGGGCCAGTCTTCCTCAGCAAAAAGAGGAGGATTGGCAGCAGTTAGCTCAGGGCTAATCTTCCTCAAAAAAGAAAAAAAAGGGAGAATGGGGCAGATCTTTTCCCTCCAGCTGGATGGCTAAGATTTGTATATAATTGTTCGAAATTCCCCACAATCTTTATGTTGTTTGCATGCAATTGTTTTTAATCATTAAAAGATTAAGCATGGATTTTCTTTTGATTCTGACAAGGTCTTTGAAAATGCTGAAGTTTCCTGTCCCTTTTTGTGAACATAACTTTGAAAGCAACTATAAAAGTCTTAATATATTTTATTTTAAAAATTAGGATATCATACCATTTATTGATAAATACTGGGAGTGCATGACGACCAGACAGAGACCTGGAAAAATGACTTGGCCAAATAACATTGTTAAAACGATGGTAAGTAGACTAAAATTGATTAGACTTGACCTTTAGAAAGCCGGTGTTCTTTGTAAAAATTAAATTCTGTTTAGTCTCACTGAAATAATGTGGTGACTAAGAAAATGAGAACAACTTAGTATTAAATCTTGGAGAGTGAAACGTAGCTAATTGTGAATTTTAATAGTTTTCACACAACAAAATTAGTAAATTGCACATTGTCTTAAGTGAACATCACCCATGGTAGTTTTATATATGACACTGAAACCTTTGTCCACTGCACTTTTCCAAGTATAATTTTATATTGAAATTGGAGACAATTTTTTAATTTGATTTGAAAAAACAAAACAAAACCAAATAACACTGTTCTAAACATTGTTGTCCTTAGAATTAAAGAGAGCACCTGTGGAAAAGTCAGCAGCAAGCTGTTAACAGTGCTTATCTCTGGGAGGTCAGGGGTTAGGTGAGGATCATGAAGGACTTTGGTTCTCACTTGCTTAAGTTTCTCTGTGTGGATTTTTTGATGGTCATGTATTAATTTTCTCATCAAAGGGAAAAATAATACTGTCTTTTTTGGAGGTTACACCTAGGAATTAAGAGTTGGTGATTGATCATCCATTCAGTACTTCTTTAGGTATAAAATTTCCAGTAATACTAAAATACTGTTTCCTTTTAGAGTAAGGAAAGAGATGTATTCTTGGTAAAGGAACACCCTGATCCTGGGAGTAAGGACCCAGAAGAAGATTACCCAAAATTTGGACTTTTGGATCAGGTACATTAATATGCTTTATATTCCCCTTTGATTTCAAGCCACTTGAGGACGGGGAGTCAATCGGGTTTTGTTTACATTTGTATATTTGTCACATATAACACACGGCCATTACATGTGCATAACATGGTGGGCTCCCAGTAAACAGTTACTGCTACATGTGGAAAGAAAGAGCACTCACCTTAAACCAAGAGACTCATGTTTTAGTTCTGGCTCTTCCCCAAAATGTTCTAGCTTTACGCATATCATTTTTATCTTTTTTAACTTTAGTTTCCTCACTTGTAACAGAAATACGCCGTTCCAAGTTATTTCTAATTTTCTTTCCATCTCAAATTTTGTTGTTAAAAATATTTATTATTGTGAAGAAAAACTTGTTTTGAAGAAGAGTCTGTGTTGTGCATCTAGCATAACACGAAGAAAAAGATTTCCACTCTTTATTCATGGCAGGGTCACCTTTGGCATCCCAGGAGGTTATATCTTTCAGCTGTGCCTTAAAATGTTTGATTTGTCATCATTGAAAACTCGAGGGTTGGGGCTGGCTCTGTGGCCAAGTGGTTAAGTTCGCGCGCTCTGCTGCAGGCGGCCCAGTGTTTCGTTGGTTCGAATCCTGGGTGCGGACATAGCACTGCTCATCAAACCATGCTGAGGCAGTGTCCCACATGCCACAACGAAGAATATACAACTATGTACCAGGGGGCTGTGGGGAGAAAAAGGAAAAAATAAAATCCTTAAAAAAAAAAAGAAAGAAAACTCAAGAGTTCGCATAGAAATTTAGATTTGTGTTTTTTCTTGTGAAATGACAAGATCTGGGTACACAGCCTGAAGTCCCACGGGAAGCTGAGTAAATGAGACTTGGGTACTCTCGTTTGCTATTGTCCCCTCCATGACCCCTCACCCCTGGTTGATTGCCATTTATCGTCATTCTTAAACCACTTTGATCCTTACACTTGTCCTGCCTCACACATGTTACTTGCTGATCCCTGAAGCATCCACTTTGGGACCCTTGCAAGTTTCCGACTCTTTAGGATTGTCAGTTTCAGTTCCCATTTATCCTGGTTTTTTCAAGCATTGCCAGATTGGTTTGATTATATAGCCTCCCTTTGTAATTGAGTATTTTTCCCTTTAGGATCTTAGTAACATTGGTCCTGCTTATGACAACCAAAAACAAAGCAGTGCTGTGTCTACCAGTGGGAATCTAAATGGTAAGTGTCTAAATGTCTCAGTGATGAAAGATTTGTAAGCTTTTGAATCCAAATGTGCCTAGAGTTGGGCCTTCTTGGGTGGACTCTTAACTGGATATTTACTAAGATGCTTTAAAGTCCAAAACTCAATTTTTAGGAGCTAGCCACGGATTTGACAAATGGTAGTGGAGAACTTTTTGTCACTTTATACCACAATTTGGTCTTAAGTGAAACAGATTTAGCATAAAGCAAGGTACAACTTTAAGGTCAGATTTACTGTGTTTGTGTTAGTCTCCCCATCTGTATCCTCATAACTAACACTTAATTTAGAATTCAGTTGCTCTCCACTCTTTTTCCTTAATTCAGCTGTAATTTAACAAACTTCCTATACTCATCTTCTAATTTGTCTTGACCTGAAACTTCAGCTTATTCACATGACAGCATTTCTGTATTGATCACCCGCTGTAGCACGTTGTTCTGTCAGTAACCCTTCTAATAGCAGGAATGCCATTCACTACTAATGGTAAACTAATGAGACTTGGGGTAGCTTGGGAGATAGCTAGCTTCTCATCTGACACATGGCATCATTAATTTGTCGAGTGGTAGCATCTTAAATATGTAATCATTTCCACTGTTATTAATATTCTAGGATGGGTTGGAAATAGCTAAGTGTATTTTATCTTTTTACACCATTTTTTCCCTTTTAATTGTTAAAATTTGACAAATACATGGTGCCACTTCTGTTCTTACAGGTGGAGCCTCTTTTGGAGGTGAATTCCTCCTCTGTCTTCTTTCAGCCTCTCAGACTTAAGTATTTTGTGGTTTGGAAAATGCTTTTTGCTGAGTTGTGGTAGAAGCTAAAACTGAATTAAAATTTTAAAGCATTGTGAAAATGGTGGCAATAGCACTTAATATAAAACAGTAGTTCCAGTTTAATGTTAGTAATTCAAAGCTTATATGTCGTCATATTCTGCCTAACACGGCCAGCAGTCCTCTTAGTATTGATTGTTTTGTTCAAGATGGATCTAAAACTTCTCTTAAAATAGTTAAAATATAAATGACAATTAAAAACATTAATGGTTTTTTGATTTAGTAACTTAAACTAGAGATGTTGATATTGTAATAGTTTAACATTAAACCTTTTATGAGAAATAGGAATAACACCTGATGTGTTCATAAAAGGAAGTTCTGCATATATCTGGTCTTGTCTGTGCAGTATATGACCTGCCCTCAACGTCTTGATCCTTTTTATTGCAGCAGAACTGCTGATAATTTTCAAGCTTGCCCCAAATTAAGATACAGTACTCTATGCAGTTGTTTACGTAAAGGTGTTTTCCTGCAGTTCAGGGACATTTTCTAGAAGACAAAAAAACAAACTAATTGAGAGGAATGACAGAACCGGACAAAAATTTCAAAGTACCTATTTCAGAAATACACGAGGTAGTATTCCTTGTGGCCTTAGCGTGTAGCTAAATTTTTTTGTGTATAACATATAAATTGTCTATTGATATTTGCTCTTAATTTCACAAGCCAGGTTAGTCTAACCTGAATTTTATGCATTGGCACAATCTTAATCATTGTTGTGAAAATTACCTACTAAATTTAAAGCCCTCTTTCTTACTTATGTCATGCGCAACCACAGCACTGGAGAGAAACACCTTTTGAGTACTTCTGTTTTTGTTTTCCATGTTTGACGCACTGTTGTCTTGTTGGATATTCCAGTTCAGTGCTTTAGCAGATATTGTGCCTTTACTCTATGGAATATATTGTGTGTAGTTCAAGCAAATGAACATCTACTCACAGTGAGGATATTCTCTCTTTATGGATGTTTGTATTGATTTGGGTGGAAGAAAACTTTATCCATGCAATTGTTTGTAGCCATGGATGTTTGGAATCTGAATGAGTGAGAATGCATTTGTGTCACATCCTCAGAAAATGTACTGGTAGTGCAGTTCATTAAGAAAGGAAGGTTGCAAATGTAACACAGGGATCGTTAGGGCAAGGTTCATTTGAGCTTACTGCCAGAACCCAGTGTTCTGGGCTGCGAGACACTCAGCAGACTCATTCAGAACCAGGGTGAAATCCAGTATGCTTTCAGCAAGGAAATCCTCCTATGGTGTTACACAAATGCACGTTGGGAGTGTTAGTCCCCATGGAATTTCAGGCTCCACATGGTGCTTCTGTGACAGCTCATTGAAAGTGATCTGCCTTCTCTTCAAAGGGGGGATTGCAGCAGGAAGCAGTGGAAAAGGAAGAGGAGCTAAGCGCAAACAGCAGGATGGAGGAACCACAGGGACCACCAAGAAGGCCCGGAGGTGGGCAGAACACCCACCCCCACTTACCACTGTTAGAGGTTTCTTGGCTGGCAAAGTCTGTGAGAGGGAAAAGAGCCCTACTCTTCAGTAGCTCAGGTGTCTGAGGTTACAAAGCCTGGTCGTTTTTCTCAAATCTTGTGTGCTTTGAGGGGTAAAATAACCCCTTGGCTCGGTGTCTGTTTCACAAACTTGTTACTACATAAAACAGCCCTAGGGCAGCAGCCTGTGGGGATTCACCTGGGGAGTAAAGTTCTGTGAAGGCACCTTGAGAAAGGATAGTATGGGGAGAGGGAGTGAAACCAATGTTGAGCGTTACCTCTTTTACTTAAACTTTCCACCTCTCGCCTCTGGTACCTCTTCCCTTCCTTTTCAATACGGAGGTGATGAAATCCAGGGCATTTCTTATTTAGACGGGCAACAGACAGTAAGTGCTCATATCCCTGAGTTTCTGTTCATATGTTTTAATAATAAATATACTAAAGGAAATCACCCTTGTTTCTCTTCTCCCTTCTTCCCAATGATGTACTAGCTCAGTTTCATAGATGTCCCTATGGACTAAAGTAATTTATCCTTTTTTGCCTGCAGAGGGCAGGATGGCCTATTTGAGTAATGAAAAGCAGTTGTGAAGTTGTCTGTGTTCTGGCCAAAGCGTAGTAAATCAGAGGGCTTTCTTACAGAGTTGAAGGCAGTTGAGCTAGAGGGGGTTTAGTTTCTTGATTTTATTTTTTCCTTTCTGCAGTGACCCTTTGTTTTCTGCTCAGCGCCTTCCCCCTCACGGTTACCCCTTGGAACACCCGTTTAATAAAGATGGCTATCGATATATTCTCGCTGAGCCTGATCCCCACGCCCCTGATCCTGAGAAGCTTGAACTTGACTGCTGGGCTGGAAAACCTATTCCTGGAGACCTCTACAGAGCCTGCTTGTATGAACGGGTTTTGTTAGCCCTACATGATCGAGGTATGTACGGTGTTAATGTCGTGTCAGACCTGGTGTTACTTTGAACTGTCATCATCTTTGTCCAGTCTAGAATTAGATGTACGTGCCAGTCCATTACCACTCCCCCACCGCCCATGTCTAAGTAGACTGTCAGAATGTACAAGAAATAATTTCCTTCTTTGTCTCTTCCTATAAGCTCTAGCCATTTTTATATATATGGTTCTTAAAACTTTCTATTTTGGACTAAGTTTAAACTTACCAGTAAAGTTGCAAGAATAATAGTTTCCGTATCTCTCTCATCAAGCTTTTCCTAGTGGTAACATCTTATACAACCGTAGTACAATTTTCAAACCAAGAAATTAACATTGGTAAATGCTATTAATAAAATTAAAGACTTTATTTGAATTTCACCAATTTTTCCACTAATGCCTCTTGTTTAGGCACTCACATTGCGTTTAGTTATTTCCTCTTAGTCTCGTGCAGTCTTTAACAGTTCTTGAGTCATCGCTTGTCTTTCATAACCATGACACTTTTAAGTGTATTAATCAGTTATTTTGTCAGATATTTCTCGGTGAGGGTTTGTCTGACTTTTTCTCATGATTAGACTGAGGTTATACATTTTTTGGAAGAACACCACAGAAATAAGCCCTTATTGCATCATCTCATAGGGTTCATGATGTCAATGTGTCTTTATTGGTTATTTTAACTATGATCATTTGGCTGAGGTAGTTTCTGCTGGCTTTCTTACTGTCTTTCCCTTCATAGTCAGTAAATATCTTGGGGAAAGATACTTTGAGGCTTTTATGCAAATGTCCTGTTTCTCTATTAAGTTTTGCTCACTAATTTTGGCACCCATCAGTGGATCTTGTCTGCAAGAATTATTGACGTGATGTTGGCCTGACGATTTCTTTTTCTTTCTTCCCTTCTCCATTTATTATTTAATCGATTATTTATATCAGTGTGGACTCATAGATATTTATTCTGTGGGATAGAATTTATTTTATTGCTCAAATTATTCCAGCTTTGGCCATTATGCCATTAGCTTCTTTAGGTTGGTTCCTGTGTTCTTTCAATAAGCCCCACCTTTTTTTTTTTTTCTTAAATACTTCCTTACTTTCTGGCATCACAAGATGTTCCTGGCTCATCTTGTGTTTTCCATGCTTCAGGCCAAAAATCAGCTATTTCTGAGGAGCCCTGCTTCCTTTAGTTAGAGAATGGTGTTTAGAAATTAAGGTCTAAGCATAGCTGTGCTCACTATTACTGTTACTGGGTGTGGCTTCTAGACTCCCTCAGTGGACAGAGGTAGGAGGTGTATGTGTGTCTACTGACTGACACACCTGTACACGGCTGTGCTGAATTGACACTGATACCTTGGAGTCCAGTCAGACACCACACCTTTCCTTATTTGTAACTTCTTTCTCCAACAGTGAGAAAACTGACTATAGTTATCTACCGTATATTTACTTATTGATCATTCCTAATATGCACATAAAGTAGTTTCAGAATTGCCAACCCCGTGAGGAGCATTCACTGACTAGATGGCAGCAGCTCTTTTGGTCTATAGCCTGCCGGTTTCCCCATCAAGACAGACACCGTTAACTCAGGTTAGTTGCTTCTTCCCGCCTCCTTCAGTGTGGTTATGTTTTCGTTTGTAATACAGTTAGGTTTGTCTGTTCGTGTTTGTCTGCCACTTGGGGTTCTTAGGAATTATCTGTTAGTGTGGTTCTACTTCCCATTTTTCTATTAGGATTTTGGTCCTTCGTCCCTTTATATAGTAGGGATATTAGCCATTTTGTCGGTTGTCTTTTGAGTTTGTGACTCTTTTTTGTCATACTGAAGTCTTTTTAATGTATAGTAGTTCTTTTAATGACATACTTTATTCAATTATTGACAAAATAGCATTCATTATCTTTTAGAATGTGAAGGGGGGGCCGGCCTGGTGGTGTGGCGGTTGGGTGCGCACATTCCGCTTTAGCAGCCTGGGGTTCGCCTGTTTGGATCCCAGGTGTGAACATGTCACTGCTTGCCAGGCCATGCTGTGGTAGGCGTCCCGTATATAAAGTAGAGGAAGATGGGCACAGACATTAGCTCAGGGCCAGTCTTCCTCAGCAAAAAGAGGAGGATTGGCAGCAGTTAGCTCAGGGCTAATCTTCCTCAAAAAAAAAAAAAGAATGTGAAGGGGGATTTAAATAAGCCAGTTACTTTTAGACAAGTGTACCTCATGAATTTTTGTTGTTTTTCTGGAGTATTAATGCAAATTCCAGATAGCATATTACTTCACCCATAAATACCTCAGTATTTATCTCTAACAAAGATTTTTAAAAACATAACCACTATGCCATTATCATACCTGAGGTGAATAATAATTCCTCAGTTATCTAATACCCAGACCATACTCACATTTCCAAGGGTGTTTAAAATATGCCTCTTTCAGCTATTTCTTTGAACTGGATCTAAACGGGTCCATGTGTTTAATAGATTTGGAAGCCCATTATTTCTTGATTTAATGCCAAAAACTGTAACATTTGTATTGATGCTAGTCATTTGGAAGTCAAGTAATGTAATCCCGTGGTGCAGTGTCCATTATGTATGGATTTGACTCCTATTAGTGACAAGCATACTATGATAGTAGGGAAGGGCCAGGTAAGTGACTTCAGGGTTTCAGAAGTAAGACTTAGCGCTGTTGTTCCAGTACACATAATAGCTATAATTCTGGAAGGAACAGAAAATGAGAACACTGGCCCTTAGCAGAACTTGTTTAACTTAATACGTAGGATAGCAATAGCTGCCTGCTGTTTATGCTGAACCTTCTAAAAATTAACAATGAATCTATAATGTATTGTTCAAACTTCTTAGGTTGAATTATTCTCAGACTTATAAAAAACTTGTCAGAACAGTACAAAACTTTTTTTTTCTGAACCATTTCAGAGAAAGCTGGCATGGCACCTTCTCCCCTTTGAGAACTTCCAATTGTCTGTTTCTTACAAACAAGGACATTCTCCTTGTGTTAGTTATCTAGTGCTGTGCAACAAATTACCGTAAAACTTAGCAGTCTAAAACTACAAATGTTAGTTATTTCCCACAGTTTCTGGGGTCCATCTGGGAGCTGCTTAGCTATGTGGTCTGGCTCAGGAAAACTCACAAGATTTCAGTCTAGCTCTTAGCTGGGGCTACTGTCTCTGAAGACTTGACAGGGGCTGGAGGGTCTGTTTCCAAGATGGCTCACTCACTTGGCTTTGACAGGATGCCCGCTATGTGGGCCTCTCCAAAGACTGCTTATTTCTTCCCGTGAAGCTAATTTCTCCCAGAGAAAGTGATCCAAGAGAGAGCAATAAGGAGTTTGAGTACTTTTTTTTTTTTTTTTGGTCAGGAAGAGTGGCTCTGAGCTAACATCTGTTGCCAGTCTTCCTCTTTTTGCTTGAGGAAGATTGTGGCTGAGGTAACATCTGTGCCAGTCTTCCTCTGTTTTGTATGTGGGATACCACCACAGCATGGCTTGATGAGTGGTGTGTAGGTCCGCACTGGGGATCTGAACCTGTGAATCCTGGGCCACTGAAGCAGAGCATGTGAACTTAACTACTATGTCACCAGGCTGGCCCCTTTTTTGATCTTTTTTTGTGAGGACGATTAGCCCTGAGCTAACTACTGCTGGTCCTCCTCTTTTTTGCTGAGGAAGCTTGGCCCTGAGCTAACATCTGTGCCCGTCTTCCTCTACTTTATATGTGGGATGCCTACCACAGCATGGTGTGCCAAGTGGCGCCATGTCCGCACCCAGGATCCGAACCAGCGAACCCTGGGCCGCCAAGAAGCAGAACGTGCGAACTTAACCGCTGTGCCACCAGGCCAGCCCCTGACCTATTTTTAAAGTTAGACAGTTGCTTCAACTTTGTTAGAGTGAGTCACTAAGTTCAGCCCATGCTCAAGCATAGGGAAATTAGGCTTCACCTCTTGAAAGGAAGACTATCAAAGAATTAGTGGATAGTTTTTAAATTTTCAATCTCACAGAACCAATATATAACCATCAGAATCAGGAAATTAATATCTAATTACTACCATCTGACCCTCGGATCTTATTCAGGTTTCTCCAGTTGATCCAGTAATGTCCTTATAGCAAAGGATCCAGTTGAGAATCACATGCTGCATTTAATTGTTATGTCTCATAAGTCATCTTCAATCTGGAACAATTTCTCCATCTTTCCTAGATTTTGATGACCTTGACACTTTTGAAAGTTAGAGGCCAATTAGTTCATAGACCATCCCTCAGGTTGGGTTTGTCTGGTTCTTCATGATTGGATTCAAGTTATGCATCTTTGACAGGAATATCACAAAAATGGTACTGTGTTCTTCATATTGTATCCTGTCAGGTGGGACATGATCTTAACTGGTCCCATTACTGGAGATGTTCACTTCGATCATTTGGCTAAGGTGGTATCTGCCAAGTTTATCCACTGTGAGTTACTTCTTTTTCCCTTTTTGTGATTAGTGTTTTGTGAGGAGGTGAACCGTTTAATATCCTATTTTATCACGGATACTTGACTTACTCAGCCCCACCTGATGACTTGAGGACGGAATTGCTCAGGAGGGGATAAAGGAAGAAGTCTTTGTATTTGAGAATGTAGAATTTGCCACAGACCTAAGAAAGTTCTGTTAAACAACATGCATTTACTTGAAGGAGGTAATCTTTGTAAGAGCCCCTATGGTGTAACGGAAGGAGTGCAGGGCCAAGGTTCCAGTCAGCCTCTGCCACTCAGTGCAGCGTGATCTTGACAGCCTCCTGATCTGCTTCTCCATCTGCGCAGTGGAGACGGTGCTGGGGAGGGTTAGGCGAGTTTCTCTGTCCACCTAGCTACCTGTGAAAGTACTTTGTAAATCGTAAAGCCTTTTATAAAAGATAATTTTTTTTTTAAAGATTGGCACCTGAGCTAACAACTGTTGCCAATCTATTTTTTTTTTTGCTTCTTTTTTGCTTTTTCTCCCCAAATCCCTCCAGTACACAGTTGCATATTTTAGTTGTGGGTCCCTCTAGTTGTGGCATGTGGGATGCTTCCTCAGCGTGGCCTGACAAGCAGTGCCAGGTCCGCGCCCAGATCCGAACCGGTGAAACCCTGGGCCACCAAAGCAGAGCGCACGAACTTAACCACTCGGCCACAGGGCCAGTCCCTAATTTTTTTTTTATTAAGGTAACATTGATTTATAACATTATATAAATTTCAGGTGTACATCATTATATTTCGATTTCTGTGTAAACCACATCACGTTCACCACCCAGAGACTAATTACCATCCATCGCCATACATATGAGCCCTGTCACCCCTTTCCCCCTCCCCTCTTCTCCCCGATAACCACCAATCTAATCTCTGTATTTATGTGTTTGTTTGTTGTTGTTTTATCTTCTACTTATAAGTGAAATCATACAGTATTTGACTGTCTCCGTCTGACTTATTTCATTTAGCATGGTATCCTCACAATCCATCCATGTTGTCACAAATGGCAAGATTTCATCTTTTTTAATAGCCAAGTAGTATTCCATTGTGTATATATACCACATCTCCCTTATCCATTTGACCCTTGATGGGCACCTAGGTTGCTTCCAAGTCTTGGCTATTGTGAATAATGCTGCAGTGAACATAGGGGTACATGTATCTTTATGCATTTATAAAGTTTGTGCTTCTTCCAGTAGAATTTAGACAACTTCCAGAGTGTTACAAACACTGTATCAGATGCTTTTTCCTCAGTTAGTGGGATTGGAGATGTTTCTATGTTGATAAAATCAGCCTGCACAGCCTAGAAATACTCTCCCACCTGTCATCATTTTTTCCTTCACTTCCAAGTCACAATATCCCTTCCAATTGGTTTAGATTGTCCCCTTATCTTACATAATGGCCTTATAGTAAAGTACGCAAAGGTAGAGAGATGAATACAATGAATCTGCATATACTTTTCACCTAGATTTAACAATTATCAAGATTTTGCCATATTTGCTTTATCTGTTCCTTTATTTCTTTGTTTCTTTTCTGAATTTTTAAGAAGTAAATCTCACTCTATATACTCTAAAAAATATGTATCTCTAAAAAGTGTGGTTATTTTATTTTATAACCACAATGCTATTATCACACTTAACAAAATAGGTAATTCCTTACTATCATCTCATTTTAGTCCATAATCAGATTTCCTTGATTGTCTCACATATTTTATCTCCCCACAAAATACTTACTAATTACAAAGGGAAAATACTAATTTTATAACGGAGAAATGTAGAAGGCAGCACCCTAACCGGGCGGTCCAAGTTTAACCTTACCATTTTGACATCATGTGCTCTATGATGTGATACACTTAGGAGGCCCAGCGTTGCTTCAGTGGTGTTTCCAACAGAAAAGCATAACCTGCACTTAGCCAGGAGGAAACATCAGACAACCTGATTAAGAGATATTCTACAAACTGAAGTGACCAGTACCCTTCAAAGTGTTGGGATCATGAAAGACTTGAGGAGCTGTCCCAGATTGGAAAAGACTAAGGACATATGACAACTAAATGAAATGTGGGATCTTGGATTAGATCCTGGAACAGAAAAAGAATATTATTTGAATATTTGGCTTAATTTGCAGATGATCTATATTAGTTAATAGTATTGTATCAGTGTTAATTTTCTGGTTTTGCTAATTGTATTGTGGGTATGGATGGTATTAACATTTGGGGAAGCTAACTGGTGGACATATGAGGACTCCACTGTTTTTGAAAGTCTGGGAGTGTTTCAAATAAAAAGTTAAGTCTTTTAAGGGATGGTTTATTCAAATCAGGATCCGAACACATTACAGTCGTTTTATCGCATTTGAGGGAATAGACAGTATAATTAGTTTTAACCTGTCATCTTAAATATAATCACATTTAGTAAAAACTAGATTACCTAACAGCTTTCTTCCTTTTTCTTTCTTTCTCCTTCGTCTGCATCTTATGTTTGAGATTTTTAAACTCCTGAAACAATATTTCAAGTTCGTCACCTGATATTTCTGATTTTTTGTTTTGTTTTATTGGAGTGTAAGAGACTCACAGTTTTGTGACAGTTGTCTCCAAGTACCTCAAATAGGTTGCAGGCCTTTGTTTTAATCTCCATCACCACAGCTCCCCAGTTGAAGATCTCTGATGACCGGCTGACTGTGGTTGGAGAGAAGGGCTACTCCATGGTTCGGGCTTCTCATGGGGTACGGAAAGGTGCCTGGTACTTTGAAATCACGGTGGATGAGATGCCGCCGGACACTGCTGCCAGACTGGGTTGGTCCCAGCCATTAGGTAAGCTGGAGCTGTAACGTGGCCATTGCAGTGGGTGGAGAGGTGTAGAGCATCTGGCTAAGCTTCATGACCTTGGGGCTTATTGGATTGTGGGCATAAAATTCAATTCCTGAGGGTTTAGGTGGCTTGTAATTCCTAGGAATATTTTTATAATTCTTTGTTTGTGAGAACTAGTTTGTTAGCAATTTTACAAAATTGACAAAAAAGAAAAAACAAAGAAAAAGGAGTAGAATCTTTTCCTCTGCAATCCAGAGTTGACCTGCAGTCCTCTGATTTCCTGTATATCTTTCTATTGGGACAGGTAACCTTCAAGCTCCCTTAGGTTATGATAAATTTAGCTATTCTTGGCGGAGCAAAAAGGGAACCAAGTTCCACCAGTCCATTGGCAAACACTACTCTTCTGGCTATGGACAGGGAGACGTCCTGGGGTTTTATATCAATCTTCCTGAAGACACAGAGACAGCCAAGTCACTGCCCGATACTTATAAAGATAAGGTGAGTTTGTGCTCCCGAGCAAGTCCTGGGTTGGAGATCTGAGGCAGCCAAGGCCTGCACCTGTGGCCTGTATGTTCTCTTGTGATGCTGACCACCATTCACATTTTTCCCAACATTTTGTTATGAAAATTTTCAGACAGCAAAGTTGACAGCATTTAAAAGTGTCCAAACACCCATCACTTAGATTCTACCATTAACATGTTATCTGTTCATTCCTCCACTCATCTATCCATCCATCCATCGATCCATTCTTCTTTTTTAATGCACTTCAGAGAATACTGCAGCCATCAGTACACTACCCGCCAAGTACTTCAGGATACATATCATTAGCTGGAGTTCAACCTTTGTTTACTTTTTTCTTTTGATATAAAATTTACATAAAATGAAATTTACAAATTTTAAGTGTATATTCACTGAGTTTTGAGTTTGATCCAAACTGCTATTGAGATGTAGAATCTTATTACCCAGGAATTCCCTTATACTCTTTCTCAGTCAGTCCCACTCCCACCCCCATAGAGGCAACCACTGTTTTGAATTTTTCCCCCCATGATAATTCCAGTCCATTAGATTGCTTGTTCTTGGATTTACACAGGTGGAACCATGCAATGTGTAGCCTTTCGTATCTGGCTTTTATCGTTTGGCATCATGCTTTTGAGATCCTACCATGTTCTTGCACGTATCTGTAGTTTGTTCCTTTTTACTACAGAGTAGTATTCCCTCGTGTGATTATACCATAGTGTGTTTATCCATTTTCCTTTCTTTTTCCAGCTTTATTGACACATAGCTGTCCGTTTTCCTCTTGACGGACATTTGGGCTGTTTCGAGGCTGGGATAAAGCAATGGAGTTGCTTTGAACAGTCCTCTACAAATCTCCTTGTAAATGTGTTTTTGTTTCTTTTGGGTCAGTACCTAGAAATGGAATTACTGGGTCATAGGGTAGTTATGTATTTAGTCTTCTAAGAAATTGCCAAACTCTTTCCATTCCTACCAACAGTGTAGGAGAATTTTAGTTACTCCATGTCCTTCTCATCATTTGTTGTTGTCTGTCACCTTAGTTTTAACCATTTTGATGGGTGTGTAGTAGTATCTCCTTATGGTTAAAATTAGCATTTCTTTGATGACTAATGGTACTGAGCAGTTTTTCATGTGCTCGTTGGCAATTTGTAGCTCTTCTTTTGTGAATTTTCTACTCAATTATTTTACCTTTTTAAAAAATTGGGTTATCTTCTTATTGAGTTTTAGGACTTCTTTGTATATTCTGGATTAAAGTCCTTTGTTAGAAATGGCTTTTAAAAAAATCTTTGTTTCAGGGCCAGCCTGGTGGTGTCATGGTTAAGTTAGTGTGCGCTGCTTTGGCGACCCGGGGCTCACAGGTTTGGATCCCAGGCACAGACCTACATACCACTCATCAAGCCATGCTGTGGCGGCGTCCCACATACAAAATAGAAGAAGATGGGCACAGATGTTAGCTCAGGGCCTATCTTCCTCACCAAAAAAATATATATATTTTTTTCTCCTTGTCTCTGACTTTTCTATTCATTTTCTTAGTGATGTCTTCTGGTGAACTGAAGTTTTTAGTTTTTATGAATGCTACAAAATTTTTCTTTTTCAGTTAATATTGCTTTTTATGAGTTAATAAATCTTTGCATACCTCCAAGTCATAAAGATATTCTCCCATGTTTTTCTTCAAAAATATTATGGTTTTAGTTTTTATATTTAGGTCTCTGATTCACTTGGATTAATTTTTGTGTATGGTGTGAAGTAGGGGTCAATGTTAATTTTTTTTTAAATTGGATAGCGTATGTCCTCCAAGTTTGTGCTGATAAAAAGCAGCCTAAGATCCCATTTCATTGCTCCTCCTGCCATCTAGAATCCTTTAATGTATACCACACTAATGCCTGTTCTTATCAGAAACAGAGGTCTACAGTTACCTCAGAGGATACTGTAGGAATGTTTAAGATTATTTCCTTTTTCATTTATATTATAAAAATTTGTTTTCAATTTAATAAGCAATTTATGAATATGTTCATACAACAGAATAATATGAATCTGTTCAAAAGCCACATATTTAATGATATAAAATGATCTCCAGTGTATATTGTTGAGTGAAAAACTCAAGATGTAAAACAGAATGTGTGGTATGCTACCACTTGTATGCCTTTTTTGCTTGTTTCTTTGTGTTTTTTGTCTGGTGTGTTTTTTTTCTTTGTGTATGTTTTTCAATTTTGAAGATTTAATATATGCCTAGACTTTCTGGAAGGATACCAGGACACAGAACAGTGATTGCAAAAGGAAACTGAGCGTTGAGGGATATGGTGACAGGAGAGAGACTCTTTATGTTCTTGTATAGCATTTGTTTTCACTTCTTGTGAGGAAGATCGTTGATGAGCTAACGTCTGTGCCAGTCTTCCTCTGTTTGATGTGGGATCCCACCACACTGTGGCTTGACAAGCAGTGCTAGATCTGCACCTGGGATCCGAACCTGCGAACCCCAGGCTGCTGAAGCAGAGCACGTGAACTTAACGACTACGCCAGCGGGCCAGTCCCTGACTTTTTTTTCTTACCATGCTTAATAAATGTATGTGCTAAGAAATTCAAATTTAAAAAAATTAATGTCATATATTTATCTGGGGATGAATGGTTAAACAGACTCTTGGGAACAAGCAAGAAAGGGGTGACTCAGAGACAACCTGTAAGAGAAACAAGTAGAGAACTAGGAGGGAAGGAAGTAGCCCTCAAAATATTTTTATAGAATAGGGGATTTTAGGCTCAGTAAACTTGTCATTGCTTTCACTGAGATTATTGAGGGGAAAAAAACTATGAATTAAGTTTAGCCACTTTTATGAGTTTTTGCTGTGGTAAGAATGTATATGTATTTATATATATGTTTCCTCACAAATATTCTTAGTAAAGGCCTTTTTTGAAAATGTTTAACAAACATGTAGCATCTGGTACTTTTTAAGAAGCACATAGTTGTTCAAAGTCTAATAAAACTAACTAAAGATTTGAAATCTCTGTTGCAGAACAGAAGGACTCAGTGCTATTTGTGTGAATCTGACTATTTTTTCCATGATGTAGCTGATGCTTCAATTTTTTTCCTTTCTTTCTTGCTCGGTTTTTAAGGCTTTGATAAAGTTCAAGAGTTATTTGTATTTTGAGGAAAAAGACTTTGTGGATAAAGCAGAGAAGAGCCTAAAGCAGACTCCTCATAGTGAGGTGAGTCGTGGTCATAAAAATGTCAGAACTAGAAGACTTTGAAGATTGGCACCAAGCACCTAATTACAAAAGTAAGGAAAATGAGGCCCAAAGGGGAATGAAGGGGTTTTTTGCTAACCCAGCTAGCCAGCCGCAGAGCAAGCTCACTCCCCCGCCTTCTGTGCTGTGCTCTTTCCGTGGTCCCATGCTGCTGCTTAAGAGGGAGGACCGGGGTGCTTTCAGGAGCACTCTGTAGACAAAAGGGTAAAAACCATGGCCTAATAAGGAAACCTGTAAGCAACTGAGGAGGCAAGTCAGAGAGATTTATTCTTTCTCAGAGGAGGCATCATGTAAAGAGGGAGCAACACTGGAATAGCAGAGGAGGGGACCTTGCTGTGTGACCAGAGGCAGCAGGAGCTGTAATGGCTCATTGAGTGTCCTCTAGAACTTTCCCTACCTCTCTTCCAGGGTTGTTGGACATCGCACAATCAAAGAAGAGCTGGCACATTTGGATCAGCCACAAGGGCCCAAAATAGAAGGGGAAGGGATGGAGAAAAGTTCTGAGCTGGAAACGTTTTTCCATAAAAATACTGTGAATCCTCCTGGGACAGTAGTGGAAGTGAATGTAGGAGAAATAAACTAGGGTTCCAGTTGTGTTTAGGAGGAAAATAGTAAAGGTAACAGTTAATAGATCCAAGGATGATAACAGCCAGAAAATATAGCCAGGATGAAGATAGTTCCTACTGGGAAGAAGAGGCAGAGAAAGTTAGTTTATTAAAAGGAGCCTTTTCTGAAGTCTATATATAGTAGTTAAGAGAGAATATTCAGGATAGTTTTGAGAGAGGAAGGACAGAAAATGAGGATTCAGAGATTTTGACAGAAGATCCTAAGAGATTTTCAGAGTAGAAATGCAGAAGTGAGAACCTCATGCAAGGGAAGGGGGCAAATAAATAAATAAAGCTTAGAAGAGTATAGTTCCAAGGAATCAGTGGAAGATTGGATTACTTTTTATAAATACAATGATAATAGAAAATAGACCTGTTTGGTGTAAGTAGTGTAGGAATTCAGAAAGCAAGTAAACCTGAAGAGCAACTAGAATAGTGCATGGAAATATGCTCTGAATAATCTCAAGTGTGATACAGATGTACGGTATCGTTACTGCACTAGCTGTGTGCTGTTCTTGGAACCCATTATTACCAGCATGGGGGCAGCACTTCCAAGGCCTTCTCTAAGTGAGTCCTTTTGTAATTTGTTCTGTTTTTAAATTCTGAAGTAAAACCATGGTTTTTGTTTCAGATAATATTTTATAAAAATGGTGTCAATCAAGGTGTGGCTTACAAAGATATCTTTGAGGGAGTTTACTTTCCAGCCATCTCCCTGTACAAGAGCTGCACGGTATGTAGCATCTGTTCATCCTGTGAACAGAACTTGAGGGAAATAGGTGAATGCTTATGACAAAAGGGCCCTGATTGAGTTCTGGAAAGAAATCTGAATAGCCTCAGAGAGATGGGAACGTGTTCCTACTGTTATTTTTGTTCCAAAAACAGTTGGGTGTTGTAGGAAGTATTTGCTTGGATAGATTAAGATCATGCAATTAGTGTGCCCCACACTTTTCCTTTGCATGTCCTGTGTGGTAAATGTTGTTCAACGTGAGGGACGTAAAGTATATACTTGCATAAATCAGTTTGGTGTTATAGATCATGATAATCTACCATCATTACTTAGTAACTGTTGCTTATAATGATTTTTTTAAAAAATACAATCCAGCATGAAGGGAATGATCATTAGAGCCTGTTAGGTTTTTTTTGAAAGTTAGTAAAAAAAAGAACAAAGTTTCCATATATTTTTAGTCTCTCACTAGCCACCATCAGGGCCAGCCCAGTGGCACAGCGGTAAAGTTCACATGTTCCGCTTCAGCAGCCCAGGGTTCGCTGGTTCGGATCCTGGGTGCGAAGGTGGCACCGCTTGGCAAGCGGTGCTGTGGTAGGCGTCCCACATATAAAATAGAGGAAGATGAGCACAAATGTTAGCTCAGGGCCAGTCTTCCTCAGCAAAAAGAGGAGGATTGGCAGCAGATGTTAGCTCAGGACTAATCTTCCTCAAAAAAAAACCAAAAAAACCACCATCAAACTAAAATAAGGAAATCTTTAGGTTATAAACAGAAATCAACACAAGTCTATTTTATTTGCTTAATTCTTGATGGACATTAGAGTGTTGACTTTTAACGATATTAATATATATCACTTTTTCCAGTTATATCCTGAATTTCTCAGCTATATTTAAAGAGAAAAGTTTCCCATATCACGTTAATTTTTTTACTGTTTTTTTCTGTTTCTTCATGTCTGCTTGAACTGAATTTATCCCAGGTTTCCATTAACTTTGGACCGTGCTTCAAGTATCCTCCAAAGGATCTTACTTACCACCCTGTGAGTAACATTCAAAGTGTCCCCGCGCAGCCCCAGTGTCTTGGTTACTTCTTGCCATAGTTGTGCTCATCGCTCATTTCTGTTTCTTCCTCCTCCCACAGATGAGTGACATGGGCTGGGGTGCCGTGGTAGAACACACTCTGGCTGATGTCTTATATCACGTGGAAACAGAAGTGGATGGGAGGCGGAGTCCCCCGTGGGAACCCTGACTAGGTCCCTTTTTCTTTGCATACATGGACTTTCTGGGGGAATAATCCTGGGGGGTTTGGTTTTGTTTTTTAACTGTTGCAAATGTTCTCCCGAAGATACTGCAGAACACAGCCTCTGCTGTTAGCAAGTTAACAGGCTGGGTGGGACTGGGAGAGGCTCCCTGCCCTCCCACACTCTTCCCACTTCTGGGGAGTGCTTTTTTGTGTGTGCCATATGCCAACAGCTGCTGACCCTAGGATCCCATAAGCTCTCTGTGAAACTGGTGCTGTACCACCTACCCCACCAACTGGGACTTGTTATCTTACTGTATTTTCTAAGGAGTGAATAATCTTGTCCAAGTAGCTAACTTATTTAAAGACATTTCCTTCTGTGGGCATTGACTCCATCCAAAGAGTGGATGATTCCCAAGGAAGTGGTGGACCTGTTTCTGAGAACAGCTGAAGTCAATGGCTGTACATTCCAAACCAGTCTAAAAGCTCTTTCTTTTGGTGTGGGTTTGTTTTTGTTGTTCATTTTGAAATATACATTTGAACACTGGGATCTCTGAAACTACTAGGTCTCTAGAACTGTTCTAATTGTGAAGGGAATTTGCTTGCAGCTTTAACAATTAGAAACTCTTCCCAAATAAAACTTGTCGTCAAGCATGTGTGGCATTTTGCTTCCCTTTCAGGTTGGGTTCCTCTTGGTGACAGTGTCAGAAATGTGGGTAGTCTGAGGACAGGGAGCCCACATTGGAGAAAAGAGACAGATTTCTGACTCACATCTCAACCCCTGTCCTGTTGCTTCCATTCTCTCCAGCCGGCTCATCCGCCTCTTTATCCTGTGAAGATCGGATTCTCAGGAGGTGAACAGGAGTTTAAAAGAGTCTGCCTCCGGCCTTCCTTTGAATGTGTGTGTTGATGTGCGCAGGGTGTTTCCTGCCTGCTCATCTTCCTTTGTGATAGCTGATGATTAAAGGACAGTGTTCAGAATACTCAAAACTGGGATATAAGAATGAGCCTTCCCTTGAAATCTCTTTGTGGCTTCCCTGTCTCCGTTTTTAATACATCAGTGGCAATGTTGCTGTCCCAGGATTGCCCCAGAGACTTCCCTGCATAGAACTTTCTGCCTAGGTTAATAGGTAGAGTGGTTCACCACAAGATAGGTCAAATGTTGCCAGGAATCACCATATATTATGCATATGTTTAAGAAGTTTCCCAGATTTCAAGTGACCGTTGGTATCTTAACACAGTAGCTCTGACTAATATATCTTGTCTCCTAACGAATCACTCAGCCTCTTTATTTTGGCTCTTTCACATCTGTTAACAGGAAACCTAACAGAATCAGTATGATCGTAGGCTGAAGTCTCAGCCTGTCACCCCTGGACACCTTATTCATTCATGGCTGGTCTTAAAGGGCAGGTTTGGTTATAAATCTTCTGGATCATCAGAGTTTGAAGAACTCTTAAGAAATTGAGGGTGGTATTATTTAAAGGAAGCTGGAGGTAAATTCTTTGTAATATAAATCACCACATATATAACTTGTACACTCATTTAATTTGAATGATAAAATTAGGTTTTTGTACATTTGGCTTTCATAAATTAGAGGTTACAGAAATAATGATTTTGCCTCTTTATACTTCATATTCGAAGTGTCTGTCTTTTGAGAAGTTCATTTGAAGGGCTCAAAGAATATCCACGCCCATACAGTCCTGTATAAAATGGTTTCTTTAAACAGATCATCAGTGACAACTTATTTTATTCCAATATGAAATTAAACAAGTGGGAAAATATCTCTCCAGTCACCCCAAAGACACAGTGCGTAGTTTGAAGAAGGCAAATTATAATTGAGCTCAAAACCATGGTGTGTGTTGAAAGACCATTTCTTTACTTTTGAAACCAGAGTATGTATTGCTTTACCCATCTTCAAACAAGTGACCATGTTTCTTAGCTGGGAGTGGATGGTAATTCTGTTCTAGAAACACCTCTACAGCTCTCTCTCTCACACTGAAGCTCCTGGAAAGATAAACAGTTTGATCTATGCCAAAAATAGACTATTCTAACAAACAATCAGAATAAATAATAATACCTCTACCAATTGTAAAATTTCAATACCTCAGTAAACATGAGCATTCCCACTACTGCTAATTTGTTTAATAAGCTAGAGCTATGTTTCCAAATTATGTTCATAATGCTCTTAGAACTAAAATGGAAAAGCTTCAAGTGGTAATGTTGGTTTTTCATCCTACTTGCACATTTTAACAAAATAATCCGATCCCGATTTATATTTTCAAAGCAAAAAGTCTCTGAATCTTGGAAAGGGAATTTGCTAACACCATATTACCCCTTCTTCCAGCCATCTCCTCAAAATAGTAAAACACTGACCTACTAAGCAGATAAAGTGGCAGCCCAAGCCAAGCTGAAAGCTGATATAATAGAATCTGAACTAAAGATTCAGTTCCATTTTTAGGTCTAAACAATCACTACGGGAAAATAAAATTTGTTTTTATCTTAGTAATGCCGTTCGTTCTCTCATATTTGGTACTGTCCTTCCTTTTAATTAGGTAAATAAAAATCCTCAGTCATAATCTTCATCTTGAAATGTTACCAGTTGTAGAGTTTAAGAACTGATGAAGGCTTGTGCATATCGTGGAAATTAAATTTTTATGAAAGATTCTGGTAACTGATTCTAGTCGAATGACATAACTACCCAGTAGTTTTTCCTTTTAATGAGCTAGGGGATTTAGTTTAATTAAAATCTTTGTCCAGGACTCCTTTAGTATGCAGTTGCAATTTACTAGATTTTTTTTTTCTAGGAGCAGAATTTTAAAACATGCACAGGCTGAAGTTTGTGTGTTAGTTATGATTCTTTATTCTGACTTGCTCGTCTAAGAAGTAAGGGAAGCAGTCTAATAATTAGTTTTGTACTTTTTCATCAAGAAAACTTGGACTAGGCTTTTAGCAGGCACCTGCTGTGGGGAGTTGCTTGTCCAGTGGAGCAGCTCTCTACCTACTTGGTGTAGGAGGGGAGGGTTGCCGGAGCCCCTTTGTAAGACCCTGAATGTCCATACACACTGCCTGCAGAGAATGGAGCTCTTGAGCCCGTAAAGCATGAGGTCCCAGTCCTTGTATTTAGCACCTCTGCACCCCGTATCAGCCAGTAGCATTTTAAAGATGTTTTCAGGTAGACATTAGACCCAGGAAAAAGTTTTACAAATATTTTGGGACCCTTAACCTTCATTTCGTAGCTAATCAGTGAAGAAGCTAGAAGTTTCTTCTAAGAGCCTTGTCCCCATTTTCTTGGTAGTAAAATTTTACCAGTCTGAGTCCTATTACCATACTCTAAACATACTACCACCCCATCACACTATCCTCAGATAAAGATCTTAAACAGATGTTGAGGCTTCTGGCAGGGATTTTCCTGATGAGCATGCAAGCCAATGCAGCTAGGAACAGTTGGGAGCAGCAAGTTGGTCTTTAACACCTGGCTTCAGGAGCAGGGCTGGACTCCAGGCGCTTGCGCAGATGGTTGGCAAAATCCACCTGGGTCTGCGAAAGGACCTGGTTGATGATAGTCTTTGGCAGCCATCCCTAGAGGAGAGGATAGAAGAATTTGGCCCCCTTGAGGTTGATGTTCCAGTCTAGACACCTCTGTACCCTATCACAGTGTGGGCTGCCTAGGGCTTGGTCTTCCATCTCTGTTTATAGGTGCAACCGTGCAGTCGACCAGGGTTAAGGGCTGCATTACTGCCCTGCTGTCAAGACAAATTTCAACCCTCTTCCCAGCCGGGTGACCCAGAGCTAGTTACCATATCTTTTTTGGGCCTAAGTTTCCTTCTTTCTAAAATGATAACTATAACTACAGAGTTGAAATTTGATATGAGAGGTAAGATGGAGCCATTTGCAGGCTTTTGAGATGATGGGATAGCAATTAGGCCATTAGTCAAGTCTCTCCCTCTCCAACAGTCTGATTCTCTCAAAATGGAAGAGGAGTTTTCCTGATCCGTGTCAGACAATGTGGGAGGGGTAAGAGTCTATTTTTCTCACCACTACCCACCCACTGAGCAATCTCCTGTGCCCCTCACCTTGAGGTCAATGCTGAGCAGCCAAGTGAGTTTGGTCTTTGAGGGACTTCCAGCCAGGGGATGGAGCACCATACAAGTGGGACCATGCTCAGCTCTGGTAAATGAAGAGAAGTAGTCAGGAGGACAATTCAGAGTCCTCTTTTATGCTGACAAGTTATACCTGCCACATTTCTCAAGTATCTTGTCCTCCAAATCTCATCAGAGAAGTATCCTTTGCCAAGGGTGATATTTAACAGTTGGCATGGTTACCAGCTCATTAGAACAAATGGCTGGTTGGAGCCGGACCTGGAACATGGAGGCCTCCTGTGGTGCCTTTTAGTTGCTGGATGACTGGGAGATCGGGGGAAAGGGTCCAGGGTGGTGGCTGGGGCCCCTGGGAAACTCAGGTAGCAGCTATGTTCTGAGTGGTATGGATTATATTTTCATCAATAGTACAGTCGTACCTGTTGAAGCTCAGCCCTACCTCTTATTTTAGAAAATGATTAAGGTTCTTAACCTTTCTGGGAGGGGAGGGACAAACTGGGTATATAAGTAGGGCCAATCTTGCCTTCCTCCTACTCTGGAAAATGAGAATCTTCCTTTGTAAAAGGAAGCTGAGGGTACGGACCAAGGACTGGTTTCTTGGAGCCAGGGATTCATCACACAACTGGCAGGTGCATGCCCAGAGGCCTGTGTTAGGAAAGGGAGCTTTTGAGCCTGCTGTCAGGATTACCTGATGACACCTTTCTGCTCGGGCATCTCCTCAAACTGTGTGGCCATGCCAGCCAACACACAGGTGGAGCCTCGGCGCTTGGCACAACGCACACTCACAAAGTCTCGGGGCCCCACAAGGTTTCCTGCTGATTCTGCAGCCAACTCATGGGTGATGACGGTATCTTTTCCAATCTTCTGCAGGACCTAAGGCCACAGGGAAGCAGAATCACTGCTCAGCCAGTGCTCAGGCTAAGGCTCCACCCACAGCTTGCAGCCCAGTCTTTGGCCCGCCTTTCATGCTGGGCTCCCATGGGTCCCTGCCACCCACACCTGGACTCTCCTCACCTTGATCTCCTTGACATTTGGGTTCCACTCTCCCATGGCCTCCATGCGTTCCACAAGCTCTTCATAAAGCCTCTCCATGGGCTGGTCCACCTCCACCTCCAGCCGGAATACCTTGCCCACGTCTGGGACCACTTTACTCAGCACTTTGTCCCCGTTTGCCTGTCAGAGAAACGAGCTCCAGGATAAAGGTTAGACAAAAATATTCCTAGCCTAGGGCATGTAGACAATGCCAGGCAAGGCAGGAAGAGGACCAGCAAAAAGAAGTCTTAGCTAAGCATGAGGAAGCCTGGAACTACTTCTGATTAAGATGGAGTAGGTAATCTTTCCTCCACAAGCCTCGTCCATCTGCTGAAGACTTGAGAGGCAAACTGCGGCCCCCTTGGACCCTTTTTTCTTGGTGGTACATTTTGGGTGCGGGTAGGTCCAACTGAAAAGGCCCTTACTCGACTTCAGAAGCTCAAACATCCTGAGAGACACAAACCTGGGAATGGGAAAAGTCTGGTCTACAACCAGTTAATGACATACTTAGAATGTTGAATGGGATCTTAAAGATTTTCTTAGTCCACTACCTCATTTTATACCACAAGGATGTAAGGCCAGAGAAAGTCAGTGATTTGCTCTTAGCTAAGAGCATTCCTAGAGCTAGATCCCAGATTTCTTGACTCCCAAACTAATAGTCTGTTAGAGAACTTGGAGAAGTTTTACCTGAACTTTGGGCAATGGGCAGCATGTAAGCTTTGGCTGAAGATAAAGCCACCAAAGTCTCAATGGAGCCACTGGCCTTTAACATTTGCCTTGTTTGTTACTAGTTCCCAGTGAAGGTGCAGTGCTCAGGAGTAGAGAAGAATATGGCCTCGGGCCATCCGTATTCTAGTCTAGCCCTGTTGCCGGTGAGCCCAGATCATCCCAGCAGGCTCAGCTGTCAGGCGGGCTGAACAGCACAGACACTGCGCCTTGGCACTGGAACTTCTGACCCAGGGTGATGAGGCCTCTAATGAACGCGGAACCCCCATTGCATGGTCTCTGCTGAATGCGTGGACAATGCCTTTGAAGGTTCCAGGATATAGGAACAGTGTTTCTCAAACAGGAGTCTCTAAGATGTCTTTGATAGGGGAAGGGAGTATCTGAAGATATATACTTGGGAAAGGAAAATTCTCGAGTTAAAACAACCTTGCTGCCCCGTGACTACTGCATGAAGCAGGCAGAGCAGAGACCCTCGCTGACCTTGAGGATGGCGGTGGAACAGTGAGGAAGTGCAGTCCCTCCATACCCACCCTTACCTGCTGGTTCTCCTCCTTCCAGCCCTCCTGGTTGCTGAGGATGCCCAGGGCCTTCTGCATTGCCTCCTCTCCCTGCTGGATATAGGCCAGCTCCTGGTCGCTGTAGAGAGTGTCTTCTAGCTGAGAGCCTGGATACACACCCAAGGAGAGAACCAGCTGCCTTCTGGTCCCCTAAGCCTCCCACAAGCTTACATCCTTTTGATCTCTGGATCTGCTCTTTCCTCTGAAGAGCCATAGGGTCCAGCTGGCAGGTCAAGTTAGACACGTCAGCTGCAGGCAACGGGAGGGGATCTGGCCTTGAGGAACTCCATTCCTATCCTCTCAAAGTGAGTGAGAAAGGCCTTGGTCGGGTGGGGTAGGAGAAGGAACCTGAGCCACATGCACAACGTTTGCACCCCAGAGCCTCCTGCCACTGCCAGAATCCCAGAAGCCTCAGCACTTACCAAGCAGAGAGCTCTGACGCCGAACCTGGTTGATCCACCCACTCTGGGTCGGGCCCCCAGGTGCCCGCCAGTTCAGCTCCTGGCCAATGGCCAAGGCAGCTTGGTGCCTCAGCCCTGCGGGGAGGGAAGAAAACTGTTGCTTAGGAGGAAAGCCCTTTAGAGATGGATCATCCCACCTGTTTATCTTGTCATAGATAAGGAAACTGGCTCAGCAACACAGATTCCTAAGCAGGGACCTGAACTAGAGTCAGGTCAACTCCCAGTCCAGTGCTCATTATACTGCATCAGGTGCCTCCAGGGCCAGGAATTTACTGCCTTCCTTCTGGCCGGGCAGGCCTGGTCCTACCTGGAGGCAGGGGCTGCACCAGAGCCTGCTGAAGTTTCCTTCTTGAAAGGGAGACAGGCTTTGTTCAAGCAACCAGAAAAATTCTGCTACTGCCAGGAGCCATGGCTACATCATTTGATCGGCTGTTTGACAGGGTCCAGCCGATTAACGCCGAGGGGTGCAGGGTCGCCCCTTGGTGAAGAATAACCGGCCAGCCCCTCACATAGTTCTGAAACCTGTGCTGCTTCTAACTGCCCTTCATTCCTTTTCCTTTCTTAACCTCCAGTTTTCACTCCTTTGGGTGGCTGCTTGGGAGGCACTACCTCCCGGGAGAATTAAATATAGTAAGAGAATGTGACCACCTGCAGGTAACTTTCAAGATATTTTTCTGAGAGCTAATTTCATTTGATGCAGTTAATTATTGGAGGAGCACACAGTCCCTTTTGAGACAAGCAGAAAGGAATCCTGCCCAGATAAGATGTCGAATTAGGTTTGTGGCCTCCATCTGGTTAATGTTTCCTTCTCCCTCCAGTTCTTTGTCTAAATATATATATGCATCGTCCTTCTAAGTTTGCTGGTTAATTGGATATTCAAGAAGTATCTATATATTATTCTTGACCTTCTGCTTTCTGTTAAAATGTTATAGAGGTTTTCTCCTAAAAGCAATAAATAATAAATAATTGATGAGTAGAAGGGCCAAGGGGTGCAGGGATGCCCCTCGGTGAAGAATGGCCGGCCGACACCCCTGATATTTTCTGAATTATATGCATGCTTTCTATCAAGGTTATGTCTATACTTATTTCTGTTTTTCATTCTTGAAGATATATAGTTTAGCTTAGCTTTTCAGCCCTTTACTTTACTAACAAAGTGATATTTTCTACGGCAGCGTGCTTAAGGGACTGTTAGTTCTACAATCTAAAAGACAAAGGAATGCTTTCACCCCCTAAAGGGTGCGGGAATGTAAAGATGTTTAACTGCCTGCTGAGAATGCAAATAGCCCTGGGGATAAGATACCCTGGAGTCGCCTTTTGTTCCCATTAACCATCTACACTAATGGTGTAAATGATTGAGGGAGGCAGGGATGGCTCCCCCAGGATGTAACCAGACAGACTGCTGTCCTGTCCGGAGGCCTGGACCTTCTCTCTTTGATTTAACTTTACCATGAATTACAATAGATGTCTAGGTACCTATCTCTTTTAGCTCAGAGGCAACAAACACTAGTTAATTGTGGAGAAGACTACCATTAACCTTATGCTCTATAGAATAGAATGCTAATAAATATTCTTGTGCTCGTTTTTTACTTCCTTATCTCTCTGAGAATATTTGTAGAGCTATTTCTGTACTAATCTTGAAAAATATATAAACGCCACTTGTGCACAGTAAAGCTGGACTTGCTAACACCAACCCAAGTCTCACGTTCTCTTTATTTTCCCCTCATTGCGCCGACGCCGTCCATCCCTCAGGAACCTGGACTCAGCTGGGGCGGGACTCTGGCATGCTACAGAAGGAGAATTAAAGACACCTGTGCCCTCATGTCTGCATAGCTGCTAGCAGCTAGGGTCCTTTGCATGAGTACCTGCTCAGGGTGCCACTGGAGTCTGAGCCAGGCGAGTGGATCTAGTGAGAACAGCCCTACTGCTGGGTGCAGGGTTTTAAGCATGGCTCCATCTCACTAGTAGCTAGTTCAACACTGTGTCATTGGAAAGGACTTGTTAAGTCCTTGCGAACCTTTCAGCGACAGCAGCAGATTGACTCAAATGACCCTGGGTCCTGATTAGCTCTACCAAAGTGGCCTTGGTAACTGGTTTCTGCCTCCTGACTGTGCAGTAATAACAAGACCGCCTGCCCGCCTCACTCTCTCTACCTCACTCTTTGCTGCCTGGCTCCCTCTCTTTCCTCCCCCTCTGTTCCCTGCCCCTGTCTCAGGCTTGCCAACACTCTTTTTGGAGTCAAGGCTTACTCCTGCCTCTACCACCAGCTAGGACTTTCCTGCTACCATTGGTACCAATCCTAGAGGAAGGCAGTCAGGAAGAGTTCAAGAAAGATTGGAGCCCTGAAGGGGAGACCAGAAATTACAGAATCTAGAAGGGACACAGGCATCTTAGCATCCAGCCCGGTTCTTCAGGTGGGAAAATTGCAGTCCCGAAGGGAAGGAATTTGCGCAGGCTTACCCAATAAGAGGCAAAACTGAGATCAGAACCTGAGAGGACTGCCACCAGTGCAGCACTTGCCCCACTAAGCCACCTTGCCTGAGAGCTCCTGGTTGCCAGCCGAATGCCCCTTCCAGAGGGCACTCACCCTTCATATTGCGCACATGTCTGTAGGAGCTCCCAGCGCACAGCTTAAACGTCGCGAGGAGCATCGTTTCCAGCCGCGGGTGCAAATGTAGCAGTGCTGTTGCTGCTGCTGCTATTGCTCCTACTCTCAAGGGGAGCTTCTTCCAGACCTCCTGAGCCTGTCAGGATCTGCCTCTGGGTCCTGCAGCTGTGGCTGGGAATGTGTGTTCGTCATCTTAAATGCCTCAGCTGAAGGCTGTTGCTTCATCATCTAGAGATAAAAAAACCATCACTCACCGTACAAAGGAATGGGTCAGGGATAAAGGGATAAAGGGATTGTGGGATTGCCTCACACTGCAGCTTTGGCCATTTGTGGGAAGCGTGGCAGGGGAGGGGGGAGGTTGAGTGCCAGGCACCAGTCGATGGAGGGGAGAGAAAAAGCAGCAGCTGAGGTCAAGGCAGTTTAGAAGAAAGCATACACCATCTGACAGTGGTTCTCAACATGTGAGTCCGGCTTCCAATGCAGATTGCTAGCCCTCATCCTTATAAACTCCAGATTTACCAGGCCTAGAATGGAGGCTCTGAAACCTGCATTAAAACAATTCCCAGGTGATTGCCGTGCAGGTATTCTGGGAACGGCACTCTATGCTTTGAGAAACACTGCCCTGGGAGTGCCCAGGGTATCTGCTAAGAGAACTTAGCGGGTCAGAGCTGGTAGAGGCCATCCAGCTCCTGGATGAGGAGCCTGAAGTTCAGAGAGTGGAGATGACTGGTTCAAGGTCAAACAGCTTGTCAGCGGCAGGGCTGGGACAACAACACACGTCCTCTGACTGTCAGTCCATCTTTACACGGTTCCTCCTGCAGTCCCCAGAAACTTAGTGTTCAATTATTCTGTTCAATTATTTACTCATCCATTTATATAAGCAGCCTTTACCAAAGCCGTTTCCAGAGTAGTTCCCTTCTTAGGCGTTTGTGCTGGAGCAAGCATGATCCGTCAGGGCTGAGTCCTGAAAGCTCGCAGAGCAGAGGGTAGAATTGGCCAGCGACACAAAGAGAGGGGACCAGGGCCCGGCCATGCCCCGCACCCTTCAGCACACTTTCCCTAAGTACCCTCAGCTGTGCAGGCTGCGCCACAGGGCTCGGCATGAGCTGAAAGATTGAAAAAACAAGGTGTTGGGGTGCTCACTCTGCAGCTGAGGAGAAAGGAGTTAACATTTCTCTGGATGAGGGTGAAACTGTGCCTTGTACCCACAAGGTTAACATGGGAAACAACCAGTTTCTGAGCTTGCCTTGCAGAACAGCAGGAGGACGGCTGATAAGAGAGGAACTTGCTGACAGCCACCTACCTGCCTATGGATCTCACAGGAACTTTGAGAAGCTAAAATGACTGATTGTAAACTTTAGACGTCAGAGACTGAAAACTCAGTACGTGGAAGACATAGAATAGATAGTCATGCGTGTGCAGAGAACTTCAGCCCCAGGGCCACATGCTTCCCCTCCCCGCCCTAAAACCCCAGATAAAAACCCTTGCTTGTGGCTCTTCCAGGAATTCAGGATTACAGCATGAACTGCCCATTCTCCTTTCTCAACACTTTGCAATAAAATTCCTTTCTTGCACTACACTTGGTGTCAAGATTGGCTTGCTGTGTGACGGGTGAGTGAACTCACTTCAGGTCCAATATCAACTCCAGACTTTGTACTCTGGGGGCCCTGTGCTTTAACCAGGGATTCAAGGTGGCCACGTCTCCTCTGCAGTTCCCAAACTGTCACCCAGACCCCGTGAGGGGATCCCCTTCCAGCCTGCACGCTGGTCTCTGACAAAATCTTTTCCCTTTAACATTGACCTTGAGGTTGCTTTTAAGCCAGATTCAGTGGGAAGGATATTGGGGGTCAAGAGAATCACACTGGATTTGCCCCTGACCCAGGGCCTGTCTCCTGTGTGAGAGAGTTGTGTGTCCTGTCACCACTGCATGGAGGCAGGGGGAAGGCCTACAAAGAGGGGAGCAGTAGCAGGTCCCCACTGACTCTTGCTGTCTCCCTCACTCCAGAAAGGAAGAAAGGCACAGGACCTGGCTCAGAGCCAGGCCGTGGTCCTGGAGCCCATACAGAGAAGGGTGAGTCCCACACCCCCCATTTCAACCCCTTCACAAGCAGCGTGATGGGTCCAGCAACCCAGAGAGGCCCTTGTCCTGGGCTCCTCCCTGAGCAGTGGCTGCCTGGGGGCTCCCAGCCCATCCCTCGAGGCCCCCTAAGGCCTGTCCTCTGCTTGAAGCCTTCCTTGACCACCCCGACCTTCTGGAATGACTCGTTCCTCTGACTTACAGCCTTATGTCTGTACCACTAGAAGGCACCATCTTAGTCCTGATTTGTGTTATCGGTTTGTGTGAGTGTGGTTGTCTCTTCTGGGGAACTGTTCCTCCCCGAGGCGGGCGCCAAGTCCACTTCCCCTCCCAGCACCTGGCTCCAGGCAGGGCACAGAGCAGGTTCTTGCTCCTCTATTGGGTGACCAACTGGGGAAGCCGCTGGGGGTGCAGGTGCGTCCTTTGACTTAGGAAACCTGCCTGTAGGCTCTGTTTACAACCTTGCAGAATCCCAGAAGACGGCAAGGGGCGAGGCTCCAGCCTGTGCCAGGAGCCCTTTGCCTTTCATTGACACAGACAGAGAAGGTGCAGAGGGCGTGCTGAGAAGCCTGGATGCCAGCTACCCTCCCTGCTTGGTCCACGTGCGCCATCATGCACATGTGTGCCTCAGGGGAGGTGGTGGGGAGGGGGTTATTATGAGATAGGACATGCAGATAGTGTTCAAGGTCCCGCTGTTGCCATCCTGTGGAAGGTTATGGCCATTGTGAGAGGGGAGGAGGTGGTGCGGGGAGGACCGGGGCATACAATTGTTGCTGATGTCAGAGGCTGCCATCAGCCATCAGGGAGGGGGTGCTGGTGACCTCCCCCGGGGCCAAGGCTCTCTTCTTCTCTTCATCCTTTCCAGGCTGAATGACTAGTTAACTCTCACTGTCCCTCTGAGCAGTAAGGTGGGGAGAGCATCTGGGAATTTCCTCTGGTTCTGGAGGTCATCTGTATCTGGCTTTGCTTTTTGATGAGGGCAGAGCCCCCAATGGAGAAGACCAAATGGACGCAGCAGGCCAGGAAGGAAGATAACCAGGGATCCGGCGCAGGGAGTGCAGAGTGCTGGAGAGGAAGTCCCCAGGGTCAGGGCAAGGAGCAGGGCTTTAGAGCAGAAAAGAGGACTCCGCTCATTCATTCAACAATCCTTTATCAAGTGACCACTGTGTAGCTCTAGACTTATGAGGAAAAATGAACCGTAAGACCCAGTATGGGGAATCGTAGAGCAGCTGAGGAGTTTTGGAAGTACAGAGGATCGAAGACTTAATTCCCCGGGGGGAGAGAGGAGTGTTAAGGAAGACTTCTGGGAGGAAGCGACGTTTGAGCTGAGTGGGGAAAGTACATCAGGAGTGAGCCAGGATTGAGACAGAGAGAGGACAGGGTGCGGGTGTTCCAGGTAGAGCAAATGGCCAACGTCACGGAGAAAGGACTGGAGGAATGTTTGTAGGGTGTGGTGGGAAATGAAGGCTGGAAAGAGAAACAGATGGCAGAGTATGAAAGGTGGGCATGAGAAGATGCCTCTGCAGGTTCCTAGGATGCTGAGACTGAGAGTTGAGAAGGGGGACCTTGAGCTTTTCTGGGCCCTGGCTCAGAGGAGGTGAGTCCTGGGCAACACTACTTACTTTTTGATTTACTGGACTGGCAGTGTTGGGATGCTGTGAGCTGGAGTGGAGAAAGCACAGGTTTTGTGTTCAGACTTCCAATCCTCGTTCCACCACTTACTTTAGGATTGTGAGCCTCTCACTTCCTCAGTCTGAACTTCCTTTTCTGTAAAATAGGAATATGTTTTCTCTTTCTTTTTGTAATCCTCTCCGGGTGGTTATAAGGCTTAAATAAGGTAACAATACATCAAGAGCCCACAAAATAAAGTCCGGACTTCTTAGCCCATTCTCCGGACCCTCCAATGCTCACCCTGGCTTTCTTCGCCAGCAATGCTCAGCACGCTCCCGAGGTGTCTGCCTACAGTCTGCCCATGCATGCCTTCTCCACGTTCAAGGTAGCTCCCAGTATTCTCTCTCCTCCAGTGCTTCCTTTTGGGCCCCACCTGACTCTACTCTTTATTTTTTTTTTAAATTTTTTTCATGGATTGGAAGATTTAATGTTGTTAAGATTGCAACACTACCCAAAGTAATCTACAGGTCTGACGCAATCCCTATCAAAACCCAACAGCCTGTTTTCTTCTCTCTTTTTTCTTTTTTTGAGGAAGATGAGCCCTTAGCTAACATCTGCTGCCAATCCTCCTGTTTTTTGTTTTTGTTTTTGTTTTTGCTGAGGAAGACTGGCCCTGAGCTAACATCTGTGCCCATCTTCCTCCACTTTATATGTGGGATGCCTGCCAGAGCATGGCTTGCCAAGCAGTGCCATGGCCACACCCAAGATCCGAATTGGTGAATCCCAGGCAGCTGAAGCAGAATGCGTGAACTTAACTGCTGCACCACTGGGCCGGCCCCATCTTTTTTTCCTTCAATTATTTTATTGAGGTCATATTGGTTTATAACATTGCATAATTTCAGGTGTACATTATTATTTATCAGTTTCTGTTAAGACTGCATCATGTTCACCACCAATAGTCTAGTTTTTAGCTATCACCATACATATGTGCCCCTTTCACCACCCCCACCCCATCCCCTTCTGGTAACCACTAATCTGTTCTCTTTGTCCCTGTGTTTATCTTCCACATATGAGTGAAATCATATGGTGTTTGTCTTCCTCTCTCTGGCTTATTTTGCTTAATATAATACCCTCAAGGTCCATCTATGTTGTTGCAAATGGGACAATTTTGTCTTTTTTTATGGCTGAGTAGTATTCTGTTGTATATATATTTATATATACCATGTTTTCTTTATCCATTCATCAGTTGATGGGCACTTGGGTTGCTTCCACATCTTGGCTATAGTGAATAATGCTACAATGAACTTAGGGCTGCATAAGTCTCTTTGAATTGTTGATTTCATGTTCTTTGGGTAAATACGCAGTAGTGGAATAGCTGGATCATATGGTATTTCTATTTTTAATTTTTTGAGGAATCTCCATACTGTTTTCCCTAGTGGCTGCACCAGTTTGCATTCCCACCAACAGTGTATGAAGGTTCCCTTTTCTCCACATCCTCTCCAACATGAGTTATTTTTTGTCTTGGTAATTAGAGCCATTCTGACAGGTGTAAGGTGATATCTCATTGTAGTTCTGATTTGCATTTTCCTAATAATTAGTGACGTTGAACATCTTTTTGTGTGCCTTTTGGCTATCCGTATATCTTCTTTGGAAAAAATGTCTGTTCATATCTTCTGCCCATTTTTTGGTCAAGTTTTTTTTTTACTGAGTTGTATGAGTTCTTTATATATTTTAGAAATTAACCCCTTGTCAGATATACGATTTGCAAATATTTTCTCTCAGTTGGTGAGTTGTCTTTTCATTTTGTTCATGGTTTCCTTTACTGTGCAGAAGCTTTTTAGTCTGATGTAGAACTATTTATTTTTTTCTTTTGTTTCCCTTGACGGAGTAGACATGGTATTTGAAAACATGCTGCTGAGACCAATGTCAAAGAGTGTTCTGCCTATATTTTCTTCTAGGAGTTTTACAGTTTCAGGTCTTACATTCAAGTCTTTACTCCATTTTGAGTTAATTTTTGTGTATGGTGTAACACAATGGTCTAGTTTCTTTCTTTTGCATGTGGCTGTCCAGTTTTCCCAACACCATTTGTTGAAAAGACTTTCCTTTCTCCATTATATGTTCTTGGCTCCTTTGTTGAAGATTATGTGTCCATAGATGTGTGGTTTTATTTCTGGGCCTTCAATTCTGTTCCATTGATCTGCGTGTCTGTTTTTGTGCCAGTACCATGCTGTTTTGATTACTATACCTTTGTAGTATATTTTTGAAGTAGAGATCGTGATACCTCCAGCTTTGTTCTTTTTTCTCAGGATTCCTTTGGCTATTTGGGGTCTTTTGTTGTTCCATATAAATTTTAGGATTCTTTGTTCTATTTTCCTTAAAAAATGTCATTGGGATTGGGATTGAGATTGGGATTGCATTGAACCTGTAGATTGCTCTTGGTAATATGGACATTTTAACTTTGTTTATTCTTCCAGTCTGTGAGCATGGAATATCTTTCCATTTCTTTATGTCTTCTTCGATTTGTTTCAATAATGTGTTATAGTTTTCAGTGTATAGGTGTTTCACCTCCTTGGTTAAATTTATTCCTAGGTATTTTATTCTTTTTGTTGCAATTGTAAATGGGATTGTATTATTGACTTCTCTTTCTGCTAGTTCATTATTAGTTTATAGAAATGCAACTGACTTTTGTAAGTTGATTTTGTACCCTGCAATTTTGCTGTAGTTGTTGATTATTTCTAATAGTTTTCTAGTGGATTGTTTAGTGTTTTCTATATAGAGAATCATGTCATCCACAGTGAGTCACTCTACTCTTTAATTAGAATTCAATACTTTTTCTTTTGGGCCCTCTCAATAAATGTTTAGCACAGTATCAATAAGACTATTGCTGGGACCGGCGCGGTGGTGCAGCAGTTAAGTGCACACGTTCCTCTTCGGCAGCCCGGGGTTTGCTGGTCCAGATCCTGGGTGTGGACACGGCACCGCTTGGCAACCCATGCTGTGGTAGGAGTCCCACATATAAAATAGAGGAAGATGGGCATGGATGTTAGCTCAGGGCCAGTCTTCCTCAGCGAAAAGAGGAGGATTGGCAGCAGTTAGCTCAGGGCTAATCTTCCCTCCCCCCCAAAAAGACTATTGTCCCCTGCCCCGACACACATCTTTTTTTAACACTATTTTTTAGAGCAGCTTTAGGTTCACTGCTAAATTGAGAGGAAGGCATAGAGATTTCCTATATTGGCCCTGCCCTGAAATATGCAGCTCTCCCTATTTTACACGTCTGTGAGCTCTATAAGGACCTGTAAATGCCATAAGGACTTGGGTCCTTTCCAAGTTTTTGAACCCCCAGCAATTAGCACAGTGCTAGAGAATTAATAGATACTGAATAAATGTTTAATAAAGTTGGAAAGTGTACAACGTGGTACTTTGGAGATTAGCAATAAATATAGATTTTCTTCCATCTCTTAAAGGTGGCTAGCCTGGAGGTGAGAGCAAACCCTGGACTGCTTATAGGGTATGCGCTTATTTAACAGGGGGAGAGTGGAGTGTTTTCCTCCGAAGGGGCCATTGTGAGACCGCAGCAGAAAGTTAAGGCAAGTTTGACTTGTTGGGCTTGAGGTAATTATGCATGACCTCCCTTTAGAGTACCTTTTATGTAATCCAGCACTTCATTCCTCTATCTGAGTTGGTCACCATTATTCCACAGGTAACACTCTTATTTGTACAAAGGAGGCTCTAAGTATAAGTTCATTGAGGGTGTGGAATCTCTCGCAAGAGTCCAGCACAGTGTTGGGGATTCAGCAGACGATAAAGCTGACACTGACCCCTCCTTCTGTGCCAGGTACTCTTCTAAGCTCTTGACACGTATTAGCTCATCTAGTCCTTACAACCACCATCCGAGGAGATGGTACTATGATTATCCCTATTTTATGGATGAGGAGCTTGAGGCGCTGGGTAAGCAGCTTGACTAAGTTTAGAGAGCTGTTAAGTGAAGAAACCAGGATGCAAAAATCAGGCAGTCTAGTCTGTGCTCTCGGTTATACAGCTTAACCTTTTAAAATCTTATGTTTCTCTCTGAAAAACAGGGCCAATGGTTGTCTCTTATACCTGGCATACAGTAGTCACTGCACAAATTTCAGGGTGACAAAAGACGACTCAACTGTTAGATTATATCTGATTCCCTAGTTTTCCCTTCACCCTTCATTTCCAACAGGTCAGCCAGCCTGTAGGTCTCCTTGCCCAAGCAGTTTGGCAGGGAACACAGAGTTTTCTGTCTCTCATAGTCTTCTAAACCAGAACAAACTAAAGGTACGTGGGCTGAATTTAACTTCTGGATATTTTATTTGATCTGTACACTCTTTTGAGGAAAATTTGAATTAGTTGCCAACATTAACTATAGGGACAGAAAACAGATGAGTAATTGCCAGGGGCTGGGGAAGGAGGAAGAAGTTATATTCAAAGGGGCAGGGGTGAAGGTTACATAACTATATGCGGCTGTTAAAACTCATAGAATTGTACACTAAAAAGAGTGAATTTTACTGTGTATAAATTACACGTCAATAAAATTGGGTCTTAGAGATGGTTTCCCAGGCAATCTGGGTTTCTGACGTTGAGACGTGTCCCGCATTGAGCTCTCTTCCTTTCACTCCTAGCCACTGGCTAGCAGGTGCCCCACCACCACTCAATTCTCTGTTTCCAGAGCAGTTGCACTGGAGGCCATTTTTTACCCCAAGTGGCAGCAACTGCTACTGAGTGGCTGGAGTTAGGGAAAAAAATTTTTTTTAAAAAAGGAGAATTGGTAGAAAATAGGAGGCTGAGCGGGGGAAAAAGAGAGGCAAAGCAGTGAAATGAGACAAGAGGAAATAAAAAAAGACCTGATTTTCTTCTCTGCTTCCAAGTAGACCTGGCAGAAGCCAAGGAGTAGACGACTGGACAGTCCTAACTAAGGTGGACCAAGCCAGAGCTGTGGGACAAGCAAGCCGCAGAGATGCTGTGTTTTCTAGGGCTGTTTTTCTAATTCTTTCAGGCTAGAAGATCTTGGGGAGGGGACAGAAAAATTTATTTTTGATCTTGGATCACTTAACTGGATACAAGACCTACTTAGTTGGTAAAAACAAGCTCCCACGAAGCAGTCCCTTGCTCTCCTTATCCAGGGGATCCCTGGAGGGGTGATGTGCACCGTGGGGGTGGGCCACTGTGGTTGGGAGAACAGGCTGAAGAAGAGTATTTGTTTACTTTCAGCAACCCTGACAAGTCCTCCCCTACCCCAACCCCATGTTTCCCTGGGATGCTCTGCCAGATATTTTTACACCAATTATGTCCAACCTGGAAGGCTGTGGTCTACAGTGAAGGCTGCCCGACAGTAGGAGAACATCTCCATATTCAGTGTAAGGATCTCTAATACTCAACTCCCGGTTGCTCAGTGGGTCAGGTGTCCTCATCTTTTGGTACCTTACTGGTCTCCGAAGTATCTTGGCTTCTCAGCCTGAATTCACTGCATGCCCCCATCCATCCATCCATCTATCCATCCTTCAGTTCAACAAACAGATATTGAGACCTAATACATGCCAGGCATCAATCTAGATGTGAGAATACAGGAGTGAGAATGGCAGACAAAAATCCTGTCCTTAAGGGTTTACCTTTTAGTGGGGGAGTGGAGCAGATAGTGAAAAAGTAAAGTTCATGTCAGATTGTGATACTTGCTATGGTAAATAATGAAGCCAGAAAGGAAACAGGTGGGGGAGGGGGTCTGATTTAAAAGAGGTAGTTCGGGAAGGTGAAATTTGAGCAGAGATCTGACGATTGTGAGGGAAGGAGTCACGCAGATATCTGGGGCGGGTGTGTTCTAAGCACAGAGAATAGCAAATTCCAGCCCCATCCAGGGCACAGGTGATTTTCAGGGGCTGAGATGAAAGATGGGGAAGGGACACGTACTTTTCTTTCCTAGTTGCAATAAGCATATAACAAATTACTACAAACTAAGGCAGTGTTTTTCAAATGTTTCTGACAGCTACCCAGAGTAACATATTTATTTTATGTTGCCAATATCCATGTACATGCATCTAACAAGTTTCACAGACAGCCTAATTTTATTATATGTGATGCACTCTATTTTCTATTTCAAGTTAAAAAAAATGCTGGTTGTAACCCACTGAATTCAGTTCAAGACCTCATAGACTGCAACCTGGGTTTAACCAGGTTGATCATGGTCAGCCTCATTGGAAAAACCTTACCTCTCTCAGATTTAACATATTCCTAAGAGGTTGGGTGTCATCTTCAGGAGTCAGTTGCATTGGTAGAGCATGTGTGCCTGTGAGCTTGTGTTAGGGATGACATTGCTGCTCAGCTCACATTAACTCCAAGGTGACAGCTCAAACTAGACTCTCCTGCTAGTCTTCTCTTGATTATAGCAGGGTTGGTTCAGCATTAGAGTACAGGCCTGCAACATCCACAACCAGGAAGCCTTCTTCCTACCTCAGTGGGGATGCTGGCTCCCAGAGGCAAAGGAAGCTGGATGGAGCTCTTTTCTTGTAGCATGACTTTTGGAGGGTGAGAAAACGCCCCACAGGTCTGTACATACATACCCACATGTACATATGTGTAATTTCTTTTTTTGTGGGGCGGGGTGGGGTGGGGGTGGAACAGTTCCTTAACTGCCTCTAATATTTCTTGCCAGGTACAATTCCTGAGATCCACGTCTTCAGCTGTGCAGTGCTGCTGCGAATCTCATGGATGGCTCCAAGGGCAGAGGTCGGGAACTGCCCAGAGCAGCTGCCTGGTGCGCCTGCTCTGCCTGCTGACACCACCTGCTGTCTGCACTGCGCTCTGCCTGGGCCTGTCAGCCTATACTCTTGGGAGAAAGCTGAGAGCATTCTCCAGCCTTCTTCACCTCTGTGTAGTGCCTTCGGGATTCACACTGACATGGCTGAGGCCTCCACAAAGGACGGTATGAGGGTGTCTGGCTCCACTAAGTATCCAGAGCCTGCTGGGAGCTTATCAGAGGGGGCGAGGGGAGCAGATAAACTTAGCTAAGAATATGCAATGTAAGGTCAAGGGCCAAGGAAAGAGAAAAAGCACAGCTGGAAGAGTAAGAGAGGCTGCCGGACTCAATTACATCTGAATAAAGATGGCCAGGACAGAGGCCTCAGGGGATCTTATTTGTCTCCCTTGAAAGCAGTCTCACGGGAACCACTACGGGAAGAAACTGTTAAAGATAAAACAAAGGTATGAACTGAGATTGAATCTGAGGTCTAAAAACAACGGAAGAGAGTACCAGCAGTGGTCCAGGAAAAAGGCACCAGATTCCAGTAAGTGCAAAAAGCCTGGGGTGGGCAGAGCTGAGGGCAAGCCATTGTGCTGGGCAGCCCAGAGACTCAGAGGAGGATGCAGGTAGTCTAGTCTCATCCTTTAGGTCCAATTCTTAGCTGTTGCCTATGTGACAAAGGTCTGAAAGCAACGATCAAAACCTTGCTGTAACTTGGAAATTCTTGACCTATTGTGGAAATTAACTCTCTTTTCCTCTTTTTTAACATAAGAATAAACCATAACTCTTGTTACTACATTTGGAATTCTGTTTGAAGGAGGCTGAACAAACAAGATAACTAGAGTGAATTGAAATCTCTGGAAGGTATCAGATGTTTCGAAACAGTGGTGCTCAGAAAAACATGCTGTAATCCTGTTGACCCTCAAAGAATATCTTGTAGTTTGCTGAAGTTAGCCATGTTTTTCAAAAGTTGCTGATGGATTTTTCCCTTTGTGTAGGTAGTTAGTGACAAATTCTGGCTATTAAACAGTAAGATGAGAGGCAAACACACTAGATAAATCATTAAGTCCAACTATTTCTTCACAAATTATCTACTTTAAAACCAACCCAATGAAGAATAGCTCAGCAGTCGAATGGTTTAATAGGCATTTCGGGCAGTTTTAAAAACACCCGAGCTCATTAGATGTTAAGTATATTTGATACCATAAAATAATTCAGACATGGGAATTGGATATAAACATCGTAAGAAAAGGATGTCTTTGCTCAACAGACTATAGGAAGTAACCATCTGGAATAATTCTATGGTTAAAAAACCTGAGAGTCAGAGAGGATAACTGACTTGCGCAAGCCCAAGGTGTTAGAGAACACATTCAGAATTTTAACCTATGTCTCCGAACTCCTGGTTCAGTACATTGCCCATTAAACCACACTGCACTCTCTTAACGGACAGTCTGTTACGTGTCCTACGCGACCAACATCATCCCAGAAAAGTGGCATCACCGTGGGTTGTCAGCCAAGACACATGCTGACCAAGAATAACCTAAATGTATCAGTCACTGAAGCCCATTTTATTTGTGCCCCTTTTTGATGATAGCATGAGAGGCTCAAGACTAAATCCAAAGGACTACAAAACCTAACTGAATTAACGGGAGATTTAGAGAAAAATCACCTTGGTAAAGTGGCGGATCTCATGGGGATTTAGGTCAGAACAGCAGGTAACGCAGGAACAGCAAGCACAGCAGAGATGCTGTTTCTCAAACCTGAAGCTTCTGTATCATAAGGAACTGGAAAAGTTCACCGAAAGCTCCTTTCTCAAGCCTGAAAATTTGTTTTCTTTATCAGATAAAAACATGCAAAGGGAATAAGGGAGGACTCACAAGATATTTAGTATGAAAATATTCCTTCACAAGTAACTAGCAACTTGGAATTGAGACAGAAGAGGGAAATCCCAGCGTATGGACTGCTTATACCTTTGAGAGCAGAAAGTTAATTTTCTTTATTCATTGGAGGCAACCCAAACTTGGGAAATAACATGACAGTTTTGAGATTCATATTTTATTTACAAGTAAATGAAGAATGTCTCCTGTAAACTCTAATTTGGAATGAGAAGAGCAATATAAAGAAGTAGCTGCTGGCTCCACAGTGACGTGTGAAAGGAGTCCATGCCACTGTTTCTTTAACAATGCTTTCGTTATTCAAAAGGAAACAAAAAGCCACTTGATTTCTTCATGTTGCATATGTGAAAGAATTCAAAATAAAAATGACATTTCAAAACTCTGCAGTCTCTAGTCAAACACAAATGAGGTGACCAGGACGTCGCCTTCATTCAGTAACAGCCCCTGCTCCCCGAGAGCAACAGCGTCTGAGCAAAAGACCTAATACTCATCAAGAGTATCTGCGCGAGGAAGGGACAGACCTCGATCCTTCAGAGCCTGCACTTTCAGCTTCTCGGCTTCCAGCCTGGTCTGCTGTTCCACCCTTTGTTCTTCCAAGATCTCTTCAATAGACACTTGCTGGAGGGGTGTGTCACTCTCCTTTTCCAAGTCCTAGAGAACAAGCAGGTTGGAAAAACTTCAACTGATGACCAAGAATAGAACACAGTTACAGATCTAAAGGCAAACGGATTCCACTATCAGGCTTGGGTTATTTTTCGTAGCTGTGACAGAGCTGCTGGCTTTCTCCTGGGGACAGAGACGTTTTACAAAGAAATGGCCAGGAACACTACTACACGACACACTGCACGCATACTTCCATGAATGTGGTAAGAGGGATCAGTATCAGCGTGTATAACAAAGCTTTAGGTTATCCGAAGCCTTACATTAGTCAAGCACTACTTTTCTTTCTTTCTTTTCTTTTTTTTGAGGAAGACTAGCCTGAGCTAACATCTGTTGCCAATCTTCCTCTTTTTGCTTGAGGAAGATTGTCCCTGAGCTAACACCTGTACCCATCTTCCTCTATTTTGTATGTGGGATGCCTGCCACAGGCTGGCTTGATGAGTGGTGTGTAGGTCCATGCCTGGGATATGAAGCGGAGGGCATGAACTTAACCACTATGCCATGGGCTGGCCCTAATTTTTTTTTTTTTTTTAAAGAAAAGTAGTCCTTGGGGCCATCTCCTCAACCCTAGAGAATCCAAGAGAGAAGTTACTGAGGCCAAGATGGCTTTAGATAAGTTTTGTTTTTTTACATTATCAAAGTCAGTTTAATTTCCAGGGGTCGTTGCTCAGTAAGAAGGTAGAGAACATTGATTCAAAGAAGCACCCCTCCAAAGGCAATAAACTGTCTCTCTGTTGCATTAACCAGGAGTCTTTAAATTATAACACAAAACTCCTTTCTCCTTATGGCAACAAGTCTTCTAGAGAAAACCTCAGCAGACCAGTTATATTACTAAACCAGTTTTGCCCCAATATGTTTCTCCACTATTTTTTTTGAGGAAGATTAGCCCTGAGCTAACTACAGCCAATCCTCCTCTTTTTGCTGAGAAAGACTGGCCCTGAGCTAACATCTGTGCCCATCTTCCTTTACTATATATGTGGGACACCTACCACAGCATGGCTTGCCAAGGAGTGCCATGTCCACACCCGAGAACTGAACCTCGAACCCAGGGCCACCGAAGCAGAATGTGTGCACTTAACCGCTGCACCACCAGGCTGGCCCCAGACAGGGTATTCTTATTTCTTATCCACCTTTATGACTTTCAATGACAAAATTCTGGGAAGGCATGACACACACAAACTCTCCACATGTTCCAGCCTACCATGGGATACTAATGTCCCCATGGTGGCAAGGCCTCAGAACCCACAGGCTGTGACTATCAGATGCAGGACTCTCACAGAGGTTAGAATGAAAGCCACACAAATTATCTAAGCAAGCCCTGGCCTTGGTCAAATGTTGACTGCACCAGCAAAATATACAGTCAAGCGTAACCTGCCCTCACAACCCACGGGTAGCAGCTGAAGGGAAGATAATGTTCTGAGCTAAGTGTCCTGCCTCTTGGACTCGTCAATGTTATTCAGTCAGCTGTTCATGTGGTTACGCTGCTTCCCAACAACAGTCTTATGACTTTAGGCTGTGTGTATCATCACCTTTGAGGCAGCATCCAGGGAATTCTTAAGCAACGGAATGTTTGCAGAATCTATACGGCTTCTGGGTATGAGTGTCCCTAGGGTTGATACTTAATTTCTTCAAACTGACTATTGATTCATGTAACTATGTAAACATTCCTGAACCATATTTCTTTAGTGGTGCCACTGTAAAAATTCTGCAGCATCCAACCCATAATATATAAAAAGGAGCACTTTTCTCCACAAAATGGCTCCCAGGAAACAACAACTCTTCAAGAACAAACACAAGTTCACTTCTTCTCACATAAATATATGTCTATATAGGGGCACATTTGTGTCAATGTAACTGGCACAGAAAACATTTCTGTGATGTTTGTTACTATAAAACCAAAGCACAGTATATGTAAATATTTTAACTTAAATCTTTTCCCCAATAGCAAAGTAATGTTTCCTCTTTTAAAATTAAATTCAGAAAAGTAGAATAAAAAGGAAAAGATGATCACCCATAATCCTACTGCCCAGAGATGGGTTAGCCCCTCCTAATCTGCTGGCAGACCACTTTACAGTCCTTTCCCACCCTGACTTCCCCACACCCCTGGTTCTACAGTGCTTTATTTCACCCTTTACATAATACAAGGAGACGACAACTTCTGCTGCTTAAGCATGCAAGAAATGATAAACTGAACCCAAAATACCAACCACAAAAATCTTTTAAAAATTAGAAAAAGACATTTCACACATTTCATAGCAGCACTTGGGCAGTACTAATAGTATTAATTAGTCATTTCTAGCTAACTGTTTCAACATGAGATTCTGCATCAACCTGACTCTGGCAGAATTATCTGCTTACTTTCTTATATATCACATAGTTTTCTGATACTTGTGTATGTATATATGCATACATGTATGTGTATGTATGGATGGTTGTGTGTACGTACACATACACACACAGACACGCAAAAAGATCTACAGTAACATTTCAGAAGACACGATTTAACTTTTCACCTGCCAGCTGGTCTTCCTGGCACAGAGACACAGGGACCTCCTCCTTGGCCGTAAGCTAAGGATCCAGGTGAGGCTGAGCTCCACTCTCAGAACAGTTAACAGAAAGGCTTCTCCTACAGCCATTCTTTCCCCTTCCCCCTTTTTAAAAACATGGACATCACATTGTACATGCAATGTGTCTTTCCCTCGCCCAAACACTGCTAATTTACTTTATGTCATGAAAAAGTTGTAATCAATTGTTTAAATGACTGCAAAATATTTCAATGTATATAAACCATATTTTATTGAATTATTCTTCTCTGGATAGGTACCAAGTTTTTCAGTTTTCTGCTATTAGAGATAGCAGAAATAACATATTAATGAATACATTTGTATAGGATTGTATTTTTTATGATATCAGGTAAAATCAATGATATTTTGCTGCTAATAGGATCAAAATCTTTAAAATGCCAAGAGGCACTGAAACAAAGTTAATTATTTTCTGTGCTTTCCTAAGCTAATTTGGTGGTCTCCTGTGAGAAGCTGGGTGAAATGTGGAAAATCTAATTTTTCCTTCTTGAAGAGACAAAAAGAAACCTAACTAGCATGATTATCAAGACCCAGAGCAGCTTAACAGTTTTCACTTACTATTTCTCCTAGTAGGACCACATTTTCTCCTCTGACTACAAAAATCCCTCGAGGAATATCGCCGTACTTCTTGCCCACGTGAATACGCTCCACAGTCTGATGCAGCACTAAGTTAGCTATAAGTGTATGGGGAGGAAACAACGACATTTACTTCAAATTATTGGGCAAAGGTCCATAACTCAATCAGTTATTTTGAGTAGAAAAGATTTAGCTAAACATGATTTCCAAACTTTCTGATTCTGGGAAAAGCTAACATTTCAAACAATCTTCTCCTATTTCATTAAGACACACCACGTAGGAGACTTTAAAACGATTACAAACTGAGAGACGATTTGTGAATACATTGCACTAATCCGTGGATGATGGTGGGAATAAGTTAACAAAATTAAATTCCTTTTATCAGTTAATTGCTAACATCAACATGACTGTAAGAAAATATAAATGAGTAGGGCACTAGGAAGACCCCAAAGCCTAAACAGCTGCAGAGATTAACACTCTGGTTTTTTAGAAAGAAACAGTGTTTCTATGTTGTGTGGGAATGCGTATGTGATGATTTCCAAAGATTTAACTTTGTTTCAGTACTTAAGATTCATTTAAGCCAATGCAGGTACCCCTGTGTTATGATACAGCAATAACCTATTTTTTCATTTTGTTAGATAACCATACCTGGTAATCTGAGAGTAAAGTCAGTATTTACTACTTTTCCCTCAAAGCAGTCTGATGCATTTGACTTAAAATTTAGAACTTCAATCTGTTAAGAATAATCATTTTTCTTCTTTCAATTGGTAATATTTGTCATATTTGAAGAAAAGCAGATATCTAAGTTCTTATCTTCTATCATTCTTACAAGTATTTCAATTATATTGTTTTCTCTTCATGCTCAAGTCCACTGACCTAGCAGATGGCCAACAAATGTTGATATGAACTGTCCTTGAAACAGAAGCAAATAGAGATCTCTGTAGAAAAATGCTGGATGCAAAACAAACACGGAGACTCCTGAGTCTGAAGTATCCCTAAGTGTAATATCTTGAGCTTAACGTTGTGGTCTCTAAAAAGCTTCAGGAAATGCCTTCTACCACGTTTTCAGTGGACGGGGAGGGATTATCTTCAGTGCAGGAAGTGCTCTGAAGAGTAGCTGCACCCAAGCCAATGTACAAACGAGCAGCTTTTACAGGGGACTGAGTCCACGTCTACCATTTGGCTCCCTCTAACGGGGAAAATAAAATAGGCCAAACATTGTAATCCCATGTTTTAGTGAAAACCAGTTTTAGAAATACAAGCTTATAAGTACAAGCTTTTGAACCACCTAACCATAATTTAGAAAACAATGATGTAATGACTCATAATAGTATTCTATTATGCCTGACATGGAAAAAAGTTGCAGATAAATTTCAACACGAAATAACAAGCATACAATGGGCAGCCCTTATTATCCAGCGTATAAGAGAAGTCCATAACTAATACATACCAAATTGATCAATGCTTCTTAAAAAGCCTATCAGTGTCCTTCCATCTCGAAGCAGGACCAAGTGCTTTTCTGGAGGGAGGAAAAAAGATCTTCAAAAAATAGCTGCAGTGAGTTTAAAGGGTAACAACAAAAATGAAATTAATAGTTTAAGCCCTACTACTTCCGCTTCTAAGGTATTTACAGAGAAGTTCGTTGGGAAATTAGAGGGATGACCAAGACAGCCTTGCATTCACATTAGAAGATCAGTGGTGACAAGAATCAGAGCAGTGTCGCAGAGTGGGAAAAGGACTGCGTGAGCAGTCAGGAAGCCCGACTGACTGGCTCTAGCTGCTGCTGCTTGACAGTTAAACCCTCTCAATGTTACGTTCAGTTTCTATATCTGAAAATTGAGACATTTAGTCTAGTGATCTTTAAGATCTTAATTCTAGAATTATTTTCCCCTCAACTTAGAGGAGCTTCTGTTTAACACCGTGGAATCAGGGAAGGCTGAAATAAAAATAATGCCTCAGATGTGTCAAATGAGGATGCTGATAATAAGCTAGAGCAAAAATTCAATAATGTTTATTAATGTGCTCTCTAGGGCCTAGAGGTACAGTAGAGAATAAGATTCAGAAAGTCACCAACTTTATGAACATATATTCCTGGTGAAGGAAAGCAAACAAATAAAAAAATGACCTACTGTGATTGGTACAATGGAGATAGCAGGATGGTTTGATGAAGAGAGGGGAAGTCGCTACAGAAGAGAGGTGGCTAGAGAAAACCTCTCTGAAGAGGTGACTTTGAGCTGATACTGAAGGACAGCAAGCCAGTCACTAGAATAGCTAGCAAAATTCATTCATTCATTTCTTGAGTGCCATGCATAAAGTACTTTCTAGATGCAGAACAGAGGAAGAAGACAGTGAGTCTTCCCTGAAGGAATTGTCTTCCTTGGGCTATAATTAAGAGCCATAAGATTGCAAATCTTAATTATACGAGACTGAGAGAAACTCTATCTAGCCAGAGGAGGTATCTGAGTTGGACCTTGAAAGGTAGATGTTTTGGCCATAGGAAAAGTGACAGGGAAGGGGAAGAGGAGGGAAATCTGTAATTCAGACAAGAGGGAAAACAAAAGGCTAAGTATTCATGTTTGACTAAAAGTTGAGGGTGTGAAGGGAAATAGAAGACGAAGTCAGAAAGGTCTTGGGAGCAAGATGAGTTTGGATGTGACTTCATAGGGAATAAGAAAACTTTGAAGACTGAACTGGCAGAAAAGGGAGAGCAGTTACGAGGCTATTCCCAGAGCCTGAGACATGAAGAAGAGACCTGAATCAAGGTAGAGAGGGAAAGGGAGAGGATGAGAGGATTAAAACTGTGCATTTATAAGTGATGGGATTTGTCAACTAATTGAGTTTGTATATGTGGGTATGTGTGAGAGAGTGGGGTGCTGAAGAGATGAGTTAAAGACGACATAGGAATCTTGAGTCACCATGTCAGGGAGGACCATTTACCAAAAGTCGGGAGTAAAAGAAGCAAGCTCAGGGTGGAAGGTTATTAGCTGTTTGTGATTCTGAAGTGCTATCAGGACACCTATGCAGACAAGTCAACAGGGAGTTGGAAATGTAAGACTGGAATGCCAAAGAGGTCAGAATTAGAGCAATTTTGGATAAGTCCACAAAGAGGTAATATAACTATTAAAGGCCAGGAGATCTCCTGGAGATTTAAAGAAAGAAGCAGGCCAAAGATGAAAACTGAGACTGTCTATTTTAGGGAAGAACAACAGTTGGAGAGATAAGAAAATGAGTAAGGACCATTGTTGGAGAAATCAAGAGAAGAGAATTAAGAATCCAGTGGTAATAGTATTACTGTGCTGCAGAGGGGCGGGAAGAGCTCAGAAGAGTGCATCAGACTGATGCCTTTTAATAATGTAACTTCAGTAGTGCATTGACAACAAAATTTGATTTCCAGTGGTAATAGAGGCAGTCTATTGCAGGTGGTCAGGAAGTAGAGTTGAAATGGAGGTGATTAAAGAGGTTTCGGGGTAAAAATATGAAAAAGGGATGGGATTTTGATGGGGAGACACAACTGAGAAAAAAATTGAGATGGAGGGACATGAACATACATGAAAGGAGGGATCCAGGAAGAGAAAGAGAGACCATATGAGAGAAAAAGGATATTAACAGAAGAAGGTTCCAGATGCAGTGGGAGGAAAGAGTAATAAAAGAAAGAAACTGAATGGGAGGACTACTTTCTACTTAAAGGAGAAGATGGGTAAAATACAGAAAGACTGAGGAGAGAGGAGGAAAGTGTGTGTGAAGGGGACAATGAAGGGTGCATATAAAGTGGCTTCAAACTTTTCAGTAGAGGAGGGGGCTTGGAAACTGTAAGAAGGGGTTAGAGGACTTAAGAGTAAAAATTATTTTTATTAAAGTGGCAGAATGTGTTAGGGACCTCAAATAATTCAGATACATAACAAGAGAGGTGAGGGCTAAAGGGCATTCTCATTCAGCTAAAATGGAAGATTTCATTACACATCACAGAAAGGCTCGTACAGTGGTTATTCATATATAAATTTGGTCCAATTTACAACACATTTCCTTTCAATAGCAAAATCACTAATTTGGGTTTAAAAAATGATTTCAGACAATGATAAAAAGAGAATTTAATCTTAGACTCCTTTAATTTGCATACATAGTAACTGTAGATATAGTTGTAACTTGTTCGGAACTGTGTGTAAGCCACTGTGCAGCAATTACAAGTTAACGAGACAGATCACACTATTAAAACGATTAAAAAAATGTTGCTAGAGGAATAACTCACAGATGAGAGCTTAGAAAAAGGAAAGACAGGACAATTCTAAGTGGCTCTTCTGTTTTACAGGCCTGAGCTCCTCTTCAGGACGACGGCTAAGAATAAGGGAGGTCTTCTTAGAAAAAGCAAAAGAAAACTGTCTAATAGAAAAAAAGGAAGTTTGAAGTGACTCAGTTTTTCCATAAAAGTCAATACCTTGTCTGGTAGTGGTCTCTACTACCACAACCTAACGTGCTAAAGACCTCACCGTAAAAGAAGACTGCAAATGACTACACAGCATAAAGCCTAAGTTTACTGCAATTAAGTTCAATTGCTGTTGTCTTACTATTTTCGTTTCTCGATGAGTCTCTTCTCTAAGTATTATCATCCATCCACCAGTAACAACCTGGTACTTCGAAATACCGCAGGTGGAAGACAATGGACCGGGCCGGGAGGGAGCGGGCGCAACTTTCGCATCTGGGCCTCAGCAGCCGCGTCCCTCGGAAGCAGGAATGAATTCGACAGCTAGTGCCTCACCAGCCCCGGGACTGGTGGAGACTGCGAAGGGCAGCACAGAGATAGGAGGTGGGCAGACGGTGTGTCCCGTGGCTCCTCCATCCCGTGGAGGACGTCAACGCCCAACATTCACCACTGTGCTAAAAGCACACTGCGCCCCCGCCCCAGACTCAGTCTACGAGCTCTCTCCGAAGAGGCACATGCCCGGGAGGAAGGGTCTCACCCCAGACTTCGCCCGGAGGAGATGAGCTACTCACTGTCGATGTCCTCGATGAGGCTGGCAGTGCCGGGCATATAGTTCATTTTGAGCTGAGATAAGGCTGCAATGTAGCGGCGGTGGCCCACTGCGTGCAACACCTGCTTCCTCCTACCGCAGTCGCCGCCTGGGCGGGACCGGGACACACAGCCGAACCTGCACCAGGACGTCTGCCCCGGCTTTCAGCAGCCGGGGCCCGCCGGAAACTCCTCCATATTACCCCCACCCACTTCCGGTATCACGTGGTCGTCCTCAGGAAGAGGCGGGACCGTCATGGGGTCTGCACGCCCTTTCCCCATCCCTTTTAAGAGGGAGGAGAAATTTAGGTTGACTAGATGGTGGGAAAATAAGTTCTCCCTTTTAAGAAACACAGTGCCGCCCCTCCTTTCCCTGCTGCCTAGACCCCAGAGTCGCGGATCCCCGTGCCTCAACTCTCAGCACTCGGCAGCCGAAGGGGCGGGACCGGGCCTGGGATTGGCTGTCCCCGGCCGACCCCCTTCACTGTGGTCCAGTCCCTCTAGCCCGCAGACGCCTGCGCAATGGGCCGGCCGTGGGGGGCGGGAAGCACTGCGGGGCAGTGGAGCCCATGTCGGCCTTGAGGCGCTCGGGGTACGGCCCCAGTGACGGTCTGTCTTATGGCCGCTACTACGGGCCTGGGGGTGGAGATGTGCCCGTGCACCCACCGCCGCCCTTATATCCTCCTCGCTCTGAACCTCCCCAGCCTCCCGTTTCCTGGCGGGGGCGCGGGGGCGGCGCGGCTGAGACCCCCTGGCCGGGAGACTGCGGAGGAAGCGATGGCTACTATCCGTCTGGAGGCGCCTGGTCGGAGCCTGGGCGAGCTGGAGGAAGCCACCAGGTAAGCTTTGCGCCGTCTCCCCGGGGAGATCCGATCGGCGAGTGTTTGGGGTGAGGGCCATTGGGATTGATGTACCTCCAGAGTTCGTAATGGATCGGATTTCATATTTGTTTTCCTTAGGGGGTTGGAGATACAAGCTGGGATCGTGGGTGGGGGGATGTGCTTGTGTTCTCTTCGCCCCTCCTCTTCTGCTTCGACCATAATAAATGTGTCTATTACCGTTGAAAAAGGAGAAAATCCTGTGCTGACTTGCTCAGCTAAGTAGCAGGCTGGGGAATCTCCCGCCTTGGAACGATGTTGGGCTGGGGGGACCTGGCTCTGCGTTTGGAGTCAAACAATTTATCCTGCGTGGCTCGTCAGGCCGGCTCTCCCCGAGAAGGGAGGCGGCTGCAGCCCCCGCCGTCACTCAGAACCCCTCCCGCGGAGAAGGAACAGGAAGGAAGGGGAGGCTGCTGATTTAGCCCTTTGCCCTACTGCTTTGCCCCGGATTGAATCATGCATAATCAGTGTTAGAAAGCACCTTTACCTGGATTGTTTTATTTAATCTTCACGGCGACTGGAACGTAAATGTCATTACAGCGTCCCTATTTTACGATTAAAGACCCATTGGCTCTGAGAGGTTAACTCACTTGTTCAGTAAACTCAGACCTATAACGTTTTTTTCCTGCCGGAAATATACCTCTGTTTTGTTAATGTGGTATTCTTAGTAAAGAATTATTGTTATATGGTGGGGGGGCACACCTCTCTTTTCGTTCAGGAATTATAACATCCTTATTGGTTGAAAATGTAATAGTGCAATTCCCATACATCGTCGGTGGGGATGTAAAATGGTTCAGTGCTTTGGAAAATAGTTTGGCAGTTCCTCAGAACGTTAACATAGAGTTAGCATATTACTCAGCAAGTCTGCTCCTAGATATATAGCCAAGAAACTGAAAACATATGTCCACGTATAAAACTTGTATATGCGTGCTCATAGCAGCATTATTCATAACAGCCAAAAGGAGAAATAACCCAATGTCCATCAGTTGATGAGTAGATAAAATATGATATATTTATACAATGACGTTATTTAGCCATAGAAAGAAATGAAGTACTGATAGTTTCTGCAACACGGATGAACCTTGAAAACATCATGCTACATGAACGAAGCCAGTCACCCAGACCACATATTGTACGATTCTATTTAAATGAAATGTCCAGAATAGGCAAATCTGTAGAGAGAAAGATTAGTGGTTGCCAGGGGCTGGGGGATTAGGGACGTTGGGGATGATAGATAAAGGGTATAGGGTTTCTTTTTGCGATGATGAAATGTTCTGGAGTCAGGTAGTGATGATGATTGCATAGTTTTGAATATACTAAAAACCATTGAATAGTACACTTTAAAAGGGTGGTTTTCATGGTGTGTTAGTTGTATCTTTAAAAAATTGCGTGAGAAAAAACATTTAGTAGTAAGAGGTTAATTGTGAAGAAAGGTCCATATTTTCTCTATCTAAATTTGGAATAAGTAGGCCCACAGACTTTAATCCCATGGTAGAGTAGAGTGATGAGATGCTTGGCCTATAAGTAGCAAACTAGACCAAAGGTCAATTCAAGGGAAAGAGGAAAGGACCATTAAACTGATGACTTCTACTTGGGCCTGCTATATTATTAAAACAAAAGTATGTTTTGGGGATAAGGTTAGAGAAGTTATGATTTTAGTTTTGTGTAGGGGGTTGTAAGGTATGGTTGAGTGTAGGTGTGCGTATATAGGGTGGTTCTCGGTGCTGTAGGAGTTGGACATAAAGCTAGAATGTGTAATGGGTCTTTGCAAACCATTCCAAGAGTTTATCTTTCAGGTTGATGTTTCTGAAACTTGAAAAGTGTAGGATGGTAATGTCTTATGCAGCAATAGAAAATTAATGCAAAAGATATGCATGTTGTCACAGATGTTGCAAATGTTTTGTTTCCCCAAATTTGTTGTTTTTTTTAACTTTATTGTGGTTTTTGACATATAAGTTTTACATTTTTATGTAGTCAAATATGTCAAACTAAAAAAAAGGGGGTACAGGAGCCCTTTAAAGCCCTACTACTCAGAAAGTGTGGTCCTGGGGGGCCGGCCTGTGGCCAACTGGTTAAAGTTCTGTGTGCACTCTGCTTTGGCGGCCTGGGTTCACGGGTTCGGATCTTGGGTGTTGAGCCATTTCACTTATCAGCCATGCTGTGGAGGCATCCGACATAGAAAACAGAGGAAGATTGGCAGCAGATGTTAGCTCAGGGTGATCTTCCTCACACACACACAGAATTGTGGTCCATGGACCAGAGGTTTCAGTGTCATTTGGAGATTGTTAAAAATGCAGAAGAAGATCCCTAGGTGATTCATGTACACGTTCATGTTTGAGAAGCACTGCTGTATAGAATTAAATATATTGAGATGATGTTGCACTGAGCCACTACAAAGACTTGACTGTATTAACATTTAAATATGGCAAGGAAGAAAAAGATGGAAATCTACCACTCCCTTTTTCTTTCTTTTCTTCCCTCGATAGCTATACTTGCAGCACTGTAGTTTGATCCCTGAACTAGCAGCATCTACATCACCTAGGAGTTTGTTGGAAATGCCATATCTCAGGCTCTGCCCTGGACCTTCCGAACCAGAATATGCATTTTAACAAGATCTCCAGGTGCCTCACCTGTTCCTTTAGAACAAGTCGTGGAGAGAGAGGGAGCGCGCAGGCAAGCTGAGAGGGAAGCCTCAAGCCGCAGTCTTTTACAGCCTAATCTCGAAAGTGATATGACATCACTTCTGCGGTATTCTGTTTGGTCATAGAGACCAACTCTGGTACAGTGTGGGAGGCAGCTTCACAAGGTTGTGAACACCAGGAGGCAGGGATCATTGGGGGCCACCTTGGAGGATGATTACAACAGGAAGGAATCGGGGACAGAGAGCTCAGTTAGGCCCCAGAGTGCAGAAGAGAGCAAAAAGGGCATTTATTTGAACCATGTCTAAATATAGACAGGTTTTTTTCATCATTTTATAAAAATTTTTAACCAAACAGAAAAGTTGAAAGAATTCTACAGTGAATATATCCCATATATCCACCACCTACATTGTGTAATTAGCATGTCTTATATTTGCTTTATTACATCTGTCTATCTTATTTTTTGGATGCATTTCAGTACAAGTCGCATAGATTTGAAAGACATTTTCAAAGGTATATATCGACTGGAAGTGAGGGATGCAGGAGAAACAGCAGGTGATTCTGAGGTTTTAGTATTTCATAGGAATAAAGGTTTCATGGAATTAAAAAGGAAGAGGAACAGGTGTTTTTGGGAAGTTATGGTTTAGTTTTATACCCAAAGAACTAGTGATTGGTTAATAGAGGAGCTTAAAAAAATACGAAGTACAAAGACTTGGCAAGCGTTCACCTACTGCCTTTAGTTCACTTGTGCTGGAAGCCAAGTTAGTCACGGCGGTTACTATGTGTCAAGCTCTGGATGCAATGTATGCAACTGACTAGAGAGAAATTTGTGATTTTCTGTTTTTGTTTTTTGATGTTGATGTCTTTGTGGCAGCTAGGAGTTGTTTTCTGTGGGAGCAAAACTGTAGATGTGGGGCTCAGGAGAGAGATGGTGGGTGGAGATTGAGAGGCATCAGATATAAGCATTGCTGAATTACCCAGCTGGGGACTGTTGCCAGGGGAGATCTTTGAGAGTCTAGAATAGGGGACAGAGAAAGAGGATGCAAAAGAAGATGATGAGGGAGAATACTCAGAAAGACAGTGGGAAAATCAGGAAAGTCATGCAATGCAAACCAAACAAAAATGCCATTATTTTGCAGGTAAGTGATATGAAAACTGAGAAGAAGCTGTTGGATTTGTCAATTAAAAAGATATTGTTGATTTTAGTGGTGAGAGTTTCAAATAGTATGAAAGTAATGAAGGGGAGGTTTGGGTGAGAAGACCAGTAGTGTAAACTGTACTTCCGGAAGTTTATATAGTAAACTTAGTAAATGGAAACATGACCGAGAATCAGGATTGAGGGAAGAATTTTTAGGATTGGGGCCTTGAGTATGTTTGTAAGCAGAGGAGAATAACCTAGTAGATTGAGAAAAAGATGCGACCAAAGGATGGACTATAGCTTGGGAAGAGGGAGGTTAAGTGAGGAAGAGCTGAGAAACGTCTTCGAGCTAGAGGGGAAAACGTAAGTTTGGAGTTGGAGGGGAGGGACATTGAGGGAGTTTGTAGCTCTTGCTGTCCTCTCTCGGTGCAGTAGGAGTCTAGGTCATCTGAGAGGAAAGGAAGTGGGATGGGATGAGCTGGGAATTTGATACGATAAATATTTGAAACAGGTGCTACATAGGGGAAAGGGGGAAATTGTAGAGAAGCATGGAGGAGATCCAAATGAGATTGACAATAAAAAAATTGTGATGTTGATCAATACAGGAGCATACAGCGCTTTTCAGTGATTTTGGAATATATAGCTATAAAAATAATTTATAGTGTACTTTTCTAATAATTTTTATCTAATTCTTGTGAAAAATGTAAACAAGTTTGTAAACGGAAGTTAGGTAGCACCAGCACCAGTTGGATTCCTATACTGTTAGATTTGTTTGGGCCGGTTATTTCTAGGAGGCATTGTTGGTAAGTCACTTTGTACATTTCTACATATATCCACTTCTTACAAAACTAGTTAGTTCTAAGGTAAGTATTAAAGGAGTTGACTCCAGCCTTCATCTGAGATTTAAGTATTTCTTCTTAAAAGAGAAGAACATAAATAAATTTATTACCTTCTTGCATATATATATTTTTTTTGATGAGCAAGATTGGCCCTGAGCTAACATCTGTTGCCAGTCTTCCTCTTTTTGCTTGAGGAAGATTGTTGCTGAGCTAACATCTGTGGCAATCTTCCTCTATTTTATGTGGGATGCTGCCACAGGATGGCTTGATGAGCAGTGCTAGGTCTGCGGCTGGGATTTGAACCTATGAACCCCAGGCCGCCGAAGCAGAACATGTAAACTTAACCACTATGCCACTGGGCTGGCCCCATCTTCTCGCATAATTTTAATCAAATTTCCTTTGCCACAAAAACTTTAATTCACATTATTGTCACTTGTGAAAACCTTTTATCATCTTTATCTAGTTTACATCATCTTTTATCACCTTTGTGTAATTTCAGACAACAAATAGAAAGTTTAGAAAGAGTTAGGCACCTGATAGAATTGGCACCTTGGTTTATAGAACAGAGATCAGCTTCAGCCAGCTTCCTGTAAAACCAAATGCTGTTTCATAGAATTAGTGTCACATTGGGAGGGTCATGAGCCAAAGACTTTCATTATTACTGGGGATATTTTTAGATTTGTTCTATTTTGTCCAAAGAGAAAAAAAAAAGAGGTGAAGAAAATGTTTTTTATTAAGACTTAATAAAATTAATAATTTTTACCACTTCATTGAGAACATTCATTTTTTCATTAAAAAATTATGGTATGTTTACATATTGTAAATTTTACCTTTTTAAAGCTGTAGTTCTCTGAGTTTTGACAAATGCCTATAGTCATGTAACCACTACCACAATTAGGGCAAAGATGTTGATCTCTCTTCTTTAAGAAAAAGACTCCTAGGATAAAATGGAAGATGTAATTTTCGTTCGTCTCTAAAGTTATAGAAAAGGAATGTGTTTTTTATTTTTTAAAAGTATCATGAGCTCGTTTGCATAATATATGTATATATTCAATATTTTGGATGTATTTCAGTCAGTTGCAGTCGTTCTTTTTATTGCTTAAATAGACCCATACCATGCCAATGGGAGCCCCTTCTTGGCTTCTAAGTCCTTTTGACTTGACCTGTTGATTTTTGATGGCTTCTTTGATTTCTGGTACAAGATATCCAGGGTCATTTGGTGTATATTCTGTACCAGACATATAATAAGCCATTCCTTTAGAAAACCTTGATTTTTTCTTAATGGAGAGTTATATTTAGAAGGTGTATATGTCAGGATCCAGGCAGGAGAACAGAAGCTACACTAGTCCTTTTATAAGAGGGAATTTGATTTAGGAAACTAGTTACATTGGTATTGGAAATCAGAAAAGGCAAAAAGAGAAAATGGAAGTAACACAGAAGATAGTGACTGCAGGAAACAGCTACAACTCCTAGGGCTGGGGAATAAAGAGAAGAGGTTGGGGTTATTAGAACTTGGAAACTTGAAAGAATGGACTGGTTGGAACCCAGGAGGAGGCACTGCCTAGCTGATGCTGGTACCTCTGCGGGAGTTCTGGGAAAACCAGAAGAATCTGGAGACTGCTACTAACTGACTGCTGCCTCCAGGTTGAAGGGCATTGTTGGGCGGACACTGACAGAAGCAGCAAGCAAGCAAGCAAACAAACAACAAGGAGCAAGTCCATTCTCCACTCCTTGAACCTAATGCCCTGTATTGGCAGTATCAAATAGGAAGCAAGTGGCAAAGAAGAGATGTCTGCAGACTCCCAGTCCTGCATCACAGAGCCACTTATAGAATGCTGTGTTTGGAGCTGAGAGGCAGTAGCTTAATAACATTCGAGTGCTAAGTATACTGATTGCTATTGTGTTGTTATTGCTTCTAGATCTTTTCAATGCACAGAGTTATAAAGTAAGTATTTTTAAGTAGAAAAATGAGTTCATATTTATATTAATTCAAATTTAGCATTATAGATTATTTTTACTTCTTTGATTCTATTTATTACTTTTCTCGTATGGAAAATTTTTTTTTTTAAAGATTGGCACCTGGGCTAACAACTGTTGCCAATCTTTTTTTTTTTTTCTGCTTTATCTCCCCAAACCCCCGCTGTACACAGTTGTATATCTTAGTTGCAGGTCCTTCTAGTTGTAGGATGTGGGACGCCGCCTCACCGTGGCCTGATGAGGGGTGCCATGTCTGTGCCCAGGATCCGAACCCTGGGCCGCCGCAGCAGAGTGCGTGAACTTAACCACTCAGCCATGGAGCTGGCCCCTCGTATGGAAAATTTTGATTCCTAACAATATTAAGATAATTACATATACTTGCACAACCCTACAATAATTTATAAAATAAGTTCAAAATAATGCCAGGTTCCAGTTCTGGCATGTCAGCATGAGGAGCTCTGCGGACCCAGTCCCCAGTGAAACTGGTAAAAATTATTTTAAAAAAACAACCAATCAAAGTCTCTGGAAATAGTCTTAGGGAATATAGGAAATGAAGAAACATTTATTCTGGAAAATTTACTCAAAATCACTAAGAACAGTAAGTATCTGTGCTATTTGAACCAAGACCTACTCCACTCCCCCCCTCCCAGCTTGATGAGACAACAACTCTGTTCCAGACTGGCGCAGCCAAGAAAACAGGGCTCCCTGTCCCCGCAGGTCCCAGTCACAGGGTTATCATCCTGGGAGGGGCAGTACATTAACATTTCTCATCTTGCCCCAGCTGCTGTTACTGAGGCCAAGTTCTGGGTAATTGTGGCCAAGCAGTGGTGGTTTCCTTCTTCTGCCCCATCCCTGCTTTTGGGATGGAGACCTTACCTTGGGCAGGGCACTGCTGAGAATACGGGTGCTCTGATCACCCTTCCCCTAGCTTGTAAGGCAAGCTGAGAAGGCCCGAGGCTACTGCCCTTTTCCCCTAGGTGCTCAGCTCTTAAAGCAGGGATGTCCCTCAGAGAAGCACACCATTGTCCCCAACCAGCTGCAGAGCATGGCTCAGACGTTTTATGTGGAAACAGAAGCATGCTGTAAAACAGGTAGCTCCTAATCTTTTCCCAAAGGAACTGACTTTATTTGCAACATTGTGGAGAAGCTGAAACCTAAAGATATTCTCGAAAGCTAGAGGTTGTTGTGAAAAGCAATTGGGAGGAAACTGGTAGATTCATTGGTGATATAAACTGAACTGTAGGCCAGGTAGTTTGCTGGAGAGAACTGGGAAAGAGATGGCTGGGAGGAGCCCTTTGGGGTCAGAACAAATCTCAAACACTGACTTTGGGAAATATCCCTTCCAAGAAGCCCAAATTTGATTGGATCAGTTTGTGGAGCAATTTCTGTCCCAGGGTCTTGTGGAAAACAATAGATAAATCAGCTGGAACTTTGTAGAGCTTTAACAGCTGGGTGTGGTCAAAGGAAGATATATATACACGCATACACACACACATATATATAAACTCATTAAATTAAAATGCTACATTAGAAGATATTCACTTAATGCAAAAGAAAGCAGTAAAAGAATAGAGGGACAAAAACAGACATGAGATATAGAAAACAAAAAAGTAAAGTGGCAGATGTAAATCCAGCTATATCAATAATATCATTAAAAGTGAATGGATTAAACAATCCAATCAAAGACAAGAGATTTTCAGACTAAATAAATAAAAAAGAAGACTCAACTATATGCTTTTGTGAGATAATAGAGAAAATATATATTGTTCTTGGCTCTGGGTTCCTGGCATGGAGCTCCTGAAACCCTTGTAAATTCCTGAGCAATAAGAGCACTAAGAGCATCTTTTGTTCTGATATTTGGTCTGTGATCCTGGTTCCTAACACAGAGCTCCTAAATCCCTTGGAATTTCCTGGGTGATAGGATTGTCTTTTGTTCTAATGAGGTGACTCTGGGTGGTCTCCTGGATGGGTCCTGGATGGGGCTGGTCACCAGAAAGACCAAACCATGATTAGAAGCTTGGAATTTTCAGCCCTGCTTCCCATTCTCAAGAGAGGGGAGAGGGGCTGGAAATGAAATTAATAATTGATTATGCCTACATGAGGAAGCTTCCCAAAAATCCCAATAGTATGGGATTCAGAGAGCTTCCAGGTTGGTGAATACATCCACTTCCTGGGAGGGTGACGTACCCCAACTCCATGGGGACAGAAGCTCCTGCACTTGAGACCCTCCCAGACCTCGCACTATGTCTCTCTTCATCTGGCTGTTCATCTGTATCCTTTATCATATCCTTTAAGAAACTGGTAAATGTAACAACAGTCATGTGTCACTTAACAGTGGGGATACATTATGAGAAATGCATCATTAGACTGTTTCCTTGTTGTGCAAACATCATAGAGTATACTTACACAAACCTAGATAGTATAACCTGCTATACACCTAGTACCTAAGGTACTAATCTTATGAGACCATTGTTGTATATATGTGGTCCATTGTTGACTGAAATGTCATTATGTGGTGCATGACTGCAAGTGTTTCCCTGAGTTCTGTAAGTTGTACTAGCAAATAATCAAATCTAAAACGGAGAAGGTCAGTGGAACCTCTGATTTGTAGCAAGTCAGACATAAGTTGTGGGTAACCTGAGGACCTACTACTTGAGATTGGCATCTGAAGTGGGAGGCAGTCTCATGGGACTGAGCCCCTAACCTGTGGTATCTGATGCTATGTCCAGGAAGATAGTGTCAGAATTAAGTTCAATTGTAGTACACCCAGCTGGTGGTACAAAATCGCTTGGTGTGGGGAACCCCCCCCATATGGTATCAGAAGTGTTGTGAGTGTAGTACTAGTGTGAGATTAAAGGAGAAACATAGGAGTGTATTCTCTCTTCTTCTATTTTTTAGAAGAATTTGTGAAGAATTGGTTTCAGTTCTTTAAATATCTGGTAGAATTCACTCGTGAATTCACTAGTCCGCCTGGACTTGGGCTTTGTTTGTGGGTAGTTTTTTTACTACCAATTCAATCTCTTTACTTGTCAGAGACCTATTCAAATTATCGATTTCTCCTTGAGTTAGTCTTGGTAGCTTGTATCTTTCTACAGTTTGTCCATTTCACCTGAATTACCCAGTTTATTGGTATACAATTATTCATAGTGTTCCATTATAATCCTTTTTATTTCTGTAAGATCAGTAGTAATGTCCTCTCTTTCATTTCTGATTCTAGTAATCTGAGTCTTCTCTCTTTTTTTTCTGGGTCAATCTAGCTAAAAGCTCATCAATTTTGTTGATCTTTTCAAAGAACTAGCCTTTAATTGCAGTGATTTCCTCTATTGTTTTTCAATTCTCTATTCTGTTAATTTCTACTCTTATTTTTATTATTTCCTTCTTCTGCTTGCTTTAGGTTTAGATTGCTCTTCTTTTTCCAGTGTCTTGAGATGGAAGGTTAGGTTATTTATTTGACATCATTCTTCTTTCTTTTTTTTTTTGTGATTGTGATTTTTTTGGTGATTTGTGATTCTATGAAGCCATTGTTACCCTGATACACAAACCAGACAAGCACATCACAAGAAAAGAAAACACAGACTAATATCTCTTATTAATATGGATGCAAAAATCCTCAAAAAAACATTAGCAAACTGAATCCAGCAACATATAAAAAGAATTATATACCGTGACCAAGTGGGGTTTATCCCAGGAATGCAAGGTTGGTTTAATATCTGAAAATCAATTGACATAATACACTATAAAAATCAAATAAAAAGCAAAACCCCTATGATTATCTCAATAGACGCAGAAAAAGCATTTGACAAAATCCAACACTGTTTCATCATAAAAACACTCCAAGAATACAAGGAAATATCCTCAACCTGATAAAGGGATCAGGTTGCTTTCCCCTAAGATCAGGAACAAGACAAGGATATCTGCTTTTGCCACTTCTGTTCAACATTACTGGAGGTTCTAGCTAGGGCAGTTGGGCAAGAAAAAGAAATAAAAAGGCATGTATAACCTATATGTCTATATGGAATAGTATTGAGAGTTCAGAAATAAATCTATGTATCTGTGGTCAGTTAATTTTTGACAAGGATGCCGGGACCATTCAGTGGAGGGAAAGAATAATCTATGGCACAACATATGGTGCCATGACAACTGGACAGTCACATAACAAAGAATAAAGTTGGACCCTCATGCCATATACAAAAATTAACTCAAGGGCCGGCCCTGTGGTTGAGTGGTTAAGTTTGCGCATTCCGCTTTGGCAGCCCAGGGTTTCACTGCTTCAGATCCTGGGCTCAGACCTAGCACTGCTCATCAAACCATGCTGAGGCAGCGTCTCACATAGCAGAGCCAGAAGGACCTAGAAGTAGAATATACATCTATGTGCGAGGGGGCTTTGGGGAGAAGAATAAGGAAAAAAAAGATTGGCAACAGGTATTAGCTCAGGTGCTAATCTTTAAAAAACCCCAAAACCTTAAAATGGATCATAGACCTAAATGTAAGAGCTAAAACTAAAAATCTTAGAAGAAAATGTAGGGGTCAATCTTTATTACTTTGGATTTGGCAATGATTTCTTAGATAAGACACATAAAGCACAACCAACGAAAGAAAAAATTGATACGTTGGACTTTATAAAAATTAAGAACTTTGTTGTTCAAAGGACAGCATCAATAAAGTGAAAAAGAAGGAAATGTTTGCAAATTATATATTTGAAAAAGGACATGTTTCTAAAATATGTAAAGAACTCTTAAAACTGGACAATAAACCTATAAATAACCCAATTTAAAAATGGGCAAAACATCTGAAGAGACAGTTATCTAAAGAAGGTATACAAATGGCCAATGAGCACATGAAAAAATGCTCGACATCATTAGTCATCAGGGAACTGCAAATCAAAGCCACAATGAGATACCACTTCACACTCACTAGGATGGCTATAAAAACAAACAAGCAAAACCACAGAAAAAACAAGTATTGGCGAGGATGTGGAGAAATTGGAACCCTCTACATTGCTGATAGGAATGTAAAATGGTGCGGCTTCTCTGCAAAACAATTTGCCAGTTCCTCAAATTGTTAAACAGAGTTACTGAATGACCCAGCAATTCCATTCGTTAGGTATATACCCAAGAAAACTGAAAACATGTCCACACAAAAAATTCTTCATGAATGTTTATAGCAGCATTATTCATAATAGCCAAAAGATAGCCATAATCCAGGTGCCCATCACCTGATGAGTGGATAAGCAAAATGTGGTATTTGTATACAATGAAATATTATTTGGCCTCAAAAAGGAATGAAGTAGTGATACATGCTCCAACATAGTTGAACCTAAAAAACACTATGCTAAGTGAAAGAAGCTAGTCACAAGATATCACATATTATGTGATTCCATTTATATGAGATATCCAGAATAGGCAAATCTGTAGAGACAAAGTAGATTAATAGTGGCCTTGGCCTGGGGTAATGGGGAGATAGGAGGGTATAGCTAAAGGGTACAGTATTTCCTTTTGAGGCTTTGAAAATGTTCTAAAATTGATTGTGGTGATGATTGCACATGTCTGTGAATATACTAAAAACCATTGAATTGTACAGTTTAAATGGGCAAATGGTATAGTAGTGAATTCTATCTCAGTAAAGCTGTTAATAAAAATAGTAATGCCAGTGTTATGACTAACAGTTAACTAATGGATGCAGTTTAGGTTTCTTTGCAGTTCAGCTTGTCCTTAGAATATGTACAAAGTAATGTGATTTAAAAGTCATTGGAAATAATTCTTTTTTTCTGTACAGTTATGTTACCAACTTGATATTTAGTTATTGCGTTAGTTGAGTTTTCCTATAGTGAAAAACAACTCTAAGGGTTGTGGCTTATAACAATAAACATGTATTTCTTGCTCCTGTTCTGTGAGTCTGCTGCACTGGCTCTTCTCCAGGCTCCAGATTGGGTTTAGGTTTGCCTGTGTGTCTTTGCGTTCTGGGACTCAAGCTGAAATCACAGCTCCTATATGGGATCTGCTGGTCTCATGCTGGAGAGCAGGAATGCAAAGTGTTGCTAAAATTTGCATTGACTCCTAAATCCTTTGTTTGGACCTGGCACACTGCCACTTTTACCCATATTTGTTTGTTTTGCATAAAAAGTTAAATTACATTTTTGAAATATGTGAGTTCATTCTTGATCCTCCAATTCAAACGTACCATACGTGGTTCCCCCTCAACTTTCTCCATTCAGTCTATCTTTCCGTTCCCATGTGAAAATACTGGTTCTTGATAACATTGCTGTATTTATTTCCTCTCTTCTACAATATACACAAAATAGTTTAAAAATTAAAAAATTAATATATAAGTACTATTATATAACTACTACTGTATCACAACTAATAACACTCTATGTAAAGTTTAATATTTCTTTGCATTTCTGTTTATTCATTTATTTGTTTACTTATTTATTGAGGTCACATTGGTTTATAACATAAATTTCAGGTATACATCATTATATTTTGACTTCTGTATAGATTACATCGTGTTCACCACCAAAAGTCTAGTTACCATCTGTCACCATACAAATGTGCCCCTTTATCTTCTTTATTCATTCGTCCATTGATGAGCACTTAAGTTGCTTCTAAGTCTTGGCAATTGTGAGTATTGCATTTCTTTTGCCTTTAGAATGTATACCACTAAGGATATTCATTCAGAAAACTGTTCAGGAATTACTTGAGTTAATTATTTTTTATGTGCAGTTATCAGCTTGTTAGTTTTTTTAAAAGATAAAATACAGTTTGAATTCGAACTATTTCCAATTCAAATTAAGGACTATAGGGTTTTAAATTTCATTATTCTTATACCTCTTCTCTCCCGCTGTGAAAATACTGATTTCCAACCACAGCAACATAATAGTTCATTTGCAGCTACACTGCCCACACAACACTATTGAAATAACAATGCCAAAAATGTGGGTAATTATTAATATAATTCATGAAAAAAAATTTGTTTGTTTTTGGTCTATAAAGTATATTCCAGTAGGGATGTCAGTCAAATTACTGTGCTTTGTATTCACTTGAAATAGTTTCTCTTTGTGAGCTTGTTCCATGAATGCAACACTCAGTGTTTTCGGGTTTGTTTTGCTTTCTTTTAGGGATTTAAAAATATTTCATTATCTTTTATAATTATGTAAAATATTTACGATTGTTCTAAAGTCAGACGTACAAAATAGAATTTATTTAAGGGAAATGTACCTTCAATCGCTGCTCCACAGTTTTGTTTTTTAACTTTTTATTATAGAAACTTTCAAACATAGCTAAAAGTAGAGAGACTAGTATAATAAAACTCCCAGATATCCATCATGCATCTTCAGCAGTTACCAGGTTATTGTTAATCTTGTTTATTTAAACACCTAATCACTTGTCACACTGTTAGTTATGGTAGTTTGAAAATTTGTTTTGGGCCAGCCCCTGTGGCCTACTAGTTCAGTTTGGCACACTCCGCTTCGGTGGCCCGGGTTTGGTTCCTCGGTGCAGAACTATACCACTTGCCTGTCAGTGGCCATGCTGTGGTGGCAGCTCACATACAAAATAGAGGAAGATTGGCACAGATGTTAACTCGGGACGAATCTTGCTAAGCAAAATAAAAATAATAAAAAAATAAATAAAAATAGGTTTTAGGGGGCTGGCCCCGTGGCTGAGTGGTTAAGTTCCCACGCTCCGCTTTGGTGGCTCAGAGTTTCGCCGGTTTGGATCCTGGGCGCGAACATGGCACTGCTCGTGAGGCCATGTTGAGGCGGCGTCCCACATGCCAAACTAGAAGGACCCACAACTAAAAAATATACAACTATGTACTGGGGGAACTTGGAGAGGGGGGAAGAAGCAGAGGGAAAAAAAAGATTGACAACAGTTGTTAGCTCAGGTGCCAATCTGTAAAAAAAAAAAAAAGTAGGTTTTAGTATTTGTTTAGCCTAGTCTTGAGGGCAGGTTTGTATTCTACAGGAGATGACCTGCTCTACTGGGAGAAATAGATACTTATGAAAGAGTAGACATAATTGCAGGAGTAAGGTTCTTTAGAACGCAAGCGGTTATGTGGTCCAGAGCTACGTGGAAGGATTGGCCTTTAATAGGACCAAAGACATTTTATTCCTGCTTTCTGGGAAAAGTGACAGATAGGGCACATTGTTGGATTTAGCAAGTAGGAAGATGAAGGCGTTTCTGTGTGACTGCTTTTTTTTTTTTAAGGTGAAATATGGGATAAAGTCAGTTGAAATATGAGGGGTGGGATAAGAGGATATTGGAGATTTGAGGGCACAAGAAGAGACACATAGTTGTTTTGGAGAGTGAGATGAACATGCTAAGGAAGTGTAGTATGGTTGCTAAAGTGTAGTCATGAATTTGTAGTGAAACCAGAGAGCTCGTTGTGTTTTCTCCACCAATATTTAGATGAAGTACAGATGTGGAGTCCGCGGATAATTGGGTTTACATTGGGTTAGGTTTTTGCAGAGTGATGATATCTGAGGTAAGGGATTAAGGTGTTCGGAAGCTGAGTAAGGAAGTGAGGACATGGGCAGGGTGAGGCTTGAGAGGGTGGAGAAGTAGGAAAAATGTGGGGTACCTCAAAATCAGTAGGAAAGAGCAGGAACCAGGGTGGTTCTGGGGATTTAGGTATTAGTTCATCCCCCCTGGGGTGAGTCAGCTTCAGCTGTTGTTTTTTTGTCTCTTTACTCAAGATTCATAGAGAGAAATCAATTAGTTAATTAGTCAGATGCTCACCTCTTAACCAGTGGAAGGAAGGGAGGGCAGTCATCAGGAGAATTTGCCTGATTGAAAAATTTGGTAGTTAGGATCTGAAGTCTGCCCATAACAATTTTTAAAAAAAATCTTGCTATTCTCTAGTTTCTATATTATGTAAAGGAGATGTTACTCCCCCACCTTGTGTAATATCATCTAGAATAATTACTTGCTTGAAAACAAAGTACTAATGAAACTGAAAAGTATTGCAGTTAAGCTAAGATGGTGATAATTAAACACTCAGTGGTTATAGCTGCCATTGAATTTCTTTGTGAAGCCAGTATTGAGAAAAAAATCCCAAGATTCTGTTTGTTTAAAACTATACTTAAATTATAAAGTTCAAAGAAAAATAACTCAATTTATAGGATAACAAATGTGTATATTAAACTAGACTCTGAAAAGTTTTATAGTCTCTGACCAGAGACTATAGAGTTTATTGCAAATCATTGCATTAACTTTTTGCATTGGAATGAAAAGCTGTAGAGATTAATGCCATAACTAGATTTTTTTCTTTGAAGTGGTAATTGTTCGACTTCAATTCCTGATACTGTGTGAGTTTTAGGCTGCCAGCAGAGAGCTTAGCCATAACAGAGAGTAGAGGAATACAAAAAACTAAAGTGTGGTCAGGCAAAGAAGTTGAGTGTCGAAGATGGGTGTGTTTGAAGTAAAGTATAGTAGGAACATTTTCAAGTTCCACAGTTGTTGCGATAGGTAATACTACTCTTCACAGTGGCAAAGAACTATAATTGTGCTGCGCGAATTAAATTAGTAGTGATGGGATTAGTGATTGGAGAGGGCTAAAGGCATCTGAGGTCTCTGGTTTTGCTAATGTCTCGACATAGTAGAATTCTTTTATCCATCAGTTGGTATGGTAGCATTGGCATAATGCATAAGAACAGCCGTTTACTAGGTAGTCAATAATTGCTTTATTCTAGGGCATGTGATTTACTATATAATGTACCTTCTCCATCAATTTAATAATGAGTGATTTTATAGTGGGGTTCTATTGCTTTTTTTTTAATATTTATACCTGCCTCTATCAACTTTTCAGAATGACATAAGAATGTTATTAAAAGTGAATTTGTTTTCCTTGTTTTTCTTAGGAGCACTCACCATATCCTAGCTACAATTCTAACTATTGGAATACTCCTGCACGACCTAGGGCTCCTTACCCAAGTACATATCCTGTAAGACCGGAAATGCAAGGCCAGGTATGGTCTGAAATTGACAGGCTTTCTGAATTTTTTCTTAATGAATCAATTTATTTTCAAAACCTATGGAGATTTTATTGTAATGATATGTGGGGTTTTGTTAGTTTATAGACTCTTATCTTAATCATCTTAATGTTTTTAGCTCAGCAATAAGGAAATATCTAGGCAAATATTACTTATAGCAAAGGTAGCTAGAAGGGCTGGCCCTGTGGCCGAGTGGTTGGGTTCTCGCGCTCCGCTTCGGCAACTCAGAGTTTCGCCAGTTTGGATCCTGGGCACGGACATGGCACCGCTCCTCAGGCCACGCTGAGGCGACATCTCACATAGCAAAACCAGCAGGACCTACAACTAGAATATATAGCTATATACTGGGGGGCTTTGGGGAGAAGAAGAAGGAGAAAAACAGATTGGCAACAGATGTTAGCTCAGGTGCCAATCTAAAAAAAAAAGTTAGCTAGAGGTGCAGCAGATTATTTCTCAAGTACCTAAAATGTACTTATTTTTTTAAATTTCACTCTTTTTGAGATATAATTGACATATGACATATTATACAACATAATGATTTGATATTTGTATATATTGCAAAATGATCACCACAAGTCTAGTTAACATCCTTCACCATACAGTTACAAATTTCTTTTTTGTCGTGAGAACTTTTAAGATTTACTCTCTTAGCAACTAGCAAATATACGATGAGTATTAACTATAGTCATTATGCTCTACCTTACATTCCATGACTTAGTTATTTTGTAAGTGGAAGTTTGTACTTTTTGATTCCCTTCACCCTCACTGCCCCACCCCCCCAGCCTCTATAACCAAGATTATATTCTCTGTATCTATGAGTTTTGTTTTTTTTTTAAGATTCCACATTTAAGTGAGATCATATAGTATTTGTCTTTCTCTGACTTACTTCATTTAGCATAATGCCTTCAGGCTCTATCCGTGTTGTCCCAAATGGGAAGATTTCCTTCATTTTCATGGCTGAATAATGTTCCATTGTGTATATACACCACATTTTCTTTATCCATTCATCCATTGATGGACACTTAGGTTGCTTCCATGTCTTGGCTGTTGTAAATAATGCTGCAGTGAACATGGGGGTGCAGTATCTTTTTGAGTTAGCGTTTTCATTTCCTTTGGATATATTCCCATAAGTGGCGTAGCTGGATCATATGGGAGTTGTATTTTTAATTTTTTGAGGAGTTCCATACTGTTTTCCATAGTGGCTGCATCAATTTACATTTTCACCAACAGTGCACAAGGGTTCTCTTTTCTCTACATCCACACCAACACTTATTACTTCTTGTCTTTTTGATAATAGCCATTCTAACAGGTGTGAGGTGATATCTCGTTGGGGTTTTGATTTGTATTTCCCTGATGATTAGTGATGTTGAGCACCTTTTTATGTATTTCTTGGCCATCTGTATATCTTTGGAAAAATTTCTGTTCAAATCTTCTGCCCATTTTTTAATAGGATTGTTTGTTGTTTTGCTTTTGAGTTGTATGAAATCTTTATATATTTTGGATATTAACCCCTTATCTAGATTATATCATTTGCAAAATTTTCTCCTATTCAGTAGGTTTTTCATTTTGTTGATGATTTCCTTTGCTGTGCAGAAGCTTTTTAGTTTGCTGTAGTCACACTTGTTTATTTTTGCTTTTATTGCCTTTGCTTTTGATGTCAAAAAATTTGACTTCTTATGACAAATATTTAAATATTCCTTTTTATTTTATTTTATTTTTTAAAGTTTGGCACCTGAGCTAACAACTGTTGCCAATCTTTTTTTTTTTTCCTGCTTTTTCTCCCCAAGTCTCCACAGTACATAGTTGTATATTTTAGTTGTGGGTCCTTCTAGTTATAGCATGTGGGATGCCGCCTCAGCGTGGCCTGATGAGCGGTGCCATGTCTGCGCCAGGGATCCGAACCAGCGAAACCCTGGGCCACCGAAGCGGAGCGCATGAACTTAAGCACTCGGCCACGGGGCTGGCCCCTAAAGATTTCAAGCATACTGAAGAGTACAGAAAATATGTACATCTTTTTATCTAGTACCTAACTTTGTCAATTTTTGTTTGCCACATTTGTTTCAGATTTTTTAAAAGAAGTAAAACAAATACAATGAAAGCCATATATAACGCTTCTTTCCATTTCCTGAAGTTAGATTTATCTCATATGTGTTTTTATTACTTGCATATGCATTTATATAGTATTATTTAACATGTTTTGACACTTGATATGAGTGGTTTCATAATATCATTCTCTTGCAGCTTGCTTTTTTGCTCAACATTGGTTTTCACTTTTCTATATGAGACAACAATTTCCCTAGGGTATGGAATTGTTGGATTTTGGTATGTACATCTTTATTAAATATAGCCAAAATTACTTTTCACAAAGGAAATGTTTAAAAAGTTAGTCACCCATAATCTGGCCCCCCCCCAGCAATAATTGTCATATTTGCATGTTTCCCACTATTATTTTCTTCTATCTAGATACCATATTTTTATATGTAAATAATTTTTTAAAAACATGAGATTGTTGTATATACAACTTTAAAGCAGCTGTATTTAAGTGGCTTTCAAAGATTTTGAATTTTAGATCCAAGTCAGAATTCTCTGTAGATTGATTTTCTCTGCAGATAAATTTTCAGATCACCGTAAACTATACTGATGTATTCTTACAGATTTCAAATAGTCAAATACTATGTTCAGTTCTTTTCTAATTTACAAGTGATATGGAGGCTGAAATAATGGAAATAAGTTTCTTAATGGGGCTGAGTAATTAATTGTTTAAAAAAAATTATGTTCCTTTTTTTCTCATTAATTTGCTGATATAATCCTTCAAGATTGATTTTTTTTTTAAAGTCTTTTTTGTTTTTAAGATTTTATTTTTCCTTTTTTCTCCCCAAAGCCCCCTGGTACATAGTTGTATAATTTTAGTTGTGGATCCTTCCAGTTGTGGCATGTGGGATGCCGCCTCGGCGTGGCCTGATGAGAGGTACCATGTCCATGCCCAGGATCTGAACCGGCGAAACCCTGGGCCGCCGCAGCAGAGCACTCAAACTTAACCACTTGGCCACGGGGCCGGCCCCTAAGATTGATTTTGAGCCAGAAGAATTTATTAAAGTTAGAGCAATATTTGCTTATTTACCTAAGGAAAATATAAAAACAATTGATTTCTTAGAATGATCATATATATGTGAACTTTAGGATAAGATTGATCAGAGGTAGTGGAATGTAAAATAAAGAAAAACTCGTGTACTACTTATCACAAACTTCCATTTTATTTGTGTCATCCTCATTCCTGTGATTAAAATTGAGAAGCAGCCATTGTTATTGCTTAAGTGACATAGTTGTGGTTTGGCCTTATACCATAAAATTCACCCTTTAAAGTATACAGTTAGTTCAGTTGTTTTTGGTACATTCATAGGTTGTGCATTTATCACCACTAATTCCAGAACGTTTTCATTACCCAAAGGAAACTATGTACCTATCACTCCATTCTTCCCTCCTCCTATCCCCTAGCAACCTGTAATCTATTTGTTATTCTCTATGGATTTGCTTATTCTGGACATTTCATAGAAATGGAATCATATAATATGTGATCTCTTGTGACTGGCTTCTTTCATTTAGCATAATGTTCATCCATGTTGTGATATGTATCAATACTTCATTCCTTTCTATGGCCAAATAATATCCCATTCTACAGATATACCACATTTATTTTATCCATTCATCAGTTGATAGAAGTTGAGTTTTCCCACTTTTTGGCTGTGATGCATAATGCTGTTATAAATATTCGTGTACTAATTTTTATGTGGACATATGTTTTCAGTTCTCTTGGGTATATAGAAAGGAGTGGGTCATATGGTAATAACTCAGTTTAACAATTTGAAGAACCAATTTACATTCCATCAGCAGTGAATGAGGATTTTTCAGTTTCTCCACATTCTTGCCAATACCTGTTATTTTCCATTTTTTTTTTTTTTTTTGCTAGTCATCTAGTGGGTGTGAAGTTGAATCTCATTGGAGGTTTGATTTGTAGTTCCCTGATGACTAATGATGTTGAGCATCTTTACATATGCTTATTAGCCATTTGTATATGTTATTTGGAGAAATATCTATTCAGATCCTTTGCCTATTTTTAAGTTTGAACATTTGTCTTTTCCTTGTTGAGTTTTGAGATTTCTTTATATATTCCAGATACATGTCTCTTATGAAATACATGATTTGCAAATATTTTCTCTCATTCTGTGGGTTTTTTCACTCTCTTGATGGTGTTATTTGAAGCACGAATGTTTTTAAAGTCTCATTTATCTATTTTTTCTTTGGTTGCTCTTGCTTTCAGTGTCATATCTAAGAAACTATTGCTGAAGCCACGGTCACAAAGACTTACTCCTATGTTTTCTTCTAGGAGTGAAAAAAAATGGTTTTAGCTCTTACATTTAGGTCTGTGATCCATTTTGAATTAATTTCTGTATGTGGTGTGATGTGGGGTCCAACTTGATTCTTCTACATGTGGATATCCAAGTATCTCAGCAGCATCTGTTGAAAGGACTGTTTTTTCCCCATTGAATTATCTTGGTATCCTTCTTGAAAATCAGTTGACCATAAATGTAAGAATTTATTTCTGGACTCTCAGTTCTGTTCCTTTGATCTATATGTCTATCCTTATGCCAGTACCAAACTGTTTTCATTACTATAGCTTTGTAGTAAATTTTGAAATCAGGAAGTGTGAGTCCTCCATCTTTCTTCTTTTTCAAGATTGTTTTGGCTATTCTGGGTCCCTTGCATTTTCGTAGAATTTTAGGATCAACTTGTCAATTTTAGCACAAAAGGCAGCTGGGATTTTCATTTGGGATTGAGTGTAAATCAGTTTGGGGAGCAGCATGCATTACTTTTACAGTTAATATAAGAAGATGACAAAACTCCTTAAAGTCATGAGTCACAATTTTTCTCAGCAGTGTTAATTTTTCTGATTTCATCAGTTGATCTTATTGATAAAGATTTTCTTAGGACATGATATTTTCCCCCTTTGTAAAGGAATTTATCACATGTATATATTACGTATCTTCAAGAAAGATTCACTTATAATTTAGTAATGACTTTTTAAAAGCAACAGCAATAATGTGAGAGAGCTTTTAGATACAGCACAGAAGCTGGATTCTAAACCCAAAGGTATCTATACAGACACCTGTATAGGGTTAGCACATGTATATTTTCTGGTGGAATATCACGTGGGGATTACACATACATCTTCTGACCAAAACAGACTCCTGTACTAGTATGTGGATATGACTGGTTTCCTTTTTTAAAAATTAAATTTGCCTTCTAGCTGTCACCTCATGTTAGCCTTACTACATGATCATTCTTCTATTTGGCAGGTTTTATAAATCTTAAAAATTCTAATTCAGAAACAGCTCTAATAAACCAAGAATGCATGATTTCATGCTCCCCCCACCCCCCGCGGAGAGTGTGGAATTTACATCCATTTCTTTAGCAGGTGTAAATATTGCTAAGGCCTCTGACCAATCCACGAAGTTGATTAGCTTGCTGTGCTCTAGGTGCAGTCTATGTGCTGTGCAGGACTGGGGGCAGGTTTTGAAATATAGCTTCCCTCATTTTGCAGAGCTCCATTTTTCAGCTAATAGTAAGGATTGTTGACAGGAGCATGTAGGGCGATTCGTGGAGCAGGGTGTGAGCAGCACTGAAGTATACCATCTCATACAGAGGCTGTCTTTCTGGAGACAGAAGATCTTGTCTCACCAGACTGTTGATGAAGTTGTGAGGTATTCTCTTCGTTCTTTAAACTAAGATTGCTTCGTATTTGGTCTTAACTCCTTCATTTCCATCAGGGACTTCTAGAGGTGAAAGAAGTCTGTCTTCTGAAGCTACAGAGGCATTTTCTTCTTTGTCCTCTGTGTCAGGGCTCTGAAACTGGGCCAGGAACTCGTGTATTTTATTTGCTGTGCTGCCAAGCTACTTCACAGAAGAAGACTTAAAAACTTTGAAACATTCCTGAAATGTAATCATTCATCCTTAGCCAACATCTTTAGCAACTGCAAGGCTAATACATAGTCTTCTGACTCCATGTTCTTTTGTAAACATGCAAGTCTCAGCTCTGTGATCCGTCGACCTAGTGGGTACTTGGGAAAAGAAGGTATGAACTCAGGGGCTGGCTGGTGGCATAGTGGTTAAGTTTGCACACTCTGCTTCGGTGGCCCGGGGTTCACAGGTTTGGATCCTGGGTGCAGACCTATACAGCACTCATCAAGCCATGCTGTGGTGGCATCCCATGTACAAAAAATAGAGGAAGATTGGCACAGATATTAGCTCAGCGACAATCTTCCTCACCAGAAAGAGAAAGAGAGAGAGAGAGAGAGAGAAAGAAAGAAAGAAAGAAATTATGAACTCATGGAGACATCTCAAAATCAGTAAGTAATTTGTATTTTAAACTTGCAGGTTTGATATTGAACCTGAAGTGAGTTCTCTCACCTGTTGTGCAGAAAGCCAATCTCTGATGCCGGGTGTAGTGGAAGAAAGTAAGAATTTTATTATTGGACAGTGCTGAGCAAGGAGAGAGGGCAGCTAACGCTGAAATCTCAAACTCCCCAAAAAGCTAAAAGGAAGGGTTTTTATTCAGGGTTTTAGGTAGGGGAGGGGGAGCACATGGCCTTGCTGGTTGGAGCTTTTCCCCCAGCCTGTGTTTGGCCTTGAGACTACTTGCAGAGAGGAGGAGGAGGAGATAACAAATCCAGGTGGCTGTCCTTGGCCATTTGTCTCCATGGCACATAATGAATTCTGGAGCCAGGAAGCCAGAGAGTAAGCAGGGCATGAGTGCTTTGGTTAAAACCCCATATATGCTGGGTTTAATGTAGGGAAACTGATATCAGGGCTGGTATCAGGTTTTCTGGTAATAATTTTGGGTTTTGTTTGTTTAAAACCCTCTCATTGGTTATTAATGCAGTTTGCTTTTCTAAAGCTTCTTTTCCATGTACCTCCTAAAGGATGAAAGGCATTGCATGTTTTCACACTGATTTTCTAATAAAGAAGATATTCTCTTGGCTTCTGGGAGATTACACCACGGAACAATTAGTGCCTGGGACTAGAAATGTTCTAACAGAGAAAACTGAAGTCCTTTTATAACCTTCTGAATTGAAAAATCATGATACAAAAAGATGTTGGTTGAAACCTGTAACACATCTTCATTTAGTTTAAAGGGGAACTGGGTTGTAAAATACAGCTTATTAAGTACTGTGGTCAGGAGCTCCTATGGGACAAAAATTAGAATAGTTCTGCAAGTAGAGATATTGCATGAAGAAGCAACTGGTGGATGATAATAGCTTTGGCAATTCCAAAAATGACTAGTAGGAGAAATTCAGGTTGTTGTCAACTGCTGATAATTATGAAGTCTTGGAGTACTTTTGGGTGAAGGCTTCCATGTTTTTCAAGATAGCACAATAGGAGTTGTGCTAAAGGAAATCACTTTTTTTTGCTTGGATTGGGTCTCGTTGCTGTTTGATATTCATATACCAAATGGGAAGGGAATCCACTGAGCAGCGTACCGCTTTCTGGGTGAGAACCCTGACCACTTTTCTCCTCTTTGGATTCTGCATCTACACAACATCCATCAACTGTGAAACCAGCGTTGGGAAGTATTTCATGCTGGATAATCTTAACTTGCAATGAGATGCCATATGGTGTGACATTGTTTTGACTTTGAATGCTAAGTCATGTCTACCTTTATATCTAGAACAAGAGCAGCAGTTGAAATTTCTCTGAGTTTTAAGAGCTCCAGTCTCTTGATTTTTTCTGGAGTTCAGAATGAGACTTTTACAGAAATTCGATGACTATCAAAGATTTTTATTTAATTCTTCCTGTAGTTGCTCAGTTTCAGATTTCATCTGTTGCTATGTCAACTGACAAGTTTCAAATCATAGCTTGCTGTCCTCGGACACAAGTTTTCTTTCATTGAAATAGTGTCCTTGGGCCTCAGTGAAGTAGCTGTGGTGCTAGTGGCCCACTGGATTCTAGACACACTTGGGATGTCATGACATTTTTAATTGCACAGAAGTTTTTTTATTATGAAAAGTCACACAAGTTTATTATTAAAAATTTGGAAAATAAAAGGGGTAAAAACGCTCTTCTGCTACCCTAATATATCCATATTTTTGTAAATTTGTTTTCAGCCTTTTCCATATCATGTTTAACAGCTTTAAACTTATTGTACAATACTTTTTTATAAGACTTTTCATTTATCGTGTGTACTTTCTATGTTATAAGGTCAAATAAAAAGAACTCCTTTTTTTAATATTAAGGAAATTTTCAAACACAATGAAAAGTAATGTACTCATCTCTCAGCATCAACAACTATCAATCCATGGCCATCTTGTTTCATCTGTATCCTTGGAGTATTTTGAAGCAAATTCCAGATATCATTTTCTTTCACTTGTAAATACTTAAGTACATATCTTTAAATTATAGGAAAGTTTTAAAAACAATTATTACAATGCTATTATTAAAACTTAAAGAAAAAACTCTAAAAATAATTCTTTACAATCATTAAATACCTGGTTAGTTCTAACAGTGAATTTTTAAGACAGAATAAAATTCCCTCAGTGAACTGCCCATGATGTCCTTAGTCATTCCATTATTCTAGGACATATAGGTTTACAATTTTGCGTGATTATAAATAATGCTGTGATGAACAAATGCATGCCTATACCTTTTTCTTTAGTTGAATCATTTTTTTTGGAAGGATTTCTAGAAGTTGAATAACAGTACAAAAAGTCACATGATGTTTTGTCAAGTCTCCAACTGTGTGTGTTGTATTAAGGGAGTCTTTGTTTAGGCACAGCAACTGACAGGTGAAGACCTTAACAGCCTGCTTCGTGGTGGCTTTAACAAAGGGGTGGTTCATTGTCCTCCTGCTCAGGCACTGCCTTACTGGATCTTCTGTTGCACCTGTCCCTGCATGGAATTCTTTGGCCATGTGGTGATAATAGCCTGTCTTTCGTCCTCTTGCGTAAAAGTATGGCTAAGAGTTTATTTTCCACAGAATTATGACCTCCCTTCCACTTCACTCCATCTCACTTTTTGATGTGTTAGAGTAGGAATCAAATTTGAATTTCATTTTCTTTAGTCACTAACAGTTGTACGAGATATCAGGATTCCTTTTTTTAGTTGAGGTATAAGTGACATATAACAGTATATTAGTTTCAGATGTACAACATAATGATTCGATATTTGTATACATTGTGAAATGATCACCACAATAAGTGTAGTTAACACCACAGGATTCTTTTCTTATTCTTCTCTCTAAAGTGGGAAAGATTATGTAGTCTTAGATGAGTACAGGAAAACTTGATTCTATGTTTTTACCATTTTAAAAAGGTAAAATAGAAATTAATAGAAAACATTAATGTAATCATCTAAATTTAGAGTCTAGCTTTAATCTTGTTTGGATTACTAAACTGAGGATTCTGGGTGTCAGTAATAGTCTGGATAGGTGATTCAAAACTACAATAAGCGATATATGAGTAATTTGTCTGCTGTTATTGTTTGGGAAGCAGAGTGCGATAGTACAAAGAACACGGGCTTTGGAGTCAGATTTGGGTTCATTTCTTGACCTTGCCATAATACTACTAACAACAATGATGTTATAAGTAATTACTGTTTATTGGGCATACTATGTGTCAGACACCATCCTAAGCATTTAATATATGTCATCTCATTTAATTTTCCCAATGACCCTGCAAGATCAGTTATGATCTTCATTTTCCTCGTGGAGAAACTAAAGCTCAGAGAGGTTAAATACAAAGCCTATGGCAGAGCTAGGTCTGTCTCTGTAGTCTTTTTTTTTCTTTCTGTTGTATCATGGTTATTTTCTTCTTTCTCTGGCCATTTTCCCAGAATCTCCTCCCAGTTGGTGGGTACAAGTTCTCTGCTGTTAGGCATGCTTATTGAAGCACTGTTCTGAGGCCATAAATAACTTCATCATTCATCAAAGTATACTCTCCCATTGTTATGACACAGACTCTAAAGTGATAATCTGAGTTTAGTACATGATATATGATTATAACATATGAGAGAATGAATGCTTCAAAGATTGCTTAAGTAGTTCATGTTTTCATTAATTGTTGATTTCTTTTCTTCCCAAGGTTTTCAAAGTTGGGTATTAAGTCAGGGCATTTCAGTTTTTCTACTCATTCATCTTTTTCTCTCAACTTTGCTCTTAACAGAGTTTGAAGTCTTACACAAATGGAGCATATGGCCCACCATACCCCACTGGCCCTGGGGCAAATACTGCCTCATACTCTGGGGCTTATTACACACCTGGATATACTCAGACCAATTACTCCACAGAGGTTCCAAGCACTTACTGTTCACCTGGCAACAGCCCAACCCCAGTCTCTCGTTGGATGTATCCCCAGCAGGACTGCCAGACTGAAGCACCCCCTCTTAGGGGGCAGGTTCCAGGATATCCTGCTGCACAGGTGAGCATTTTTCTTTTGGGTTTATATTTTTTAATATTCTATGAGTGATACTATGTTTATCTCTCTGTTCACTTCAAGAGGTTAGGTTTATATTAATATTTTATGAATGATACCATGTTTATCTCTCTCTTCACTTCAAGAGATTAGTTTATATTTTTTAATATTCTCTGAATGATACCATGTTTATTTCTCTGTTCACTCAAGGGGAGTTCTAATATGTCTTTATTTATGCTTCCTTATAGCATATGGGTCCACTTATTTTATAGTATCTATGGGGCAGACCTATGCTATGCTTCAGCCACTGAATTTTAGGCCCTATACCTTCTGAGTTTGAGTGTCACCAAATTTGCCCCTGGTATCTTTGGAACCAAGCTTTTTTAGGCTTGGAGAAATTATTGCAACTGATTAGAGCTGCTACAGTTTAGCCCAGTAGCAGCTAAAGTATACTCTGTTAAGCAGAGAGGAAGCATCTCAGAATCTGTTTATATTAGAATATTTTCATTACTTCTGTAAGTTTTTTTTTCTAGCAATGACCACCATATTTCCTCCCTCTCAATCTAGAACCCTGGAATGACCCTGCCCCATTATCCTTATGGGGATGGTAATCGTAGTGTTCCACAGCCAGGACCAACTGTACGACCACAAGAGGATTCATGGGTGTCTCCTGGTGCTTATGGAATGGGAACCCGTTACCCCTGGCCTTCAGCTGCGCCCTCGGCACCTCCTGGGAATCTGTACATGAATGAAAGTACTTCGCCATGGCCCAGCAGTGGCTCTCCTCAGCCACCTCCATCACCACCGCCCCAGCAGCCCAAGGTAGGAGACCTTCTAAACATTGTTCTTTTGATGCTTGGGTAATTAAGAGAGCACAACACAGAACTTTTCTGCACTGGTCTCTGTTAAATGGGGAGTAATACAAAAAGTGGTGACTGTTACCTATAGTTTTACCTAGCCAAGTTTCCTTTTTTATTTTTTTTTAAATAGACTTCATTTTTAGAGCAGTTTTAGGTTCACATCCTTTTTTTAAAAGACAGGAAAATGTTCATTTACTGTTTGTCGTAATACTCTGAATGTTAAACACCATCAAAGATTGTATTTTACCTCAGTCTATAGACAAGACAAAACTAATGTGAAATTGTATGGCTTAATCAAACCATAGACTTGAACATCATTTGCTTTTGGCTAGGTTCCTTTTCAAGATCTGTCTTAAGGTTTTAACTCTTTAGGGGAAAAACTCTCTAATTCCTATTTATTAAGTCACTGAGTGGATTGTGAGGTGGTAAGGGTTAGATTATGAGGTGTTCCTGATGATGACGTGCCTCCGGGTGGATTCCAGCCATTATTCTCCGGAATTCTCTGCCTTTTGCTTGACAGTGCATTCCCTTTTATCTTTTTAGGGCTGTTTTTCTCAAATGATTAAGGAGCGAGGTCCAGTTTTAGTGGTGGGGAAGCTTTTCATGTACCTTCCCGGTCAGGTGAAAGATGTGGGCTAACAAATCTGATGTTGATGGATTCCCATTAAAACACCTTTTTTCCCCTCTTTGCTCTCCCACTCCAAGGATTCCTCATATCCCAACAGCCAATCAGATCAAGGCATGAGCCGGCACAGCTTTCCTTGCACTGTCCATCAGTACGAGTCCTCGGGAACTGTGAACAATGATAATTCAGACCTTTTGGATGCCCAAGTCCAATACAGTGCTGAGCCCCAGCTGTATGGTAATGCCACCAACGAACATCCCAGCAATCAAGATCAAAGTAATAATCTTCCAGAAGAGTGTTCATCTTCAGATGAAGGTACCCCCCCAAGTATTAAAAAAATCATACATGTGCTGGAGAAGGTCCAATATCTTGAGCAAGAAGTAGAAGAATTTGTAGGGAAAAAGACAGACAAAGCATACTGGCTTCTGGAAGAAATGCTAACCAAGGAACTTTTGGAACTGGATTCAGTTGAAACTGGGGGCCAAGACTCTGTTCGGCAGGCCCGGAAAGAGGCTGTTTGTAAAATTCAGGCCATACTGGAAAAACTAGAAAAAAAAGGATTATGAAAGGATTTAGAACAAAGGGGAAGCCTGTTACTAACTTGACCAAAGGACTCTTGATTTTGGTTAATTACCCTCTTTTTGAAATGCCTGTTGATGACAAGAAGCAATACATTCCAACTTTCTTTGAAGTAAAACTTGAAAAACTGGTAAAGGACTTGGAAGAACATTTTAGTTATGAATTGTTTTCAGTTTTTAGACCAATGAATGTAATAGGGAACTGTGGAGTTATCAATATTGCCAAGTAGATTCACTCCTTAAGAAGTTTATGGATATCTGCAAGCTGCTTCTTATCAGCAGGAAGGAAATACACGTTATGTAACAGGCTTAACAGAAACCTACCAGATGAGGCTGGATATAGTCTGAGACAAACAGGCTCTGTTCTTTTAAACGTCTGGATTACTTGTCACATTTTTGTACATTGTGACTGCTTTCAACATACACTTCATGTGTAAATTACAGCTTGGACTTTAGCCTTCTTGGACCTCTGTTTTGTTTTGTTATTTGCAGTTCACAAATATAGTATTATTCTCTACTTGTTGGTACATTTTGTAGTAATATGTTTAATTCAAGAGACTGTATTGACAGCCAGATAGTATGGCAATCCTGAATGAATTTTTATCTTTTCACCACTTGAATATATTGCAATGTATGGTGAGTTCCTGAGGTAAACTGTCTCCTTTTTTGTATAGATCACTGGTTAGAGTTTTACCACTTCTACTTTTCATGTTAATAGTGAAAGGTGAATTTGGAAATGGCATGGGCATAGGAGTGAAAATGTTTGTAGCCATTTTTCTTTTTTGCTTTTTTATTGTATTTGGATAAAGATCCACTTAAAAAAATTTTTTTCCCTCTTATTTATCTTTTCACTACTGCTGCTTCCATTAGGGGCATTATGATAGACACAGATGAAAAATTAAATGCCACGGTGAGTAGAAATAGTAACTGCAGAAGTAATATGACTATTTGGAAAGACTGTTCTCCATCTAAAATATTAGTTTCATCATCAAGATCCCTATGAGCAGATTTCAGCTCAGTTTATAGTCAAAAACAATGAGGGTAAAAGAGGAATCATGCTCAGGGAATGAATCAGCCATAGCTAGAGTGGGAAATTATTTTCTTCTTTTAAAGGTAGATTTGATGTTTATTTCCCTAAATTGCATAGACAATATTACTTGTTTTATAAAAAAGATTCTATTACCATTAGTAACAGTCATTTTAGAGCCAAATTTAAGGAAGGGGTATTTGAAGGGGTCTTAGCTGCACTTGCTTGGGTAGCTCTATGCTATCGTATAGAAGAGATTTAGGTTAAAAACTTACTTTTTTACATCTGAAGTGAGTTCTAGTATACAGTATCTGTTATTGGGAAAACAGCTGTTTCTTAATAAGATATCCAAGTGATGATTTTTTTTTCTAGACTGCCAGGCCTATTAGTGATAATAAATCTATCAGCCTTCTCTTCTTCTCATAAACAAAACAAAAACAATTCAAATATATTATATGATGAGAAGAAATGGAGTAAAAATATTGGCTGGGTCTTACGGTTGGGGTGAGTATTTTATGAGATAATATGGTGATACTTTTATTCTAGGATTTTTATTTTTGGCTAAATATAGGAATGTTAAAAAAGACTTTTCTATGAAAATTAGAAAATTGTACTTGAAACTAAAAATTTACAAGAGGAAAAACCTTACAGCTAAGTTAATGTAAACCAGTGAGACAATGACTAATTCAGGAGAGAACACTACTATTTAACTGAGTGCCCAAGATACCAGTTTCCATGAAGACTTGAGATATATATATACACATCATGCACATATATACATATGTGTGTGTGTATGTTTTTTAAAGTTATTTTTTTAAATTTTGAGATAATTTTAGACCTGAAGAGTTGTAAAAATAGTAGTTTCTGTATACTCTTCACTCAACTTCCCCTTAGTTAACATCTTACATAACCATAGACCATTTGTCAAATTAAGAAAATAGCCTTGATACAATACTGTTAGCTAAAGTAGAGTTTAACAAATAGAGATTTTCTTAGTCTTTTCACTAATGTCCTTTTACTGTTCCAGGATCCAATCCAGGATCCTGCGTTGCATTTAGCTGTCGTCTCTAGTTTTTCCCAGCCTGTGACAGTGTATCACGACACTTGATGTTGTAATGTATTTCTGGTATTGTTAACCTTAACCACTACCTAAGGTGGTGTCTGCTAGGATTCTCTACTGTAAACTTACTATGTTTCCTTTGTAATGACTAAATATTTGCTGGAGATACTTTGAGACTATGCAAATGTCCTGTTTCTGCTTTAACTTTTGCCCACTCATTTTTGTGTCTGTTGGCAGATTTTGCTTGTGTCTGTTACTACTGTGGTGTGCTAATGGTGATTTTCTATTGCTCTAATTCTGTCTACATTTATTAATTGGAATTCTTCTGTAAGGAAAGGTTATCACTTCTGGATTTATATTTTTAATTATAATAAGATATTCAGGATAAGTACAAACTTAGAACTTAAAAATGTAAACCATGTTAAAATGATTCAAATACCAATATCAGAGAAAGGAAAATTAAGTTGGTGACCTGTTTCAGAAACAATAATGAACTTAAAAAGGAAAATAGTATTTAGGATTCGTGGATTTGGTTCAGTTTTTGACTTAGTATTGACCTTAGACTGAATTCAAAATTTTCTTGAAATTTCACATCTGGACTTTTTTAAAGTGTCTAAATTTATATTACTTTGGGGATAGTTTTTGTCAAAATCTTGAATAAAGTTACCCAGACCTGGCATGTTAAACACAACTATGTCTTCTTTACAATAAGCCACTTTTGTTCCAAATATAACCACTGATATAAATATTTAGGCAAATAAGCTCTAATGAAGTATCTAGGGGAAGACCTATGCTTTATGCTTGTCTCTACATTGTTGGTTTGGAATTCTTTTAAATGCTTTCAAAAATAGGATTTTGAAAATAGTTCTTCAGTTGGTTAATGTAGTACTGTTAAAGGTAGGCAGGTTTTTTAAAAAAAGTTGAAGAATATAAATTAAATTGGCATTTTAAAAAATGGTTTTTTGGGGATAGATAGTTGATGAGTGGAGTTTTTCTTTTTCATCTTTTTCTTTTTAAAAAAGTCATGAGTTTAAAGAGTCAAATAATTCTGTGGAACTTATGAGTTTAAAGATTTAATTTTATGAAAAGGAGCATTCTCCTCCCACTCCCATTTTTCCTTCTATAAAAGCAACCACTTTCTATTAAGTTTTTAAAAAAGTTATCTACATATTTTTAAAGATTTTACTTTTTTCCTTTTTCTCCCCAAAGCCCCCTGGTATATAGCTGTATATTCTTCGTTGTGGGCCCTTCTAGTTGTGGCATGTGGGACACTGCCTCAGCGTGGCTTGATGAGCAGTGCCATGTCCGCGCCCAGGATTCGAACCAACGAAACACTGGGCCACCTGCAGCAGAGCGCGTGAACTTAACCGCTCGGCCACGGGGCCAGCCCCTACGTATTTTTAAATAAAACAATTGTATTATTTCTTCTTGATTTATCAATTTTAGGTCATTCCTATTGATTTTCTACTATAGAGGATGAAGGCTTAGGTTTCTCTCTTCTGTTGCTACCATACTCACATCTCAGTCCTCATTGCCTCAATTTCTCAATCTAGTTATATGGTAATTTTGTTGTACATTATTATAACTATGTAAAGCTAATCAGAATGCAGTAAACTATGATTACTTTTCCCTTTCCTGAACAATTCCTTTTTTCCCTGGACTTAATCGTGTCTTATTTATTTTGTCTGCTTATGTACTTATGACTAATTTGACCTCAAACCCTCTAGCATTTGTCTAAATCTCTTAAGATGCCCAGACACATATTTTATCCATTTCAAACTCCTGAAGAAGTCTATCCTGGAGGTTTCTGACTGGAGAACTGGTATGTTCCCGGCGCATGCTGTTATTCTGGGATCTTCAACTCATCCTGGGGATTCTCTTTGCCTCTCCTGTTGGTTTCCTGTTTTCTGTACCTGTCTTCCCTTGCTTAGTCTCTTCCCTCATTTCGGTAGAGTCTGTTCTCTAGTAGCTTCCTGGGTGCATGGTAAATAATTTTTTTACATCTTGCATATTTGAAAATGTGTTTTCATGATCCTTTGTATAAAACACGATTTTTCTCTCTGGAAGCTTATAAGATCTTTCTATCCCCTCTGTTCTGAAGTTTCCCAGCAGTATAGCTTTAGTATGGGTCTGTTTTTGTCCATTTTGCTGGGCACATTTCCTACTGGAAACTCATGCCCTTAAGTCCTGTGCAATTTTCTGGATTTTTTTGTGTGTTAATTTTCCTTCTCAACCTGTTAACTCCTAATCTCTGTTAACTCTTCCTAGAATTCCTGCTATTTCTGTTATAGACCTCTTAGACTGGTTCTTTGATTTACTTTTCTCTGTTTCATTTTTTGCCTTTTTGCTGTACTTTGTGGGGGATTAACTCACCTTTAATCTGTAGCTCTTCATTGAGTTTTATATTTCTTCTATCATCTTTTTTAATTTCTAAGAATGTTTTTTATTCTCTGTGTTCCTTTATGGGATTCTGTTTTGTTTGTGGTCGGGGCATCTTATATCTCTGAGGATATTAATGATAATTTCTTCATGCTTTTTCTTCTTGAATAATGGATTTTCTCCAAAGTAACTTTTTCGTTTCTTTTTTGATCTCCATCACGTTAGAGATTTCTCAGATGCCTTTTAGTTCTTGGTGTGTTTTTTACAGTGTTATTATGTTGGAGACCCAGAATTGTTTCTAGAAAATTTTTCCTGACTATTCTGTTTATTTTTTCATAATCTTTCTTGGAGGAGGATAGCTATTTTAAATCTAAAATTGGAAGGGGAGATTATCTGGATAATTTTTCACTCCTGTGTGAGAACAGGAGGGTTTTATATTTTATGTGTCTTTTCTCACCACGAGTAGTGGGCACATATGTTGTAATAAAATGTGAGGCAGAGGAGGTGCCAGCTGCTGAGAGTGAGGATTTAGGGGTTTCTGGGGCAGGGCACATTTTCTCTCAGCCAACCCTTAAATGTTCTTTTATTTGCAACATATACTTTATCTTGGTAAGCTAATGCTGAGAGTAGTATTGCCAGAAAAAATACAAGACTACAGTTACATTTCAATTTCAGATAAACAACTACTCATCTTTTAGTATAAGTATGTTCCAAATATTGCATGGGACACACTGATACTAAAAATGATTGTCTTTCTGAAATTGAAATTTAACTGGCAGTACTGTATCTTTTAAATTGAAGTTTTTATTTTGATATAATTGTAAATTCACATGCAGATTTAAGAAATAAAGCAGAGCTTTCATGTACCCTATTACCCTCACTGGTAATATCTTGCAAAACTTTATTGCAATGTCACAACCAGGATATTGACCTTGCTACAGTTAAGATACAGAACGATTCCATCACCACAGTTTCTCCTCCTGTTGACTTTTCATAGGCACGCCTGCTTCTCCTTTCCCACCGTACTAAACCCCTGGCAACTACTAATCTGTTCTCCATTTCTAAATTTTGTCATTTCAAGAATGTTATTTAAGGAGAATTGTACAGTATGTAACCATTTATAGTATGTAACCAAACCAGATTGGCTTTTTTTCCACAGAGTATAATTCTCTTGAGATTCATACAAGTCATTTCCTGTATCAATAGTGCTTTTTTATAGCTAAGTAGTAGGCTATGATATGGATGTACCACAGTTTAACTGTTCACCTGTTGAAGGACACCTGGGTTGTTTCCAATTTTGGGCTATTATGAATAAAGCTGCTATGTACATTCATGTACAGATTTTTGTTTGGATATAGTTTTCATTTCTTTAGGATAAATGCCAGGAGTGAAGTTCTAGGTCACATGAGAGTTGCATGTTTAATTTTTTAGGAAACTACCTAACTTTCAGGGGTAGCTATACCATTTTACATTCCTACCATCAGTGTATGAGTTTCTCTGCCTCCTTGCCGGTATTTGGTATTGTCACTATTTTTTATTTTAGCCATTCTGATAGGTGCATAGTGATATCTCACGGTGGTTTAATTGCATTTCCTTAATGGTTAATGATGTTGAACATCTTTTCATGTGCTTATTTGCTATCTGTGTATTCTCTTCCATGAATGTCTGTTCATGTCTTTTGCCCATTTTCTAACTAGATTTATTTTAATAAACTTATTTTAGAATAGGAGTACAGAAAAATTGTGATACTACAGAGTTCCTATATACCCTACACCCTGTTATTAACACCTGATAGTCCTGTATATTTGTTACAATTGACCGATACTGACAGATTCTTATTAAGTAAGTCCATACTTTATTCAGATTTCCTTAGTTTTTACCTAACATCCTTTTCCTCTTCTAGGATCCTATTCAGGATACCACATTACATTTAGTCATCATATCTCCTCAGGAGCCTTTTGGCTGTGGCAGTTTCTCAGACTTTCCTTGTTTTCGATGACCTTGACAGTCTTGAGGGGTACTGGTTAGATATTTTGTAGAACGCCCCTGAACTGGAATTTGTCTGATCTTTTTCTCATAATTACACTGGGGCTATGGGATTTGGGGAGTAAGACCACGAAGGTAAGTGCCCTTCTCATCATATATCAAATGTATATACTATAAATATAACACACTATTGATGTTAACCCTAATCAGCTGGCTGAGGTAGTGTTTGTCAGGTTTCTCCACCATAAAGTTACTTTGACCTTTTTCCTACTGTACTCTTGGAAGGAAGTCACTATATGCGGCTTCTCCTTAGGGAGTGGGGACTTATCCTCCACCTCCTTGAGGGTGTTTATCTGCATAAATTATTTGGAATTTCCCCTGCACGGGAGATTTGTCTGTTCTCTCCCATCTGTTTGTTTGTTTAATTAATCATTTATATCAGTCTGGGCTCACTTATTTTACACCTGGTGTTATGCTCGTATGGATCTAGTAGAGCTTTCTATTAGATCTAACAGATCTAATATGATCTTATTTATGTTGTTGCTCAAATTGTCTTGCTTGGGCCATTGGGATCTCTTTCAGTTGTGTCCCTTTTGACATTGAGTGTGGGTGTTTTTCTTTTTGAGCCCTGCCTTACTTTCTGGTGCTACAAGATTCTCCAGGCTCATCTTGTATGTTTCCTATTCTAGTCCTAGAGTCAGTTATTTCTCCAAGAAGCCCTGTTCCTCTTATCGAAGAATGGTACTGAAACCAAATCTGGGCTCCATTGTTTGTCTTTTCACTGCTGAGTTTTGAGAATTCTTTGTTTTCCAGATACCAGTCCTTTGTCGGATATGTGGTTTGCACATATTTTATACCAGTCTGTGGCTTTGTCTTTTCACCCTCTAAACAGAGTCTTTCACAGAACAAAAGTTTTTGATTTTGATGAAATCCTATTTATCAATTTTTCCTTTTAAGGATCGGACTTTTAGTGTCAAGTCTCTAAAAACTCCTTGCTTACTCCCAGTTCCTGAAGATTTTCTCCTGTTTTTTTCTAAAAGTGTTCTATTTTACATTTGTATTTGCTACATTTACGTTTGCTCAGTCTGACAACTGCTGCCAAGAGGAAACCTTGGCTTGATGGAAACTTCCAAGGGCTAGTGGAGAGCCACGGTGCTACACAGCTTACACTGAAGTTACCACGTTGTCAGCTTTTGAAACAAACAGCCGTCACTGAAGTAAGAGAAATCATAAGGAAAATATAAATCCCTTTCCTCAAAGTAAAAAAATATAAGCTTATTCAAGTTGAGGGCAGGAACTATTACATTGTGGCTATAAAGTAATAAAATGCATTTTCATGAATAGTTTATGGACTTTAAAAAGTCGCCAGCTTTGGGCTGGAAGAGAACATCACACTGGATATCTCTAAGGCTCTTTCTAGTTCTGACATTCTTATTTTATAAACAAAGTCAGTAAGTGGTACAGCTGAGATTATAGCTCAGGTCTTCTGTTTCCTGATTTAAGCTACTTGCTTCACAGCCCCAGCCTGTACATTCTGGATTAAAATCCCTAGATTCATGACCCCTCTGATTAACTATTCTAGTTAATCAGAATCTATGGATCTGAAAATCTACATTTTAAAGAATCCACTAGCATACTCTTACATTCATTAGAGTTTGAGAATCACTGTCATAGCCCAAAGCCCTGGCCTTGGTATTTTATAGTCAGGGCATCAGAGACAACTGGAGTTTTCCCGACTGGATGCCCAGCTGTCCACCAGGGATCGAGGGCTTCTGCCTCCAAAAGCTATGTATCGTCATACCACCTCATGCCTTGATAGACACTCAACACATACTTTTTACATACTGAAATAAGGTTTATTCTGGAGAGAGATAGGAATTCAAAATTGATGCCTAACTATTATTCTGACTTTAGAGATGAAATCCAGTTGTTTCATGACCCCTAGACTCTAGCTTTTGCTCTTTGGGCAACTTCCTGGCTATTACATTATCTTTTGCATGGAGTCAACAAACTACCACCAGAGACCAAATTTAACCTACTGCCTGTTTTAGTAAATAAAGTTTTATTGGGACACAGCCACACTCATCAGTTTACATTTTGTCTCTGGCTGCTTTTGTGCTACAATAGGAGAACTGATTCATTGTGACACAAACTTTATGGCCACAGAGCCTAAAATATTTATCTGGCCCTTTACAAAAAAAAGCTTGCTGCCTTTTGCACTAGAGAATTGAAAGGAAAAAAGTAGACTTTTTCAGAGTTTACCTTTTAAGTCTTCTGGTAAAAGATTTGGTAGACAATTGCAAACAATAGCCAGTGAAATTAAGTGGTGTGTTTTTGAGAGTTACCATAAGATACTCTCTCTGAAACTACCTACCTACTTGGCGTTCTTGGGAACCTACAATTCATACTGCTTAAGGCTGTGTTCCTCAAAGTGTGGATCCCATACTATCTGCATCGAAATCATCTGGAGTGCTTGATGAAAATACAGATTTTTGAATCCCATCAAAGACCTACTGAATGAGCATTTCTGGAGGTATGCCTGGTCATTTGATTACTCCCTCTTTTGTAACTATCAGTGTATCTGTTCCCTGTCTCCGTTATAGCCCTCAGCAAGATATTTGTTTACCTCCTGGTCTGACCTGTTAAGACTGTGAACTCCTTCAGGGTAGGTATTGTGTTATTCATTACTTTTGTATTCCAAGCCCCAGGGTGGGCACATTTAATTGCTGTAGTTCTCCAAGGGTGGTCCATGGACACTGGGGATCTTAGGGACCCTTTCAGGGGTTACGAGGTCAAAACTATTTTCTTAGTAACTAAGACATGATTTGCCTTTTTTGCTGTGTTGCTGACATTTGCACTGTTGATGGAAAAGCAATGGTAGGTAAAACTGCTGGTGACTTAGCAGGAATTAGGGCAATGGAAACAAATTGTACCATCAGTCGTTGTATCGTCCACTGCCATGCATTCATAATAACAACAGTGCCAGTGTCACTTAAGAATACTCTTCATGAAGCAGTAAAAATTACTAATTTTATTAACTCTTAACCCTGGAGTTCACACCTTTTTCATATTCCATGTGCCCAGATGGTTAGAATGCATAAAGCAATTCTGCATACTGAAGTAAGCTGGTCTCTTGAGGAAGAAGCGCTTAACCAGCACTTGACTGGTTATTTGGTTAAGTGAAATTTTTTGTGTGTGTGAGAAAGATTAGCCCCGAGCTAACATCTGTGCCAATCTTCCCCTATTTCGGACATGGGATGCCTCTACAGCACAGCTGAGGAGTGGAGTGTGTCCACAACCGGGATCCAAACCTGCGAACCCTGGGCCGCCCAAGTGGAGCGCATGGAACTTTTAACCACTTAGCCACAGGCTGGCCCCTTGACTGCTTATTTGAATTGGTAACTGGCCTAGCTACTCTTTTTTCATACAACATCATTTTTATTTGAAAATACAATTGACAGACAAACCATGGGCAATTCAGGCTTATTTGGCAAAACTTTTCTTGAAAACAGTGCACTGTCACTTCAAGGAAAACAACTGATAGTATTTGTTGCCAATTATAAAATTTGACCTTTTAAGAAAAAAGTAGAATTTTGGAAACCTTTTATCTACTATGAGCTTGACAGCTTCTGAATACTTAAGAGACTTTTCTAATGAAATTGGTGGTAATTTTTCAAAAAAATATTGTGTAACAAAATGTGTTAACCTTTGGAAGACTGCGTTGCTCAGGGAACTGATATTTTCCAAATGACCAATGCATGATGTCATAAATCATGCATGGATAAAAAAAATCCATTGAAAGTGCAAGATAGACCAATGGATTTTAATGTATCAGAGTACCAAAAATTCATTGACATGTTTTCAGATTCCACATTGCAACTAACTTTTAAGAAGCTACCATTTGTTGAATTTTAGTGTGACATTAGAAAGAATATCCAAAATTATCTGAAAAGGCTATTAAAACACTCCTTCCTTCTCCAACTACATAGTTGAGTGAGACTGAATTTTCTTCATATACTTGAACCAAAACTAAAATTGTAATAGATTGAATATAGAAACAAATATGAGAATCCATTGGTTTTCTATTAAACCATACATTAAGGACATTTACAAAAATGTAAAGCATTGTCATTCTTTTCTATTTTGGAAAAGTTATTTTTCCATAAAAACATTTACATGAATTGAGTTTTTTACTACTATTTTTAATGAATTAATAAATATTTAAATTTCTTAGTTTTAATTTCTAGTACAGTAAATAGTGATTGATATAACCTACATAAACAATACTCTTTAGGGTCCTCAATAATTAGAATATAAAGGGGTCCTGAGAACAAAAAAAAACTGAGAACAGCTGGTATAGAGGATACAATGGGATTTGGAGATAGAGGACCTAAATTCAAGTTCCACTTCTGTTCCTTAACTGACTGATTTTAGGTAAGTTACTTAGGTACAGGCTCTGAAGACAGACTGTGTGTTTATAATTTTGGCTCCATTTGTTGCTGGTGGTATGACTTTCACTGAGTCATTTTATTTCTGCAAACAGGGACAACTGTAGTACCTACTTCATCAAGTTGCTGTGAGGGCTAAATGGGAATATACTTCTAAAATGCTTACTGCTGTACCTAGAACATAGTAAGAGCTCAGTAAACGCTAGCTGCTACTATTAGTCTATGATATTAGCTAGTCAGCTGACAAGATCCTAGAGCATGGGACACAGTCCTGGCTTCATTCTCTCTGCAGAGAACAGAAGCTATTTAGGTGTCATAAATTTGAGGAGAAGGTGTAAGTAAACTTAGGAATATTTGTGTATGGGTGTTAACCTATAAGAGAATTGATGTTACAAAACACTCCCTCTTTCAGTTTTTTCCCCTCGGCTTCTGAAGAAATAAAACTGGAAATATTCCCTGACCTTTTGCCCTATAGTCTAGTTAGAAAACAGTGAAGTCTCTCATCGAATACCCAAAGGAACTGAGGTCTTCCAGAAAACTAAATATACAGGAGAGCTGGTCAAGGCTACTACTCAGCTTCATGACTGTGGGAAATTCGTTTAAACTTTTCACCTCAGTTATGTCACCTTGTTTGAGCAAAAATATCTCGTCTCCAGCCTCCCTTGCAACTTTTAAATCCTGTCAGGCTCACCTCTACATGTTTTAGAGGTATCGTTTTGGCAGCCTCTAAAATCCGAAGAAGCGAAAGGGGGAAAAGGGGCAAAGCCCTCGAGATAACCTTTATTTCCTTGCACATGCCAACTGCACTCGTCCTCCTCAGCACCTAGAAGCGCAGGTCTGGAGAGACGCAGTTGCTGCCAGCACCCTAGCATGCTACTTCTCAGCAGTAGGGTGACCCAGAGTACCACCTGGGTCAGGCGGCCTGTTTTCCCATCTATTAAGTGAAGAGGCTGGGCTGGCTGCAGAACCTTTCTTTCACTGAAATTCGAAATATTCCCTAAACCTACAATGTTATTCCCCACCCCAGCCTTTTAAAGACCGCTGGCCTCATCCCCAGACACCACGCACTGGCTCAGAGCAGAGGAGCACACGCCACAGGCAACACGCGTCTGCCCCGCGCTCGGGCTCCCGGTCCCAGGGGAGGGAGCACATCTCGCGCGATTCCCTCCACCTCTCGCGACACTTCGCGCTAGTCCCCATGCGGCCCTCGTTGCCCCACCCTTCGCCTTCACGCCGCGGTCCCAGGCACCTCAGCTTTCTTCTCTGCGTCGTGACCCGTTGCTCGCCCGCTGGGAGCGCAGTGGAGCCCAGTGTTGGGCGTGAGCCCGGCGGGGCCGCAGGCTCTGCCCTGCTCCGCCCCACCTGGGCTCGGGGCAAAGGCCGCCGTGGGGACATGTCGTGCCCCCCTCAGCGAGGGCAGGAGCGCGTGAAAGGCAGCGTGGCTGCCAGGTGAGTCCGCTACGGCGCGTGGGGGCGGCCCGAGCCGGGCGGGGGCGGCCCGACTGGCGTGCGGGCTGAGGCACTGCGGGATGGAGATGCCCGAGGCGCGGCGGGCGGAGTGGGAGGGCCAGCCGCGGAGGGTGGGGTGACCTGGGAGGCGGCCGGGGCCCCTTGGGATTGCCGGCGCCCTCAGGCACCGGGAATCACCTGGTTTCCACTGGGGCTTCGCTCCCCTCCGCGGGGCTGCAGGCGGCGGGAGACGAGTGCCCGAGCTCCGAGGTCCCAGATCTGGGCAGCAGGAGGCCCGGGGGTGTGGGGACACGCCAAGGTGGCGGAGGTAAATTTGTGCTAGGGAAAATGATCAAGTGGCCGACCGCCCGGCGAGGGTCCGCTAGGGAGGCCAGGTGTTTGCGGTCCCGCCGCGCCGGGTGCTGAGGTGGCGAGAGCGTGGCGCGCCCCGCGAGGAGCTCGCCTTCTCCCCGGTCCGCAGCGCTCGTGTTTGCCGCGTCGACCGGGCGCGGAAGGGGTGGAACACGCAGGTCACAGTCGTCTTTGGGGGAAGGAGGCTTTTGAGGTAACGCTTTACTTCTCCGCGGAGACCTGACCGTGAGTGGGTGCTCGCGTGCGCTCAGCGGGCCCGCGCGAGCTTCGTGTTTGCAGAATTTGTTCCGTAGTTGCCAGTGGAGCACCCTTCGAGGGTCAATAAAAACGGACTGGTTCTTAAGTGAATAGTTTTATTTTCAATATTTTAAGATTCTAATAATCATGTAAATGTGTAATGATAGGGCCCTAGAGCCTAAAACCTAGATATTATTAAGACTCTTAGTTGGAATAAGTTTTTGCCTTTGGCTCTAGAATTAGATTGGAAATTGGGGTAAAATGTTTTGTTGCAGTCAGGTTTTTAACTATGTTTCTTGTGATTCTGGGTTTGTTTTATAACTTATTGTCTGGTTAAAACCATGCAATTTTCTGAGAGAATTGGGAGATCAGTGCAAAGCGGTTTGTCTAAGAAGCATTTTGTTTAACTCCCCCCGCCCCCCAAAATCCAGCTCTTAATTGGAGTTATTTCTGTTTTAAATTGTGCAGCCCCCTTAGATTGTGTTTTGTTTGTTCTTTGCAGAAATGACACCTTAAAATGACCAGTCTTTTGGGGTGTCAACAATTACACTGTTAATAGAAGGAAAATAGTTTTTCTGAGAATTTTCTTTTATCTTGTCTTTTAGAGAACGAAATGTCATCAGTGGAATCACACCAGGAACAGTTGTCCCAGTCAGATCCGTCCCCATCGCCAAACTCATGCAGTTCCTTTGAGCTAATAGACATGGATGCTTGCAGTTTGTATGAACCGGTGTCTCCTCATTGGTTTTACTGTAAAATAATAGATTCTAAGGAGACGTGGATTCCTTTCAACTCTGAGGATTCACAGCAGCTGGAAGAGGCATATGGCTCTGGTAGGATGAAAATGATGACTTGTAATAGACAAAGACTTAGTAACATCTCTCTCAAACTATAATGTGATAGTCTTTATAGTGAGGGCTATTAAAGATAAATTTTAGATTTTTTTTCTAGTTGTCTCCTATAGCATTTTTATATAGAAGCTCAGCATTGCTACCTAGCCAATTTATAACGTTTAAGAATTTGGTCTGTATTTTGGAAACAGTACCTATTGTGATTTCTGCATAGTTATCCAATAATATTTACATTCCAGCTTATGTTTCAGTTTTGGTTTATAGAGTATGTGTGTGGGGTGCTGGCCCTGTAACGGAGTGGTTGAGTTCGCAAGCTTTTCTTCGGGGGCCCAGGGTTTCACCAGTTTGGATCCCGGGCGCAGGCATGGCACCACTCATCAAGCCATGTTGAGGTGGCATCCCATATACCACAACTAGAAGAACCCACAACTAAAAATACACAACCATGTACCAGGGGGCTTTGGGAGAAAAAGGAAAAATAAAATCTTAAAAGGAAAAAAGGAGTGTGTGTGTGGGGGGCAGTGTCACATCGCAAAAGAATGAATTCTTTAACTTGTCACTTGTTTTTTCTTCTTTTATGAAATAAAAATGATGCTAGTCACTACTTTATCATCATGATGGTTATGCTCATTAATTTATCTTTTGGCCCCTCAAGCAAAAGATTCAGAAAAGCCCCCTTATATACTCTTTTTTCTTTTTTAAGGGACACTGCTGTCTCTCCTCAGGAAAAAAACAGTGTTTGGGCATTATTTTTTTCATGTTTCATTAAAACCAAGAATGGTTTTGATGGTTTATAAAGTAGTTAGTGAAAAAAAGATACCAATTAAATTCCATTTTGTTTAGCATTTAGCCAAGTAGAAACTTCATTCATGTGCTTCATAACATTGTTTAGAGTATAACTCAGAATTGCATTTGGGGAGGTTTGTTTTGATGTATGTACTTCTTTTCTCCTTTCCAATCCTTGTAGGAAAAGATTGTAATGGGAGAGTTGTCCCCACTGATGGGGGCAGATACGATGTTCATTTGGGGGAGAGGATGCGATATGCTGTGTACTGGGATGAGCTAGCCTCAGAAGTGAGACGATGTACCTGGTTTTACAAGGGAGACAAAGATAATAAGTATGTTCCCTACTCGGAGAGCTTCAGCCAAGTATTAGAGGTATTTTTTTGATCCTTTTTTACTCATTTTCTTCATTTTTTTCCTCATTTAATAATCTTTTCTTCCTCTTGTGATTTATTTTGTGAAATTTCCGGAAAGAGTTTGGTTCTATCTGCATCACACTTTATAGCATTTCTTTTTGCAAGTAAATTTCAGGATAAAGTAGGTTTATTTTCAGATTTTAAACTACTGCGGAAACTGTTAACGCCTTTAAATTAAAATTTTTTTCTCTAATGGTGATCATTGTTAATATTTAAACTATGACCACAAGATTGGTCTTTTTTGCCTTTTATTTTTCTTGCTCTGAAAACAGTCTGAAATTTATTTTCTTTAATTTGGGGTAGGACATTGATATTATTGAAAGAAATATATCAAAATGTGAGCAATGATTATCTCTGATCTAGATGATGGAATTAGGTGTGATCTTTTTTCTTTGTCCTACGCTATTATCTATTGTAATTTTAAAAGAATCTTAAAACAAATTTGATAAATCAAGAGAAAGAACTATATAGGTAATATATTTGTAATTTGATGAAAAATATACATGCATTAATATTGAAAGAAATATACCAAAATGTGAACAGTGGTTATCTCCAGTCTATATGATAGAGTAAGAGTGATTTTTTTCTTTGTATTATAATGTTATCTGTTGTAATTTTAAAAGATTTTTAAAAGCAAGTTGATAAATTGGAGTAGGATATTCTTATTATAATTGTTTATCTAGCACTATTGTGAAAAAGTTCAGTTTTAATAGAAAAGCTATTAGAGAAATCTAATGAAATGTGTTTTCTTTTAAGGAAACATACATGCTTGCTGTAACTCTGGATGAATGGAAAAAGAAACTGGAGTCTCCTAACAGAGAAATTATTATATTACACAATCCAAAGGTAAAGCAAATTAAAGCCTTTTTCTACTGTTGGTATTAAGGGTTAATTGCAGTACTAAGGAGAACTTAATTGGTTTCTTTTTCCTAGGGTTTCTACTTAGGATAGCCTTTGGAAATTTTTATGTTGCATTCACAATTATGAATCTTAAAACTTGTAGCTGCTACCATTATTTACCTCGTTCAGCTTATACAAAAGAATTTCCTTAGGGAAAATTATGCCACTGTAGATTATCTCTGACATAATATGTAGGCATATCTTCCATGTGTAGGGTGTCATTGAAAGATCTGTTAGCCTGATGTATTTTTTTCTTTTCTTTTAGCTTTATTTGAGGTGTAAATGACAAATAAAATTGTAAGATATTTAAGATAAACAGTGTTAGCCTAATGTATTTTCAGGGTTCTCATTTCAAGCTATGGGAGTTGTATATCAAAACTCCAGTTGAGACTTGGCTATTTATTAGGTTTTGAAAGACATGTTTCTATCTCTCAAAATGTATAAATAGAGGTGTCTTAATGTAGAATATCTTGATTGCTCTGATGTTTTCTATTTAAGCTTATGGTGCATTACCAGCCAGTTACAGGGTCTGATGAATGGGGCTCAACACCCACTGAGCAGGGTCGACCAAGAACAGTGAAGAGAGGGGTTGAGAACATCTCTGTTGACATTCACTGTGGTAATGTTAATCATTTATTTTTTCTTATCTTCTGATATACTTATTTATGACTTTAATTGTGATCTTTTTCTCTGGATTTGGATTACCTCAAGGCTTAGAAATAATCTTTAATCATATGGACTTATTCTGAGTTTTAGGATTAGCATCACTTCATCTACTAAGAATCTTAGCTATAAAAATCTCTTTTAAAGTTGCTAAGTATATATGGTAGAATGAGTAAAATTTGGCAGTAGTAATCAGGAAGTCACTGAGTACAGATGAACTGATTTAGTCCTAATTCTAAGAAGTGTGGTTTCACCTGTTTGATTAGAAATTTATTCCTGATAACTCCTGTCCTTAAAGATTTTCAACTGAGGAAAACTGTTGTTTAGTAGGACTTTAATGGTTACCCATTGCTATCTACCTAGGGTAATTTATATACTATGGTTGGTTTTGTAGTATATTTATAAAATTACTTTTACCTTACAGAGGAAATGGCTTGTCTCTTGGACAAAGTCTTAGACTCACTGTAATTTAAAAAGATGAGTTTAAAATTTCAGGTTTCAGATACATACCAGACATTATTAGTACTATTGATAAAAACAGAATATTAGATAAAAGTATTCTATCAGTGCTAAATTGGCTAAATTCGGCAACAGCACTGTGGATATATAATAGAATATTAGGAAATACACATTGAAATATTAAAGGGTTAAAGAATTATTATGTGTGCCATGTAATGATGTATGCAACCTGCTCCCAAATGGTTCAGAAAAATAAATGAGTGTGTATACACATACACATAAAGAGAGAATAAAGCAAATGTGGTGAAATGTATAAAAAGTACATGGGAGTTTCTGTACTATTCTTTTGAGTTTTCTGTAAGATTGCAGTTCTTTCAAAATAAGAAGTTTAAGAAACCTGAACATTTTTTTCATAGACTTCTTTCAAGATAAATTAGAAACAAAGAAAAATCACTGTATTTTTACTCAGCAGTTATATATGACTATTTTGTATCCTTTAAATTATCCGCTTATATTTTAACTTGCCCATCTCTATAATTTACTCATTGTGAATATTTGATTTTAGAATACATCACTAGTTATAGAATAATTTTTCTTTTAAATTTCATTTATAGGGGAACCTTTACAAATAGATCACTTGGTTTTTGTAGTCCATGGGATTGGACCAGCTTGTGATCTCCGCTTTCGAAGCATCGTACAGTGTGGTAGGTTGCAAAGCATTTAAGATTAGATGATTAAGGGGAATCTTAGTGCTCCTGGAGCTGAGATAAAGTGTTGGCTTTAGTCTGTTGTCTTCGCTGCATAATAAGATTTGGAGAGCTAAAGACAGGTGGCAAGGTAGTAAAGCTTCCCAGCTTAGACCTAAAGTACTAGTAAATTCCTTAGGCTAATCGTTTATGCTCTTAACTAATAATTCTTGAGTGAAACAAGCACCTAATCCTTATAAAATTGTTTTATGATATGAGGGTCCTATTCTAGCCATTCTGAATTTAAATAAAACCATAAAGATGATATAGTTTAAATGAATAACAGAAGCTTCAGTCGTTTTTGTAATTGATAACTGTGATAAACCTCTTGATAATTAGAATATTTAGGTCATTAGTCTAACTTGATTTTGAAAGGTAATGTCCTCTAATACTTGATAGTATTCAAAGTCTAATTATCCCAGTTTGGGAATCTTATCATACTGGCTAATGCGTCTAAGCACAAACCTTCTAGAAGGTTAAGATGGACATAATACAAATTTTAAACAACAATGCGTTTTTTTTTTTTTAATCTAAAATATTAGGTAGTGGTTGTGTATAAGAACCAGAAAGTTAGAATAGGAATCTGACTGCAAGACTGATTGACATAATCATGTAAATTTTTTTTAATTGAAGCAATTCTCATAGCTCAGTAGAAGTTTTGAAGTTAGCTTTTCTTTTTTTTTTTGGGAGGAAGATTATCCCTGAGCTAACTGCTGCCAATCCTCCTCTGTTTGCTGAGGAAGACTGGCCCCGAGCTAACATCCATGCCCATCTTCCTCTACTTTATATGTGGGACGCCTACCACAGCATGGCTTGCCAAACGATGCCATGTCCGCACGCGGGATCCGAACCGGTGAACCCCGGGCCGCCGAAGCAGAATGTGCGCACTCAACCGCTGCGCCACTGGGCTGGCCCGAAGTTAGCTTTTCTTTTGATGAAATGTTTTGTATAGTAAAAGCAGTTCTGTATTAAAGGAACAGTTTTTCCTATATGCACTGATAATTTTCCCCAAATACCACTTTGCTATTTTTGACTCAAATAAATACGTGTTCTAAGTACATGTAGATAGAGTATAATTACATGATCCTCTTGCATCCTAATTCTGCAAAGGCATTGCTTCACTGTTGATGCATAAGTTAATTTTCTTTTCCAGTTAATGATTTTCGCAGTGTTTCCTTGAACCTGCTACAGACGCATTTTAAGAAAGCCCAAGAAAATCAGCAGATTGGGAGGGTAGAATTTCTTCCAGTTAACTGGCACAGTCCTTTGCATTCTACTGGTGTGGATGTGTGAGTAATACCTTACACTTTTGAGTTGTTCAGTGATCGTAATATGTTTTCTGATCATTAATAGGCTTAGGGATATTTCTGCTGTAGCTGATCATAATATTTAAAATTCTGTTCAACAAAAAGTTTTTTGTACTTCTGTGTCTTTTACTTAGAGATACATTATTAAATACTGACCAATCCCTTGGGTTTAACTAGTCTGGGTTAGGAGTAAAGAAATGTGTGTATCTTCTCCCAGTATGTTTTACTGGCTCATTAGTATTTACTATTACAGCTTTATTATTTCTTTAGCGTTAAAGCCAAACATTGCTTTCTTCCCATAGTGGATAAGCATTTCCATCTCCTGGTGTCAAAAGCCAACTTTCCTCAAGATGTACAAAGTATTTTGTTGTTCCTTTTGTGATCATATTTATTTAGATAATATTTGTCCAAACTTGGGCAAAAAAAGGAAATCCGCAAACATAAAATTATCAGCATTTATAACTTGAGGTATAATTAGTACAATGACTTTTTAAGTGATGGCTTTCTTAAGTTGCAAACCCAGTAGCTTTGTTGGTAAATTTTATGGTAATATCAGAGAAGGTTGCCTTATATTAAGGATGTTCAGCTATAGGCTCTCCAGAAAGAAGTGTGTTCATAATATAGTTAGTACTCTGTGATTTGGGCATATTCCATGTGCCAAACGTTGCATTGCGGCGTTGGTTTTACTCATTGTGGAGTTCACATTCGTTCATATTTGAGCTGATCTTAAGAGGTTACTAAGGGCACATAACCCTCTCTAAACTACAGAAGCTGTTGAATGTTTGAGGAATTCCTGGGAATTTGAGAAAGCTTTAACTGGAAGTTGATTTAGACAGTATCAGCATGGTTTACCTTTGTGAGATATGAGTTCTGTTTGCTTTTGGCACCTGGCGGTCTCACCTTCTTTCACCCTTTATAAATTCTGCCTTGAGAGAAGGAGCTGATCTGTTTGTCATTTGACTTATGATCAAAAAACCTTAATGCTGGGAATTCCAGGAGGAGCCTCTTGTAACTTCTGTCTTTTTAAAAAACTTTATATTACAGAGCATTTTTGTACACGTAAGTAACATATATAATAAATGTTCGTGTACTGACCCAGCCCTAACAATCTCAACACATGACCAGTTCTGCCCCATGCATATCTTCATACCTCTGTCTAGTGTCCATCCCTTTACCATATTACTTTTGAGTTAAATCTTAGATATCATATTATTTCATCTGTAAATGTTTGCTTGTATATATTAAAGGACTTTTAAAAAAATATAACCATAACACCATTATTACATCTCAAATAAAATTCTTAGTATCAGCAAATATACTGTCAGTGTTCAAATTTCCAATTTTCTAATAAATGTCATGATTTATATATACACATACATTATATATATATATATATATATGTATATATATATACACACACACAAACGCACACACATACGTATTTTGAACTGGGATCCAAATGACGTCCATAAATTGCAATTGGTTGATATATCTTTTAAGTCTTTTTTAATCTCTTGATTACCTTTCCATCTCTTACTTTCTTGCAATTTATGTATTGAAGAAACTGGGTTGTTTTGCAGAGTTTGTCACACCCTGAATTTTGCTGTTTACATCCCTTTGACTTCATTAAACATGTCTGTCCTGTATTTCCTGTAAATTGACAGTTGTCTCTTGTATCTTTAAATATCTAAGTCCAAGCTTGAAGACTAAGCTGTATAATAACTTAGAGGAGATTATGGAATGTATTTAGGTTTTCTGCTTAAAATATCTTTCCTTTTTTTCAGAGATCTGCAGCGAATAACCCTGCCCAGCATTAACCGCCTAAGGCACTTCACCAATGACACAATTCTGGATGTCTTCTTCTACAATAGCCCCACCTACTGTCAGACTATCGTGGACACGGTTGCTTCTGAAATGAACCGAATATATACACTTTTTCTGCAGAGGAACCCTGAATTCAAAGGGGGTGTATCCATTGCTGGTCATAGTTTAGGTAACAAATGAATTCTCTGTGATCAGAGAGGACCGTCACATTTTAAGGACACCTGTGTTTGAAATACGATATCTTTTATCAGTATCAGATTCAGAGGTCTCGAACTGGTCTGTGATGAAGAATTTGGAAGGGGTTGGAAGGGTGGTGGTGGATTGGAAAGAAGGACTCCCTGCTTCGTAGATTTTGCAGCATGGGTAATTGGCTTATTAATTCTGTGTATAAAAGACAGCTATTTAGTGCTAATGCTTAGAAATTGTCCCTTCTTTCTTCTATTTTACTTATAGGTTCGCTTATATTGTTTGATATCCTAACAAATCAGAAAGATTCTTTGGGGGATATTGACAGTAAAAAGGTAATCTAGATGTTCAGATAGGTTTTCTTGTAGTATTTCTTAGGAAGGATTTTTAGATTTTAGACTTTTTTTTATTTCTCGCTTAGTTTAGTCTCATACCATAACATTAAATTTACATTTATTTTAGTTTTAACAGACTTGTAATTATCTCTGTCATTCTTGGATGATAGAAGCAAGATAGTAATATGCTCCTACAAATATTTGCCACATTCTAAAATAACTATGTCTTATTTTCTATCATAAATATGCACTACTGATCTATTATTAGAATTATAGAATCGACCTGAAATGGAGTTTGCATATGAGGGAATGAAGAATGCATTGGATGCAAATTGATATAATTGTTAGAATTCTATTTGAAAGCAGTGGGAGGACTTGGTATTTAAACATTGTTTAGTAAAACAAAGTCCTGTGAACACTTATTTATGGTGCCGGATTAGTACTTAGCATATACTATCTTGTAATTTTTTTTTCTATTTTATGTAAGTGTCTATTTCTCCTGTTGGACTGTGACTTCTTCCAGGGCAAGGGCTTTGTCTTAGATTGTTTTATGTCTTAAACAGTTTCCCTAATAAGAGCTCAGTAAATATTTTGTTATTGATAATTAAGAATACTTTGATGATCATTTATTCACTCATTCATTTATTTAAAATATTAAATTTCAACTGAAGTTGCAAAAACTTAGACATGAGTGACCTCTTAATTTATATTTTGTATAAGTTACAGGTTATTTAAAGTTACGTCTCTGGAAATCTTACATAGTACCTTTCTTTATTGAAAAATAGTATTAATAAAGGAATATCTAAATGAATTTAGAGAATATGAGCTTTACAATTTAATTTTTAGGATTTGCCAAATAGTGTCATGGCTCAAGGAGACATACCGACACTAGAGGAAGATTTGAAGAAACTTCAACTCTCTGAATTCTTTAGTATCTTTGAGAAGGAGAAAGTAGATAAGGAAGCTCTGGTAAAAATAATCTTTTAAAACTTTATGCTATACCATTTTCAGTATTTTTATTGCTTATCTTTATACCGCTTACTAAGAGCCTACCCTTTAAAAGCATGTTAGCCATAAATACTTTATCATTAGTAGTGTTCTCTAGCATTATTTATGTGTTTTTATTAAATAAAGTGATCTTTGCTTTGTGGGAGTTCAGACTTCAGAGGGAGCCAAATTGATACACATATAGCGATAGAGCAAAAACTAAAGAACAGCACAGCTCAAAGAACATGAGAGCAAGAATAAATGACCGCTAACTATTCCAACTCTTTTCTGTTATGCTTTCAGGAGCTCTGCTGTTGATATTTGCTTATTTATTTGTTTTTGTTTTTTGCCACTTTTGTTGTGCTTTTTTTCAGGTTTGTGATTCATTCGTTCATTTAACAGGTATTTAGTAAATTCTTACTATGATCAGGCATACTGTACTAAGTACTAAAGATGGAGTGGTAAATAAGACAGACATGGTCCCTAACCTCATGGCGTTTATAGTTTAGTGGAAAAGACACAAGTAATCAAACACGTAATTACAATTGTGATAAGTTTTAAGTAGGAAAAGTACACAGAGGTATAAGAATGTAAAATAGGATGAACTAACCTAGTCTGGGAGGGTGAAGGAAGACTTCCCTAATCAGGTGAGTAGCACTTAAGCTGAGATCTTGATTGTGAGTCTTTTCATACTCTTTGTTTGCTGTATGGTCTTACTGCTGTCTCCATGAGTAGGAATATAATCTTCCTCAGGAATGTCACACCTAAGTGAGTGTGGAAATTGAGGGTTTTTCTCTCATGAAGTTAGCTACCGATTCTGTAGGTTTTTCTTACAATGATGCAATGTTACTTATATTACTATAGCATTGATACTGTAGTATTGATACTTTTTATTCTTCATTCAGGTCCTTTATGAATAAATACTCCTTCCTTTTCGAAGTTATTTATGATGATGTACCACTAGGGAACCCTAGTAGTACAAAGCAAAGAACAGAGTGCTTGGGTCTTATTCCTCACAGAGAACAGAACATTTAATTGATTTTATTTTGCCTGGAAATAAGAAAGATATTTGATTTTCTATGCCTAGGCTTTATGTACAGACAAAGATCTTCAGGAAATGGGAATTCCCTTAGGACCAAGAAAGAAGATATTAAACTACTTTAGGACCAGAAAAAATTCAATGGTACGTGCTTAGTATAGCTTGTAGGATTCAACAGTTTTGACATCCTTGTATCTTTGTGCTTTGTGAGATGTTTGGTCTAGGGAACTGAGCAATTCTGTTAATTGATCTTTAGCTCTCTTTTTAGAAATTAAACACATTTTCTTTTTTGATATCTTTAGAAAGACTTCAGAAGTCTTACCACCCTGGACTCCTCCTTCTATTCCATTTTTTTTGTTTGTTTTTGTTTGATAACCACTTCATTGAAATATAATTCACGTCACATACCGTAAAATTCACCCTTTAAAGTGTACAATTCAGTGGTTTTTAGTATATTCACATAATTGTGAAACCACTACCACTATCTAATTCCACAACATTTCCATCACCCCAAAAAGGAACTTTATACCTATTAGCAGTCACTCCCCATTCCTTCCTCCTGTGAACCACTGATCTACTTTCTGTCATTATGGATTTTCTTATTCTGGACTTGTCATATAAGTGGAATCATGCAATATGTGGCCTTTTGTGACTGGCCTCTTTCGCTTAGCATAATGTACTCAGGTTTTATCCATGTTGTAACAGTACTTCTACACTCAGTTTTTCTGGCCACTGAATTCCTTTCCATATCTTAGTAGTTAATTATTTTAAAACTTTTTAGCAAATTGCTCAGTTCTTATTTAACACTCAGTTCTCGGCCCTGTATTTGCCTCATTTTCTATACCTATGGAAACATTCCACTTGCTTTGATTAGAAAGGCAGAGGACTTCACTGAACTCCATAGCAATCCTCAATCTTCCTTCTACAGTGTTCTGCTGTTGTTTTCTCTCATGATGGTTGCCTAAAGTTTCAGTTGCGTCCAAATGGCTGTGTACAGCTTTTCATCATTTTAGAGCGTGTAGGGATGTCAATTGATAATTTAAGGCAACTTTTGTTTTTGTCAGCTTTATCTTGTTTTCTAAGAGACTCTTCCTAGACTTACTGGCTGTTATTTCAGAACTTTCTCAAGCATCCTTTCAAACTTGTAGAAAACTGTATAATCCTTTGGATATTTTTACTACATAGTAGCTCCACGGAACTATTTTTTATTCTTTAGGGTATTAATAGACCAACTCCACCGTCAGCTTCAGGGATGAATATGCCTAACATCCCCAAAGAATCGGAGTTCTGCAGTTGTACTGGTGACACTGCAAATGGTGACTATCTGGACGTTGGCATTGGGCAGGTAACACTGCTACCAGTTCTCTTTGGTCATTTTATTGCCTGCCATTGGTATGGTAAGAACAGATGTAACTTTTGTTATTAATGAGAGATGCTTTTATTTCCTTGCTCCAGGTGTCTGTAAAATACCCCCGGCTCATATATAAACCAGAAATATTCTTTGCCTTTGGATCTCCCATTGGCATGTTCCTTACTGTCCGAGGCCTAAAGAGAATTGATCCCAACTACAAATTTCCAACATGCAAAGGTTTCTTCAATATTTATCATCCTGTAAGCATTGGACAGCTCTTGTGGTTTTACTTGAATATTAGGGCTTATGGTAAAGAGCATATGGTTTTCTATTGTGTTAATATGCTTTTTCCTTTACTATTCTGTAGTAGTGAGACAACTTATAACACTATGAATCTGGAGGTTATGGGGCAGAACAACTGTACGTTTTCAACAAATGAGCTTATAATTATTCTTGCCTGATATTTGGTTCCTCAGACTATCTTTCTTCAGCAGAGGTATATGTAGCTTTTGTTTTTCCTATGTAGTTTGATCCTGTGGCCTATAGGATTGAACCAATGGTTGTCCCAGGTGTGGAATTTGAGCCAATGCTGATCCCACATCATAAAGGCAGGAAGCGGATGCACTTAGGTAAGTCTGAGTACAGAACTTGATGATTCTAGACCTTCTGGTCAGTGCAAACCAACTGGACCCCATTCACTTTGTTTAGCTGTGTTGGACCCTAAACTCTATGTAAACCATGTAATGTTCTTTTTTCATGTGTGTTTCAGAACTGAGAGAGGGCTTGACCAGGATGAGTATGGACCTTAAAAACAACTTGCTAGGTTCGCTGCGGATGGCCTGGAAGTCTTTCACCAGAGCTCCATACCCTGCCTTACAAGCTTCAGAAACTGCAGAAGAAACTGAAGCAGAACCTGAATCAAGTTCAGAGAAGCCTAGTGGTGAGTGACACTGTACACATTGATTTCCTGTATCAGGCCAGATAGGAGGGACTCCATGGTGTGTAGTTCTTATTCTCCCACGGACTTCTTACTTTTCCCTTTTTGTTGTGCAGAACCAATACTATGAGTCCTAATGGGCCTTCTGCCCTGCTAGCCTTTTGTGTCATCTGATAGCCAAAAATTATGGAAAAACATTATTTGTACGGAAAAATGTCAAGAGAAGCTAAGCGTCTTGGTAATGAGGCTTTAGAAAGCCCCCACCTGGGAACTGTGAGGGTGATGTTAAGAGCCTGGATCACCGTGCTTTCACAGGGGAATGTCTGTGTTCATGGGTCAGGCTTATTTTCCTGGCTGGGGACCAGCTAGGATATTCTCCTCTTCATTTCACGGTTAACACTGCATTCTTTTGCTTTAGTTTTCAACTGCCTAAAGAGTTCTGTCCCTGCTTGCATTGAGTTTATAAACCAAAGGCAAATGAATTAGCTGTCAGAGGTAGAGGAAAGAAAAAAAGGGGACTGGATGAAATCAGTGTAACTTGAGGAGAAGCTTTAAGGAGATTGAGAGGAGGAAGATGGGAGAGAGTTTTCTGAACAGAGAGTAGCTCATCCTATGGTAAACTTGGAGTCTCAGGGGAAGTAAGGACAACCTTGGAGGGCTGGAAGCTTTTAGATTCTTATTACAGTTCCTCCATATCCAGATATTAACACAGAGGAGACCCCTGTGGCAGTTAAGGAAGAAGTCCCACCCATCAACGTGGGAATGCTGAATGGGGGCCAACGCATTGACTATGTGCTACAGGAGAAGCCCATTGAAAGTTTTAATGAATATTTATTTGCTTTACAAAGCCATCTGTGCTACTGGTGAGTGTTGTTTGATTTTGTTTCTGGGTTTTTTTTTTGATCGAATTGTTTCATAGATATTTGATAGATGTAGAAAAAGGAGGATAGGCTGGTATACATTTGAGATTAGAATGATTTCTCATTTAGACAATTACAAAATAGCACAATCATGTCATTTAAAGAACTCTGGTTTAAATGCATTGTTTTTTAATTTGGCAGTTGGGTGGAGCCTGGGGCTAATGATGGCAGCACCTGGGAGTTCAGTTAGCTTAACTTAATCTTAAAAGTGTGTCCTTTGGCCATTGGTGGGACATCATGGCTACATATGAATCAACTGGAATAAATACATTACTATTGCAGAAAGTATTTTAAGAAACTCATTCAAAAGTATTTACAGTAGCTAGATCAAACTTTTTTATTTTAACGTTTAAATTTTTAATATTAAAATTTATTCCAGATTTATTGAGATATAATTGACATAACATTGTGTAAATTTAAGATGTACACTGTGATGATTTGATCCATGTATATATTGTGAAATGATTACTGCAGTAGGGTTAGTTAACACCTCTATCACCTCACATAATTACCGTTTTTTTAATAGTGATAACATTTAAGATCTGCTCTCTTAGCAACTTTTAAGTATATAATGCTGTATTGTTAACTGTAGTCACCATGCTGTACATTAGATCCTCAGGACTTACTCATCAGAATTATTTTTAAATAGAATTAATTATCTGATGTTTTGTAGAATAGATTAATGGTGCTTATTGAAATTCATATAGCAGAATAGAACATAATCACTAAAGAAATTGAACTAAAGGAAAATAAAGCTAGAAAAATAAGATGGGTCGGGGATAAGTGTTCAAAAAATGCATGCTTTAGAGTCCTGAGAGGAATTTTTCTATTGAATCCTGATGAGGGGATTGTTATTTATGTAATTAATATCATCTCTATATAATAAATACAGTAGAGGATATGACATAATATGAAAGTGCCACTCAGTAAAAGCAAACCTATAAGGGGCCAAAATAATACTTCCTAAGAATGATCTTTGCTGATGTGGCTTGATAGAAATCTGAAAAAGGCATTCTAAAAAAATTTCCGAGTGGGCAATACATTCATGTGGTTCAGAATTCAAAGAAAGACAAATAATGAAAAGCCAGACTTCCATTTTGTACCGTTAACTTGTTCCCTCCCCATATGCAACTAACATGCTTCTTAAAATTTCTTCCAGAGATCTGTTTTATGCATACATAATACAGGTGTGAGGGTGTGGGTATTATTTTTCTACTTTAACAAATCCAGATAGTAGCATATTATAGGCATTGTTCTATACTTTGGTTTCTCTACTAATATGTCTCGGAGTTTTTTTGCCTATCATATATAAAGAATTGCCTCATTCTTTTTTAGCTGCAAAGGATTCTGCCGTATGAATGTACCATAATTTATTTAACTAGCCCCCTACTGATGAGTCTGTAGGTTTCTATCCTCTTGCTCTTTACACACCTTATGTCATTTCACCTATTCATGAGTGTGTCTGCAAATACTTAGAATTGGAATTGCTGGCATAAAGGATACATATGTTTGTAATATTTGATAATTATTGCCAAGTAGAGGTTGTTCCACGCTCTCACCAGTAATGTATGAGAGTGTCTGTTTCTCCACAGCTTTTCCAACACAGGTCTATCAACTTTTTAAATCTTTGCCAATCTGTAGGGTGAAAATGGTCCCTCACTGTAATGTATATATATATTTTATACATACAGTTTTTGAGGCATAATTTATGTACAATAAACCGCATAAAGTGTACAAATTTGATGAGTTTTGACATATACATCTGTGAAACCATCACCACAATCAAATTAGTGAACATATTCATCAACCCCAAAAGTTTCCTTGTGCCCTTAATTCTTCTCTCCTTTACTCCTCCCCCCAGTCTCAATCTCCAGAGAACCACTGATCTGCTTCAGTCACTATAGATTAGTTTGCATATGACTTTTATATAAATGGAATCATACTATATAGTCTTTTTTTGTATGGCTTCTTGCATTCATCCATGTTGTTGTGTGTACCAGTAGTTCTCTCCTTTTTATTGCTGAGTAATATTCCGTCATATGAACATGCCACAATTTGTTTATCCATTCACTGTTGATGGACATTAGAGTTGTTTCCAGTTTTTGGCTAATTACAAATAAAACTGCTGTGAACATTCATGTACAAGACTTTGTATGGACATATTCTTTAATTTCTCTTGGGTAAGTAGCTAGGAGTGGAATGGCTGGGTGTCATATGGTTAGAGTATTTTTAAAAGAAATTGCCAAACTCTTTTCCTGCCAGCATTTTCCATTCCCTTCAGCAGTGTTTGAGAGTTCTGATTGCTCCATATCCTTGAAAACACTTGGTGTGATCAGTCTTAGGATTTGTCTCGTAACCTTTCTAAATGGATTGTAATGGCACCTCATGTATGGTTTTAATTTGCATTTTCCTAATGATGTTGAGCATATTTTCGTGTGTTTGCTATCAATACTTCTTTGCTGAATTATCTGTTCAAATCTTTTGCCCCTTTAAAAAATTGGATTGTCTTATTAAGTTGCAAGAGTTTATTCTAGTTACAAGTCCTTTTCACATATGTGTTTTTTTCTTAGGATGTGGTTTGTTTTTCATTTTTCTAGCAGTATGTCTTGAAGAGCAAAAGTTTTTGATTTTGATGAAGTCCGGTTTATTGATGTTTGTGCTTTTTTGACATATTTAAGAAATCTTTGCCAAATTCCAAAGTCGTTAAGATTTCTCCTGTATTCTGGAAGTTGTATCGTTTTAGCTTTTATATTTAGGTCTATGATCCATTTTGATTGAGTTAATTTTTTTAATATGGTGCGAGATAAGAATTGAGATTCATTGTTTTGCATATGGTATCCAGTTGTTCTAGCAACATTCGTTGAAAAGTTTATCCAGATGGAGAAACCATTGAATTGCTTTGTTCCATTGATCTATTTGTCTGTCTTTATGCCGGTAAAACACTGTCTTGATTACTGTAGCTTTATAAGTCTTGAAATCAGGTATTGTGAATCTTCTAACTTTATTATTCATGTTCAAATTTATTTTAGCTATTGTTGGTCCTTTGCATTTCCATGTATGTTTCAGAATGAGCTTGTTAATTTCAACCAAAAAGCTTTCTGGGATTTTGATTGTGATTGTATTTTATCTATAGATCAATTTGGGGAGATTGGCATCTTAATAATACTCAGTCTTCTGATCCATGGACGTAATCTCTCTCAGTGTATTTGGTTTTCTTTAAACACTGTTTTGTAGTTCTTGGTGTACGTATCGCGCACACTGTAGTTTTAAGTTGCATTCCTCCTATGCTCCTATTTCTCTTTAGATCGAATAAATTTTTGCCTTTTACTAAAAAAATACTGAGTTCCTCTTATTATGAATAAAGTTGAGCATCTTGACATACATTTAAGGGCCATTTCTATATTCTTTGCTGTGAATTACCTATACCCTTTATTCTTTATATTGAAATGTTGGTCTTGTTTTATTTATTTGTCTGTGAAGTGAGTTGCAAATACTTTTTCCCATTTGTCTTTGACGTTGCATACATTGGTTTTTGCTAAGTAGAAAAATTTGATTTTTATGTAGTCAAATTTGTTGATTTTTCCTTTTTGGCTTCTGGAATTGCGTCATACTACATCTTCCTTACTCTCCAAAGAATTCCTTACCACAGTTTATTTTGGTATTTTATGGTTTAATTTTTACGTGTAAATCTTTGCTTCACTTCAGATTTATCCTAATAATAATGCGTAGATTGATCCAAGTCATTTTCCAGATGGCTGTCTGGTTGTACCAACACTGCTAATAGATTTGAGATTCTAACCTTATTATATTAAATTACTATATGTATTTAGCACTATTTCTGAACTTCCTATTCTTTTCTATTAATACATTTATTTATGTACCAGGATCACACAATTTTAATATCTGATTTAGCTAATCCCTCCTCGGTGGCATGGGAGAAATTTCTTAACCTCAGATCTGTGTATGTAATTTGTGGTGGAGAGAAAGTCTATGAATCCAGTGAAATTCTATTTATAATTTTGGGCATATATGTATATGTGATTTTTTTCTGGGGAGCAATCCATAGGTTTCATTAGATTCTCAAATAGATCCATGACCCAGAAAATGTTGAACCATGGATCCAGGGAAATGTTGAGCCATATCTGTATCTTTAAGGCAATCCTTCAGGAATGTTATTTTTTATAATCAGATATCTTTGTGTACTGTATATAAGTAATTGCTTATACACACACAGAATAATATCTGGAAGATGCATGAGAAATTGGTAACATTGGTTGTCAGAGGATGGGAACTAGTGGTTAAGAAACAGACGGGAGGGAGACTTTAGTATTATACCCTTTCATATCTTGAATTTTGAACTATATGATTGTATTATTTTTTTAAAAAAGTAAGTAACATTTAAAAAATCAAGGTGACCTACTGGATGGCTCTTCCATATTGTCCCAAGAATGAGCTCGATGGAAAGGGAACGGTTTTTGGTCATTTACTACTGGCTTTTTTATGTTACCAGACATAAGGCTAGACTTCTTTGATAGAAGGTTACATTCCAAACTACTGCCAATTACGTCATCTCTGAGTCTGGTTTTTTTGCAATAGTAAAAAATGAACTTGCATGGTGGTTGTGTAGATTAAATGAGACAATATATGTAAAGCATCTAGTACAAAGGTTAGTTCCTTCTTTTTACAACATAATTTTTTCTCTTTATAGGGAGTCTGAAGATACAGTATTGCTGGTCCTCAAAGAAATCTACCAAACCCAGGGTATCTTCCTTGATCAGCCTTTACAGTAAAAATGAACCATCTATGGCTGCTTCATGTAAGTTTTAAATGTCATGTATGCAACGTAGTTCCTGTATGTTAATGTGTTATAAGGAACTGTGGAGCCTCAGGCTCCAAAGTACAGAAATAGACTTTTCTCTTGCCTGTCTCCAAGATCTAGGTTATTGCTCATTTGTAGAAGGACTTTGGTTAAAATTCATGGGGAAAAAGTGTGATAGCCTACTTCACAGAAGGTCCGTGTGTGTGTTTTGCTAGTGATATGGTCCATTAATACTTGTCATTTTTAGGATCTAAACTCAGAATCTTAAGAGTTCTGATTACCTAAGAGTTACCATAGCAACAGTTATAATTTTAATTACAGTCCATGTTGAGATTTAAATTACTCAGCCTTTTAGATGTATAACTAGAAAGTTTGTGTATTAGACTCTGGCATTCTCCCTGGTTGCTTTCTGGTTGTGACTGCATGATGACCTTTTTTCCACTTTCTCCCCTAGACGGACATTGAGGGATCCTTCCCCAGAAAATCCACCTGTTTGTTGCTGCGGTTTTCTTCTCCTCAGCTGCGTCGTTTCCTGCATGTTGCCTGACGCTAACTCACCATTGGGGTCTTTGGGAGATAATCTTCCTTTTTGGAGTGAGTGGAAAAGCAAGGGAAGACCCTGTTGCTTTTTACCACTGGCTTCATATTAACACTTGCCATTGTTTCTTCTTAGCTGGGGGTGGTTTGCATCTTTAATTCTTTGATGATAGTATATAGGTACCACACTTTATTACTTATTACTGAGATGGCATAAAGTCTATTCAGAGTTTGATTTGTTTTGGATTGGGTAGAAATTTTTCTAGGAGATTGTTGCTTATCTTCAGAAAAGGTTCTAGTTTGGAAGCCGACTCTTGAGATTCAGAAGGCATGTTGGGGTACACTCCTCTCATTGGTTTTCTCTGCGTTTGAAGACTAAGTCCAAGTGGATATGGAAAAGGCAAATTATTTCTAGTTAGCTTTTCTTTCCTAGTACTGTATGAAGAAAGACTAAAATGTGGCTTGAAGAGAGTATTGTTTACTCTTTTTACAGCTGATTGACAAATTTATTGCTAGGAATCACTGATGTTGTTCCTTGTTTTTACAGCTGTTTGAGCTGCTATAAGAGTCTAAAGTGGACAATATGTTCACATTAGGTGCACCTTTATAAAGCCAAGATGTGATATATCCTAGACCTGCCCTTTTATATCATACTTCAAATTAGGAAACTCTAGATAAAATCTGACTTGTTATCTGATAATAGCTTCTGTTCTTAAGTTGAAGGTAAAGTTACAAAAGCTGCCAAACTTGAAATGACATAGCCTTGACAGACTGCTTAGGTTATAAATGAAATCTAGTGGCGCATTTATGGTGAAACAGAATTTGTGTAAGTCACCTGCCACATCCACTTGGGTGAAGGTCGTGTTGTGTGTCTTCTTTAAAAATGTTTTTTTAAACATCATTGCCTTAGGTACCCATGATCCGGAATGCTTATGTAAAAGATCATGGCACAAGCAATGTTGGTTGAGCAGGTAGGGTTGGCTAGGAGGAAATGTTTCTTCTGAAAGTAAAACCCTGTCCCTATAGCGGCTAAGGAACAGCTGTTGCAGAGTCAGTGTTAGAATATGCAAAGTGAGATGTACCTTGAAGAAGATGGGTGAATGTAGACTAATTTTTTACAAGGCATCTGCTCCCCACTGTGCTGGCAGTATTTTCTTCCCCAGTGGTCAGAGTTTCTCATTGTCTTTGCAGTTGTCTTTGTGATACTCCTTTACACTCCTCTCAGATTTCCACAGGCTCTTGTTCATAGAGTGGCATAGGCAGGGAAGCTGTTTTGTTTTTTGTAAATGTATCATGATATCTAAAGCAATGGCATTTAACATTCACTTAAGCCATCCCTTTGACAGCAGTGGTCTTTATCCCTTTCTGGAGAGAAAAGGAAAGGGAAGGTTAATGACTGTCACTCTAGAGATGGTAGAGGGAAGGTTGGGGTATAGGTCAGAGCCTGGCCTTTCCTTGTCCATCTGCTTTTAGACTAATGCTGACTAAGCCACTAAGAAGTTTCAGATATAGGCAATACTTTATTTTCTTTACTATGTAAACTCTGAGTTTAAAGTAAAGGTTACTGAGAATTAAGTAGCATTCAATATATATTAAAGGGGAAGGTTTTTCCTAGTTGTCTTCAAATTTAAATTTACTCTTCATATTAGCAGAATAGGTACTATTTAAGAGTAAACCAAAGGACAGGCAAGAGTCCTTACCTGTAACCAAAGATGAACAGCATAACCCTGGATAGCTAGATAAACCACTGTTTCTACTAAGAAATGTTTCTTTTCTGGTGGTGAGGGGCAGATAACTGTAAAACAGCTGTACATCTTGTCTATCCACCTGTGGTATTATCATGGTGTGTATTATACAGGGTAATAAGCTTGATTTAAATCCTTTAGTTGTATATCATTTACACTACTTTGGTTGTATCATGTGCAATCTCTTGACTAAACCTATTTTTAAACCCTCGTAGAGTACCATTTTATACATATTTCCAGCTGCAGAATTGGTATTGCTTATCTCAGCAAAAGAGATCGTTTGCATGGGAAGATTAATAGCACTGATTAGCTTTCTAATATTTTGCAGTTTTTGAAATGTTTGTTTTTTATGTGATATTTAAAACTTTAGTAAATACTGAAATAAAACCATATTGACCAGTTGCCTACTTTTACCTGGCTCCATCCATCATAAAATAAAGAAAATTAATACAATAACCATTTTCTCTTCCCCTATATATCACTAAACCAAGTTTAAAAAATAAAAGTTTTGGGCAAAGAACTAATATTTAAGTTCTTTTCCCTTGACTCGTGTTTTCGTTGTCACAGGCAGATGTAGTTCAGAATTTAGAGCATGACAATGATAAGGGAAATGCCAAGACTGTCCTTTGGTATTACAAACAGCAGCCACTACTGTAGAAAGTCGAATCACTTATGACCGATGGGGACTCCGGTGGTTTACTTTGGAAATGTTCCAGCTCTTGAATGGTACTTTAAGTACCAAAAAAAAAAAAAAGCACATTCACTATTTTATTTGAATATCACATTTACTGAAGAAAAAAGATACATTGAAAGGATGTTATAGAAAGAAATACATAAGACAAGGTGATATTTAAAGTATAATCATGGGGCTAGCCCAGTGGTGCAGCAGTTAAGTTTGCACATTCTGCTTTGGCTGCCCAGCGTTTGCTGGTTTGGATCCCGGGTGTGGACATGGCACTGCTTGGCAAGCCATGCTGTGGTAGGCGTCCCACATATGAAGTGGAGGATGATGGGCATGGATGTTAGCTCAGGGCCAGTCTTCCTCAGCAAAAAGAGGAGGATTGGCAGCAGATGTTAGCTCGGGGCTAATCTTCCTCAAAAAAAAAAATAAAATAAAATAAAGTATAATCACAATAAAAGGAAAGTTGTAGGTACTACAGCATCAGTTCTGATGATGTCTCGTAATTGTTCTTTATATCCCATTGTGAAGAAGGGACAGAAAAAGATTCATTTGTCCTCCAGATATTGATATCTGTTATTTTTCTTAATTTTTCTTGCCTGCTTTAGCCAGTTGGCAAAGTTGATGCATTTGGGCAGATCTTCAGTCATGAAAGGAGGGAAAGAAGCTCATGAGCACAGTGAAGGACAAACGAGGTACAAGTAATCATCACTTGTTAGAACTGAAGCCCCACTCCTGCCCATTTTGTTTTTTATTGTGTTTACTTAGTAATTCAACAGATCATTTATGTTCACAGTGTTCAAAATGGACAGCAGTATCTGGCTGGACTTAGATAAGATATGCATGACAGTGGTAAATTAGCCAGAATTGGAAATTTTCCTATTTAAGGCTCTATGGAATTATTACCCAAGAAAGTAAACAGAGTCAAAATAATTAATTGGTCATGCCCTAGATTTTAAGATTTTGAGCTACGGAAAATGGAAATTAAGTTTTGATAACTCTAATTTCTAGGATAAAGTGGGGCTATGTAAAGGCTTCTTTGTGATAAGATCCTTCCAAGAATGGCATTTTAATTAAATGTAAAAACACTGTATGTCTTGGAATACCAATTTGATGGACAGATTCATACGCTGTTGGAGGACTACTGAAAGATCTTTTTACCAGAATGTGAGGCTTACAGTAGTGAAAAAGAACCTTGACTCCTCATGATAAATTCCTGTGAGTAGGGGCAGAATGGCATGATCATATGGAGGTGGAATGTGCTTATGTCCTCACTTAACTCTTAAGAGGTCAACAGGTCAGAAATTCTTGTCTCAGGCATAGTCCAGTTAGAAGGGCTGATTCACTTATTTCCCTGTTGAGGTAGCTCCAATTTCTAAATATCAAAACGATGAGGATCACCAGGCTGCTTCTGTGCGGTGGGAAGTGCAGGTCTGCCATGGAATGGTTTATGGCATTCTGGGTCAGTGAGAGGAGGATAATACTGCCTGTAGCAGACATAGGCAAACGTCAGTCCAATCATGGATCCAACTAGTACATCTGGAGAGAGAGGAGATGAGGTCTTCTCTGAATCATATTGGGCTCTTAAATCATGTTAGATACCACATAGTAAAGAGAACTTGGCCCTCTAGGTTATTCCACTTGTTTGGGTTGCAAAAAACCTCAATTCCAGGTTTATGATTTCTTTAGGCTTTCTCAGTTTTATCATACAAGTTACAGGATTATGATTATCAGGTTGTTCTCTAAACACCAAGTTGAAACACATCTTTAGTTAAGTAAGTATAACAATATTTTCCCCAAGCACACTGGATTGAATATTTTTTTTTTCTCTGCTTTATCTCCCCAAACCACCCCCATACACAGTTGTATATCTTAGTTGCATGTCATTCTAGTTGTGGGATAAGATTGAATATTTTTAATTCAGAAGAATAACGACGTTTCACTAAATGCCATTAACAACTTTTTTTTTCACCATTGAAAGAGTTCTAGAGGAAGGAATAAACTCTTCAAGAGTTACATCTCTGCAAAAAATTGGTTTATTTATTTTAAAGATTGGCACCTGAGCTAACAACTGTTGCCAATCTTCTTTTTTTTTTTTTATTCTTCTCCCCAAAGCCCCCCAGTACATAGTTGTATATTCTAGTTGTGAGTGCCTCTGGTTGTGCTATGTGGGACACCACCTCAGCATAGTCTGATGAACAGTGCCATGTCCGCACCCAGGATCCGAACCGGCGAAATCCTGGGCTGCCGAAGCGAAGCGCGCAAACTTAACCACTCGGCCATGGGGCTGGTCCCTGGTTTATTCTTTAAAACAGGGCTCCTAAGGATCTCAGGGCAATACTCTCTGCTTGTTTTTTGAATTGTGGGTTTTCTAGGAAGATATTTTGTAATTTGGATATTTTACTATATCATTTACTTAAATTTCTTTGGTTTAATTACAATTGTATGTTTTGTTGAATTTTACTTTTGTTTCTGAACAGAAATTTCATGACAGGGAACTTGATTTTAAGACAGTAAATTGAGCTTTTTTTTTTTAACTTTGTTGTAAAAAATTCATATAGTTATTCTGAACTTACAATCCTTCAGAATAATGGAGAAATTAGGACATTCCTCATTGTTAATCTCTCTAACAGGTAACAGTGTGCTTTCTCATCTTCCATATGGCTAAAAATGCTTACTCTTTGAGTACAGAACCCAGATCGTCCCATACTTATTTGTTTATTAATTCAGCAGACACTTAGAGAGTATCTCCTTTGTACCAGGTGCTGGGCATAAAATGAGGAGTGAAACATGGAAGCTTCCATGGCATGAATACCTTGTTTACCTTGCCAGTGATGCTTGTAGTCACAGGTGCGAGAGAGTGCAATCACAGCTGCAAAAAGTAGAGGTGACAGAAAGGCACAGAACCTCCAAGATTTGCCACGGCCTTGTGGTGTGAAGCAATGTAACTTCCCTGCCAGGTAGAAGGAAGCAAAGGCCAGACCAGCAAATGCAACTAGAAGAGAGAAAACATATATTTCTTTTAAAGGAAGCCTCCTCATTTATCTGCAAATAGGAGGCCAGGGGGCACGAACATGTTTTATTCCTTTTTTGCATACTTCTGGTGTAGATCATTGATTATGAGGGAGAAGGAAACAAAAGGAAAAATGAAGGACTTTATTTGTGTCCCAAAGTTAACAATATTTACCCTGAGAATAGTTTTTAGCATACTAGCTAAATGACTTTGGGCAGGTTACTTAACTTCTCAGTACCTTAGTTTCCTCATATATAAGTGGGAATCAAAAATAATAGTATCTCCTTCCTTGGGCTGTTACTGTATCAAGTGATGTAAGAATCTAAAATGCTTTCCAGAGTACCTGACACACAGTAACTCGTCAGTAAAGATTAATATTTTTATGACTTGTACAAGATTGCAGAATCTAGGCACATAATACAACAATAATGTTCAAATCTCATGAAAGTAAACTACCTCCTCTGTCCTTGAATATTTACCCTAATATTTGAGGCTCAGGCTTGTGAACTCCCAGGGTTATTAAAGAAGGGGGCTTCTCCAATATCTAGATACAAGAACAAGAGTGGTGAGATGTTCTGTTCCTATCCTCACAAACTTCCTAGGTTAAATTCAATGATTAAAAAAAAAAAAGCGTAGAAGTAGAGTCCACAGGGTATTCATACAGGAAGAGTGTCCACTAGGGAAGCTCTTACGGCCCTCATTCACCACGTCCTTGTCTCCTGTGCACATCAGCTCAGGATGGGCTTGCCCATCGGGGAAGCAGCGGTAGAAGAAGTCTGGGCGTGGCCTGGAAGAAATAAGCAAGGTCTGAACACGGGTCATTTACAGCTCCAGAAATTGTTTTTTGGTTGTATCAGACATCAGTAATCCTCTTAACAGTTGGTCAAATAGTACCCCAGGCAAAATAATGAAACTGGATTAGGATAGTCATTACTAAGAGAAAAGCCTTACTTCCAGGGTCAACTTTAAATTGGAACAAAACCAGCCATTCCAGCACATGATTACTTTTTTGGGGCAAAGAGCGAGCCCCGCTGCAGCTTCAGGGGTGCTCTAGAGGACACCAGCTCTGCTGTGCTTGTCAGTAGGAAATGCCGTTCAGGGAGAAGAGAGCCCAAGCGTCACCACAGGACTAATGTATAGGGAAGGGAGAAAGTGTTACATGAGAAAAGAACAGACCGAGAATAAAGGAGAAAAGGAGAAAGAGAAAGATGTGTAGTGGAGTACCGTTAACCGTCTCTCCTGATGGGGTAAGGGCTCAGGCACACACTGGGGTGGCTAACTCTTGTCACTTACCTCCCCACTATCAGTTTTATTGTGTTAGTAAAGACACCATTCAGAGCCAGGGCAAGGCTGGCAGCTGGAAAGCAAAGAAACTTACTGTTAGTGGAATCTGCCTAGGGAGGAATGACATGGTCATTGTCCCATTAAGAGAGCAGCCATGGTATTTCTGAGATAGATAGGGATGGTCAGGCTCCAAGCAGAGCTGAGTATTAAAATAATTGCCCTCAATGACCATTCTGTTGTAGTACAGGGAGAACTTCTGTACTCGGCTGAAGACATTTTGAGGTACAAATAATCCAGTGCATTTAGGCGCACCTGTGAGGTTAACCAAGTTCTATTTTTCTGTCTCACAGTGTAACAAGTGGGGTACAGGGGAGGTATAATTACTTTAGGATGCAGAACTCAGTGGCCTCCACTCACTGAGGCCACGAATCCGGTGGCTGACCCCTACCACTCCTGCCTTTTCATTCCAGCACCAAGAAGATACGATGACAACAGCCAGAAGGGGTTTGCTCTTACCCAGGCAGGCTTGTCTGCTGTCTGTCGTGTCTGCCTTCTTGAGACATTTGGCCAGGAGGATCAGAGACAGTGGAGAGAGAAATGCAATGACCTGAACCAGAATATGTCAGAGATTTAAAAAACAAAACCAAAGCACAAATACAACGCCACACAACTAGTTGTTAAAGTACCTCCTGTAGGGAAGAGGGATGGAAGTGAGAAAACTCACATCTCAGACCTAACTGTTCCCCTGTACATAGAAGCAGCCGTCTCAGTGTCTGTCTGTGGGTGAACTGGGCCCCAGGCAGCCCCACCAGTAAGTAACACTATCGCCCACCAGTCTGAATGACCAGACCATGCTAAGGAACAGAGCTCACAGAACGCCTCTTGAGCCAAAACAGTCTGACATTTTGCTCTCCAAATGTGGATCTTAAACATGAGGAAGCAAAATCTAGCACACCAACAAAAGGAGCGATAGGAAGATCATTTTGGAGCCAGAGCGGCCACCTCCCCTTCCTGGCATTGAGCTCAGTAATGAGTTTTAAGGGTCAGAAGAAAGGGCTGGTTCTCCACGCACAAACATCGGCTTGGTAGGGAGATACTCTGCTTCCACATACGGATTCCGGTAAAGCCACATCTCCTCCGGTTGGATAAGCCTCTGGAAGGGAGGGAGAAGCTCTGTTACCCTAAAGGGGGAACAAAAAGCGCAGGGCACGTTGGCTTGCTTCCGCGGACGATGGCCGCCCCTCCAGGAGAGCCCCAGGCCTGCCGAGGTAGCGGGGCCCTGCCCGCCTCATTATGGGTCGCAGCGCCCGAGTGCGCGAGGGGGCCGGGGCCCCGGGGTCCGACCCGCAAACCGCTTACAGGAAGGCCGCGAACAGCGCGATCCGCACGCCCAGCTCGGCCCTGAAGGCCGCCACCGCCTTCCCCATCCGCCCGGCCCGCGCAGCGCAGGGACACGCGACGCGCTGACGTGGCAGCCGCTGCGGCGGGACGCGAGGGCCGCCCCCGGGACCGGGTCTCCCCAGCGCGGGCTGGCGGGCACCGGCGGAACTGCACGCAGGGTAGGCGTTCAGCTGCCGCCTCGCGCCGCCGGGTCAGCGATCCAGGAAGCGGCAGAGGCCGCTCTGCGTGGTTCTGAGAGCATCACCCAGCGAAAGGACTGAAAAGCGGGTAGTGCTGTTCCGTAGGTTCAGCAATGAGCGAGCTCCCGGTGTCCAGCCGGCGGGTCGCCTTTGGGTCTCATAAACCAATGGGATGAAAGTGATGAGTATCTCCCTTCGTGTCCTTGCCAACCAGCCTCCATATTCTCATACACACCAAACCAAGGAGCCACATTCTCCAGGGACCTTTCCTCTCGGAAAACCAAACAAAACCCCCACCTTTTCGGATCCAAGTTTATTAGCAGCATTTTTGAAGGAAGATACATACCTAGCTGTCATGCAGGACTTTGCTGTGCTGCAGGCCTCAGTGGCTGAGGGTGGACATATTGGGTCATTCAGCCTGTTACTGAACCAGGTTCGTTTGTGCCACCCACAAAGCCAAACAGAGACGACGAGATTGCAGCAGTTTACTCACAAGGCAGCTAAGACAGGCAGCGAGAGCATGAGTCTCAAATCTGCCTCCCCAAAAATATTGAGGATATTTCTGGGATAGGAGGCAAGGTGGTCTGAAACATGGAGAGCGGTAATTGGAGGTGAGGAGAGGTGAGGTAATTGATCTGCGCAAGCGTAGTCAGACTTCATGCCTCTTCATAGGACCCGTGTTCACAAAATGGCAGCGTTAGCATGATCTGAGGTTGGAGTTTTTAGCCTCTTGAGGTCAAAAGGTCGCCTGTTGGACATGTGCGCAGGCTCAGTTGATGAGTTGGTGGTCTCAGCTGGCCTGAAGTGGACAAGGAGTTCTAATTCCTGAAAAACAGCTCACACACCCATTACCATGGTGACCCACCCTCCAGAGAGATCTTAGGAGCCTAGTGGGAGTCAGATAGCATATTGGGTGGGTTAAACAGCTAAAAGCTATAATCGGTAATTACAAAATCATCAATGGCTAACTCTCTGTCCATTTCAAGCCTGGGTGCTAGGTCCCCTCCCTCCCTTGATGGCCTCTTGCCCAGTGAGTTGTAGCAAGGAATTACAGGCAATGAACAAGTCCACATGTTTAATTTGGAACATACAGGACAATTTATTGAAGTCAATCTCAAGCAAAATCTGAAATCAGTGGAATGTCATTAAAAACCTTTCCAAATTAATCCTCACAGAAACAAAAAACACATTTGAATTCCAAAGTATTTGTAAAATAAAAAATGGTAACATCTCAGTAAATATAATGTACAAAAATTATATGTTCCTACCAGCACACACAGTAGTAAGAAGCTTAAATATTACAGGCAATCCTAAGTACACTGTAACTAGTCAACAATAAGCTATCTATATACAGGTTAACCAAGTTTTACACGTTTCACACTATGCAATAAAACATAGGCCAATCAACAAAATCCCCAAAATATCATATATCTTGAAGTCTATGTGGCAACATCAAGTCATTATACAGTAATGCCCTAGTGGAACATCCCCAGGGAAAATTAACACTAATCCCTTAGTGTCAAGAGGTTCTAGCCAAGTCACAGAAACTCAAAGGAGATTGACTTTAGTGAATATTGATGCTTTGTTATTAAAGACTCAAGTCTCAAGTGATTTAGGCAAAATAACATTTCACAGGATCTACAAAGTTTATTACAGATAAACAAAGTACAGAAAAAACCAATCTACAAAGGTCATTATCATAGATAAAGGTCACAAGGAAATGAAAACAGAATCTGTAGGTATCTGTGTTTGTTGTGCAATATCACAAGTGGATACAAATGAATTCTCATATCAATTCCAATTATGCACACACCCTTGTATATAAAAAGAATTATTAGCCAGTTGTAATCATTTAGCATCTTGGTTATCAGTTGCAATATGATTTTCTTTTTTAACACAGGGTATGTGACAGCACAAATGAGATAAAGAGCAATATTAATGACAACAAAGTAAAGTTTATGCAGTCCACTTCTAAACTGACAAGACTACCTTGTAAATACCTTACCTAGGTAAGCTGCTGGATACTGAGAGCCGTCTGCCTGTATCAGAAGTCTGTAACAGGTGGGGAAGGGAGTACTGGAACCTGAGGGCACTGTCTTGCCGATCAGATGCAGTAATGTCACATAAAAAACTAAGGACTGAATAAATGACTTTGGCAACTATTCATCTTTTCCCTTTTTCTTGCATGTTAATAACTTTTAGAGGCTACCCAAGGAAAGGTAATTCTCTTCTCCTCTCCCTTCACACATATGTGCCACAAGCACCTGAACTTGTCACTGAAGCAATGGACTGACGAAAAAAGAACGGAAATGATTTTTGAAACACACAGGTTACACCCAGCATTTTAGGAGTGTAACGTAAGTGCAAATTTTTGTTTTTCCAACACAGGCATATATTAAAAGGAAAGAAGTGCTTGGGGATAGAGCTGACAAAATGACAAACTAAAGAACATATGACAGAAATATTTGTAAAAATGCTGCTGGTATTTCATGCAGGAGTCTCTTCCTCAGATGTGTGCATGAATCTGAGCTATCAACTGTGAACACTCTCCCATTTGCAGAATTCTGCCTTTCATCCAAGTCAAAGAGGATAAGAGACTAGGCTATTTATTTTCAAAGCAGTATACAAAACAATGCTTTCTATTTCATAAATTTAAAAATAACTGTAAAATAAGGAGAATCTGAAGAGTTTCAAGTACTTAAAAAACCTGAATTCAATGAGGCAGAGGTCTCAATGTTAAAGTGACTACTTCGTACCTGCGGTAAACATCATCATCCCCCTCCCCTCCCGTTATAACCCTTTTCTCCCTATACCCCACCCCAGATAGAAGTTGGTAGATTTCCGTATATACACATTTCCCACTTTTCAGTATCTGTTAATATATGGCAAAGCTGTCTGATTACATCTATTCCCTAGCCTATCTGAAAATGGAAGCGAGTTCTACTCTTTGTGTACAAATAACCAGAGACCAATTCTAGGTGACCCTAGGCCAAAGGAAATTCTTCCAAATGATCACTTCATGTCTGCAGCAACGTGGACAACTTGGGGGTGGCTCGCCGCGTCAGACTTGTAAGAAGTAATTCCAGTCTAGTTTGCACTGCCCAGCAATAAAGCAGCCTCCCGGTGTCATCGTACCTAATGTGGAAGTCCATCAAAGGTAAGCTTCCCAAGTTGTTTTCTTATCCTGTCGGAAGGCGGCATGTGGCAGCACCTTGACTTTAAGGTGAACAGTAAAGGAACAGCTTTGTATTTAAAAGTGAAATGAAAGACAAGCAACAAATCTTGGGCAGTCCAGAGATTACATTCTGTGGAGCCGGCCTATCTGTTTCTAAACCGCACGGCCTGGGACTGACCCTGACTGGAACACATGCCACGCAGCAAATTACTCAAAAAGGAAACTGCTTCACAAACCAGGAGAGAAGCTGTCCAACAGCCTGCGCTGCGTCAGGGTCCTTTACATGATCACCTCGGAGTTCCGCAGCTCGGTTACAGGCGTGTTTCCAAACAGGTGGACGTGACAGAGGGGGCTGGGAGCAGCCTGCCTCCCTCTCCCCAGTTCCGTTAAGTTTTTAGACATGCTGCTGACTTGAACACAGAAGTCTTCAGGTTTCAGTGATTCTAAGAGTCAGCCTATTCTATAGCCTAGGCCAGAACATTTTTGAGAATTAAGACAGTGTGGGAACTTGATAAAACAAAAATGAAAATAAACCCCCCTCACTCCTAACTCTAGCCCTGATTAGATATTAAAGAAGTGAAACGCTTCCTCCAGCTGCCTCAGCCTTCCAGGGATGAAGGGCCATCTGCCCTCCCTTAGCCAGCGATAGGCAGCGCTCCTGATTCCTCACACTGGCCACAGGTCAGCCCCTCCCTCCACTGCACAGAGCCTGGAAGCTTTCCCAGGATCTCAGCTTTAGTTGTTATCCATCCAATTTCTGAAGCTTTCTGCTGATTATCAAAAATCTTACATTCACTTCTTCCTCCAAAGAATTAACATGAGGTTAAAGAAAATACCACCATTATACTATGCTACTTCGAGTTATTTCAATTTTGGACAAGAATAAAAACCAACCACTCATGCTCTGACCACATACACATTTAAAGGTTAACAAATAGCAACTTCAGATTCCGAGTGAACAGTATGTCTTTCGGAATATTTCACTGGTGAAGCAAAGCAAGCACAGTGCGTGTATAGCATTCACACACAAAGCACAGCTTACTCTCTCTGCTTCCGTAACCTGCGACTGCAAAATCTCTAAGATGGGTCAACAAGTGACGCTGTGCAGGCGTGAGGAGAGCTCCTTGGCACTAGCATGACTCAAACCACTTTTCAGACCGCTGAAGCACACTCATGGACAGACTCCAGAGCTGTGGTTAGCTGTTTTGTTTTCTACCCTGATTTCTGAGATGGCAGAGCAGTCCTACTAGTCACCAGCCCCCACCGCCAAAATAACAGAAATCTCAGCAGAGCTCTGTTACAGATATAGAAACAAAATGTGACACAATGAAGAAGCTGCATAAAAATACTGAAACCTAAGGTATTTGTAGTATATAGGATATACCCTGGCTTACCATATAAAAGTCATCAGATATTAAATAGCACTAAGTCCAAAACAAAGCAAGGAGATAAGATTTCATGTCAGATACTGTTTCAACAAGAGCTGCATTTCGAATATTAAAGGAAATTCTTCATGTTAGTAAGTTTAAAAAAGCAAACATTTATCGTATACATATATAAAATAAAGTTTCAGTATGAGAAAACCTAGATTTTCTTAAATTATTTTTTAAAAGGACATCAAACTATATAATTGCTCAAGAGCAAAGTTTAGTGTTTCGGTGAGCTGTAAATTCATGTTACTTGTAGCAGTTCTATTTGGTAACATGTCTAGCATTTTCCATTTTGCTCTTTCTTTTGGGACCATATCTAATCAATAGAATTATTGGAGGCCCAATAAGTTACCTCAGAATTAACTGCTGGAATCAGGCAAATGGCAGTTTAGGAGCTTTAGTAAAGGAATTGTAGTGTTTTTTGTTTTTTACAAGAGAAAATCCAGTATAATTGCACATTTACATACAAAAAAAAAAAAAAAAAAGAGAGAGAGAGGGGCACAAAATAGCTTTTTTTCCAGAAAAGAGCTCTAAATTGTAAGAAAGAAGAACACACATAACACAACTGAAGGAATGTGGTAGAGCATCTATCCTCCCTGCCTTCATAAGGTTACTAGGTACTTCTTGAGGGAAAAGAAATGCTACCAGGTAACCAGCAATTGTAAGCAGTCAGAATTCACATAGAAAGTTCACGTTCATTCGAGCTAACCCTAGACTTCTACTTAGTACAGTGTTACAATAATGTCTGACATTACTAATTATTCCATATAAGGAATACTGGAATATACATATTCCTAAGCATTAAAAGCAAGTGAATTTTGTGGGCAGACATCCTGGCACACTTGCATCTATGAGATCCAAGCATCACAGCCAACCATTTTTGCTAACACTGCTTTCTTGGGAGCTTTCCCTAAGTGCTTCCTAAGCTGAAGTGTGTTTGCGTGGTTCTTAGATACCCTGTAGAAGTGCTTCCCCTTCCTCAGTGGGGCAGTTTTAAGTACTGGATAATGCTAAATAGAAACTGTTTACATAGAACTTGGGGATGCCTCTCACCCTCTAAATTAGGAACTAAACCAAAAGGATCTATTCAAATACAATTCAAATTCATTTGTGTAGTTTTCACCAGGAAACATGACTGAGTGGTCAGTTGACAAAGGGAATATTTGATTAGGAGAGGGAAGCAGAGACAGGAAATAAAATGCCCATAATTCCAAGTCAGACCAAGGTCTACATTAAATTGGACAGAAGACAGTGCTTATATGATCCAATTTTTGGTCTGTACCTTTCATCTCCCTCTAGCTGCCTTTATCAGTGTGTCAAGATAACAGGAATGACTATTCTAACTATGCATTCATATCCACATAAACGCACTTCATCAAAAACACCCACTATCAATGAAATGTGTCAAACTCAGTGAGTGCATCCATTTGTTTTTTCCTCCAAAACAAAAAAACCAAAAACCACATTATATACCTTTCCAGGTAAAGTTATCATACCACAAAGCCCACCTAGTTTAAGACCACAGAGATAAAATCCACGAGGCATTTTGTTTTCAGGCGGCCAGATTCAATACTCCCAGAGAGCCCTTCTCCAGGACTGTGAAAGGCACCTGGAAGGGAAGGAGTTAGCCTACCTACTGCTCAGTCAGGTCCATGAAGACCAGCGCGCCCTTTTCCAGAGGGCTTTCTCCAACGCCTACGTAAGACACGCACACTGACTAGACTATCTGAACTACACGTCTCAAAATTTTTAAAAATGAAAATAAATAAAGGAATGATGGCTACTTTTGCTTTTTACACCCAAGGAACACATCCTAGACTTTAAATTTATCTCATTAACAAAATTTTCTTTTCTCTTTGTTCTTATTTTAAAAGTGAAGACATCTTTTTTTTCCAGTTGCAAAGGCATTGAAGTGTAATAAAAGGCAAGAAAAGACCAAGGGAATCTAACCCTCCACAAAAGAATCCCCAAACCAGCAAAACAAAACAGAAAACCCGGATACCACCAACTGCTTCTGCCTGCACGAACTGGCTTCCCAGCCCATCTTCACTTGAACAGGCAGTACTGATGGCAAGGGCTGGACGCACTGCAGCAGTCTCTCTTTCACTAATGTATTATCTATCGACTTTTCGCTGTTCCTTTCTTTCATTTAAACAAAAAGGAAATCATCACTCATTTATTCTTTTACTTCTTCTCCAGGATCTTGTGATTCCAATTTACATTTGATCTTGCTCCAGTATTCTGAAGACACAGGAGATACGGGGTCATGTTCAGAGCAGCAGAGACGGCCTTCCAGGGCAGAGGGAACCAGCAACCCCTTTTCGTGATCTTTACAAAATGAGCGCGGACAGAACTCGCAGAAGGACACAGCCGCACTGCTGCACTCATTGCACTGGTGCCACGGGCACTCCCACTTTCCTGATGTGGGGTGGGAAGGGGGAAAAGAGCCCAAGTTTAGTGCCTCTCGATTACCCCTGAAAAACCCATGTTCCCACCTTCTTCTCTGATTGGAGACTCAATTCAATTGAATACGACTCCACACAAGGGTCTGGGTGTACTCTTAAGTATGGATGTGAGCTACTGCCCAAAACTCAGTGCCATAGGAGCTAACTGTTCACCGATGGTAATAATAAATAAGAAACCAATCCTTGCTGGCCCACAGGTGTCTCAAATTTGCAGAGAGACAGATTTTTCACTAGCATAATTTTTGTTGCTATTGTTTGTTCTATTCAACATTTCCTAGTCCACGGCTCCACCAAGGAGAGTGGAATGTATTCTAAGTTACACACAGTTGGCAAAGATGCAAGTCAGAGAAAGGGTCTTGAGGTTGTAGCTTACCATATGGTGGCTGAGTCAGGTTAAGGCATAGGAGGTGGTATGCTTTGGGACAGTCTTTTTTGTCACACATGACCAGCTCTCCACCATCTCCACACTGAAAGCAGTAATCTTCATGCATCTGCTTTGGTTCTGTTTTGATTTTTCGCCTCTTCTGCTTTAACTTAGCATTTTTTGCCTTTTCTTCAGTTGTTGACGCACACGCCGACTGGCAGGAAAAAAGGATCACGGTTTTAATGATCACAGTGTATAAAGCTATAAAGCTTTAGACAGAAAGGAAAATCCTACAACCTCACGGTCATGTAAATTCATCTGTTGTTCAATTACCCAAAAACACCAGTTGGACTTATCCCATAACAGTATTATAATAAAAATAAGCCTTCATTTTCATTGATTTTTTTGAATAAGGTGCTTTTTTTTTTTAAATTCCAAGGACATTGAGATATAATTCACATACCATAAAACTTGCCATTTTAAAGTATATAATTCAGTGGTTTTTAGTATACTGTGAATTTTTTAAAAAAGTTTTTCAAAAGGATTTTGCTAACTTAAATTCAATCAGAAGGGGGCTGGCTCCGTGGCCGAGTGGTTAAGTTCGCGTGCTCCACTGCGGCGGCCCAGGGCGTGGACATGGCACCGCTCGTCAGGCCACACTGAGGCGGCATCCTACATCCCGCAACTAGGATATACAACTATGTACTGGGCGGGGGCGGGGGGGGGGGGGCGGGGAGGTGGTTTGGGAAAGAAAGCAGGGGGAAAAAAAAAACAAGATTGGCAAGTTGTTAGCCCAGATGCCAAGCTTTAAAAAAAAAAAAAAAGGAAGATTGGCAACAGTTGTTAGCCCAGGTGCCAATCTTTAAAAAAAAAAAAATTCAATCAGAAATAAAAATATATTTCCAGAACCTAACAGATCTTACTAAGATGCTTCACTGGAAAGAGAGTCTAAACTTTGGGTAAATACAACTGATGACCCGCAAACTAAACCAGGTACCCATTTGCCAGCCTTTTCCTGAGATGGCCATAAACAAACTTCTTCAATAGCCCCACTCCTTATTCCTGTTGGCATGGGGCCCCTCCCTGCACAACTGACCTTTGGCCGCACTCCTAGAAAACCACTGCAGTTATCTGCCCCACAGTGGCACTCCGTTCTGCCATTGCCCAGACAATCCAGGTTATAATTAAATGTTAACTCCATCCCTAAAACATAAGAGAAATAATTATTCATATTCAAGGAGAAGAGAAATGCTGTCATAGACACATACTCATAATGAAAAAAGAGACATAATTCTGACATGAAGACTTTTCCCTCTCCAATGTCCCACACTGAAGACAGTGATGGAAAAAGGAAAAAACAAACAAACCCAAAGCTAAAGGAAAACATCCCCATCTACCAATGATCACAGCAAAAATATTCTACAAAAGTCATCATATCCTTTTCATCAAAGTGGTCAGAAACTCTGTAATTGAGACTACAGATCTGAAATCTATGCTCAAGAAAAATGGGTTCTAGTTTAGCTCTTTTCTAAAGCTAATTTACACAAGTTTCTAAATGAACAATATGACCGTGGAATTGTGACGACCATACCACTCCCAGTAATTAATGCCTTATATTATGATCAGAAAGAGTTCAGGGGCTGGCCCGGTGGCACCAGTTAAGTGCCAACGTTCCACTTCGGTGCCCCGGGGTTCGCCAATTCGGATCCTGGGTGTGGACACGGCACCACTTGGCAAACCATGCTGTGGTAGGCATCCCACATATAAATTAGAGGAAGATGGGCACAGATGTTAGCTCAGGGCCAGTCTTCCTTAGCAAAAAGAGGAGGATTGGCGGCAGATGTTAGCTCAGGGCTAATCTTCCTCAAAAAAAAAAGAAAGAGTTCAAAATGTGGGTTTACAATATCCACCAAAGATCAAGGGATTCAAAGTAGGAGGCCCAAGTTTTCTTCTAGCTGGGCTTGAACAATCCACAATGATTTCTAGAAACATAGTTTAAATCTCTTTTAGCTACAGCATTTCTCCTGTCACCCATTTTTCTACAAACTTAACAAAGGAGAAACTAAGTTTCGCTATTAAGATGCTGGAGGGGTAAGGAAAAATGAAAGCAATAACTCTGGCTTCAGAAGCTTTCTGTGTCTAATTTGAAACAGATTGATCTTTCAAAGTTAAAAAACAAACCAAAAAACCCCACAAACAAACCAAGAAGCCAGTTGATGTTAACACAGGCTAATTACTTTTAATACTTTCAAAAAAGAAAACAAAAGCTTCAACATCTGGTTACATTATACAGAGCAATAATTGGGACAATTAATTCAGTAGGTTCTGGGAGAGACAGAATTCTGTAATATCCTCTTACATAAAGGCTCCTCTCTCTCTTTGCAGGATACAGATTTTTTACTTCTTATTGGCAGATAACAATTCTAAACACAGCTCTTTATCTTATTTGAATAAATATTTGAGCATCAACCCTTGAAGTATGTCCCGCCTTCAAGCCGTGCTCCCTAGGGAGGGGCCACGGGGAGCAGCTACCTTCCTACCTGCCGGAATATCACAGAGAGCAAAAAGGCCAACTCGGACATCCCCGTTCACCGTCCACTTCTGCGTTTCACAGTTCGGATTACAACTGTGGTTCATAAAGCGAGAATAATTTCCTTTCGGGCCAGCGTCAATTATACGGTCCTTCAGAAAGAAAAGGAATGAAAGGTACCTTTGACATGAAACCAAGTATCAGCCTGTCTTAGAAACATCCACCTCAGTCAAGAGCCACAAGGCAGCAGCATTTTGCTACCAGCTGACGTCTGATAGCTGACAATTCTGAAAATGTGGTGATCTCTGTGCAGGTTTACTAAGTTCTCTAGTTTATTTGATGAACTTCAAGTCAAAGCAATTCATGATAAAGTGGGGTTTAGTTTCTTTTTAAGTTCGTTTCTAGAAACAAACATACCATACGATAATGCTACTTAGAAGATTACCTGGCTATAGTTTTAGGAAAGGTATTTTCTGATTAGGAACTCTAAGTTCAGATAGCTACTTGTAATGGGAACCATGGTATTTGGCTGTCAGCCCTCCTTCCCACTCTGAACAAGAAGTGACACCAGTAGAGGGTGGACGGATGAGAGACTAGGCCATAAAAAGTGAAGAAGGAAAAATGAGAGACTTCTCCTCAGAATGAAACTCGGAGATTTGATGATGGAAGGGCTATAGTTTGGGATGCACGCTCCAGTAGTTATCTATTTGTTCTATTTTTACGTACACTAAAGTTCAAAATAGTGTAAAAAGCTCAACATTTTGGCCCCCTGAATTTAAGCCCTGACCATCTGGACAAGCTCTAGGGGATGGCGCCTCCCTGGTGTTGTCAATGGTTGGAGGGGTCACTGTCAGTGACGGCAGGACCGAGGGGGCTATCAGTGATCATGAATAAATGGCATGTTATGTTTCTGAAATACATGTTCATGAAAGGTGTAAAACCTTCAAACAATGACGTATCAGTTAAAATAATCCTTCTTTTAAACGATCACTAGTTCTTACTGTGAATGATATTCGGACTCAGTTTTAGAGATAGCCTGGGACATGGGAAACATGGCTACTAGTCTAGGCTCTTCATTAAACTGTAACAAGATATTCAACAAATCACTTATCAGGGCTGGACCTCAGTTTCTTATCTTCTGTCAATCAAAGGACCACAGAGAAACTAAATGAGATAATGGATGTCATGTGCATCAAACAGGACTTAGCATGACATGTATTAAACCAGCAGTTGTACTGTCATTTTCTTATGACAGCATTTCTTTTTCCTAACACATAAAGAAAAGTCTAAATATACAGAACAATTTAGAGTTAGATTTTTGCTAAATTAGAACTTTAATGGTGGTTTATAACTTAGAATTACAGAGCTGATTTTCTCCTTCAGTGATAAAGAAACCGAGGGCCAGGTCTTTCAGTGACTAAGAAGAGCTGGGACTAAGATCCAGATATGTTAACCCTATTCCTAGTTGTCTTTGCACTCCCTGTGCTGTCTCACGTTACATGTGCAAGCTTTCAATAATCATTCATTTGTACTCTGGGATAATTAGCTCATAGTACACAGCATACTGGCTACTGCAAATCATTATAATTTGCCTGAAAAAATCAAATTAGAGGAAACTGAGTTCAACCTAAGACCATGAAATAAAAACAAAAAATCCTTTTTTCTTACAAAAAAAAAGCAATTTTACCTTGGTAACAGTTAACATATAAAAATTAGTTACACTGTTCTCGTGGGCTCGCTTGATTCGCAATCTGCATTCTTCTTCATCAATTAATTCGCCAACATATTCATTTACAAATTCGCCCTGCAGAGAAGCACGCGATATATAAATGTAAAATCAGTGTATCATATTAGACAGCATTCCTTAACACCACATGTATGATCCAGAGAATTAACCCAAAAGAATCCTGGAAATATAACTTCAACCCTAGAAACAAACAGTTGTTATGCGCGGGCATTCAGATAGTCTATTTCTCTTGTATGGGTGCCTCTGAAGGTGATAAGTGCCTGTCTCCCTTGCCAACAATATTATTTCTACAGTCCAAGTGACACCAGTATGGGATCTCACTGGGATCTGTGGCTAGGCTAACTCAAGCCTCTGAAGCTATATTCTAACAGACTTTTACTGGTTTGTTGTAGCTTTAGGGGTAAGACCTGGAAAAGATCTGACTGACGCAAATGAGCCCTTTTACTTAAACTTTTTATTTTGAAGTGATTATAGATATTCACAGGAACTTGCAAAAACAGTGCAGAGAGGATCCGTGAACTCTTCAGTCAGTTTCCCCAATGGTAACCTCCTACATAACTAGAGCACAATATTAAACCAGAAAACGGACACAATCTACAAACCTTATTCAGATTTCCCCAATTTTACATGCATTCGTGTATGGGTGTAGTTCTATGGAATTTCATCAGGTGTGGAATTGTGTAGCCATCACCACAATCAAGACACAGACCTGTTCTGTCTCCGCAGAGGTCCCTTGTGCTGCTCCTTTATAGGCGCACCCAGCCTCCAGAGCTGACAGTAAGCACCAGCCATCTAAAGAGAAGTACTATATTTTCTAATTTTGGTAAATCATTAAGAACATAAGCCAATGTTCTTAAAAATATTTAACCTTTCCCTATTGATAAAGATAAAAGATTGTTACTTCTGCAATAAGAGAAAAGAAGTTACTGGGCCAAATTGGAAGGCGTCAACCCAACTCCCCCGCAGCAGTCTGCCCTGGCCGCGCGCCGCTAGGCTGCTGCAGGGAGCTTACGGACTTGTTCCCACTGGGGAGCGGCCACCACAAAAGCTGACCTCTAGCTTTTTGTCTCTCCCATTTTTATTGATTGTACAAGCTGTGACAAAGAATTAGGTTGGAAAAAGAAACATTTCATCTATAACTGCAGCATCCTAACAGAGCAGTTTATTTTCTCCCCTTTTTCCTTCCAGTCCTTTCTCATGAAGGACAGGACGGATCTGCACATTTGTGTACTATGTACTGTCAGCCTTAAATGGCCTTTCCTACATCCAGTTCGGACTTCGACATCAACTGATGGACGATGTTTTGCACCATCACATGGTACTGCTGCCCTCACAGGTAGACAATTTCACTGCCATCTTGGCCGCCTTGCCACCTAGTGTTACTCTACTTGATTATTTGATGGCAAGTTTTCTTTAATGGAAACTTAGCAGAATTTCAACCAAATCAGCTCCACTTCACTTTTTCCACATACTGGGATTCAAGGGTAAGATTTCATTGGAAGAAATGGTTCTGTGGCTTTAAAAGCTTGAGAACCATTTATTATGGTTTATATTTACTATTCTATGAAAATGAGTGAATACGGAAAAATTGAAGTGTTGATACCAAACATGAGGCGTGCAAGTCTCATAAACTTGATACCATTGTAAATAAATATTTCTAGCTATTTTGTAAAAGAAATATTTTACATGTCCTAAAAGTGACAAATCTTTAGCCTCAGAGTTGCTTACTGGACTTAAAACCATTAACTGTGAATTCAACTGTGAACACAAAAGACAAAATAAAGAACTCAAAAAATGCTAGACATCTGTCCTTAAAGCCTGTGGCAAAAAGACAGGATGTAATTCAGTATTTAATACATATTCTTTAATTTCTAGGAGAGATACCACTTCATAACAGAAAGTCCCTTGTTTAACTCTGGCACCTGTTTTCAGGAATTTGTTATGTGTGAAAAGAAGGACTGACTCTGTACATTCAATTTCACATGCGGCTTCTGTCCTCTCAATGCACCAAAAATCTTTTTCATGTTGCCACAAAGTCTTTTGAGTATGCTTTTCAATAACTGTATATTTCTACCTATTTTGTGTAAAAGACCAATTGGCTTACATTAGCAATTTCTCAAGTGCTAAAGGGCAGAATAATCCTCACTGATTCTTGATTATATCATTAACTTAATAAACTATAATACATTTTAGAATAAGTGCAACTACTATTACAAGGTGATAACACGATATTAAACTGGATAGATTTCAAGATCGTCCTCAAAACTCCCCTGAAATCACAGGCAAAAATTTGTCTGGGTGATATGCATGGCATTAAAGTAATACCAGAAATTTTGCATTATACAACAATATGTGAAATGCAGATGGCCTTGGACCAAGCAACCCAATCCACACATCCAACGCATTGGCACATCCTGTAGGCTGTACCTTCAAAATGTCAGAAATCTAACCACTCCTCTCCTGTTCAACTCTAACCCTAGTGGTCCACGCCTCGCCATGTCTCTCCTGGACTATCATGGTCTCCTTTTCATCACTCTTTCTCCATTATCATAAATTCTCCAAACTACAGTCAAAGTTATTCTTCTGACACCTAAGTATGGTGGACAGACACTTGAGGTGGCCCCCATGATCCTTGCCTCCTGGTGTTCGGGCCATTGTGTGATCCTTTCCCCTTGAGTTAGCATGACCTGTGACTTGCTTCTAACCAAGAGAATATGACAAAGGTGACAGGACATATGTATGACTTGAGTTTGTTACATTAAGACTTTCACATCCATCTTGCTGGAGGGTCTCTGTCCCTTGTTGGCTGTAAGGAAGCAAATAGCCATGTTGGGGAACCCCATTTGGCAAGGAACTGTGGGCAGCCTGTAGAAGCTAAAAGCATCAAAACAACAACGATGACAACAAACCAGAAGGAAAACCACCTGAAGCTCTCAGACCTACAGCTGTGAAGAACAGAGTTCTGCCAAGAGCCGCGCAAGCAGGTGGGCAGGTCCTTCCTTAGTTGAGGCACAAGGAGAATCCAGCCCTGGTCGACACCTTGACTGCAGTCTTGTGAGATCCTAAACAGAGAACCCAGCTAAGCACTGCCCAGACTCCTGACTCACAGAAACTGTGAGATCATAAAATGTATGCTACATTTTAAGTTGCCAAGCTTGTGGTAATATTGTTATGCAGCAATAAAAAATGACTGCATCACGTCAGGTCAAGTCACTCCCTACTGAAATCCTCCAGAAGTTTCCCATCCTGTGGCCTACAAGGCCCCCTGTGATCTAGCCCCTGGCTCCCCCATCTCATCTCCTACCTACCCACTCCTCTCCTTGTCACTGCTCTCCAGGTGCACTCACTTTCTTGCTGTTCTGGGAGCATGCTAAGACCTTTATCCTTGGCTTTGTCTTGAGCCTGAAAAGCTCTTCTTCCATCTGCATCTGTATGGCTTTCCCCTGACACGCTTGGGTCAGGTGCCACCTCTTCAGGCCTTCCTTAACCAATCAATTGAAAACAGCAGTCCTGTCACCAGCTATCCCCTTGACAGCTTTATTTTTCTTTGCAGCTTTTAGTGGTACTCAACACTATATATCTGTTTATTACCCATCTCTAGCAGACCCACAAAGGTGTCTTGTTCACTATTGTTTTCCAAGTGCCTAGAATAGTCCCTGGTGCATAAAAGCAGCTTATCAAATATGTGCTGAACGAATGAGTTTCAACCTATAGGAAAAGGTGCATGAAGACAGGTGACCAAGAATGTCCATTAAAGAGTTAAATATATATATATAAATTTATTGGAAAATAGGTTAGCTAAATTATGGTACAGTTTACTATGGAATATAATGAGACTGTTAAAAAAGAATGAGGTCAAACTTGTATGTACTGCCATAAAAATATATTTATGATATACTCATTAAGTGGGAAAAATATGCATGATATTTATGTGTAAAAAACTCTACAAATATAGAATATAAGAATATGTATACATGTGTTTATGTTTACAATTGCATTGAAAAAGTTCTAAAAGGCTACATACCAACCTATTAACAATGGTCATCTCCAGTGAGGAGACCAGGAATGAAGGGATAAAGGAGGAATTTCATGCTTTATCATCTTTTTGTATTGTTTGATTTTCTTTACTACATTAAATGGTATTTTTTAATTACAAAGGTGATTTTTTAAAAAGGGAGAAAAATGTCCAGAGTAACTTGAATTCCCACTAGGTCCATCTTCTCTCAGCGAATACATCTCCAGCTTCCAAATATTGGCATTAGGCAAGTTGGGGGTTGGGGGGGCAGGGTGGGGACTTGGTTTAAAATGCCAATTATTCAGGCCTGTCCTAGATAGTTCCACAAGCCACTGTTTACTGAGCCCCAGGAGATTCTCAGGATCTCTCACGTTTGAGAGTCACTGTTTGAACAGTGGAATTTACTGGTGATTTTTGTTTTTCTTTGAGTTATTTGCATTTAAAATTTTTTCTACAACAGGCATGGATTTCCTGTGTAAAACAAAGAGACTGCTTTAAAAAACTGCCTCAAAGTATAAGAATGAAGATAATCGAGAAGTGCTAAAGATCTCAACTTTTTCCAGTTGCTTTTGCACACAGACTCTAATGTGAATCTAGCAATGACCCTTAACTATGTAGGGCAGGGATTATGATGTCCACTTTACAGATGAGGAAACTGAGGATCTGGGAGCTTACGTGACTTGGCCATGGTTTCATGGCTAATGAATTATGATGGAGCGAAGTCCTGGGTTTGCTAGTTTCTATCCCAGTATGTTCTTAGTTTTACTATTTTTCCTTTACTAAGTCTTTTAAATCTATTTTGCTTAAAAGTAAAAAATATTTCAAATAGAAAATAACCAATACCACAACTAGAAGGACCTGCAACTAAGATATACAACTATGTACGGGGGGTTGGGAAGATACAGCAGGGAAAAAAAAAAAACGAAAAGAACCAATGCCCCTGTCCTTTTTATGGCTAATCACAGGACACCCAGAGTTTATGTGCATTTTATTACTACTTCTTCCTACTGCTTTTTCTTTGCTCAAGAAGTAGTAAACTCTCAACTTGGAAAGTTTCAAACTTTTGCCATAAATCCCTATATATTTTGTCCCTCGACACATCTCTAAGAGTCTTGGGTCCTGATCCTCCATCTCCACCGCCACCCCATCCCATGCTACCTTCTTAATGCTCCTTTTGGTCCTGAGGCCCCAGCCTCTTCGCTCTGTTTTGATGATTTCTGCGTCGGGGTAGAGCCTCTTTGTAAAGCACTGGTTCTGGCAGCGGTCCCCAGCCGGGCACACCTGTGGGTGACACTCGTACTGCAGCATTCTGTTCAGGCACTCTGATTCCAAGCCGCAAGGGTTTTCATCCGCTGGCTTGCAGTTACAGCGGGGAATCTCGGACAGGTCTGCAACCTGGATCTGTACCTTTCCTATTACTTTGTTAGCCTAGGAAACAAAATCACAAACAGGAGGGAGGAATTTGAACAGGAACATCAGAAAGAGCCATGCTATTCTTGGCTCTGCCACTGCCTTGTGGTGTGACTCTGAGAGAGGCTCTCTAATTTTAATTTCCCCATGAGTAAGCCATGAATAGCAACTGCCTCTCCTTAGCTGACAAAAATATCAAAACCTGATGCGAATTCTCACTTATCTATCCCATGTATTTCTTCTTCTACCCGTTGATGGAAATTCCATAACTGAAAACAACTGTGGGCTCTCTGGAAGAAAGGGCCTAAATCCCTGTATCCTCGTCTGGCTGCAGGATAACCTGGCAGAGCAAGGACAGGACTCACAGCAATCATGCTGCCCTGAGCTCCGAGCGGGCTCACTGGAGCTCTCATCCTCACAGCGAGGCAGCCATGCTGCCACTGGATGCTCCCAAGAAAAGCTCTCAGTTTGTTTTACAGAAGACTGGGTGATAATTAGCAAAAGTTTTCACAAGTCAAAGAGGGCCTTCTAACTACAGCCATGCATTGCTTAATTGACGGGGACATGTTCTGAGAGATGCGTCATTAGGTGATTTCATCGTCGTCATGCAAACATCACAGAGTATATTTACACAAACCTAGATGGTCTAGCCTGCTACACACCGAGGCGCTATGGTACTAATCTTATGGGACCACCATCGTTTACCGGGTCCATCATTGACCGAAATGTCGTGATGCAGCGCGTGACTGTAGCAAGAGTGTAATGCATTTCATCTTGCTGTCAAATACCAATGTTTTCACGGGGGAAGACTCACTTTGATGTGTTTGTAAGGAGGGGGTTTTCTTGAGCTTTTTTCAATCTCTAGTGCTTCTTTACTTTCTCTTTGTGCTTTCAATTCCTGGAAACGTTTTGCAGCTTCTTCCAGTGCTGCCAATAAGACCAAACAAAGTATATAAAGACCAAAAAACAACCAAACAAAAACCATTAGGAGAGTAGTTTCACATTGCCTTCCCCCTGCACTGCACCTTGGTCTGGGGTTTTCTTTTAAAAATTATATTCTGGAAATAACCATTTAGCACCAGGACAGGGTAACACTGAACTAGGATGTAAGTCATTTATGGCTGAACACTGTGGTGTGTGCAAGCTGCTGCCCCAGAGATGAGGGCCTACTCCAATGCTCAGAGGCTTCCACGTGAACCGAAGAGCAGCTTTTTACCTTGGAGGAGATTTACATTCATTTGACTCTTACCCAGAAAGCCTGTCTTCCTGGCCACTTAGTGCAAAAACAGCTGTAAGGGTCTTCATGGGAAGCTTTTACTGCTCTTCGGTAGCAAAAGAGCTTCACTTCCCAAAAAGACTGTTTCCAGAATAATCTCTACGTTTGTAGAAAGATCACTGAAGAAGCTCCTTTCATATATGCAGTACAGTCTACCATATTGAAAAGTATTTCTTTAATTGACTGGATTCTGATGTGGTTCTAATGTGACTGGAAACTTACAGATGCTGGATCATAACACCTGGTGAAAATTCTCTAATACCAGAAACATGCCATATGCCACTCAGCAGATGTTGAGCAATCAACACTGGAATCTCAGTTTTGAGCTACCGTAAACATCATCCAACTTACCTTTTTTGAAGGTCTTGTTAATACTAGTCTGTCCCTCAGCAAAGCTTTTGTCTCCTTCAACATAAGGGAACACTCTGCCCTGGTGTACCCAATAGTAGTCATGAGAACCAAAGAAGAACACAGGGAAGTCCCCCAAGTCGTGCTTAAGGCCCTGGATGTTGAGTGGCACAGACCTGGGGTTGCAGATCTCTGCTGGCCACCATCTGAAAACAAAAGCAATTTTAGACCAGGAAGATGGAAAATCACACTATTCTTTACATGGCTGTCGCAGGAGGAAAAAATGGTTTTGTAGTTTACAATTTTCATTCAGATTCTAAGGAATAAAACACCCTATCTTTAATCCTATCCAAACCACACATCTTTGAAAAACATATTCATTAATGAATTAACTAATGAAGCAGTGAACACAGACTAAACCAACGAGGTCCTAAACATCCAATCTAATTTTTCTTTAAAAAATTAGTATTTGATATTTATAGAAGAATATATATCATGAGAATTCAAGTTATAAAGCATAATAATAAAATAATGAACTTGTTACCCAACTTAGGAATTACAATTTACCAATACTATTCCAAACCCAATTTCAGTACTAGAAAAGTCATGTTTTTCTCCAAAGTTGACATTCTTAATACTAAGATTGTCTTTCAAGCTGTAAAAGTTTATTTCTAGTAGTCAAGGGAATCATTTAAGAATAAACTGATGCGATAAAAAGAATGACCACTCCCATTCAAACTAGTATTTTCTGACGCTCTAATCAACCAGGGGAAAGACTTTTTGGTCAAATGTACTAGGTTTATACCAGTGTGTATTTCAGAATCTAATTCATTTTAGATCATCATAAACGTGGGATATGGGTCAGCATGAAAACATAACTGTCTCATGCAGTGATGACTACCACGGCCGTCAGTAAACGAAGCCATCTGTGAGGCGCACGGGGCAGTTTCCAGCAATTGGGCAAGTCAGGAATTGAAGGGCGAAGCTTTTGTAGATATAAGATCATCAATATGAACAGTAAATACACAAAGACTAAAATTTTTCAGTCTCTTATTTTACATACGCCTAATAAAACCATTTATTTAATTAACTATTATTTAGAAGATAAATGATGGCACGGTCACATTCCCAGCTTTATAATGCAGAACTTGAATACACTTCATCTAAAAGGTACCCTGCTGTCCGTCTAAGAATTAATTAAAAACGTGGGTAAGAGTCTGTGCTCAAGTTGTTAAAATAAAACAAAACAACACTATCTTGTGTAATCAGTATTTAGTTTCCTTTCAAAGTAGGCTAGGAAATGGTTATTTATTTCTATATCATCTTAAGGTAGCTAAGTATGTACGCGATGACAGCCTTCACTGGGTCAGGTAGGAAGAGGCACACTTTCTCCCCGGGGCTGTTCTAGGTCCTCCTATTTCCCCCAGGAAACTTCACACTGGAGTAAACAGTTATTGAAAAGTAACAACATCATGTGGCCCAGCTGGGCCTGCCTGGAAAAAAATACATTATTAGCTCAAGGCTGGGAGCCTTTGCAAAACATGCAACATCATCTGACCTGCATATAAAGTCTCACTGGGCTGGGAGCTGGAGCGCTGCTTGGCGCTTCTTTAAAATGCAATGTGATTGAAATTTAAGTATTAAAATTAAATTAAGTCAAAGATATTTTCATGTTCATAACTTTTTTAAAAAAGGAAATATATAATGTACAGCACGGTGACTATATTAATAATACTGTATTGTATATTTCAGAGTTAAGAGAGTAGATCTTAAAAGTTCTCATCACAAGAAAAATAACTTTTGTAACTACGTCTGGTGATGGCTGTCAATTAGACTTACTGTGGTGGTCATACAGAAACACCGAATCACTACCCTGAAACTAGACAACATTATGTCAATCATATCTCAAAAAAAGCCAAAAATAAAAAAATGAACAAAAGGAAATATTCTGAAATTTACTTGAAGATCTGAAGGCTTCTTACACTCTCTTAGATTTTTTTTTTTTTTTAAGATTGGCACCTGAACTAACAACTGTTGCCAACGTTTTTTTTTTTCTGCTTTATCTAGCCAACCAACCACCCCGCCCCCGCCGTACATAGTTGTATATCCTAGTTGTAGGTCCTTCCAGTTGTGGGATGTGGGACGCCGCCTCAACGTGGCCTGACGAGTGGCGCCATGTCCGTGCCCAGGATCCGAACCCTGGGCCGCCGCAGCGGAGCACACAAACTTAACCACTCGGCCACAGAGCCGGCTCCTCTTAGATATTTCTTATCCAGGAATGTCTTCTCTTTAAATTGTCAAACCTGAACCTCTACCCACTCCAGAAAGATATGTATTTTTAATTATTAAAGCAGTATGTGTTTCTTTTAAAAATTAAAACAATGCAGAAATATATAACAGAAAGATTGAAAATGCCTCCCCTTGTAATCTCATGCCTCAGACTATAAACGTTAGAAGTATTTCTTTCCAGGTATTAAAAATATGTTATATCTAGATCTACAATCTTAAAAAACTGTATAAGCACATGGAAAGACACTTTGTATGCTGTTAAGCATGCTTTCTAATTCAACTAGATGTTCTGGACGTTGTCTCCTTTACTGTACAGACTTGCCTTATCCTTTTACTGACTCCAAGGTATTCTACAATATGGATACACTATAATTTATTTGACAAATCCCCTACTATCTGACTATTTGGGTTATTTCAAATTTTTGCAATTAGAAATAATATTGCAAAGAACACCCCCATAAATACATTTTTGCCTGCTTGTCCAATTTTTTTTCCTTAGATAAATTCCTTGAAGGGTATACACAGTTACAATTTTAATACGTGATGTCAGACCTCGCTACAGGGAGCACTTGTTTCCCCAAAATTATTAATCTTTTAAATCTTTGCCAGTCTGTTAATTTAAAAAAACACTGTTTTTTTTGAGGAAGATTAGCCCTGAGCTAACATCTGTGCCATCTTCCTCTACTTTATATGTGGAATGCCTGCCACAGCATGGCTTGACAAGCAGTGCATAGGTCCGCACCTGGGATCTGAACTGGCCAACCCCGGGCTGCTGAAGCAGAACGTGCAAATTTAACCACTGCGCCACTGGGCCAGCCCCAAAACTCATTTTTTGTTTTTTAAAGATTGGCCCCTGAGCTAACAACTGTTGCCAATCTTCTTCTTTTTTTCCCTGCTTTTTCCTCCCCAAATCCCCCCAGTACATAGTTGTATATTTTAGTTGTGGGTCCTTCTAGTTGTGGGATGTGGGACGCCGCCTCAACATGGCCTAACGAGTGGTGCCATGTCCATGCCAGGATCCGAACCCTGGGCCGCCGAAGCGGAGCATGCGAACTTAAGCACTCGGCCACGGGGCTGGCCTCCCCTCCTTGTTTTTAACATACATTTATTTTTAGTGAGGCTGTGCATTTTTCACATGTTTATTTTCTATTTGCTATTCTTTTGCAAACTGGTTCTTTCTCTTCTTTGCCCCCTTTTCTAGGTAAAGTATTTGTCTTTTTTTATTGAAAGCAGAAGAGCAAATACGTGCCCCTGGCTTGAGATCTGCCTTCTAAAACTATGTTTTGCCATACAGTATAAAACTGTTTATGTATTCAAACTGTCAAATATTTCTTTTTTAGGACTTGGAGGTTTCCTGTCATATGTTAAAAAAAAAAAAACTGTAGGGGGGTGGCTTCTCAACCTGAATACCCCTTATTCTCAGCTAAAAACAAAAATTTTAAAGTTAATTAGGTAAGCAAGCAGCTTACCTGTGTTTAACACACAGAGAAAACAATATAGTTCTTGTTAAAAAAAATTGCGTTTGAAATTCTATAGAAATATATTTTACTTAGAATTCTAATTGAAAAGCAGAACTCTATTGTGCTCTCTTGAAGAGTATCTATTTTCTTAGTAAAATGATAAATGTATGCCTCAAAATGTAGAACGCAGAGTTTTAAAAATATATTGCTAATTCCTGTTCGGCGAAGGCTTGTTAAAAACAGGCTTCCTAAAAGAAGAAAGATTTCTTACAATAATGGCAATCACACGCACTTCTTACTTCATTCCCTTAAAAACTAAGGGCTCTTAATGAAATAATCTCTCTCATTAAATTCTACAAAGCTCTTTCTCTGTACACAGTTTAGAGCTTTTAGCTAGAACTAAAATGGGCCAGATCCAGGAACAAAGACAGCTATTTTGACCGGGATATAAACTCTTGACTTTATTAGAAATCAGAAATCAATATAAATCTAATTAGGATACAGAGAAAACATCTTCCCCACTATCCACATAAGACCTTTATTCCAAAATCTACTAGTATATAGTTCACTAGTATAAAATAACTTTCAGCAGTTAAAAAGTCAACTAACCAATCAAAAAAAAAAAAAAAATCCAACAACTAACCTTCCCAATCGTCTAAAAACCCAGACTCAAAATATGTTTCTTTTCTCTTTCTTTTTCTAAGGAAGTACTCTGTGCTGCTTTGTGTCTCTCCTAGCCACTTTGTATACGGACTAGGAATCTACGTCGAAACAGATTGAATACTACCTCTTTGTCCTTGGAAAAACTTGCCTGTAATTTCCCAATTTGACCCAAACAATCTGCTTGTAATGCAGTTTCTTGCCAGCTTTACAGTCATTGCAATTCCAGCAGCCTTCAGGCATTTCTATGCTCAGGCATTCCGGGTGGAAGGAAGCTGGGCAGGATTCACAGCAGAGCAATCTTCCACCTTGAAACAAATAACAAGTCTTAGTAACTGAGAAAAGAGGAGAGGGAAAGGAGAAAGTTGTCTTTTAAGTGCATTGAATTTGATTCAAATTGGAGGAAAATAACAAAGGAATAGAGTCACACCTATAGCAATGGATTAAAATAGAAAGCAAATCAACAGATTTAGCTCCTTCAGTCCCTTTTCAGGGCTTCAGTGGTCAGAAACTCAAACGCTTCTTAGTAAGGAAAACATCACTGTACTCTTTACCCGTCTAAAATGTGGGCTTTCAAGCTATCAGTTTAGCAGGCAGCTACAACTCCTAATACATGACAAAATGAGAAGCATCAAATCTCTGGACTGAGTAGACTTGAGAGCAGATTTTCAAAGAAATATGTAGCAATTTACTTTCTTTTCTCTTTGAGAGCTAAGAAAGCAACAGTGGTCATTTTATTTTAATGACTAACTTTGTATTTTAATCCAGTGCCACAGGTAACTAAATCCCTTTATACTAAAATTAGCAAAAATGACAACAGCCAATATGTTGATCAGTAGTTTTTTTCTTCCAATAAAAGAATACAAAAAAAGCAAAAGAATCATACTTCTCCAATTGGTGATTATCGTTACCTTCGCAGTGAAGATAGAGTCAAACAGGCTATACAGCAGTGGTGTGCCATGTTTTCATCACAAAGGATCCCCCTTCTCTTCCTCATGCTCCCATACGTTTTCAAATATTTTATCAACAAAAAAATCCCCACAACCAAAAGACAACACCAAAACCCCTGGATTTTAAAAGTAACAATTAATTCCTCTTGTTTTTATTAACCAAATAAATATATAACTGCCAATCAGAGTTTCTGATCCCAATAACAAAACTAGTATTACCATATTATATTGTTAAAATCATAGCCAAATATAAAGAAACTTATGTAACCTTATTTTGCACAAATGTATGATTCTGTTAGATTTTCTGAAATATTAAACACAGTTCAACAGTCTTGTTTACATTAGTCTTTTCTGACTTCATATTGAGAACCACTGCTTTATAGCATAAAACTAAGTAAATTTCAGCGCAGACCGAAGTACCACACGCAGGATAGCCCTCCAAGTTCCCTAGCAAAATCCTCTCCTTTTAAATACACAAAATGACCTCTGGATTAAGACCAAAACAGGTGCAGCAAACAAAACAAAACAGTATTTTTAAATGCAAAGAAACAAAAGATTTGGGGGGGATTAGGTATTTCTAATAGGTATTTCAACAAGTGACAGAGAAGGATGTTAACCACTGAAGATGAAATACAATAAAGACATTTATTGCAAAGAAACTTCATCTTTCCATTGGAACATCAGGTCTGTAACCCATGACTGCACTGAGATTGAAAGTCTCATAAGCAAAAGGTTTTCTACACAACTTCATCAAATCATATGCTCCGACCTTTTGAGGGTTTGCTATCAATTTTCCGGAAAATCTTGTCTTTCTGTAGACTTTCAAACTTCTAACTGATTAACATGAAAACAAAAAGAAAATCTATGTACAATCAGTGATGAATTAAATCACTATATTTCCTCTGCTTAAAAGCTTTTGCTTCAATCATTGGGATTTTTTCCCTTTGTCTGCAGATCTCAATATGGTTAATTGTTCCAATTCTACACCTAAAGGTGAGCTGCCTGAGTGTTCTTAGCCTAGCTAGGAAATTCTTCTGTGAGTCTGAAGTAAAATGAGATAATTCATTTTTCCATCAGAAAGGAGTGACCAGTAAGGAGAGGAGTCTTTGCAAACAGCTGCAGAGGACGTGTGATTATTAGAGCTGATGTGGAAATGTCAGGCTGGTCATTTTTAACACTGTGGGATAGTCCTTAATTTTAAGTCTTATTTCAGAGGAAATACAGACCCAGAATCATCAGTGAAAATCATCACAATTTTTTGACAAAAAATACACAAGGGAAAGAGAAAAATAAAAATACAAACAATCCACCTTGGTGCTATGCAAGAAAACTGCTTTAGGATGCGAAAGAAGTAAGACATGGTCCAAGCTAGGCAGACAGAGGGCTCAAAATAATTTCAGTTCATGTCAAGGTCAATACTGCGGACTGAAAACAGAGTAAGCAGTAATGGAATTAATCTCATTTTATAAAGGCGCCAGCAGGAAAACAAGGCATTTCCTAAAATGCCTCAGTAGTCTAACTTGATTGCATTAGGGAGTCAGTCAGACCTATGCCCATCTTTGTTTTGGAAGCAGGTGGTATGAACAGTAAGGCGACACAGCGTGACTTCACTGGAAAACAAGCAAACAAACAAGCCCAGCCTGTCCCTAACCTACTTCTCCATAGGTTCTGATCACCTTGCTTTGCTATGCTTTCTTTTAGTCATTAGTTGCCACTTCAGATGTCTGACAAAGAGCAAAGAAACATCAAGCAGGCAACACAAAGAACAAAAAACAAAAACCAACAAAGCCCATTTCAAATATACCTAGAATATTAGGTATGAATTAGTTTTGTTTTTAAAGACTCTGAACCTGGCCTCCAGATCATAATGGGAATGTAGACAGGAAAGGCTTTCTTCACCTTCCAGGTAATTTATTTTACCCTTCTCCAAATAATACATTATTATTAAACCACTTTTTCCCTTTATTACAAATAGGCTATGCAAAGCTAAACACAAGATTTTCCTCCATAGATTAAATTAACTGGAAGGATATAAATATACATTTAGCTCTTGGTTCTCTGTGGATAAATGATCCACAAGCAATTCTTCAAGTCATCTGGGCCATCTTTCAATATCCAGTACTTGGGGTATCCTCCCCAGCTGCCCACTGATGTCTCTAAGAGAAGGGCAACTAGTTTTCACAGCATCTTAACAAAAATATTTCAGAAACAAAATGATGGAACATAGTCTAAAATCAAATTTTTAAGCATCAGTATCTTGGTTTCCCTCTATTTAATAACCTATCTTGTTATTTAGTTGAAAGTTAGTAACAAATTACATTGTGACTATTCTATTCTAACATGAATGGTAGTCCTACCATCAGGCAAAAGAGAAAGAGCCCTTAGATAGTCTTCTATAGTAAGCAAAATCCTAGTCATTCAATTTTAATCATCCACAGATAGAGAGAATGTGTGAAAATTTATTCAAGGAGGAGAGTAAGTAAAAATTTGTAATAATGGAATTATTTTAAGCCCTTTTTAATAATTTTGCAGCCATATGAAGACACAGTCACAACCACCAAGGTAGAATTTACCAAAAGCAACAGATGGTGCTTGACAGGCATACATTTCCCCCCTCCATTTAAAGAGAAAAAAATAGGAAATGCAAAAATAAAAGCAAGATATAAACTATTTTGATTATTACCTTTCTCACATTTCTTTTTGGAAGCTGACGAAGAAGGAATCATAGGTAATTTCATCAACTCTGCACGATTTGATTCATTCAGTAGGTAGTGGGACTTATAGGCATATGAACTGAACATGGGGTCTGAATGGTCCTGAACTATCAGCCCTATACGAAACAAACAGAAAGAGATGAGCTGCAATGAAACTACCCATGATTCCATGAGGAAAAAAATAAACCGACACCTATTATGTAGCTGTGCGTAAAGTTGGGGGAAGAAAAGAGAATATGAAGAAAAAGAAAGATCTGACAGAAAAGACTTTCTACAGTTATTAAAGGGAGTTGCAGCTACTCACTGCCTCAGCCCTACATAGAAACCTATATACCTAGAAGAAAACTCCAAATTAATTTGAAGATGTAAACTGCATTTCACATCATACTGAAAACCCCCTGTGGAAAATAAAGCTACATTCCTTAATATTTAGAAGTACTATGATGCCAATCCAAAGAACAAAATGACATATCACTTAATTGCTAGAAATTAGAATTATTTACATGACATAGTAAGTAGAGACCCTGATCCACCTTCAAAGTCTCAGGCAGCACTTAAAGGCAGAATTGAGTCTCCCCTCTTCTCTCTCCATATCTTGAGATATACTCAAATAAATTCTAGCTTTCTCTGCCAGATAATGAAGCTTTTCTCTATCAATATGATACACAATTTTCAAGGAGCCATAATTTGTTGAACTTTACTGAGGTAATGCAAACCATTTAATTTTTTTCCCTGCCATGATATAAAGTGATTACCAAAACTTAAGGGTTTATAAAAACCATCCTTTTGATCTGCCAATACAGCTACTGTATTGAGAGGAAGACAGAAGATCTGCTCTAACCCACTGGTCATACCACTTCTCCTCTCCCTCCCACCCCCTTCCCCAGCTAAGTTCATAATACAGCTACAGGCCACTCTTAAGCGGAGGGAACTGTGAGACCAGGGAAAATGTCTCTATTTGGTTACTGGTCAGTTTATAAGGATCTGGGACTTTACAACAGAAACCATGACAGCAGTCTCATAGAGATCATTTTCAGAAGAGGGAAGAGTTTTGCTTTTAAAAGGGTTACCATTTACTTTTGTCGGTGAATGTTATCTTCATTTGGTGCTACCCTACCCTGAGACAGATTCAAGAAATATCTCTGACCCAGATGACAGAATGAACTTGAAATTGCTAATTGGTAATAACATAAGAATCTTTAATCTTTAAATAAATATAATGTCAAATGAATTTCATACATTTAATAGAGAAAAGTGGTGTAGTATTTAAGAAAAGGGCTTTGAAATAGGAAAGATAAGGTACAAATGCTGGCTCAGTGTTCTTATCCATATAAAATGAAGAACTACCTTCTCAGGGCAATTGTGGCAATTCATTCAGATAGTGTCTAGTAGAGTTTGATTTACAGATACAAAATTAATTGCTGTTATTAAAATGAAAAGAAAACCCTAACCTACTTTCTCCATTTTAAGTTACCATTACAAAGAAAGGCATAGAGTGTTAAGTAACTTTCACTTTCCTCCACCCTCCAGATGAAAGGAAAGACTACAGAACAAATACTGCACTGAAATGTGACATTGCTACGGCACCATGGAGGCCAGAGGAGGAGCAGTGCTCTTCTAAACCTCGAAACATTTCTTAAAATATTACTAGATAGTTCAGTCCTTAAGAGTTAGCTCAATGATTTTAAACAAGCAATAACCAAGAACTAAGAGAAAAATCCTCTATGAGGAGGGAAAAACTCTGTATGAGGCAATGGATTAAAAACAAGCTAAGTTTTCTAATTCCAGAACACACACTATTTACTTCTGAAAAACTTTTGATTTAAACCTTCTCAAATCCCAACAGTGAACTATTTAGAATAAGTTTGTTTACTGTACAAAGTTTCACAGTCAAAATATTTGGGAATTAAATAATCTCGCTTAAATAGGCATTTAAATATGGCAAATCTTTCAGAATAACTGCTAAATTGGTAAGATGCAAATACAGATCCTTCTTAAAACATAGGTTTTCCCCTCATTTCCATTATCTCAAGCTTTTAATCAAGGTATATAAATTAAACTTAACAAAATGGTTAGAATTTCTACAAAACTAAGTTCCTTGACAATGGGCCATTTTCTACCTATCTTAAATGGAAAATATCTGTTTTAAAGGTCTCTCAGTTATTGAATGAAATAGAGCAAAAGAAAATATTGGTTAACAGACTGATGGTACTTGATTCACAATGTACTCCAAAGTAAACCAGAGTGATAGTTATCAACTCAGTATTTAAAATGTTGGCTCAGTTACACACACACACACACACACACATACACACATCCTAGTAAAAGTAAGTGCCTAGAATGACAGAATAAAACACACAGCGATAGAGACTTTGTTATCTCTGACACTCATCTGTTTAAAAGTCTCTAAAGCTAGCCATCCAATTGATAATTCAGTATGTCCATCCTATCATTACTTTCCTAGGGTTGGGGAGATGGAAAAGGCACTTGTGGTGACTTCTTATTTCTTTTGACTATTTGAATCCTTTCTGTCACCTGTTACAATGTGGCATGAAACATTTCAGACCTCCTCCTCCAGGTCCCAGCCAGGTTCAGAGCAGCATACAGTTCCAACTGCTCTGGTGAAGAAAGACATAATACTTCCCTCTAATGGCGACAGCCCCACATGCTTACAAAACTCTGGTAAACTGAAAGCACTATATACCTCGGACTCAGCTGGCTGCTACAAAAAGGACTACTATTTATTTAATCTTTTACTGCCTACCTCCTCTTGTTATTTTTTTTTTAAATGAGAGATAAAAAAGCAAAACAACTAAAGATCTATGTATCATACTGCCGAAATTCTAGTAAAGAGTACTTTACAGTACTTTCACCAAATTAAAAGGACTGTCCCCTAAAGCAAAAAATAAAACAAAACCAAAAACCTCATCTTCAGTATAGTCTAAATATAATCGAACAGGCCTGACATGCCAGAGTCCTCTCCAATATTTCACACTCAGGAAAGTTTAGAAAACGTAGCACTCATATTAAAAAAAGAAAAAACAACTGCATTTGGGGATATCAGTTGGTTTTTAAAATGCTTACTAAATACTAAAAATTGTTTTATTATAATACAGCTGAGATACTCTGTAAAGCTGGCTACTCTCTATCATATTCAAGTAAAGAAGTTCTATTTTCTATTTATCATGAACTCAAGTTCACTGACCCCCTCAGGGACGCAATATTGTTTTTAGTGGATCAATCTCTTGGCACACTTAAATGTCAACAGCTGGCAAGTAAGAAAGCTTCACTGCTGGCTGCTCGCTGCCACCACCACATATGTTGCCTTGGCTGTATCCCATCGGGCTTCCTCAACGCCAGACCAAAGCAGGATAAAATACAACAGAAACAATTAAAAAGTAAACGTGCTCATCTTGCCTCCAAGTGAAATTTCAATCAGCTGAAAGCTCTGAGTTAAAGAATGTGACATGGGAAGAGTCTGCTTCGGAAAGAAGAATTGTTTGCAGAAGGGAATAATCGTTCAATGCTCCAAACAGAAACACTAAGAACTTATCTATAATTCTACATTATTAAAAAATGCAGATTCTAGCTTAATTTATGGAAGAATTAATATTCTAACAATTTGAATGTCTAATGTTGTAAAAGGGACTAGTTACTGGGAGTGTTAATCTCTCTCAGGGATATTAATGAAACTATTTTAATGGGGAAATATGCCAATGAACTCAGAAAGAAAGAGAAAAGATTGACACTCACCTCTTGCACAAACGAAACAAAAGCCTACATTTACAGCAGAGGAAGAGTTACTGCTCCGCTTGGAATGATTACTACAGATGAAAATGCAGGAGGACACAGACATGCTCCCGGCAGCAATGCAGGCGTCTCCGGTGTGATAGGCTACTGGGCATCTCAAACACCTCATCATGCGGCCTATGTGAAGACAAGCCAGAAGGGAGTCTATTGAATCAGGCATCAGCTGGTTATAAAATGAGATTTTTGGAGTTGGGCTCTTCTGGGCTCCCATGCAATGCTGGTTACAGTAAGATAAAAATATTTTTCTTCACTAGTTTGGTTCTGTCATTCCTATGCTATATGGCCCCTAAATGCAGCACCCATCTGGAGATCACTCAAAAAATATCTGCCTGCCCTAGTGCTGGAGAGATGGTGGTTTCCAACACGGCACCTGCCGAAGGAATTTCCAAGGGCAATTTTGAACAGACGGAATCTTCTTCTCCTGGTCTGCATTAGGACGTAGTCTCTACTTACCAGGCTCTCTATTGTGGCAGTGCTGCGACCTCCACAGAAAACAGATGGAGAATGCCTGATGCTCTCTAAAATAATGTGCTTGTTATTTGCTACTGAACTTAAAAAAATCTTTGTTCCTGTTTTTAGCTGTGTTTTACCTTTACTTGCTTTGTGGACATCTTTCTCCATAGAGCAGGCAGAGCAGCAGTGCTGGGGACAGCGGAATCCTTTTGATTCAAAGATGGCAGTGGGGAATTTGCGGACACAGGCTTCATGATAAAACTTCCCACAAGCACCAACAGAGCAACGCTTCACATCTGTGCCAGACATCTTACAGGAAAAACACGGGTGCTGCCCTGGAAAGTGGCGAAGAACAGAGATTAGATAAAATCTGATAAAGCATATGACTTTATATATATATATATATATGTGAGATATATATATTTGATATATATCTATCTTGGGGAGGAAGAATGGCCCTGAGCTAACATCTGTCGCCAATCTGGCTCTTTTTGCTTGAGGAAGACTCGCTGAGCTAACATCTGTGCCAATCTTCCTCTATTTTTGTATGTGGGATGCCACCACAGAGTGGCCTGATGAGCAGTGCTAGGTCCACGTCCAGGATCTGAACCTGTGAACCCTGGGCCACCAAAGCAGAGTATACGAACTTAACCACTATGCCACCGGGCAGGCCCCTGCTTATGCTTTTTAAATAGAAGCAGCTACTGACAGCAAGGAGCTACCTTCAAAAGAAACTCTATTATGTGTAAGGTTTTTTTTGTTTGTTCTGTTTTTTTAAAGATTTTTTCTTTTTCCTTTTTCTCCCAAAGCCCCCCGGTACAGAGCTGTGTATTTTTAGTTGTGGGTCCTTCTAGTTGTGGCATGTGGGATGCCACCTTAGCATGGCTTGATGAGTGGTGCCATGTCTGCACCCAGGATTTGAACTAGTGAAACCCTGGGCCACCGAAGCAGAGCACGTGAACTTAATCACTCGGCCACGGGGCTGGCCCCTATGTGTAAGTTTTTAACATATAAAAAGAAATTGAAAATAAATGGTTAAATTGAAATATTATTTAATAAATTTTGCTAGAATAATTGATTTGCTACAATAATTGATAATCAATTTGGAGATACAGCACTAAAAACAATTCAGATCTCCACTTCTCACTCTATACTAAAAGTAATTCCAAAGAAAACCCAGAACAGAATTTTTCAACACCTGGGAGCTGAGAGTGGCAAGGTCTTCCCCACACAGAATAAATATAAGAAATTACCAAAGACAAGACAGATTCCATTAGATAATCACTTACAATTTCCAAAAAGAAAACTCATAATCCTAATAAAAAACGCAGAAAATTACAGCTAGATGTCTTATTCAAACTGTAGAATATCAAGCACAAAGAGAAAACATTAAGATTATCCACAGAAAAGAGAATTACCTTCAAAGAAGCAAGAGTAATACTGAGAGCTGACTGAAAGAGAAAAACGGAAACCAGAAAACAACTGGATGCAACTTTCCCAGGGCTGGAAGGAACCCGTTACCAGGCGGGAATTCCACATCCAGGGAAGGCGCTCTTCAAGGACGAGGTGAGAGCCCCACACATGGGGAGGAACAACAAACCCAAAAGTCGGTTCTTTGGAAAAGATTAATAAAACTGATATCCCTGTCAAGAGCGACTAATAATAAAAGGGAGAAAAAGCAGCAATACTAACAATATCAGAAATGAAAAATGGTGTATCACTGCAAACCCTACAAATGTTAAAAAGATAGTAAAAGGCTATCACTACATTTGTGCCAATAAATCTGAAAATTTAGATGAGTGGACAGATTCCTAGAAAAACTGAACTTACCAACACTGGCACAAAAAGAAACGAAAGTATGAATAGTTCTATGAACTATTAGATAAATCGAAACTATAATTAAAAACCTTCCATCAAAAAAACCTTTAAGGCCAGATGGCTCCACTGGTCAATCTGCCAAGCATTTAAATGGAGCAATAATGCCAATTAGAACAGAACAGAATAGAAAAAAAGGAGGAACAAGTAAAAGACAGATGTGGAAAAACATATGCAAGAAAGATGACAAAGGATGACGTTTTGTTATATAAAGAGTTCACAGATGGAGAAAATACACGTAACATATATAAGCAAAGGTAGCTAAACAAACTTAGAAAGAACTATGAATCAATATAGAAACAAAATAGCCTAATGTAAAAGTGGGCAAAGGGTATGAAGAGGCAATTTACAGAAAGCAGAAAGACAGCCAATAAATGTGAAAAAATGCTCAGCTTCACTAGTAATCAGATAAATGCTAATTAAAACCACAAGTAACATTTTAAAAATTCATCAAATAGGAAAAAATTTAAGGAGTCTAATAACAGCAATTGTTGACTAGGATGTAGGGAAATAGGTACTCGTATACACTGCTGACAGGAGTTTACATTGGATGGAACCAACTTAGACGGCACAGCGCAGTATCCATTAAAATAAAGGAACGTTACTTCCTGTGGCCTAGAAATTCTACTCCTTGCTACCTACATTAGAGAAGACTTGTACATGAAAAAGGATGCTGACCGAAGCATTGTTTGTAATTGCAAACAACTGGAAGCAACTTACACGTCCTTCAACAGGGGAATAATTAAATAAACTACGATATATGCACACTATGGAACACTATGTAGCAGTTAAATAGAATGCATCTATATTGATATAAAAAGAGTTCCAAGACAAACTTACGAAAAAAGCAAGCTGCAGAACAATATACATTTTTATTACCAAACACACAAAATGTTACATACGTACACACGGGAAAAGGTTTACAAGACTACACATCAAACTGCTAACAATCGCTACCTCTGGTGAGGCCTATAATTAGGTAGGGGCCTAGGTTTATAAGTGATGATCAAGGGGGACTGCAGCTTGAGCTATAATTATAATATTTCCATAACATTGTATTTATGTATTACTAGTGAGACTAGACGTAAATTTAAAATACTAACAAATAAGAACACCTTTAATACTGCAATACACAAATGGACAAGACACATGAAGAGACCATTCACAAGAGAGTCAATAAAGATGCAGAAAAAAATGTTTAGTCTTAAACAAAGAACTGCAAATTCTAACATTTTTGTTATTTGTTTTGCTATTCTTTCAAGGTAATTGTCTTTCCTGTGGGTAATTTTAATATTTTCTTTTTGTCCTCAGCTGTCTATAGTTTGAATAAGACGTCTAGCTGCAATTTTCTGCCTTTTTTATTAGGACTATGAGTTTTCATTTTACATCTGGTTTACATACGGAAATTGTAAGTGACCAGCTTTTGGCCTTTTGGATATCATCTTTTGGGAAGTGTTCAAGTCTCTTGCCCATTTTTCTTATAATGCTATAAAAAATCTGAAGAAAAAAAGACAAGGAGTAGTTTTTTGTTTTGATTTTTTTAATAGAAAGTTAGATTTAGTTTTGGAAGCACCTAATCTTTAAAATTGGCTGAACTATAAAAATTCTTTAAAATTAGTATTTACAACTGTGATGTTCAAATTTTCTTTTTAAACTGGCTTTGTTGTAGAAATAAAGTATATCAGAGTTTTTTTGTTGTCCTGTTGCATGTATATATAATTTCAAATTATATTTTAACAGATATGTAGATATGAAAGCAATACTATTGTTTAAAAAATCTTTTAGAAATTTAAAAAATTAAAAGAAGCTTATTTTAAAGGTTAGCCTAATGCATAAACTACTTTATGTAGAAATGAATTAGGCTTTCACCTGCATAATGATCAAAGTAAGTCTAATATGAATGGAAAGTGTTGCAGCTAGTGACACATGCTGAGAGCGAGCTGAACTATCACAGCCCTCAAGGACTCAGGTTTGGAGCTCTGGCATATGACTGCTTCCAGGACCCTCCTTTCTCACTAGGACACAGCCTTCATTTAGAATAAGTAAGCAATATGTAAAATTGCCTGTTACATATTTTATTCAAAAGAGCAAATGAAAATGCTTCATTTCCAGAAATCACATCTGTCTTAAACAATAGATAGTGGTAGTATAAGAAATTAGGTATGTATCCTGTAATACTTTTTACACGTAAAGTGTTTATCTTTTGGTAAACAAAAGAAAACTTCCTAAATGACCTTAAACAATGGTTTGAAGAGTCTAAGTTTTCATTCCTAAAATGTTGGAAGTGTAACCATTTTTAAGCGTACAGTTCGGTGACATTAAGTACATTCACATTATTTTGCAACCATCACCACTATCCATCTCCAGAATGTTTTCATCATCTCACACTGAAACTCTGTACCCACTGAACAATGGCTCCCCAACTCTTCTCCCTCTGCCCCCGAATCCCTGGTAAGAACTGTCCTCCTTTCTGTCTCTATGAATGTGACCACAGTAGGAAACTCATGTAAGTGGAATCACACAGTATTTGTCCTTTGTAACTAGCTTATTTCACTCAGCATAATGTCTTCAAGGTTCATCCACGTTGTAGCGTGTATCAGAATTTCATTTCTTTTTAAAGCAGAATACTATTTCATGGTATGTCCATACCACATTTTATTTATCCATTCATCCACTGATCGGCATTTGGGTTGTTTTCAGCTTTTGCCTATTGTGAATAATGCTGCAATGAACATAGGTATACAGATATCTGTTTGAGTCCCTGCTTTCAGCTCTTTTGGGTCTACAGCCAGAAGAGGGATTGCTGGATCACACAGTAATTCTATGTTTCATTTTTGGAGGAACTGCCATGCTGTTTTCCACAGTGGCTATACCATTTTACATTCCCATCAACAGTGCACAAGTGTTCTAATTTCTCCATATCCTGGCCAAAATTTGTTGTTTTCTGTTTATTTGATAGTAGCCATCCTAATGGGTGTGAAATGGCATCTCACTGTGGTTTTGATTTGCATTTCCCTGATCACTAATGATGCTGAACATCTTTTCTTTTCTTTTTTTTTTGTTTTTTAAGATTTTATTTTTTTTCCTTTTTTTCTCCCCAAAGCCCCCCGGTACATAGCTGTATATTCTTCGTTGTGGGTCCTTCTAGTTGTGGCATGTGGGACGCTGCCTCAGCGTGGTTTGATAAGCAGTGCCATGTCTGCGCCCAGGATTCGAACCGACGAAACACTGGGCCGCCTGCAGTGGAGCGCGTGAATTTAACCACTGGGCCATGGGGCCAGCCCCTGAACATCTTTTCAGGTGCTTATTGGCCATTCGTATATCTTCTTTGGAGAAATGTCTATTTAAGTCCTTTGCCCAATTTTGAATTGGATTGTTTTTTTTTTCTTGAGCTGTAGGAGTTCTTTATACATTCCAGAAATTAATTGCTTATCAGATATCTAATTTGCAAATATTTTCTCCCATTTTGTGGGTTATTTTTTCACTCTGTTGATAGTGTCATTTGGTGTACTTTAATTTTGATAAAGTCCACTTCGTTATTTTTTCTTTTGTTGCCTGTGCCTCTTATGTCATGGTCTTTGATCCATTTTGAGTTAATGTTTATATATAGAGTGAGGTAAAGGTCCCACTTCATTCTTTTTCATGTGGATATCCAGTTTTCCCAGCATCATTTGTTGAAAAGACTGTCCTTTCCCCATTGAATAGCTTTTTCCCCCATATCAAAAATCATCTGACCATATATGTGAATGTTTATTTCTGGGCTCCCTATTCTATTCCATTGGTCTATACATCTGTCTTTACACCAACACCGCACTGTTTAATTACTGTAGCTTTGTACTAAATTTGAAATCAGGGCGAATCCTCCAACTTTGTTCTACTTAATTGTTTTTAAAGCAAATTTCCCTCTTAAATTTCCTAATAGATGTGTACCAAATTAGATTATATCTAACTTTTGTTGGGAGAATCCTGTTGGATTCCAGAGTTAAAAGAGAAGTCCTAAGAATGTTTTAATACTGAGATACATGGTCTTTCCTATCAGTAGATTAAATCAGAGATAACAAACTTAAGTGCTTAAAGGGGCCAGGTAGGTTACATAAATGACTGGAGTGACAGGGGATGGGGACATGGGGAACCAGGAATGTGCGCCTGATCCATGTTCACACATTCAAAGCACACTGTAAGAGCCAAAGAAAAGAATGTGCAGACAATTTGACCCAGAGGCTGCCAGTTGGCAAACTGTTCAGAAGTTTTACTGCAGAGTCTAAACATGATGAATAAAATGATATTTTACATAGGGAAAGATATGTTATATGTTTAAGCAGCTTCTGTAGCTTAATTTTGGCATTTGTTTGTATGTGAGAGAGAGAGTATGTGTGTGTTAGGATATATGATACATGATCTCCATCCTACTTAGTCAGGGTGGTAGAAGGCAATGGGAAAGAGCAAAGACTCTGGGGTCTGGCGCTGCCTGGGTTGAAATCGCCGTTTCAATGAGGCCTTTGTGACTTTGGACAGGGTACTAAACCACACACTCTCATCCTCAGTTTCACCCCCTATAAAATGGGAATCATCACAGAATCTATCTCATCATGCCATGAGGATCAAATAAGATAACAGGACAAAATTTCAGTACTAACAGGGCCTGGCAGATAGTAAGTGTTAAAAAAAAATTACCATTCTAATGGAATTTAGAACATATAAAGTATTTTAGGAGGTATACAGTGAAATAAAAAAGGATAAAATATCTATGAGAATCCAAATAAAGGCGAAAAGGAGTGTGAAAATAACAGTGTCAAGGGTAAGATCAGCATATCCTAAACACGTGATATCCAATTGGTTCATAGTTCCTCAGCAAAAACAAAACCCCCAGAATATACAAACAAGGTTCCTAGAAGCACTGCATGCCACCTCCACCTGACTCTTCACTTGCCTTGATACAGACTAAACAACTCTACTTCCTGCTTTCCATGACTTTAACTAGAATCATGGCCACACAGAGGATATAAACTTGCATATTTCTTTCTCTATAAATTATTTTGATAGGTAGTAGTCTACATAAGGATATTATAAATAAACAGTGAATCCAAAATCCCCATATTTTAAAAACAATTTCCAGTAGCTCCATCTTTCCACTAAAAATACAATCGCCACGGTTATAGTTTGTCATTGACACTTATTCCAGTCTATTAAAGACAAGGGACTTTAAACAATTATTGAGCACAAAAATCTCAGATTCATCTGAAAATTCATTTACTCTACATACTTTCTATAGCTCTTTAGATAACACAAATACATCTCAATAATTTGATAGATTTTATGGTAAAGGCACTAGTAGGAGGAAATTTGACACTAATATTGTTAAGTACTTTTTTGATCTTAGGAAGCCCAATCACTGAACGGTCTCAATTTGTTGAAATACCTATGGGAGAGATGGATAAGAGCTACATAAAGTGGTAAGAGAGTCAGATGACATGGGAGATCCTGGCACTCCACATTCCTCTCTATCCGTCTTTTCATATCTATTGAAATAAGTAAGCTCACCTGTTTTACATTCCATGCAGACGAACTTTCCATCAGGGAGTGACGCCAATCCCAGGCACTCCAGGTGGAAGTGTTTGCAGCACTCTCCCTCACAAGGGATCAGAGAGTCACCAGAGCTTTCACACACCTGTAATATGGCAAAAAAACAGTGGTTCTCAAACTTTAGCAGGCATCAGAACCACCTGGAGGGCCTGTTAAGACACAGATTACTGAGTCCCCCCCCCCACCCCCACGGTTTTGATTCAGTAGGTCTGGGGTGCAGCCCAGAATTTGCATTTCCAACAATTATTCTGACAACAATGATGCTGCTGGTCCTTGGCCCTCACTTTGAGGCCTACGGAACTACATAACTATTTCCAGAACCAATATGGTATAAAGTTTAAAAGTCATATTTGATCTTTTATGATTCCTTCTTTGGAATCTGCATACTTTAACTTCTCTTCACAGGGCAAAGCAGTATTTTTTAAAGAGGGTAAATATATGTTAAAAAAGTTAATACTAACTTAAATTTAAGAAAATATTTTTGAAATAAGTCGTCTGTCATTTACTTCCAATTAATAACAGAGTAGCACAATAAAGACTGGCACTTGCACGTGAATAATATGTATTCCAACTTAGAAAGGGAAGAAAAGAGCCAAAAATGGCTTTTAGATCTATAGCTGTAAAGTAATATTATAATTTAGAAAGATACTACTGTTTCCAACAGGAGGTAAGCATATTATTTGCAGAATATTACAGCAACTGTTTCAAAGTACGGACTAGGTCCCCCGCCTACCTGACACACAGCGTCCTTCTTACTCATTCCGATGCCTCTTCTTGACAAACTCGAATCCACAGACTGCACATCAGATACGTCTGCCTCTGCAGTAGCTGAAGGGCTATCTACTTGCTTTCCAAAGCCTACCTACGTGGAAAACATAGCACAGTTTTAAGAAAAACAAAACAAATTTCCTCAAAGTTAGGTGCTATGAAAATCCTAGTAAGACTTGCTCAAATAAACCTTGGCATAACCTTTTTTTTTTTTCCTTTCTTTCCAAAACCCCTGGATACCAAATGTCTGGTGTTTTGAGAGAAACTGTAGTTAAAATTAAAAAAACAACCTATGTTTCTGTTATGTAAGGAATCAGCAAAATTAAGACACTCATAAATTTAAAAATAACCAAAATGATTTCTTTACTATGAATATTTAAAAGACTCTCCCCAAATAAGTCAGGCAAAGCAGGATGTTACTTGGTTTTGCAAAGCAAAAGAGAGCACCGTGCCCAGACCCTTGAGCACATTGATTTACCTGCAGATCACTGAGTCCTCTAGAATCGGAGTCAGAGGTGTCTCTGTACGCTGAACTAGTCATTTCTACATCAGTGGAGGCGCGACTCCTTTTCTTTAGAGGTTTACAGGAATCTGAAATCTCGCTGGCACCTTAATACAACACACCGAAATTAATCCTAAAATAGTGCTTAAAGTTTGTTCTAATTGTTTTGTGGGAGAATAATTTCTTTCCCCAAACTCATCTGTAGTGTGAAGAAAAGCACAGCTCTCTTTGTAACAGTGAAGTCACGAGTCAAAACTTCATGAGCTTCTGACCTTCCTGAGAGTGAGTGATTTCATTGACAACCGCTCTATTAAAACATTTAATTCAGTGCTCCTGCTCTAAAGCTATTTTCAGTCAACAGAACCCAAGTTCCAACCTAAAAACCAATTCTATCAAAACTGCAGGATAGCTGATTGAGTTGGAGCAATCCAGAGAACCATTCAATTTGGAGGGGGAAGACATAAAACCCAACACACTGTGTAGCTTACAAATAGGTCGCAGAGACATCTCCATCTTGTTTTTATTAGGGATGTGACAAATCTTTGATTTGTATTCGATTCGTACACGGATAGTGCCATTTTCCCCAGAATTTTGCAATTCAGTTGATTATTGCCCCCCAGATAAATTTTGGATGTTCATAATCGTCCATCTGAGCCTTCCTTGGTGAAGTGGCATCTATTGTGATCATTAACAAGTGCGGCAGCACATCTACACATGTCATGCCATGTAGGAGGCACGCTGCTGAGGGCCGTAAACAAACAATCAGTGTTCAAATGCAGCCAAACCACGGAGAGCTGGATGAGAGGCCTCTATGTGGAATTTGTGCGGGAAGGAATAAATATGGAAAAAAAAAAAGGCAGAGAATAGTGTGGAATTTTTTTTTAAAACTGTGTGTAATACAAATCCAGCCAAAACAATAGTGCAAAAAGTTACAAAGCAACAATCTCTTGGGCTAATGCAGTATAGGCTATACAGAAACAGCCACGATGAAATGTGCAGATCAGGCACGGTGAATACCAAGGAAACAAGGAGACGGTTAACATTTCAAACCACAGTTTGTGTTTTGGATTTTTCCCCCAAAATTTCCATACAACAAACAGACATCTAGATCAGCCCAGCAAGCTATGGTGGAGTGTGCAGTCCAGAAGAGACCATGGAGAAGCAAGTCTCCTGAGGCCATGAAGATCCGTAACAGGCTGAGCGAGAGCAGCACTTGCCATATGGCCATGTTCTGTGGTGGAGGGCGTGGCCTCTTTAGACTGCTCAGATTACTGGAACCTCGTTATCACATCCCATTCTACAAGGTTTTCACTGAATGTTTCCTTACATCTATAAGTGAGGGTGCCTGCCCATGTAAACGCTGATTAAAAAACACAAGTACACAAATCTATCTCCTTCTTTGCTGGTGTATGGACCCAGAACACCACCACAAAATATTTCCTTGGCCTAAAAGATCACTGGATTAACAAGGAGTTTTAACAGAGGAACAGGAGTGCTGTACTGAGAGGCTTTCGAAGGGAAACACAGGTACCGCCATTTCCGATGAGTTTCTGAAAATGCTAGAAAAATGACAGACTGCCAAAGACAGCTGCCATGCTGTTCTCCATGATAACGGCACTAATATTAAAAAAAATAAGAGCTTTTAATGATTGTAATGTATACAGTTTGGGCTGTTTGGCAAAACCCTGCAGATGTGCATTAATGATGCTTTATTTAAAAACAAAAAACAAAAACCAAAAACAGTCCATGTTGAAATTGATCAGTGTAAGTTAAACGGTGGTTTTTAGGCTGGACCCATGATTTAAGCTGTACCCATCCAGCTCAGACCAAAAAAAAAATCATTTGAATGTGAAAGCAATTGTTCAGAGTCTTGAAGAAGAAACCAGGCAGGAAAATGCCAATAATGATGATTGGCAAAATCAAAATTGAAAACAAAGAAACTGTTTATCGAGCCGCCGACAAAGAAATCTTGCATGGAGACTACAAGTCTGGAGTTTCTGGGATGAAATTGTACAGGAATCTCAGTCCACAGTTTCCTCAATCGCTGCGGAGACGGAGCTGTCACTGAATCTGACAGAGCCCTGCACTCCCCGGTCCGCCGACCCTGTGGAATGGTGGAAACACAACGCAATCAGGCCTCCTAATCTCGCAGCGATCGCGATGTCTTTTCTTGGAGCTCCGCCAAGCAGTGTTCCCTCCGAGAGGCTGTTCAGTTCTGCTGAGGATCTCCACGGAGACCATCGCTGCAGACTTCTCCCCGAGAATGCAGAGAGGCTGGTGTTTTTTTTTTTTAAATAATGCAATTTGCCCAGAGTAAACTACAGGTATTAAATACAGTCTGAATGATCTCACCAAAAACGCACGAATCATGCTATGGAGTTTGTACTGTAGTCAAATTGCACACAGAAAATACAGATATAAGTTTAAGGTTTCTTAAACTTTGTGCATATCTCAAATAGATTTGCATAAGATCATCTAATAATGGCCATAAATATGCTATGAATCATTTTAATTTACAAAAAGATTTTACAGCACTGCAAAAATAGACGTGGCAAGATTTTTTTCAATCAGGTTGTCTTGTCTGATTTGTCATAGTCCATGTTTGACAAACATTAATAGCTACTATTCGGTATTCAGTCGAATACCAAAAAAAGTGGATTCGTCACATCCCTAGTTTATAAACCAGTGAAACCCCAGAATCTTATGGAGAAAAGTTGGAAACAGTATGAAGTCTACATGGTGTTCTCCAATTTACCAAAACAAATGAGACTTTTCACATGGAGGTACAGAATAAGATCAACTCTAAAAGTCATACACACACGCACGCACACACAAACACTGGGGAATACTTCAATTTCACACAAATTATTGACTGAAGAGCAACAACAATGATTTACAGAGACAAACAAAAATACATGAAGTACAAATAATTCTTTAAAATTGGTTTTAATCAAGGAAATGCAAAGCAACATTATAATAACTCACCTTTCTGTAATCCAGTCTTCACTGTAGCCTGAGGAACTGTTTCAACCTGTTTGGACAGAAAAATACAGCATTAACAGAGAATTTTTTTCATTTTTAATTAACAGAGGGAAAAATAATAATTCCATCAATCTAAGTAATGATGAGTGATTAATGTATCTGCAATCTGAGCTCAGTCCCATCTTCGGGGTAGAGTTCTCTGTCTCGAGGTCAGGGAGGGCTTAAATCCTAGCTGCCTGTGCTGAATACCACGTGACAACACACAGCCACATGCTTGCTTGCAAAGACTTCCCACCATTCCCTCGGTATACGAAGAGAACAAGATACTTTCCTCAGTGTCTGGGAGGCAGGAGAGGGGTTGTTTCTGCAACCAGCCCCGATGTTGCTATAAACCCCTCCCGCCCCAAAGACGTTAGGATAAATTTTTACTTACTATGATACTCAGGTTAATGTAACTCACGCCACTTTAAGACCCTTCCGCGCCTGCACTCACAGCTAAGTTGCTGGGAATCAGGACCCTCTCTGTAGAGAGTGCTACAGGGCTCCATACAGCTGGAAGCTCAATACTTTTGCTGCTAGTACAAACTTAAGAAAATAAGTTTGTGATATTGCAAAAGCACTTTCTTGAGTGTCTTATGAACAGTGTCTTGATCCTACATTAGGAGAGCGAGATCAGAAGTTATTCTGCCAATGTATATGTAAAACACGTGATAATTTGAGGATTGAACCATTGGAATTAAAGAAAGGATGCTGTTTGGAGGAGTTCCTGTTTAAGCTAGGAATTGAATTTTATATTTCTTTAAGATGTGGTGAAATATGCATGTTGAAACACATTTTGTAAATATTTAAGGATTGTTCTAAACTTTTTAAAAAATTTTTTATTTTTTTTACAACAGGTAAAAAAACATACAACAGAAGCGCTTTTATAAGATACAATTAGTAATACAAATATAAAATCTTCTAAACAATCACTGGTATTGTTCTCCTACTAACTATACACAGTGGCATTAACAATTTGTCCCAATTTTGTACTCATTCTGCTTATTAATTTTAAACTGATTGGTCACAGACTGAATTGGGGAACCAGCTGGCAAAATCACAACTTTATTTTGGTAGTGAATACTGTAGATCTGCAAGAGCTTAGAAAGATTTTTTGGAATATAATTTCCTACATATGAAAGTTAACTATGATGAATGACAAATTAGTGTATTACTTAAATTTTAGTTAAATATTTTTGGGAAAATTTTTTTACATGCTTGATGATACCACAGAGCACCCACAAAAGTCATCTTTTAAGTTTGGAAGCTTAAAATTATGAAAGAAATAATTTAAATAGAAAAGTCCACTCTTCTCCGTATTAAGTGGTTTAAAAATATAAAGCTTATTGGAACTAATACTATACAGAATTCTTTTTGTTTAATAGCAGTTGTCTGGGCTGTAAAAATGGATATTCTTTCATTTTAAAAAACTAAGAGAACTCTGATTGTGACTTGAATTTAAAGGAGTAATGGTTTCTAAAATTTGCTTTGAGAAGGTAATATGTAAATTACTGCATTGATTATACTGGTTTAATACCATTCCGTCAAAATGCCTCTTTCTTTTTTTTTTTACCTGAATAGCATTTATCTGATAACCCAATAACAGGTGAGAGCCATTCCACTGGGAAAATAACATTCCAAAAAATCTGTGATACCAACAGAAAAACCAGATCATCTATGATTATCTGTTTTTTAAATATAACTCTTATAGTTAAATTAATTTGATTTGTTTAAAAAATAAAAACAATACATACCAGCAGCTTAAACCAAAAATCAAAACTAAAAAAAAGGGAACTCAATGATGGTTCCAAATAAAAATCATGAAAACACGAAGTCATTTTGCTCATAACAGAAATTTCAAAATAAATGTGAGGAATTCTTTAAGTCTTGCACCACTGGCTTCCCATCTCCTGAAGCCTGACTCTTTTCTGTGAAAATGCTTGAAGCAGAATCACAGAGATGGATGTATTAGAACTGGGCACTGGAATTCACCAGGCAGAAGCATAAAATAGTCCAGAAAGGAAACCCAGTGGGGGGAAAGTTTCTTTTAAGATACCAATATAAGCTGCAACATATACAAATACAATGTTTTAACTCTCTACAGGTAGGAAGCCAACCTGCTCCTTTTTGATCTTCTTCTTTGGCACAACCTCAGTGGATTTCTCTGATTCAGAACGAGTTCGAATTGATCTTCTTTGCTGCTTCTTTTCTGCTGAGCCTAGGAGATGATTTAAACAAACAAATAAAAACTCATTTAAGGATACCTTGACAGTAATGTAATTAAGATTTGACCAAATTCTCTGCTTCTCTTATCTATTACTTTTGGTCTTTTAATTATAAATCATTAAAAAGCTATTAAACACTTAAGAGCATAAAAAATTTTACAGATCGAATTGTAAAGGCTGATAGGTTGAGACTGGGATTCATAAAGGACTCTACATCACACAGATAAAGGAGTGGATTTTTAAAAATTATAAAGTCAAATTAGATTAGCAGAGGCAGTTTAGTTTTAAAAGCAGATGAACACACTTAGGTAACTATAATTGAAGAGGGGAAGGGATTGAGGGGAGGATGAAAGTGACTTTATTCTCAGTTCACATTAGCAACTATTGGCTTAAAATTCAATCAGTACTACATAGTTTGCATTTTAACAAATGAATCAAATTAACTCGATATGTAAAACGCTTAACAGTGCTTGGTGCACTTACATAAGTTTTGCTATTATTATATTATCAACAACCAAAGGGAAAAAAGAAGGAAATGCACAAAAATGTGATCAAAACTGAATCACTGATTATCAAGGGACTTGTTATATTTTAGAAATAATTAGTCGTGGAAAACTAGTTAAACAAATTATCAACCTTTTCATGTTAAATAATGAAACAAGAAATCATCAAGATTTTTAACCAATAAAATTCTTCGAAAGTAAACAGAAGAAAATTCACAAAGACCCCAGTTTGGAAAGGATAAAAAACTTAGACTGAAGAGCACTATGTGAAAGAACACCGAGTCAGGAATGATTTCATTCTGTGACCCTGAGAAGGAAGGGCATCTTCAGTGCAACTGTTTTCCATATTTTTAGAGCTTGGACCACCTAAATGGTCCTTCTTAGATAATAATCACCTTTTGCTTGCCACAGGAGAACACTGCTAAGATCTCCTATAAAATCAGGCAGAAGCTACTTCAATAAAACATTCCATATCACCTGGATATCTTCCGGTTTCACTGTTCTTGTCTATGTGTAAATGGCTTCCTCCCCTCAGTTCAAAGCCAAAGCAAAGAAGGATCCCACTACTTTTCTTTTTGGGAAGGAGTAGGTAGTTTAATGATAATATATTGGTTCTGAGCTGTGGTTAATCAAGTTCTAGCAGAGAAGTCACAAATGAAGGTGTTGGCTCCATCCTTTACTCTCACCTCTTCTCCCTATACTGATGAAAATGTTTACTAACACAAGAGATAACCTACCCTCAGACTCTTGAGGATCCCAGAGATCCATACTGCAGTATAATCATCAATAATCAAGTAGCCACCAGGGAAGAGGAAAATAAAAATTGAACTGCTTAAAACAAAGATCTTTGTTTTGAGGATGACAAGGCAATTGTTCCATCAAATACAGATGAAATTTGATCTAGTGTCCTAAAGAAGATACGGCAACATGACTTCTTAAAATTATTCTGAAAGCTCCCTAAGAACACACAAATTCTACTACCTTTAAATCCACTAAGAAGTATTATATTTATGCTCTGAGAGAGAGGAAGTGAGCATCGCTGGATTTGGAAAAGAGCTTAGAAATCTTGTAGAAATGCAAGTACAGTTCTTCAAACCACAGAAATGCAGCAGTGCACACACTCTGTGTATCCCCTAAATCTACCAGGAAAAGGCTCAAGAATTCTACTGTTAACACCAACTGAGATGATGAGGCCGTTGGTTTCTAAAGGGAGATCAAATCTCTTTTCTGACTTTTCAACTACTCAAGTTATTTTCACCAGAAGCAAAATGGCTACTTAAAAAGACAAACTAGGCTTATCAACCAAAGCTAGTAACCAAATTTAAATCAAAGTCAAAGCTTCAGAGCACTCATCCCTGAATTAAGGTTGCAACATTAATTTACAACCTAATTATGTGTGCCTATCTAAGGAAGTACCTGGGCTTTTTCCAGATATAAAGCATTATAACCTTCCACTTTGCCTATCACTTAAAAGAAATTCACAGAACTTAAATCTTATGATGAAAAGACTACACAAAAATAAAATGTTTAGTAGCTGAGGGGAAGGAAAAAACAAGTTCTATTAAAAAAAAGGTATAATATTTCAGATCAGTCTAATATTATATGAAGAACTTATTTTCTCCCTACTTAGGAGAATGCAGATGTTTAAATAAAGATCCTCCCAGTCGAAGTGTTGCATTCAAATTCAGACAAATTACCAACAGTTTGGGGTAAAGAAAGGCAACAAAACGGATATACCTAACTATGGAGAGCTGAGGCCAAAAGATCCTTTTAATAGTCAAAGAAGAGAACAAACATTTTGGATTACGGCTAATTAGCACAAAATCTCCAAAGTCCATTTATGCATTCCTTCAACATTCTAATTTCCTTTTTTATACAGTATTTTGAAGTGATACAAGCTGCAAATCTGGTTCTGGACTTTGCTACTCCCTCTTCACTTGAATTCAGCTTCCTTTCCTAACCAATTTTGGATAAAGGCATACCGTTTAATATTCCCCATCCAACATATGCTCATTTCCTCTGCCACCACCTCTCCCTGTCTTGCAGCCCCCATCACTTCATTTTTAAGAAAGCTAGCCCATGGACCAGTCCCGGTGGCCTAAAGGTTACGTTCAGTGTGCTCTGCTCCAGCAACCTGGGTTTGGTTCCTGAACACGGACCTACACAACTCATCTGTCAGCCATGCTGTGGTGGTGGCTCACCTACAAAAAGAGGAAGACTGGCAACAGATGTTAGCTCAGGGTAAATCTTCCTCAGCAAAAAAGAAAAAAGAAAGCTAGCTCTAGTTCTTTCCTGAACAATGATTGTTTTTCTCTAGCTTTTATAATAATAAGAATCTTACTCAAAATTTCCTTCACAAAAATTTTTACCCCTTAGTGCCACTCAATCACAGGTTTGCCTGAGTTACATTGATCCAAGATTACTACCTCTGGTCGTGAGACTTCAATTCTTCTAGAAAATAATTTGATCACTTCTTAGATTCCAAAAAATTTTTAAAAGAACAAAGTGAAACAAACTCCCTTCTCCTAAACTAGGATTCCAAATGACCAAGCTGGCTGCTATCTCTCTTTTTTTTTTTTTTAAAGATTGGCATCTGAGCTAACACCTGTTACCAATCTTTTTTTTTTCCTTCTTCTCCTCAAAGTCCCCCAGCACACAGTTGGTCTATTCTAGTTGTAGGTCTTTCTGGCTCTGCTATGTGGGATGCTGCCACAGCATGGCCTGATGAGCAGTGCCTTGTCCGCACCCAGGATCTGAACTGGTGAAACCCTGCACTGCCGAAGCAGAGCGTGCAAACTTAACCACTTGGCCACAGGGCTGGCCCCTCTAACTCTTTTCTTGGTGGCTGTATGAACCAAATCTGCCAGACACTCAGTTAAACTCTAAAGTCCTTAGTAAGTCAGTCTCTTAATAAAAATTACTTTGACTATTCCAAAGGCACAATCTTAGTGAACTTAGGCATTTCTCCTTTAAGCAAGAATAATATGGCTTGATTTTCAATTCATGGTATCTGTTGTTAATCAGAGTACAGATTATAATAGGGCCCCTCAGCTACTACCATCTAGCTAAGAATAAAGAAAAGAGCATGGGCATGCACCAATATGTTTCCAATAGTGGATAAAAGAGCAAATGGTGAGAATGTGTTAATAGTGCTGGAAAAGTAAAGCTGTTATTCTCATGCAAAGAGAGATAATCAAATGGTGCATTTACTCAGATATGTATAGATTTTATAACTATACTCTTTTAATTACAGAACCCTCCTGTTATTTAAATTCCTGCAGGAAAAATAACTGTTACTATGAATAAAGCTCTCTAGCCCCGAAACCACTGTTTCCTATTGAAATGATTGCTTTTATAGTTTATTTTAAATATAATTTGATTTTTTTTTTTTTTGAGGAAGATTAGCCCTGAGCTAACTGCTGCCAATCCTCCTCTTTTTGCTGAGGAAGACTGGCCCTGAGCTAACATCCATGCCCATCTTCCTCTACTTTATATGTGGGATGCCTACCACAGCATGGTCTGCCATGCGGTGCTATGTCCATACCCAGGATCTGAACTGGTGAACCCCGGGCCACCAAAGTGGAATGTGCACACTTAACCACTGTGCCACTGGGCCGGCCCCTATAATTTGATTTTGATAACCAACATTTCTTAGGCACATAACTACTATGTTACAGTAGAACAGAACTATGACTCCTCAAAATGGATCTATATACTCTTCATTCATACCCACCTGTAGAACCAGATGTTGTTTCAGGAGATGATATATTCTGAGTTGCCTTTTCATTTCTCTGGTTTGGTGTAGAAATTATAAGTCTGTCTTGTCCCCTGACACTTATTTCCGTTTTGTTACCAATTCCCTTCAAAATAAGGCAAATTAAAAAAAATAGGTGATCACCAGGCAAATGGCATCATTGGCTTATAAAAGACAGCTTAAGATGATCATAATTTGCTTGAATTTTATATGGTCTTCGATTACAGTTATTATCTTAGTCATTATCAGAACAATTTTATTAAGTCATCAGGACATATTCTAAAACATACAGACTATGTGAAAAAAAAAAAAACCTTTGTCTAAGTCCAGATGACGAATATCACAAAAATGAACCTGTACCACATAATTTTCTGTCAAAAACAAAATATTTTATGGTCTGAATAGTCTCTCCCTTTTTATCACAGTAAGAGAACTCTAGTCATTTTTATTTGGTAAAGTACCCTACTACACAGAAAAAATTGTCAACACATCTTGAAAGACAAGAATATCCTTAGATACAGAAATATGCCATTCATGGTACCAAAATGTGCACCCAATAAGCAACTTGGAGCAGAGAGAAGGCAGGTACAATTACAGTTCTGTCTCATTTTAGGTATTTTTAATGCAATGAAATTAAGGAATGATTTATACATATCTACGTATTTTTAAAGCCTTCATTTTTAAAAGATAAGTTTTATCTCAAATTTCATTTAATTAGCACTCTTTGGAGGGGGAGTGACAAAGTTTGATTTGTGCATCCAAAAAGAGATAAAAACTAACTCCAAGAATAAAGCCAATTTGGATTAAAAAAATGCAAAGTATTCATTTGCTATTCAAAGCTATCAGCAGAACCAAGTGGAGAATGTTAGTTAGGTTTTTCAAGCAGCTTAGCCTTACTGAAATCAGCTGAACCTATAGGCAAAAACGGGTTAAGAGAGGATGTTACACTTATCTCTAGGAAAATATATCACTAATGAGGCATACCTATATTTAATGTTTTTAATGAGCATATGACAATGTTAGGAAACAAGTACAGAATTCTTGAAAAATACACATCCATGAGGTGCCCATAAACTGAATTCGGTGTGGGCCCACAGGCCCACAATTGTAGTATGGGCTGGGAGGGTAGTGAAGAGGTACAGGGAATAAAAGTTACAAATGTTACAAAAGAATTTTAAAGTCTTAATGCTAAAGCGTAAGTGCCCTAAGTGGAAGCCCAGGGCCAGCAGATGGAGTCATTCAGTTTGAAGAGGCCATTTTCACCCTATTACCCAAGCTATCACCACAGTTAATTGTTACAGAACAAATATAGTTCTGGTATTTCTATAAAATACATTAGCTATCCCAAGCCAACGTGAGTCTAACAAAATTCCTGGTGTGACCAAAGAGACCAGCAGGTACAATTGTTACAATGGTTAATTCAGATAACTGACAAAAATGATTTAATAAGAAGCACACTTTGCAACTAAGAAAAATTTACAAAGTAGAAAGAGGCAAAGTGCCCAGTTCTTTTCCACAACTTTAGGGAGCAAAGCTCAATTTTGGCTGCACAGCTCAAGATTAATCTAGTACAGATGGGGATATTACAAAAGAGGGGAAAAAAAGAAGAAAAACATAGTCTTTTTGCCTATGTCTTTTTTGCCCCATCTTAAACAGAGTAAACTGACTATACATGTCAAAGGCAGAGGATACATACCTAACTTATGACCTCGAATTGTTTGGTTTTTTTGGAACATTGGCCCTAAGCTAACATCTGTTGCCAATCTTCCTCATTTTGCTTGAGGAAGATTGTCCCTGAGCTAACATCTGTGTCAGTCCTCCTCTATTTTGTATGTGGCACATTGCCAGAGCCTGGCTTGATGAGAGGTGTGTAGGTCTGCGCCCAGGATCCAGGCCTGTGAATCCCAGGCCGCAGAAGTGGAGTGTGGGAACTCAACCACTATAGTACCCAGCCGGCCCCTGTTTGTTTTTTTTTTTAAATGCCAAAGTTGACTACTTATTAAATACTGTTCCCCCAAACAACCCGTGAGAAAAGGAGGTACCTTAGTTGAGTAAACAAATTGATCGATAAATTTCCCATCTCCTGTAGCATTCTGAAGAGCGAACACTTGTTCAATTTTCACAACTGGTGACATGTTACACTTCTGCAGATCCAGGCTCCCTTTGTGCATTGTAATGGAAGCTGGTAAGGATTTCCTTGCTGCTGCCGTTTTCCAGGCGATTTTAACAGGAGGGGGTTCTTCCTCTTCCACACTCATGTGCCGCCTCTGGCTATGCCTCCGAATTTCAGTACTTGATAGTGAGGAGGCCACCTCCCCTGCATTGGTCTGTTCTGGCTGGGTATTCAGCACTGATCTCGGTCTTCGGGTTTTTTTAACTTCAGCTTTGGAGGCAACATTCTTTTTTGCTTGGGATAAAGCCTCCTCAGGTTGTTTATCAATATAGATAAAAGTATACTGTTCTATTCTTTCTTCTCGGGTCATTTTCAATGCTTTCTCTGCATGGGCAATGCCAATATCCCATTGAGCGCGTTCTCTCTGAGGTCGGGGTTTCCGAATCTTGAAAAAAGATACAGGCATTATCGTACATGCTTTAATCTAATAGGTATATTTAAAACAATATGTATTTCCCATGTGATCTTGTCATCTTTCTAGGTATACATAAATATCTTCAGGTTCTCCAGTCAAATAAATGAAATGTTCGAACTCCATAACTTGGGTAAATCAGGATTACTATCAGATGACATGCAGGTCCACTCTGTTTTATATGTCCTTTGTTGACAACTCTGCTGGACAAGTCCCTCAAAGAGGGAGTCGTCCTTCTCACATTATATTCATAAAAAGCTAGCAATAATGAGGGCAAAGAGAAGAAAGATTACAGAAGTGATGACTTTCAGTGGCCAATAAAACACCAACATTAAAAATGACACCCTAAAGCTCAGGGGTGCTAAAGAGATCACAACCAAGTGAGCTGGCAGAGAGCCAGCATTTGAAGCTGTGCTGCAGGGTTGTGCCATAATGCAAACAGGGGCAGAAGGAAGAGAAAGGAGAGAGCCCTGAGGAACAAATGAGAGCTGACAAGACACAGGAAAGCAGGAATGTGGAAGAGAAAAAATAAACCTGAATCACAGTGTCCACAGGTCTCTATGTACACACTTGATCAGAAGACTTTGGATTGGCAAGACAGGTAAGAAAACTTTGAATAATGGTATGTGAGATGACCAAGCAATTAGGAATTATCCAGGGTGTTAGACTGAGGTAGCCTGAAATTAGCTAATGAAAGTATGAGGCAGTAGAGTATATGTCAAATGCTGATATATATAAATCTATAAAATGTTAAGTCTGACAAAAGTAATCAAAATCCTGTGTGATAAAATTTAGCTTTTAAAGTCCAAAAATATGACAAATTTCTTAAAAACAAGAGACCCACACTAGAATCAGTTGAGTTTAAAAATCTCAACCAGACAGATTATCAGGGGTTCATGTCAAAATTCTAAAATATCTACCACTACATCAAACATATTTCTTGGTTCTATCACTTGTGTAACCTTGGTTGAACCAGTTACTTAAGCTTTCTGTGCCTCAATTTCTTCATCTGTAGAAATAGGAAGAATAGTATCTACCCCATTTGTTAGGAAGATTAAATGAATTAATACATAAAAAATGCTTAAAACAGTGCCTCACAGTAGATTTTCACTAAGTATTTTAAAAATTTTACTTTCATAGAACAATTTTCCTAAATAAGAATAAAGGGAAATCATGGAAAGATGCTGAAATAGGAAAAAGAATGAAAATCCCTGGCAAAATCAACATTTCACTAGCACGTACTAGACTTATGTAAACAAATTCAATTCAAAATAGAATCCAACGTTGACTTAAGAAGATAACATTTTTAATAGTACTATAATGTTTATATTACATTAAAACTTATTGACAGTTACAATAAATTATTAAAACTGAACTTAAAGGAGTGAAAACAACAAATCATTCTAACAATTGTCTGAATTCAAGCATTAAATTATTAAGTCCTTTAAAAACCATATTGGATTGATACTGTTAATACGTTGTCAGTTACCTTTTGTTTCTCTGAGTGGTTGCTGGCTTGTTTGGTTGCCTCAGCCAGTAACTCTTCATACTGTTTATGACCTTTATACTCTCGTACCCGCTTTTCATGAACCCATGCCCTCTCTGGCTGGTTGCTAAAAAATTGGACGTGATATTCCCGGGCACCTGTAAGTAAAAATTCTTATTAACCATTTCAGAACATAAGCATCTAAATACACTTTGCCAAAAACGTGAACCTAACCCAAGTTCCCTAGTATTATTACTCTTATTAAAAATTGTACATTATGGATTGTCCAAAGACATAATCCAACACCTACCAATTACACAACTAATAGTTACTGTAAAAATCATCCCAAATGATTAAAATTAGTACAGCAAGTTCTAAGAGAAAGAAAATCAGAAATTCTGCAAATTATCAGATTTGTTACCTTGGTCCCACAATTAATTTTTACTTGCCTCAAACCTTTTTACAAGCAAATTTGGGTATAAATAAATAATTTTTCCTCAAAAAAAGTATAAAATCTTTTCTCAGGCTTTTAAAAGCCAAGTGTTAGTCCAATTGCTTTTCTAGCTAAATAAAAGTGTGGTATACAGGTCTGGGGTGGAGGAGGAGAGGCCACTGAGACTCTCTCAGGGATCCCGTGAGGTCAAAGCTACCTTCATAATAATATCAAGATCTGATTTGTCTTTTTTACTTTGTTGACACTTTTCACTTAATACTACAAGAGCAATGATGGATAAAACTGTTGGCATCTTAGCACAAATAAAGGCAAAGAGTGACACCAAACTATACTAGGGTGGTATTCTTCACAGCCATACACTAGCAGTTAAAAAAAAAAAAAGGCCAGTTTTACTTAATGTCCTTAATGAAGCAGTAAAAATTATTAAATTTACTAAATCTCAACCTTGGCTACATGTCTTTTTAATATTCCATGTGACGATATGGGAAGTATGCATAAAGCACTTTTGCATACTGAAGCATGACCATGGTTATCTTGAGGAAAAGCACTTGTGTGATCGTTTGAGTTGCAATTGGTCACTTTTTCATGTAACACCATTTTTACTTTAAAGAATGACTGAAAAAAAAACTATGGTCATTTTAACTTGAGCATTTGGCAGATATTTCCTCAAAAATGAACAAAGCAAGTTTGTCACTTCAAGGAAAACAACTAACAGTATTTGTTGCCTATAATAAAATTTGATCTTTCAAGCAAAAATTAGAATTTTGGAAAACTAGTATCTGTTCCTGAGTCTTCCAACTTCCCAATGATAAAAGAATTTCCTGATGAACTAAGTAGTGATATTAAATAACATGATTTTTAAAAATATCTACAAAGGAATATGTCCACGTTTGGAAGATATGCATGACTTGGTAAACCACTATGTTTTAAATGGCCAATGTATGATGTTACAAAGTCATGAAAGGTAAAAGATCCATTCAAAGCCCAAGACAGAACCAATGGATTTTAACGTAACAAAGTACAAAAAGTTTATTGATATGATTTCAGATTCCACACTGCAACTAACAGACCAATTGTTGAGTTTTGGTGTAATAGCAAAGAAATACATCCACAATTATCTGAAAAGGCTATTAAAATACTCTTCCCCTTTTCCAACCATACATCTGTGTGAGGCCAGATTATCTTCATATACTTCAACCAAAACAACAAATCATAACAGATTGAATGTAGAAGCAGATACAAGAATCTGGTGTCTTCACTTAAGCCAGACATTAAACAGATTTGCAAAAATGTAAAATGATATCATTCTTCTCATTAATTTTCTCGACAAAATAGTTATTTTTCATAAAAACATAATAACATATAATGGGTTAAAGTGAATTAGTAAATCTTTTTAAATTTCTCAGCTTTAATTTCTAAATTAATTAAATAGTAATGGATATAACCCATGTAAAGAAAAGCTTTTTAGAGTCCTCAAATTTTAAGAGTAAACGGGATTCTGGGACCAAAACATCTGAGAACCATTGCCCTGGGGTAGTGCTACTCTGAAAGTGTGGTTCCCAGAACAAGCCAGTCTGTGACAAAACAAGCACAGAAGCTGAGAGCAGGCATTTAGAAACTGTTGATCTGACGCTGCCATGACGTCTAGGCACATGACCGGGGTCTTACACAATGCATTTTTTTGGAGACAGAGGCCTTTCATTTTCCTCATAGCTAATTTTATTGTATTTTACAGAAATATTGGTCTATGGTAGACTGGAAATTAAAAAAAAAAAAAACTGGTTCTTTACCAAACATAGTTTGAAAAACCGCTCTAGAGAAAAAGGCTCAGGTTAACAGAGAAATGTAGAAACTGGTCTTCTTGGAGAATTCACGATAATGCAAGTAGGGAGAGAAGGCAACAAGCAGATGCTGACTAGAAAAATGTGGGCACAGGCTTAAATGGAATCTAATTTAGTTACCTGAAATTGAGTATATCTTGGATTTGAAAATTTTTAATTTTATTAGACATTAACAGTAGATTATCTAAGGAATTATTCTGAAAATATGTAAAATAGTCTATGAGAAGAAAGAAACACACACACACAACTCAGATTTCCATATCATCTACTCTGAGAAGGAAGAGCCAAGCACAAATTTCACTATAATTAATCTAAGAAAGTTTATAAAAAGTCCAAGGGCTTTGAGGGACAAAAACAGAAATAAAACCTAAATAGGTGAGTTGGAGGATAGGGTGGTGGGGAGAGGGAGTAGGGTTAAAAGAACATGGGACAGAATCTGTTTCCAAAAGTCAGAGTCAGTTATTTAGAAGCAAACAGATAATCCCAAAGGACTTTATAGTTAAACATTAAAACTCACAGATAACACAATCTCATTTTAATGTTTATTTTCAACTTCTTCCTCCATTAAATCATTTACTACAGATGAAACAAATCACTTTGCCTCTTTGTTAGCACTTTGTTTCCTGCTGGCTGGAAAACTGTAAAGTAAGGGCGAAATAAAAACCTAAAGACCTGAGAGATTGAGAATCAAACACGTCTCTGAATAATGGGCTAAATTTCCAATAGAAAAATGTTGAGGAAACGTTTTCATATACAAAAAACAATACACAGGTAAAACCATCTGGTTTTAAACTTAAAAAAATATATCAGAATTAAAAGTTATAATGGGTGTAATGTGATACCATTTAAAACTCTCAGTAAAAAATCTTTATTTTCATATCTATTAATTACAATATGCACAGAGAAAGAGAATTACTCTCAAATTCCCAATACTAGTTACACATCTGGAGGATGAGACTATGGGCACATTTTGCCTCTGACCATATATATTTTTGTACTGTTATAAGCAGAAAAAGCATTTCACTTTTGACTTTTAAACTTAAAATGAGACCTAAACAATGAAATATAACAAAATAGATATGCGATTCAAACATCTTTCAACATGCTCTTACAAAGAATTATATCTTTATGTGTGAAAACCGTTAATATATTTTCCAGTGCTAAGAATCTGACTAATAACAATACTGAGTAATAACAATACGGAAACCAATGATTACTATATATAAGCAAGACGAATTTCACAAAGTAGAAATTAAGTTTTATGCTGTGTTTTTTGGTTTTCAGAAAAACTATTAGAAAACTACTTTATTTAAAACCACACTGCACAGCCATACAATGAAATGTTACTTGGGAATAGAAAGAGATGACATACTGAGACACACTACAACACAGATTACCCTCTAAGACATTAGCCTAGGGCTGGCCCCACGGCCGAGTGGTTAAGTTTGTGTGCTCCGCTGCAGACAGCCCAGTGTTTCATTGGTTCGAATCCTGGGTGCGGATATGGCACTGCTCATCAAACCACGCTGAAGCAGCATCCCACATGCCACAACTAGAAGGACCCACAACGAAGAATATACAACTATGTACTGGGGGGCTTTGGGGAGAAAAAGGAAAAAAAATTTTTTAAATCTTTAAAAAAAAAAAAAAAAAAGACATTAGCCTAAGTGAAAGAAGCCAGACACAAAAGGCCACATTATTGCTTCCATTTATATGAACTGTCCAGAAAAGGCAAATCTAAGAGACAGAAAGTAGTCAGTGACTGCCTAGGGCTGGGGGAAGAGGGGAAGAACTGGGGGAGTGACTGTTAATGGATACAAGATTTCTGTTTCAGGTTGATGAAAATGTTGTAAAATTAGATTGTGGTGATGGCCACACAACTCTGTAAATGTACTAAAAACACTGAATTGCACACTGTAAAAGGGTAAATTTTATGGTATGTAAATCATCTCTCAAGAAAGCGATTATTTAAAAAACTACTGCAGAAAAAGAGAATTTAAAATATCAGAATATGCATTATTTTCAACCTAAATTCTGGGATTTCCCAAATTCTGAGATTTCTGGTTTCCTCAATAATACAAACAAAATCAGTTTTTCCAGCACTAAAGTAGGAGATTGCCTAGGGGGTAAGAGATCAGATTAGATTGACTCATAAAACTACATACTTTCTTTGAAATACAGATGAGGCAAAAATTGTGCTTTCATTTGTATCCTATAAAAAAGACGAAATTAGCAGGTTTTACTAAAGTAATTAACTATGAAACTATATATAATCTCAGAAGGATGTTTTTCTAAGGGGAGAGAACTGAAGAGCTACAACTCTCACATGATATAATATCTTAGAGTGCTCTGGAGGCCCAGATAATGGACATGAATTGTTTTATTTAAGAAGGCTTGGCCCTCTTGGGAAATCCTTGTCCCTTTCTCCTCTCATTCACAGAATCACAGAGTATTAAAGCTACAAGGTGCTTCAGAGATTACTAGTCCAACACTCTTATTACATAAATGAAGGAACAAGGACTGCCTCCCCCCAACCCCTGTCAATTGCAACTAGGTGAATTCGATCACTTTCCCTTTAATATAGAGTAGCGTTTAAGAATGGAGGTAATAGAATAATATTTGAGACTCTATTTACTTATCTGAAACATAAGGATAATAATAGTACCTACTTCATAGTGTTGCTGCTATGAGGACTGCCTAACATATAAGAGAATTTCTTAACACAGTGCCTTGCACAAAAGTAGACATTCATCCATGCTGGTTTTTCTTGACTTCTGCCCCATCAACGCTTCCAGCTCCCTAGTTACCCCAGGCTTTAATCAGCAGCTTATAATGACAAGGTGACTGCCTTCCACACTAGTGCAGATTACCGGCAGTGTAGCACAAGAATTACAGATATGGCTGATCCTGTCACAAATCTGACTTGCCAGACTTAGGTAGATACTTCTTCTCCTCATAACAGTGAACAGGGACCAAGATAGACAGTTTAAAGTGAGAGGAAAAGAATTAGGTGCACAGTTGTCACAGATAATAAAGAACTCAACATGTAACAAGAGTTTGCAAAACAAATTGCAGAAATAAATTCCAAACTCAAAGCTTCCTCTGGCTACTAAGAAGTCCATACCAAACGCCAATCTCAGGAATCTAATCTACATGTTTTGGTAAAACCCAAGAAAAGGAGTAGGGAAAAGTTAGAACACATCTTTTCTTAATATTTATTAACATTCCTAAGGTAGGATTCTATGCTATATAGCTAGATTCAAGGTATACTTCTATGTCATACTGAATTTATTAGGATGTCCCAGTAAATTTAGAGATTCAAAAATGGAGTGGAGGAAAAAAAAGCATCCTGAAAAATTTATCAGGAAGAAAAAGCACTTGTCTGGGTAAAAAATTACTACCCATAGGATTCAATGATGAAATAAAAATGTCCAAAGAAAACTTGGCCCAAATGCCTATTAAGCTCATATGAGACATCTTATTACTTATCCATCTGCTTTCTTTAGGAATTCATATGAGAGGTCAGTCAGATTAAGGTTTTTTTAAAAAAGAAATGTGAAAGAGAGTATAAGATAAATGCAAGATATTGTAAGAGAAAACAGGGACTGTATCAGTTGTAGATGCTGTCAGTTAAGATGACCATAATTACTTCACTGGTTATGAAAAATTGATATTACTATGTATATTTTGGTGTCAGATTACATATCATGTGTGTACTCTTATATTCACACACAACATTTAAGATTTACTTTTTTCTCTCAACCTTTCACTTAGTATCTATTTATGCTTTTTCTTACCTCTTGTGTTAATTTTGGTATGAACCTCGAGCTGGGGATCACTTGAAACCATACAAGGCCACCAAGGATAGGTTCCCACCTTAGACCAAACAAGATCGCCAACCTGGAACTTAACACCAGTGGACACTTCTGTTGTTGGAACAGAAGATAATATCGGCTGAACCTATTGGAAAAGATCATAAAACTTCATCAGCAGAAAAATTTTTAAAAAGAAACTATGTACAAAGTACATTAAACATGCTAACCACGTAAAATTTACCTTCAATTATACTTTTCTCTGATCCCTGCTATCTATAACTAGCAAAAAGGAAAAAAAGAGGATGAAGATAATTAATAAGCCCTACTCCAAATAATGAAAATAGGATTGATAGTTTCTGTTGCCAAGTTATTGATGAGGCACCTTGAGAATTCACAAAATCTATTAAAAAGTGGTTAGAGTTTTGAAAAGGAAAACAATTCACTGAAAATATCTACCTCTTAAACCAGCTCCAAGATTTATTTCAGTATAACTTCTGAAATAAAGAAGGATGGAACTGCAATAACACATGTTAAATGTGTTATAAATTAATCACTCTGCTTTCACCTTCTTACAACATATTTGGTTAGATGCTATTCAATAAAGCAACTCACCGGGGTTTCCTCTTTTAGAACTAGATCTTCTCTTGGTTTTTCTGATACAGTGTCAACCCTCTCATTTGGTCTCTAGGTGAAAAGGTACAGGTGAAAGGAATAAAATGGCAGTCAACCAAAGAAGAGTGACACACACAAAAAGAATTCGAGAACTAAACAGCAAAGAGAATAAAGGGCATCTATTAACTGAATAATGTAAGGAGTAAGAATACAACTTATGCAGTACATGAGGCTGTGCCTTAACATTCATTTTCCATTCCACACCATAGCTATGTTTCCCATTTCTTATTTTATTACTTTTAAAACCTAATTTCTTAGTTTATGTGGGATTTTTTTTGTGTGTGAGGAAGACTGGCCCTCAGCTAATATCTGTTGCCAATCTTCCTCTTTTTGCTTGAGGAAGATTGTGCCAATCTTTCCTCTATTTTATGTGGGATGCCGCCACAGCATGGCTTGACAACTAGTGCTAGGTCTGTGCCCAGGATCTGAACCTGTGAACCCTAGGCCACCAAAGCAGAGAGCGTGAACCTGACCACTATGCCACTGAGCTGGCCCGTGTGTGTGTTTTTTTTAACCTACCAGAGTACAGAAAAACGGGCACTTGGCGATTGCTAGTAAGACGTAAGTTGCAATTTTTCTGGAGAGCAATTTGGCAATATGCATGAAAAGCCTTAAATTTTCAGACTTGGACCCAGCAAATCGACTTCTAAAAATGTATATTGAGAGAGCATTAAGGGGTATAAAAATCTATCTATAATTACGAAGATATGCACACCAGTACTATTTATAAGAGCAAATATTAGAAACAGACTAGATGTTCAAAAATGAAGAATTAGTTAAATAAATTATAGAATAACTAGATATTGGAATAATATAAATACATTTTAAAGTGACATGGAAAAATAACAATATAATGTTATTTTATTTATTTTTTTGAGGAAGATTTGCCCTGAGCTAACATCTGTGGCTAATCCTCCTCTTTTTTTGCTGAGGAAGACTGGCCCTGAGCTAACATCCATGCCCATCTTCCTCTACTTTATATGTGGGACGCCTACCACAGCATGGCTTGACAAGCAGTGCACAGGTCTGCACCTGAGATCCAAACTGGTGAACCCTGGGCCACCAAAGCAGAATGTGTGAACTTAACCACTGTGCCACCAGGCTGGCTCCAATATAATGTTATTTTAAAACAGTAAATTGCAAAGGAGCTGGTACAGTATGATTCCAGTCTTGGAAAAACAACTGTTTTTATGTACCCAGAAAAAAAAGACTAGAAGGAAACCACCAGATGATGGAATAAGTGATTTTCTTTTGGTGTGCTTTTCTCTATTTGTCAAACTGTCTACAACAAACATTATTTTACTTTTCTAATCATAAACCCCACAAATATGTAGTTTAAAAATTAATTTCTATAACCCTTTTAGGAGTCAATTTGGAAGTACCTATCAAAATTCAAAATATGTACACGCTTCAATCTACCAATTCTATTTTAGGAACCTATTCTACAGAAATACACAAAACAAGAAAATCTAAGGAGAGGGATGGTAACTACAACACTATTTCATGTCAGTAATCTACATGTCTATCAACATCTTTCCACGTTTTATTTAAAAAGTCTATATATGCCTTGAAAAATATTTGATAAATTGTACACCAAATTGATCAGAGTAGTTATTTTTGGGGAATGAAGTTAGGGAAATAGGGTAGATCTATACTTTTGTATTATTTGCATTTTCTGTAAAAAGCAATTATTTTTGTAATTTAAAAGATTTTTAAAAATTTCTCACTTGTCAAAGAACAGAAGTTAATTTAGATGGCTTAATAAGAGGGATATATCCATCAAATTAGGTCTTAATGCCACTGAAAAAAATATGGCTAATACTAGAAGCTACTTACAATTTTCAATTAATGCAAGACATTCAAGACACTGTTGTAAAAACAAAGTTTCACTAAATAAAAGAAATTGTAAAAAAAGGTTTTAATTGTTAGGAAAATGATAAGCCAGACAAATACCCCAAACTCCAAGTCTACTCATTCACTCCACAGTGCCTATGACTTTCCAGGCACTGTGGTGCGAGTTGGGTATACGATGATGAAACAAACAGATGTGACCCCTAACCTCAAAGAGCTTACAGCCAGGTAGGACAGACAGACAGTAAACAAATAAAAACACAAACATATACTTATACAACGTAAATGTATGAAGAGAAATAATGGTGTGTATATTTTTAGATATGAAGGTCAGAAAAGGCCTCTCTGAGAAAGTAAATTATAATCTGAGACTCAAAGGAAGAGGAGTTAGTCTAGTAAAAAGTGGGCGAAAGAACATTCCAGAGAGAAGGAGTGGCATGCGTGAGGTTCAAAAAAGGTAAAAACTTCAAGAAGGCCGTTACAACTGACTTAACTGCCCCAAAGAAGAGATGGCTTACAAGAGGAGAGAGGAGAGGAGGCTACATCCTGAGGCTCCGCAGGCCATGTGCAAGTGCTCTCTCAGGCGCAATGAAAAGCCACTAAGGAGGATTAGGTAGAGAAGTAACATGCCAATTTACGGTTTTAAAAGATCATGTTAAAAAGACAACCCACCAATTGGGAGAAAATATTTGCAAATCATATATCCAACAAGAGTTTAATCTCCATAATACATAAGGAACTCACACAACTGAACAACAAAAAAAACAGCCAGCCAGATCAAAAAATGGGCAGAGTGGTCAAGTTCACGTGCTCCTCTTCGGTGGCCCAGGCTTTCACTGGTTTGGATCCTGGGCAAGGACACGGCACTGCTCATCAGGCCATGCTGAGGTGGCGTCCCACATAGCACAACCTGAAGGACCTACAACTAGAATATACAACTTTGCAGTGGGGGCTTTGAGGAGAAGAAGAAGAAGAAGAAGAAGAAAAGAAGATTGGCAACAGATATTAGCTCAGGTGCCAATCGTTAAAAAAGAAGGGCGGGGGGGCAGAGGATATGAACAGACATTTTTCCAAAGAAGATATACAGATGGCCAATAAGCACATGAAAAGATGGTCAACATCACTAATCATCAGGGAAATACAAATCAAAGCTACGCTAAGATACCACCTTATATCTGTTAAAATGGCTATAATCACTAAGACTAAAAATAACAAATGTTGGAGAGGGTGTAGAGAAAAGGGAACCCTCATGCACCGCTGGTGGGAATGCAAACTGGTGCAACCACTATGGAAAACAGTATGGAGATTCCTCAAGAGACTAAAAATAGAAATACCATATGACCCAGCCATATCCAAACAACTTGAAATCAACAATTCAAAGTGACATATGTACCCCTATGTTCACTGCAGCACTATTCACAATAGCCAAGACATGGAAGCAACCCAAGTGCCCAGTGACTGATGATTGGATAAAGAAGATGTGGTATATATATACAATGGACTACTACTCAGCTATAAAGACAGACAAAATTATCCCATCTGCAACAATATGGATGGACCTGGAGGCTATTATGTTAAGCAAAATAAGCCAGACTGAGAAAGACAAACACCGTATGATTTCACTCATGTGTGGAATATAAACAAACACATGGACAAAGAGAACACTTCAGTGGTTACCAGGGAAAGGGGGCTGGGGGGTGGGCACAGGGGGTGAAGGGGAGCACTTATACAGTGATGGACAAGAAATAATGTACAACTGAAATTTCACAATGATGTAAACTGTTATGAACTAAAAAAAAAAATCACGTTAGCTGTTATGTGGGGAACATTTTGGAAGGGAGCAAGAGGAAAAGCAGGACGTTTAATTAGGAGGTTTCTGGAAACATTGGAAATGGTCCAGGTGAAGGAAAGTAGAGGTCGTTTGTTTACGGGCACAAAATTAGCTCTGTCAGATGCGTCTGTGGGGTACCAGGAATATCTAATCTAATAGGACACACTCACTGAGCAAGGAAAGAAAAATCTATGTTCAAATGAAAACTGCTTTCCCGATCACTAGTGTAACAATAAAGCAGTTTAGAAATACTGTCCGCATTTGCATAGGCCCATTCAGCAGCTTCATTTCAGTCTACAGATGTAGCTTAAGCCTTCACCTCAGCTTTTCATTCTCAAGCTACAGCAGGAAGCACATACGTGGCGAAGAAAGCGAGTCATCCTCCTCCACATGTTCAATCTTCATGATGTCTGGGTGTAAGGGAACTCTATAACCCTTTTTGAGGGGAGATAGAAAGGAGTGACTAATCTTTGCCAAACGACAGAATCCTACTATTGTAACAGCTGGCCTGAAGCCCATTAACATTTTTCCCTTTCTAGATTAAGGATAGGATTTCCTTTAAAACCTTTTTATTATTCAAATATCTTATCTTTTTTTGATTTTTTGGTTTGTTCCAGATTGTTCGCATTTCCTTCCAGCTGGCTTGAAACTGTTAAAATCACTTTCATAGAACTGCAATTTTTTTACACAGTCATTTTAAAAGGAAAGAAATGGCAAGGGAGAGAAAGAAGCCCAAGAAGATTTATTCTAAGCTTCTAAGACTAAATAAATAAAAGGAGGAAAAAGAAGTCACATAAAGATGCTCCAATGACAACAAGGGAATATACATTGTAAACTGTGCTAATGTGTGAGCAAAACAGAAATATCTGGTAAGCATTTAGAGATCTATGACTTGAGCTCAAAAAAAAAGGTAAGAGGATAAACCAAGAGACAGTACAGTATAACAAACAGCAATTAAGAAGGGGAGAAGTTTTAAGATGAAATGGTCAAGGGAAGTCAAATGCTTAGGAGTGAAGAAAAATAAGGAGTCAGAAAATGCCAACAGATAAAATACTTCTGGGCATAAAATCCATTTTTCTTCAGTTGTTCAAAGGACAGATAAGCTTAAAAGAAAAATCAAGTAAGGACAAAAGATACCTTTTTCGGTACTAATACTGTTGCTTTAGGAAGAGAAAACATCAGAGAAAAAGATGACAGTGAGTTAGCTCTCCTTAGTGTTCGAGTAATCCTAATTCTGAACATGATTTTACAGGTATATACCACATTTTTACATTTTTAGTTGATCCCACATACAAAGACCTATATTCCAGGAAAGAATCATAAGAAGTTTCCTAAACAGGAAAAAAATATGTTAAGAGAGCAGCTAAGATAAAATTACATTATCCTAAATGTTCCTTTAAAAAATTTGCTCTAGTAATTTCATTAAAACCTAAGAGATTTATTAAGATGAATAATATGCATCAAATCTGGCAGAGTTTGAAACTCATAATAATTTTCAAAACATTAAGCAAAATTGTGTTCTCTAAAAGAACCGAAAACGTATATCAACATTTAAGGTGGAAAGAAAATTTTAAAGGCAATAAATTGTTGGTGCATTTTTCTTTTACTTTGTGAATAACTGCTTAAGTTTGTAATCTTAAAAACTAAAATGTCTGTACAAAAAAAACATTTTGCATGTGAACAGTTTCTAAGAATTTTAAGACCTAATACTCTGAAGCTAAAGAACCAAATATAACCTCTTAGTGCTAATGGGACCGAACCAGCTGTTGGGCTCTTTGTAAGTGAAAACGGCAAGCTAGGAGTTAAGGAGACTAGCCTTAGTGAATAATCTCAATGACTGACAGACTGACAGACTGACAGACTGACAGACTGACAGACTGACGGACTGACGGACTGACGGACTGGTGGAAGACCAGTGTTTGAACAGGGCCTACACTCACATGCCTGAGGCATTACACCTGCCAAGGAAGAAACGCCAGAAACATTTCCACATGTTTCTAATTTGGTGGGAGGAAAAACAGCTAAAGCAGCTTTACAAAATATACAATTTCAGTAGTGATCTCAGGTCTCCTGCTGCCTAGATGTTTGGACACATTTTCAATGTTGAAAACATATACTTAGATTGTTCCAAATAACAGCCACTCTTTAGAAGACCAAATAGCTCAGGATTGGGAGGAAATACTTGTAGATCAACTATGAAGAAAAAATAAAAGAAAAAAGTAGTGAGTGAAACCTTGAAGTGTATTTAGATGAGATTTTGTTTGCTCAAAAAAGAATCTATAAGTGGGCTTTTAAGGAACAAATATATACGTGTGTGTGTGTGTATAAATCCAGCTTGAGGACAATCATTTCAAACTTTTTCGCCAGGCACACAGCTCTCAGCATGCTTCCCAGGGTGTCCGGGGGAGGGAGCTGTCCAGTGGCGTCAGCAGAGTCCCGGGCTGCTCTTTCGCTTCTAAGCCCTCTACAGTGCTAACACCAAGGGCTTCAGCCCTGAGTGACAACCAGGAGGCACAAGGGTATTAAATATTAAAACACTTAAAAAAAACTGTCCTGAAGGAAGCAAAATAGATATTCAAGTTAAGGGAAACCAATTAAAAAACACATAAAGTTACAAAACAGGTTAATTTTTGCACATTACTTAGTCATCTGTATAGCTTAGCAAAAGGACAACACTAACAACAAGCAAGAGCCTTGGAGCTCTAGCTTTAAAGTTCTGTTATTAGGACGGAGGACAACTTTCGTGGCACCCATCTCTTAAGATAATTGCCCCCATGTGTGATAAAATTTTAATCAATAAAAATTCATTTAACAAGAACTTAGCTCTTCACATTATTTCTTTGAAAGAAAAGGGAGGAGGCAAGGTGGGGAAGAGAGAGAGAAAGGAAGAGAAGGATGAGAAGAGGGAGAGAGGGGGCAGGGAGACAGAAGGGGGGAGATAGAGAAAGAAACAAGAAAAACGCCCAGATTTTCCCCAAAAACTCAAGTTTCAGGCAATGGTCCTGGTAGTATTTAGTGCAATCAACGCCACTTTGTACATTTATACATCCAGTCAAATTTACATTCTTTTATCCCAAGGTGTTGTAAGATGCTAAATAATGAAATATTAAATTATGCCCCACGTGACTTACCAATAAAGAAAATGAACTAAAACCCTCAACTTATATCTAACTATTCTAATCCCTGGATATAACAGTTAACTGAAATTTTAAGTGATATAAAGAGCCATACATAGCAGATAATCCAACAGAGACAGAACTGGCTTTAAAACCTCATTGCGAAGTGACTACTAGAAATACCATTGCACTGAAATTTCTTCCTAGATTCCAATAAAGCAAAAAGTAGATACAAAACATAAACAGACTGTCTTAACCTGCCTCTAAGTGCTTCCCGTCCGATTACTATTTTGAGATATATTTTAAATTCAATGTCTCAATACAGGCAAAAAGTCTAGCCTAATAAGTAAAATTGGATATTCTCCTATTTGCCAGATTCTCTAGAGCAAAGCAAGATAAGCCAGTAAGACAGTTCTCAGGAACTAGGCTAAAACCAAATTCAGGTTGTATGCATTTTTTTGATTGCCAGGGGTCATAGTGCATCATGTATATTTTCATTGCAGGTCTAGGAAAGAAATGCTACAGTGAATGTATCTGGAGTGCAAAAAGTTAACTTCTCTCCTTCCATTTATTCACTTATATATTACCAGTCAGTATAAGAGATTATGTGAGCTAAGGTAGCGATTATGTGAGCTAAGGTCTGTGGGGGGCATTTAATAAATGACAGGAATTTAAAAACATTTCAGAAACCATTTAATTCTAAAGCTTTCATTTTACAGATGCAGAATTAAGACACCAGAATAGCTAAAGTGTCCCTGATTTCTCTTTATCTCCTTATCCAGTTTTCATAGCACTTAACACTCTCTGAACTCATACATGTATGTATGCATGTACAGATGTATTATGTATTTTCTGGCTCCTCTTACTAGAATATAAGCACCCTGAAAGTGGGCATCTCTGCGTTTCATTCACTGCCCTACTTTCAATTCTTAGAGAAGTGTGTAGCACACAGTAGGTACTCAATATATATTTGTTAAATGAATAAGAAAACTGTGGAAAAATGAGAAAAACATATTGAAATATCACACTGGGACTTGTGAGAGTCCAGAAGCAGTATGACCTTTACTCTAGAAGATGATCACATTTGAGTTGTATGAAGTACTAGAACCCAGCTACAAAGGAAAAGGGGAGTTGGTAAGAGGTAAACACTTCTTTGAAAAGAAGATAATAAATTAACTTATTCAGGCATACCAGATATAAAAGCAGACAACTGTCACAAAAATAAACAGATATTCATTTCTTCCCAATAAATGTCGGGAAACAGCTTCAATTCATACCATGTATTCGAATACTAACTAAAAACTCTCCATGCAAGCCAGAATTGATTTGTTACATACCTCTTCTTATTAAGAAAACTCATACTGAAATCCCAGAGATATTAAAAAATTCAGCAGCATGTATCTTAAGTTACCTATGAAGGCTGACTTTTATGAAAACTCCACCTGAAGTTTTAATCAATATATATGAATACTAACTCTGATTTTAATGAAAAGAGTTCCACTATTACTTCAGGTTATTCTGCGCAAACATATTAGTAATGAGTGTTACATCCAAGCTCCACTGGAAAAGTTAGTCTAAAATAATGAAAAACCAATATAATTAACGATCTTCTCTTTGCCTTTCCTCTTCATCTTCAGAAACCAGGAGTTTATTATAAGCAAATAAAAATAAGTGAGGCTATTAGACAAAGAAACATAAGAAGGAAGATTCTTAAGTGCCATGTTTTAAAAATATTTCTCCACTCTAATCATGTCCATTTATTCAACAAATATTTACTCAGCACCTATTCTAACAGCCCACACTCCTTGCTAAGGATTAGAAGAAAGAAGTTATCAGAGATATTTATATTTGAAGAGCTAAAAACTGAAAAATACCTCTTGGACTTCCAGTAAATGTGAAATATTACAAAATTTTTCAAAAAGATGTTTCAACTTACATTTTGTTCCTCTGGTTCTAATTTGGGGATTTTGTGTGACTTGCGCTCTTCAGATCTAGATGAGTCATGCTTGTTGCTTTTTTTCCTCTTTTCTTTTCTGCTTTCATGCTTTGACTTTGTGTGCTCACTTGCCTGTACTTCATTTAAAAGGTCTCCACAAAGGGAAGACTCAAACAATTCCCTGCCATTCTGGATAGTTTTGGTTATTTTTAGTTTAATTTCAGGTGAGCCAGTCTTCTTTGGAATTACAGTTTGTGGTACCGAAGGAGGAGGTGGTGGCTGTGGAGGAGAAGGTTTTTCCAGAATTTCATGTGGTCTTGTGTTTGGAATATCTGAATGGTAATAGTCAGCGGGGCTAAAGTTTCTAACTGCACCAAAGCCATTGGCTGACCCATTGGGATATTGATTATATGACTGGTATTTGGTTTGAGTTTCATACATGCTGATTGATGGTGGATAGCCATTTGTGAGTGGAGGGAGATCTTCTGTGGTAGGTGGGTACTGAAAGCCTTGCTGCAAGGTAGCTTCATATGGTGTCTGGCCACCATCTTCAACAATGTCACTGTTGTTATCAAAGGCATCCTCCTGACGGATGTTGGCGGAGTCAATGAGTTGAGGTGGTTGCTGAATTGTGTTTCCCATGATCCCTTGCATGAAAGAGAAAGAGAAATCCATTGTTCTGCTCCAGCATCCTTAACTTTCCCTTTCTCTCATCGGGCCTATAGTTTTAAAAGAGGAGATTAAAAGGTGTTAATATCCTCACAGGCTAGCGGCTAATCAATTGAAAAAGGATTACACTAAAATATTCTGAACCCAATTTTCATATCCAGCTATGCATAGACACCAAATATTTTTAAAGCAGATAGTCAATATAATTCTGATACAGGGCAAACACTTTATATCTTAAACGCTTATCTGTTTAAAACTCTCAGTTACTTTCACAATAACTTTGGTAACAAAATTTTATTCTCTTTGCAAGCATGCAAAATAGTTTTGATGTTCCTTTCTGTTTCCCAAGTTAGAGATTATAGATTGTAAGTCTCAGGTTAAAACTGGTATTTGAAAAATAAGCAGTGTCCTAACACATACAAATTAGGTTCCATACGAACTTCCTTTAAATTATTCATGTTTTATCCAGTGTTTCTTTCTCTTATTACAAAAATAATAAAATCTTATTGCAAATATTTTAAATACAAAAGTAAAAAGGCCTATTCCTCTCCCCTCCATCATTCCCATTCTTTTATGTCATGGATAACCACTGTAAACAGTTTGTTGGGTATTCTTCCAAATCTCTCTCTATATATTTACACGTAAAATTTTAAAAATAGCGTTTATTCCATGACTTGCTTATTCAACTTAACAATATATCCTAGATATCTTTCTACATCAGCATGCATAGATAATCTTCATCCATACTTCATTCTTTAGATGACTGCATAGTAAACAACTGTGGTATCCAGCACAACATATTTAATCATTTGTGTACTGACAATCGTTCAGTGGCTCACAATTATTGGATGTTATAAACAGGAATACAGGAAACTTTCTTGAAACTATATCTTTGTGCATATATTTCTATAGGACAGATTTGAAATTTTGACAGATACTGCAAAACTGTCCTACAGGCTGTACTGTATCAATTTACATTCATACAAATAGCGTGTGAGGATGCCTGATTCTCTACACTCTTGCCACTATCTAGTTGTTTTTAACTAGTGGTATATACAGCAGAATCATCTGGGATACTTTTACAAAATGCACATGTCAAGTTCCATCTACCGATGAACCTGATTCAATAAATGTATGATGAAGCCTAGAGCATGAGTATTTTAAGACCACATTCCAGCTGATTCTGATACACACTCTTGCTTGGGTCATTGTGTTATAATCTTTGCATTATAGCCATTGCATTATACTCTTACAATTATTGCATCTCCTCTAGGAGGTGTCTAAAGATGCCCACATTATGTAACAATGTTATAATATAGATAAGCACCTGTTAGGAAATGCTCTAAGAGCACTCTGCTTTGTCATAATGTTTGATAAGCCCACATCTTGAGACAGAGGATTAGTGGGGAGTCCAGATATTATTCTGATAATCCCATAAACATTTCTTCTAGAAAGCTCTAAGGCAGAGAGGATTTCACTACTGTATGAAGTCTGATGAACTGATTGTAGCTGCTGGAATTCCGTGAAGGATTCTGAGGCTATAGCCCAGTTAATTCTATGACTGATTAAAAATGTCTACTATTTTGGGTCTAGCAGGATTTACCATAATGATATATCAAGTAACCCAAAAGAGCAAAGGGAAGAGGGAAACAAAAACTGACAACACACTTTTCAAGGTGTGTCCAATTAAACAGTTGCTGTTTATTCTGCTGTTAGCAAATGGAAAGAATTTTGGAAGTTCCAAGACTGCAAACAAATGAATACGAGAGTGTACAGGAAATCAGACTGCCCATACTGCTGTACAGTGGAATCGGGTGTTAGCACACTCGTTTTTTTAGCATCTATTCTGGGCCACCGCTTTACACACTGTCTTATTTAATCCTCATAACAACTTTGCAAGATAGGCATTGTGACTCCTCATTCATGGTTGAAAGAAACTGAGCTTCAGAGGGCTTAGGTGGCTTGCTTAAACCACAAAGCAAAGGGGGCAGAATTAGGATTTGAATCTAAGCATGTCTGACTGTAAAGACACTGATTTTTACCACTATACCACTTCCACTTCCCTCAGCTATAAGTTCTGAGAGGAGTTGCTTCTTTTGTTCATGTACTTTATTCCTTGGTCACCACCAAAGTAACAACTAACTATTCTGTAATAACCACAACTAACAAATAGTGCTTAGCATGTGCCAGGAACCACTGTAAGTGCTTTACATACAGTACTACATTTAATCGTCCTAACAACCTTCAGGTAGGTATTAATATTAGTTCCCATTACAGATGGGGAAATAGAGGCACAGAGAGGTTAAATGACTTGCTCAAATGCACAAGGCTAGTCAAACGCACAGAGCTGGGATTTGATCCAGGAAGTCTGGTTTCAGAGTCTCTGATCCTAACCAGCATACCATACTGATAATGCTGATAAATGTCAGAAATCATTTCTTTATATATAGCTTAAGAATTGAAACATTACCCTAATTTGACCCTTGGCAAAAATGTATAGCTCACAGACACAAGAAAAGTATGTTCTAAAATTCTGTAAACACATGGGACAACTGTACAGGTGGAATTCAAAAGTTCTTCAAAGTTCCAACTTGAAGTTAAATACTGAAATTTGACAAGATGCAACCTGTGTTTTTGGTTCTCATAACTGTCGTGTACAAGATCAGCTTCCAGATTAGTCTCCCAAATTACAGTCTACAGAGGCTTTCAGGCATATACATCCAGTGACAAAAGTTTGTGATTTAGTTTCGAACACAAACTTTTAAGAAGTTTGGTATTTTCCACCTTTTCTTCTCTTCTCTCGCCCGAGAACCAAATATTTCATTTTAGTTTGAATTAAGAATAAAAATAACCTTACCATCTTACAACTATATAGGAGTTTACAATTACAGAGTGTTTTCATATGCATTCTCGATCCTCAAAACAATCCTGTAAGGCTGATAGGGAAGGTGTTAGCTTCATTTTTTAAGATAACATTGAACACTTGAGATGCTGAATTTCCCAAGACTACAAAGCTAATTAGTGATTAAGCCTGAAAAAGAATCAATCTCTTGACTTCTAATCCTGTGATCTTTTCCACAATATCTCACTGCCAGAGAATATCCGACTATCCAAGACAACCATACTACCACCTTAAGTCATAGGTTCAAAAGAGAATGCATCATCTTTTCTCTAACTCAGACTTCGTTTCAGACTACCCCAGGTTTGTTGTTGCTTCCGCTCTTTTCCTAGCTTCCTAGGCTAGAAGCCTCAGGCTCATGGATGATTATTCTTCACTCTCTTCTTTAAGCCATAAAACTAGTGATTGAACAAATCTTGTACTTTCTTCCTTTGAAATCTTTCTGATTTGTTCTTTGATCTCTACATCCATGTCAGGCCACGCCCTCAGCACCTTACCCTGAACTATGACAACTGATTTTCTAGATATTTCTCACCTTTAACTTCTTCCTGCACAGCAGTTAGATGATGCATACTAAAACCAAACTTTGATGTCTATTCCCTTACTAAGAAACTCTAAAGCTCCATATTACAGAAAGTCCCTTACATGCCTTTCCATAATCTGACTTTTTCCTACCAACCCAAAATGCGTATGAATGAATTTTTCTGAGCACAGTATTACTCTCATTTTACAGATGAGAAGAAATGGAGCTCAAAAAGATCAAGTGATTTGCCTTTAGTCACATAGCCAATAGAAGTTGAATAAAATGGTGAAACTCAGATCTTCTAACTCTAATATAGGACTCTTTACATGGCAGCTGCCTCATAACCTGCAAACTATCCAAACTTCCTACTTTTCCCCCCAATATGTTCCATACCCATAATCCAAATGCCTGTTCGACAGCTTCTCTCATATCTCACAAGCATCTTAAGATACCTAATGAACTCTTGGTTTTTAGTCTACTTAAAGGTGTCCTTCCCCAAGTCCTTCGCATGAGAATAAAATGAAACCTCCATCTATTGGTTGCCCAAGCCAGAAACCTGGGAATCATGATACATCCCTTTCCCTCACTCCTACTCTTATCCAATCTATCAGTAAACTCCCCGAGTTTTATCTCCAAAGTACATATATCTCACATCTGTCTGTTTCATTCCATCTCTTTCGCTCTTCATGCTAGTCCAAGATCCTCACCTAGTCTATTCCACAGCTATCTTCCCAGTCTCCATGCTTCTTCTCCTGCTTCTCTACAATCTATTTCCCCATATAACAACCAGTCACCTTTTAAAAACTAATCCAATTGTGTGCCTACCCCTCAAAATACAGCAAGGAAAATTAATGACTGCCATACTCAAAAACATGGATGACTCTCACAAATGTAATTTTGAGTGAAAGAAGTCAGATACAACAATTCCATTCATATAGTATATAGTGTGATTTCATTTATATAAGATTTAGGGACCAGCCTGGTGGTGCACCGGTTAAGTGTGCACATTCCGCTTCATCGGCCCAGGGTTCACCAACTTGGATCCCAGGTGCAGACATGGCACCGCTTGGCAAGCCATGCTGTGGTAGGCGTCCCACATATAAAGCAGAGGAAGATGGGCACGGATGTTAGCTCAGGGCCAGTCTTCCTCAGCAAAAAGGGGAGGATTGGCAGTAGCTAGCTCAGGGCTAATCTTCCTCAAAAAAAAAAAAGAGAAAGATTCAAAAACAGGATAAAGTTAAAACTAAATCTATGGAGACAGCTGTTAGAACAGTAAATGCTTATAAAGGGGGCCATAAGGGAGATGTCTGAACTGCTAGCTATATTTAATTTATTGATCTAAATACATGGTTTACTCAAAGAAACAAAAACAAAAGAACAAAACTGTGGTGTAGTGGTTAAGTTCATGCGCTCTGCTTCAGTGGCCCAGATTCCTGGGTTTGGATCCCAGGTGTGGACCTACACCACTTGTCAGCCATGCTGTGGTGGGGACCCACATACAAAGTAGAGAAAGAGTGGCACAGATGTTAGCTCAGGGCTAACCTTCCTCAAGAAAAAAAAGAGGAAGACTGGCAACAGATGTTAGCTCAGAGCAAATCTCCCTCAGAAAAAAAAGAAAAAAGATCAAAACCTTCAATGCCTTCCCACTGCACTCAAATAAAATCCAGACTACTTATCATGCCCAGCAAGCCTCTGCACAGTCAGGCCTCAGTTTACATTTCTGAAGTCATCTCCCAACACTCTCTGCTGCAGGTATTGCACTGCAGCCACACTGGCTTCTTTCTAGCCTCTCAAACGTGTCAACTTCATTTGTGTAATTAGGATTTTCACATGTGCTGCTCCAGCTCCCTGAACACCCACTGTCTCTCAGGGAGGCCTTCTGAGGTCCGCTGCTCATTCTCCTCACTAAGCCTGTTTTTTCTCTTTCATAGCAATTACCATAATATGTTATACAAATATGTGCTTGCTTTCTTACTGTCTATCTCCCTCACTCAACTGCATGCTCTAAAAGGGTAGGGACCATGTATATCTTATGCAATGCTAGACACTCAGTATTGTTTAGTTAGTAAATGAGTGAAAGAGTCCCTGTCCTCAAAGGGCTCATAACTAGTATACCTCCATTTACCTAACAGATTTCTGGTGATATTAGCCCACAACATAACTTTACTCACTCACTAATCCCTTGTTTGACAAAACTGTGTTATGCTCATTGTAAAATATAAAAATAAATAAAACACTGACACCCATAGTTACCTGGTCAACTGATCTTCCACAAAGATGCCAAAGCAATTCAAGGGGAAAGGACAGTATTTTCAACAAATGGGGCTGGAACAACCAACAGCATATCCATATGGAAAAAGTGAACCTCAACCTTTACTTTACATTATACACAAAAAGTATCTAAAATTAGTTTATAAATCTAACACTAAAGTCAAAACCATAAAAATGCTAGAATAAAACATGGAAGAAAAACCATTGGGTTAGGCAAAGATTTCTTAAACAGGAAACACCACAAAATATGAAAGAAAAAGATTGATAACATGGACTTCAAAATTAAAAACTTTTGCTCTTCAAAAGACACAGTTAAGAAAATAAAAAAGTGAGTTATAGGCAGAGAGCAAATATTTGCAAAACACATATAGGAGTTCCCCGTTCTCCACGGTTTCGCTTTCCCCAGTTTCAGTTACTGTCGTCTGAAAATACAGTAATGCATCGCTTATCAACAGGGATACGTTATAAGAAATGCATTGTTAGGTGATTTCATGGTTGTTCGAACATCATAGGGTGTACTGAAGGGGAACAAAATTTGCCACCGCAAAAAGCGTCTCTTTAGTATGAAGATTATTTTAGGCTAATTACTTTTAAGAAACAAAAGGCTCAAAAGTTTTTCTTGCTACCTCTTCGTAACTGCCTAAAAAAATTCAGATAAAAAAACCTGTCTCAGGAAGTGAGCTATATCACCTCAGCATAACATGAACTAGGTGGTAGACAGGGAGGGACCTAGGAAAGCCTGTTTGTTGGGCTCCCCTCTGTGTTCTTCTGTTTCCATGTGGCCAAACAAACCCGTTTTCCAAATGTTTGCCCCTTATCACCTACCTGTGAACTGCCTTCCTTCCCATTGAAGTCCCCTGACATCTTCTTTTGTCTTTAGCTGAGGAGGGTGTTTAAGGTGAGAGCTTCAGCCATTTTGATGAGTTACTTGGTATTCCTGGGAGTACCCCATGTATACATGTTATTAAGCTTTTGTTTTTCTCCTGTTAATCCGACTTATGTCAATTTAATTCTTAGACCAGCCAGAAGAACCAAGTAGGGGAGAGGGAAATTTATTCCTTCCCTATAGTACTTACACAAACCTAGATGATACAGCCTACTACACACCTAGGCTATCTGGTACTAATCTTACCAGACCACCATCGACACTGTTGACCGAAATGTTGCTACATGGCACATGACTGTATTAAATGGAAAATTCCAGAAATAAACAATTCATAAATTTTAAATTATGTGCCGTTCTGAGTAGCATGATGAAATCTTGCACCGTCCCACCCTGGATGTGAATAATCCCCTTGTCCAGCTTATCTACGCCATATATGCTACCTGCTCTAGTCACTTAGTCTTGGTTATCTGATTGATTGTCTCAGTATCGTGGTGCTTGTGTTCAAGTAACCCTTATTTTACTTAATAATGGTTCCAAAGCACAAGAGTAGTGATGCTGGCAATTCGGATATGCCAAGAGAAGCTGTAAAGTGCTTCCTTTAAGTGAAAAAGTGAAAGTTGTCAACTTAATAAAGAAACGAAAAAAATCGTATGCTGAGGTTGCTAAGATCTGCGATAGTTTTATTACAGTATATTGTTGTGATTGTTCTATTTTATTATTAATGTTATTAATCTCTTACTGTGCCTAATTTATAACTAAACTTTATCATAGGTACGTATATATAGGAAAAACATTGTCTATATAGAGTTCGGTACTAGCCATGGTTTCAGGCATCCACTGGGGGTCTTGAAACATACCCCTGTGGATCAGGGGGACTACTGTATCTACCAAAGAACATCCTTATACTCTTACATTCTAGGAAATGGAGAGAGACCCACTAAGGCTTTCTGAGCAAAAATGAGACAAGTGAAATGACAGCTTAAATATTCATTCCTTCACAGATTACTTACTAATTGTAAACAGAAATACGTATAAGAGAGAGATCTGACAGGCACCATTTTAAACAAGTGATTAAACACGGCATTACCAACAGCAGGACAACCCAGCATTATGTGCCTCATGATATGATTCATTAACACATCATCATCTTCAAAGTATTTTTCCCAATGCTTAAACTGCATCTCAAAATGAGGAAACAATCAGACAAATCCAAAATGTGAAACACAGTCTCGGACAACTGGCCTGGGCTCTTCAAAAAAGCTAATGTTATAAACAAACAAACAAACAAGAGGTGGAAAGACCATTCTAGATTTTAAAAGATTTAACAACCCAACACAATGCATGAAGAGTAAAACAAAGGAGGTAAGATGTTAACCATTAGCTAATCCAGGTGTTGACTGTAATATTCTTTTAACTTTCCTAAAGGTTTGAAAATCTGAAAAGTAAAACGCTGGGAAAAAATAAAAAATAAATAATTTGGCTAGGGTTTGGAAGAAGCATTGAAAAGAAAAGCTACAGCTTCTTAAGGTAGTAGAAGCCTGCATTAAATAGTGACACCATACTCTGATCAAATAAGCCAAATGGTCCACATTGTTCTATTTTTTAGAAAGTCTCAGCATGATTGGAGCCATGCTTTTTCATATTATGCCTCCACCTAATTCAATAATGCAATAAAGAAAGTAGTTTTGATGATTTTAAAAAAAAAAAAGATATTTTAGGACTATAACTAAATTCCTCTCCATAGTGATTTTTCTATGTACTGCAGTCCGGCAGCTGGCCTTCAAACAGCAGACACGCCAACTGACAGAAGAGTTAAGACCTTCCGGCGTTAGGAGGCTCTCTAGTGAGCACAGTGGTTCAGAGTACAGGCTCAGAATCAAACTACTAGGTTCAAAAACCCAGATCCAAGGCTTGTTACCTATGTGACTTTAAGCAACTTAATCTCTGTTTCCTCATCCAGAAACTGTGGAGACTTATAATTGTCTACGTTGTACAGTGTTGTGGTAAGAATTAAGAGCTAATCCATGAGCAGTGCCTTGAGTATAGTTAGAGCTCAATACCTATTGGCTACATCATCATTTAGTGCAACATTGGGCACACAGAACTTGTGAAAAACCTGTCTCTGACCTAAAAGCATTTATAATCTCTTTGGTATACTAGACAAGATAAGATTTTATGTGCAAGACTCATAAAATAGTAGTAAACAATATGAACACTGTGAAACAGAAGGTGACTAAGAATTAAATCGTGTTACCAATACAATTATAACTGGCACTTGAGAAGAACAATGTTCACTAGACAAGGAGGCATTTAGGCCACGAAATACAGGCAGGATGTGGAAGTTAGGTGTTTTTCACCCACTAATTTTAAAATTAGTCAGTACAGGCCACCAAAAACTCATTCCTTTGTTCTTAAAAAATCCCTGATAAAGATGGTATGTTTTAATTTTTTTGGTATTACTAAAGTCAAAATAATAATGGCTAACATTTGAGGAGTTACTTTGTCAATACTATCCTAAATGCTTCACATTTCTTATTTCACTCCTCATAACACCCTTTTGAGGAAATACTATTACTATCCCCATTTGGCAAATGAAAACTGAAGGCCAGCATGATTAAGTAACTTGCCCATAGACACACATCTTGTAAACGCAGAATTCAAACACAGGCACTCTGTTCCACAGCGTTTGCTCCTAACAAGTAAGCTCGTTTCCCACAATCCCTAAGGATGTAAAGTAAATAGCAACAAAAACAAAACCATTCATTCTTTACACTTCCCCAATGCCACTTCCCAAAATTAACAATTTGGCAGGAAACTAAATAATGGTACTAGTCTTCGACTCATTCTAATATGTACTTCCAAGCAAATGAAACTACTACAGGCAAACAATTTATGACACATTCTTCCTGACCAATGTTTCTAGTTTTCTTTTTAATAAGTAAATCAATCAATGAATTTTTTTTCTTAATTTTATTGAAGCTGTCCAAGACAGTTTTAAATGAAAAAAAGTTGAAAATTATCAACTACAGCTTTACAGCTCATTTATTTACCAATTTATTCATGAGGTGAGTGACAACAGAAAAGTTGACAGAATCCTTAAGTCAAATTTTAGATAGAAAGTGGGGGAAAAAAGCATGTCACATGTTTCAGATGAACAGCGTAACTATATCAATTAAGTATTCATGATGTGTTAAATGAATAGTTTAAGTCACTACAATAAAGTTTTAAAATGAACAATTCTCTTTGGTAGACTGTACATATTTCTGGATTCTACTTTACAAAATTACATGCTGTGCTGTATATACTCAGTTTTCTATGTTTAACACCAGTCTCTTCTCAATGAGAGAAAATTTTACATTTTATTTATTTATTTATTTATTTTAAAGATTTTATTTTTCCTTTTTCTCCCCAAAGCCCCCTGGTACATATTTGTATACTTCAGTTGTGGGTCCTTCCAGTTGTGGCATGAGGGACGCTGCCTCAACGTGGCCTGACGAGCAGTGCCATGTCCTCGTCCAGGATCCAAACTGGCGAAACCCTGGGCCGCCGCAGTGGAGCACGGGAACTTAACCACTTGGCCACGGGGCCGGCCCCCTATATTTTATTATATGTCAAAATTCCTCATAGTGATATCATTATACAGGTTTTTGGGAATCAGTGGTGGTTCTACAATGTCATATAAATTACCTACTTCTGTTTTCAGACAAAACTACCCCTTAAATACTTTCCTAGTTACTTAATTGTAAATCTAACCACATCACTTTCCTAATTAAAATCCTTCAATGATTCCTAGAAAAGGTTGAAGCACCTTGGCCAGCAGAGCACATAAGGCCCTCCAGGCAAAGTCTCTATGTATGGCTCCAACCCCAAGTCACCTTTCCTATGCTAGTAATGTTATATTCCTGGGAATTACTGTATACACTATGATTTCATACTGTGCCTTTACTAATATTATCTCCTATGCCTAAAATGCCCTCTTACAATTTTTTGTTTTGCTTGACTTTTAACATCTTTTGAGCTCAGAAAGTCAATTCCAAGAAGTAGTCACTTAAGCTCTAGCCTAGTCTGAGTAACTTTCCTCTGTGTTCCTAAGTTACACTATGCACGCCTCTTAGAATTAATCACAAAACAATCTGTTCATGTGATTTTCTTAAGAGCAGGAAGTAATTTTATTCCTCCAAATGCTCCTAGAACCCAAAGTGAAGGCTCAGAGGAAGGGCTTAATGAATCTTTAAACTAAATTGTGTAAACTTAAGGAGTTATTAAATATAAATGAAATGCTTCAGAGAGTTATTGAGGATCTTTCCATGGAGAACGCAAGAGACTATAAATGCAGTTATAGTCTCCTCAGGTAACATCCTTGGCAAAATCTGACTGACAACTGCTTACCTAGCCACTACTGAGATTCTCCTCAGCTCTGGGCTAACCTTCCCTGCAAGGCTTAAAGCCCCAAGAGACTGGCAAGAAGTGAAACAAATTTCCGGGGAGAGTCTTTTAACCCAATAAAAGACCAAAAGATACCAAAAACTCCTATATAAGCATATCTATTTAAAACTCTAGTTAGTTATTAATACTGTAGATCTGAAATTCAGAATGTGGAAGCTCTCAAAATGCAATTTTCATAGTTAATTGAATTGGCCTGAACATCAATTTTCCAAATCTATTCCAGCAATTATAATCAATCATACTAAAATACAAATATGGTACTTGATATATCAACATTAGAATTTTTAGAGCTAAAGAAAAATAGTGGAATATAATGTGATCACCACAACACAGTGGAAGAGGGTGGTCTTGCTTTACCCCAGGATAAATAAGGGATCCAGATGTTTCTTTATGTGAACTGTTGTAAGGAACATTTCTCAAGGTTTACGACAAAACCACAGTCTGTATGTGTTTCTATAGTAACAGGAAGGGAGTGCACGCAGACAGTCTACAGTAATGAACCAGCTATGCTGGTTCTTGAAAACCAGGCATTTTTACTGTTTGGTGATTACTGTGGCAAAACATTATAAAAAAACCTTTTTTTAAAACACAATGTTCAAAAATTAGAGGATCATTTTGTTTTAAAGCAAAAGATCAAAATGAACTACAATAAAGGAAAGCTTAAGCATACACTCTTTGAGATGTAATAAGAGAAAGCTATCAAATATATTCACATACCAATTTCTAACTGAATGATCATTAATGTTTGAAAATCAGATCTCTTATTTGAAATCAATTTAATAAATACACATATACCCCTCCAAAAAAACTTCTTCAACTGTGACTCACACTTGACGACAGAATATGAAGATTTCTGGATGACAGCATCAAGGGAGATTTTTACTTTACTATTTTTTCCCCAAATCTACACCAAAAAGAAAATAAGAGAGGGGAGTTAATTTTTTAAAAATATGGTCCATTATTTTCAGTACATAGGTTTGCAAGGGTGAAACTGGAGCTTCTATAAAGTAAAAACTTTAAAAAACAGGCTTAATCTATAGGAACAATGCTAAAATCCTGTAATGCCAGGTTTTAAAAAAGGACTCCATTCTTTTTGGTTCTGTGTTGTATTCATATTTTAATCTAATTATAGGATCAGAGTGAACATTTGATATAGTCAAAGAGCTATAAATTCTGCATTGCCCATTTTGGCTTTCATAATTTAAAAATTATTTAATTGCTAGTAATGTAATAACAAAGATGTATTGTTAAAAAAGAACAGAGGTTATGTTATTTTATCATATCTAATTTAAAACTGTAAGCCATTCATCATTTTTAGAAGTAAGTAGGAGAGAAATATTTTTAAGGAGCCCAAACACACTCCTTTAAAAATCAGCAAACACAGGGGCTGGCCCCGTGGCCGAGTGGTTAAGTTCGCACGCTCCGCTGCAGGCAGCCCGGTGTTTCCTTAGTTCGAATCCTGGGCGCGGACATGGCACTGCTCGTCAGACCACGCTGAGGCAGCGTCCCACATGCCACAACTAGAAGAACCCACAACGAAGAATACACAACTATGCACCGGGGGGCTTTGGGGAGAAAAAGGAAAAAATAAAATCTTTAAAAAAAAAAAAAATCAGCAAACACAAACTATGAATCATGAACAGGTAGCAAGTTACACTAAAAATCAATATCCTTGCTTCGCAAGCCTTTCTCCATTTTAACTTCACCCAGGAAAAAAAACATCACAGTGAGGATAGGGGTTACGAGGGAAAAAAAGGAAAAAAATCAACCACTTGGTTCTAAGAACTTGACCATGCCTCTGTAGCACCAAAAAGGAAATGAACAACAATGTTTACCTTTTATTCACTAAAAGCAGCTAGAAGTGATAGCATCTAATCTAGCTCTGTTATGGACAAAACGCAACAACTGAATTTGGTAGAGTGATTATACAACTGAAGTCAATCTTTCAAAGAAAATGGATCCTGCTTGAAAATTTTCATCAAGGATATACAAACAAGATGGAAGTGCCTGTCCTATTTGTCTTCAGATTATCTTATCCTATGAGGGAACAAGAACCATATCAGATTACAAGATTTACTATTTTATCCACAAACAAAATAAAGTACTTTTAATGGCATCCAAGCGTTACACAGGTGGTAGATAACACCCATCCATAGCTGCAAGCACAGTGGTACAGAAGCAGGTTATTTCTGACTGGAATTTGGGCATTTTCTTTCAAACGATTTGTTAAATTTCCATGGTAATGCAAATGCTTGGACTTCCGCGACTGGGGGTGGGGGGTGGGGGAGGGCGCCATTATATAACCATATCAAGTCTACAGTTACTTAACACATTTTTAGTTTCCCTATGACTTTTTTAATGAAAAGTCAAGGATGTCAAAATTATGAGGTTTGAAAAGACTGCTGGTCAAAAGTCTGAATCATTTAAAGAGGTTTACTACCATTCTGGTTGAGGCTAACTCTGAAAGTTTAATGCTATGATTTAGAGGAAAACATTTTCTTTTCTGAACTATTTTTCAGCAATTATACTAATAAAACATCAATTCTCCAAATGACACAAAAGCCTTACGGCATTTTAGTATGTTAAATAAATGTTCCATATTAGTAAATCTTATCTGGGTATCTTGACTAAAAGGTACTTTCCAAGGTAGCTTTTTAAAAAGAACCCTAAACGGCTGACTAATTTCTGGGTTAAAGAGGAAAATCTGCTTGCTTTAAAAAATAAGTGATTCAGGAGAGAATATATTCCCTTTGTATTTTCAAGTGATTTTACTCACTTATCCACCAAGATATTAAGCAAATCATGTCATTTTTATATAATTACTCACAACATACATCCAAATCAAGGTAATCTCACTCTGTCTACATCTACTAAACTCAAGATTTATCAACAGAATGCCGACATTTACTCATTAAGCAACCAAGCAAAAGTGTAAGATTGGCCCCTCTTCAATAAATGAAGGAGAAATAACATGTGAATTTGAGGCTTAAAGAAAAAAAAATAAAACAAGTTACCAGGGGAAGAGGGGCAGAGGGTGGGCACAAGGGGTGAAGGGGCATACTTATATGGTAGATGACAAACAAGAATGTAAAAGTGAAATCTCACTATAAGCTATTATGACCACAATAAAATAAATAAATAAAAATCAAACAAACAAAAAATAAATATTGGCGAGATTTTCTCTTCTTTCTCTCCACTAAGGTATAGTATTTTTGTCCTACTTTCTTAAAGACACAGTAATATTCCCACAGAATGAGCTGCTAATCTATTAATTTTACTCAATTTAAATGAGAATGCATAATTTACAGAGAAATCGAAATATATAACGATGTACACCTGAAATGTATATGTTATAAACCAATATTACCACAGTAAAAAAAAAAAAAACAGAAAGAAGAATGCTGTCATGAAAGGCCACATGTTGTATGATTCTCTTTATATGAAATGTCCAGAACAGGTAAATCCTGGAGACACAAAAATTAGTCACTGTCAGGGGCTGGGAGGAGGGAGGAATGGAGGCTGACTGCTAAAGGGTATGGATCTCTTTCGGGGATGATGAAAATGTTCTGGAATTAGTGGTGATGGTTGTACAACCTTGTGAATATACTAAAAACCACAGAATTGTACACTTTAAAAGGGTAAATTGTACAGTATGTGAATTACATCTCAAAAAAAAAAAAGAATGCTCTAAAAGAAATCAAGAAAGCATTTGCATGTCTTTCAACAAAAAAAGTCTACAACATCCATTCAAGGAATTATTGGTTCGTACACAGGTTAAATATGCTTAAAATAAAAACCTTTTACACTTACTAAGCTATTATAATTAAAGTTGAGATGCTGGCAAAGGGAAAGACAATGAAACAGAATAAGACCCTAGACACAGACCCAAGCCCATATGGGAATCTGGCACGTAACAGAAGCAGCACTGCAGATTAGTGAGGAAAGGATGGAAGATTCAAAGAAAGGTACTGGGACAACTGCTTATCCATGTACAAAGCAAATTAGATCCTCACCATATAATACAACACCTCCAGGTGGATTAAAGACAATTATAAAAAGTAAAACTTAAAAACTTAAGAAAAAACAAAAACAAAACAGGAGTAGATCTGTATAAACTCAAGGTGGGGAAGGATTTTTTAAATATACAAAACATAAAGGAACTGATTAATAAAACACACAATGTTAATTAAAAAACTGTATACCAAAAGACAACACAGACAAGTGAAAAGACAAGCCCCAGACTAGGAGAAGATAAATGCAATGCATAAAACAAAGCTGGGTTCTCCTCTCCAACTTTCTTCCAGATCCGCCCAGTTCTTGCTATGTTCTTTGGCTGTGGCTTATTGTTTCTCATCTGGATTAGATGAACAACTTCCAAACTGCTCTTTCTCCTTCCAAAGTTGTCCACCTAAAATCTGCTCTCTCCAGCATCGACAGTACTTAAAAACAAAAAATCCCTCAAATTTAATAATCTCCCCTGGCTCTCTATGCCTTAGGATAAAATCCATAAAGCACACCTTTCTTGATTTGGTCCCCACCTACCTGTCCAGCCTCCTCTTCTGCTGCTTCAGCTTTCCCACCTTACCCTCCACCATTCTAGCATTTCCTCTCTCATCAATTGCTCATCTTTTAAATTCTATTCAGACGTGTTAAAATACTCCAAGAAGCTTTCCCAGACCATCCCTTACACATCACACACCCTCTGAAGCCAAGTCAAGAACCCTCTTCTGTTGGCATAGTATCCTACCTATACTCTACCATAGCACTTAATACACTGTGGAGGACCATCTTGACCTAAAGGAAGTGTGTGCATGTGTGTTTGAGAGTGAACATGATCTCAAAACACTTGTGTAAGAAATCATAGTAAAATATTTTATTACATCAATTCTGGATACCAGGTGCTGTCTGCTAATTGCCCTTTCTAGGCTGAGACAAAGCTGGGCTGAGGTTCGTGCCAGCTCCTTCCTTCCCATTCTGCTGCTGCTACAATGGGAAGGAGATCAAAAGCTACAGCTGAGTTGCCAGGTTGTCCCCCACCTCAACCTATTCAGGCTTCTCTAATAAAACAAATATTTATTGAGCACCTACTACTTACCAGACACTGGGCTAAGCACTAAAGTTATAGGGATGAAAATCAGCCACGGTTCCTACAGTCGTACAGTTATATTATTAGTGGAGAGAGAAAAGCAATAAACGGAAAGCGCCAGAGATGAGGCTCAGAAATTGCTCCTGGTAAGATTCATTTATTCATTTCCTACTGAGTGCCTGTATTATGTTTAGTCCTGAGTACTAGAGATAAAAAGATGGGCAAGACAGAGTCCCTTCTGAAAGAAAGGGACAAGTGCTCTGGGTGACAAAGGAAGACATCCAAGGTTGAGAAGCTGGGGAATGGGGGGACAGAGAGAGAATGCAGGGGACCTCAAAAATTTCCAGGCTTAGGAAACAAAACCTGTGGGAAAGGAGAGGTGCTCCTTTGCAAAGACCTACATTAACCAATACCTAAAACGGTTTCAGTTAAGAATCTTCTTGGCTTCTTAATACCACAGCTTCCAAATTATCTAGATTATTAAAAGGTCCTTTTTTGATATGTTGCAAAACCAAATTATAAATACTTAATGAAAGTACACTACATAATTCAGGGAAATAGAAACAACTTAGATGTCAGAGAATACAGAAAGACTGGAAGTTTATGTTGAAGACATGGAACTACTTCATCTCTGAATCCTTATGCCAATTCCAGTGCCTGGCACAGTATCAATACACAAATCAATTGTAAACAGAGGGAGTATTACAGTAAGGGGACATAGGACTGGGCTAAAAATTTAACTATTTTCATATGAGCTAATAACCATTAAGTAACTAGTATTACTGAAATGCCACAGGGTGTCTGTTAGCAGCATGCATTTAGAACTGACTGTAAAAGCGGCTGGCCCCGTGGCCAAGTGGTTACGTTCATGTGCTCTGCTTTGGCGGCCCAGGGTTCACCAGTTCTGATCGTGGGTGCAGACCTAGAATCACTCGTCAAGCCATGCTGTTGGGGCATCCCATACAGAAGAACCAGAATGACCTACAACTAGGATATACAACTACGTACTGGGGCTCTAGGTGTTGGGGGAGAGGAAGATTGGCAACAGATGTTAGCTCAGGGCCAATCTTCCTCACCAAAAAGAAAGAAGAACTGACTGTACAAATTTGCTTTTCCCTTCCTAAGAAAGGTCATGAATAAAGCTAGAAAGTATCTACACTATGATTATTTATATGTCCAACACAAAACTAGACTAGCAGCAGGTAATCAGGTCACTAAGAGGAAGACACAACAAAAGGAAATTTACCCTCATTATTTTTAAACTTTCAAAATTTTAGTATGTAATATTATATTTTATCAAGTAATCTTTTCATCAGAATTAAATTAGAGTAGAAGATAAATGCCGGGAATACAGAGTATAAACGCATCACATAAAAGAGTCACTGGCTGACAAGAAATTTCTTCTCAGGAAACTTTAAACATTTCTATACCCACATTTCATATGAAGCATGCTACCATGCATCTAATAATTCTACAGGCATATACAAACTATTAACATATTAGGGTTCATATTTTCCAAAACAGTAGGTCTATCATGAAATGAAGCTTTGTCTTTTGTTTCAGTGTCTAAAACTTCAGTCACTACTAATGGGATTAAGAAAAACTGTCACAATGTTATCACTGTAGAGCACAACGCACATTAACAATCTGAAACTCTAATAAAATGACTTCTCTTTTTTCAAATCATCTATAGACTAATACAAAATCTGGAGTAAGCGCAAAATAAATTTATATTACAATGTCGCACTATATTTGAGGCATCTCTGAGTAACTTCATCATTCAGAGAATTGCCAAATGTGCTCAGATATCTAAAGGTCATATTTATCTTTAATTTCCAAAGCATAGGGTAGCAATGCCTTCTTTAGTCATAGAAAAACCAACTGACCAACCAACAAAACAAAACGACTTCAATTCTAGCAAGGGTACCGGGTACTTCTTTGTTTTGCTCATTGCTGTTTCCCTATCCCCTAGGATACAGTAAGTGAATGAAAAAGGCTGCTAAATGAATACAGGGATGGTAGAAAAGACCAAAGGAAATTATAACTGCTGTTTTACTAAATTTTCATTTCCAACCAAGTAATGAAGACAGGAGAAAACATGTTTTGGCTATCAAAATACAGTCAGAAGCACAGCCCCAAATCACAGCATTAGTATTTGCTATAACAGGACTTCAACTTCATAACTGAAAATTATGCAGATAATTTCAATGTGTAACCTTTTTTGGAAACCTCATAAAATTGCTGTGTTATACTAACCTCCAAAATTACTAACATTTCCCAAGAGCCAAATATGAGTTACCAAATCAAATTTGGTCTTTATTATCTGGACTTCATGTAACCCATTGAGCAGGAAGTAAGCAATCCAAAATTCAAATATATGACCGAGAATTAGACTGAGAAGGCAATGCATTTATCAATGAGTCCACGCTCTGAAACAAGGTTTTTCAACCTCAGCACTACTAATATTTTGGGCAAGATAATTTGTTGTGGTGCTGTCTTGTTCACTGTAAGATGTTTAGTAGCATCTTAACCTTTCTACCCACTAGACGCCAGTAGTACAACCCGCTAGTAATAACAATCAAAAACGTCTCCTGACATTGCCAAATGTCCCCTTGGAGGGCAAAATCACTCCAGGGTTGAGAACACTGCCCTAAAGGGATGCTTGCTCAAGTGTAAATGCTTACTGTCTCTGAATGGAAGTATGGGTGAGTTTCGTTCTTGTCTGCTTTGCCTTTTGCTTCTCTGCAGATTCTATAATGATTTTTACACAAGAGTTTTAATATGTTTTTTCAAAAGAAAAAGTACAATTCATTAATTGTAAACTAAGGAAATACTCATATTTATTCAGTTGATACCCTATTTTTAATGACTAACATGCACAGATGTTTTCCTGAATATGAAATATTTTTGAGTATTCAAATATTAAAAACACTGCAACAACTGAGAATAGATCCAGATTTTAATCTATGAGTCTCTCTGAAATTTCAAATGAAAAATACTTAAAAGACGCTTCAAGTAAAACAGTATCGTTTACCAAGCAGTCACGATGTGATGTTCTAAGTGCTTCACACGTATTATCCCATTTAATCCTCATAAAAACCCTGTAAAATGCACACTACTGTCTCCATTTTACAGACGAGGAAACTGAGGAACAAACAGGTTAGGTGGCTTGTCCAAGGTGCCACATATAATAAGTGGCAGAGCCAGGAGTCAAAACCAGGCAGTCTTGCTTCATGACCTGCCCTCTTTACACATGCTACACTGTCACTGACCTTCGAACCACTCTTCTCTCGTCTGTATTAACTCAGAAAGGCAATGCTTACTGCTACAGGAAACATCCGTATTACTACAATTCATAAAGCCAGCATCTTCAACTTGTACAGAGGCTGAGACAGACAGAATAATGCCCCCCGCTGCTGCCAAATGCCCACATCCTAATGCCTAGAACCTGTGACTACATCACTTTATGCAGCAAAAGGGACTTTGCAGATGTGATGAAATTCAGGATCTTGCAATGGAGAGATTATGTTGGATTACCCAGGATCCTTATAAGAGAAATAGGGAGGGAGAAGAGTCAGAGTCAGAGAGAGATCTGAAGATGCTATGCTGCTGGCTTTGAAAACAGAGGCAGGGGATCATAAACCAAGGAATGCAGGTGGCCTCTAGAAGCGGGAGAAGGTAAGGGAACAGACTCTCCCCGAGAGCCTCCAGAAGGGACCAAGCCCTACTAATACCTTGATTTTAGCCCAGTGAGACCCACATTGAACTTGGACATCCAGAACTGCAAGGGAATAAATCTGTGCCGTGTTTGAGCCACTAAGTTTGACGTCATTTGTCAGATAGACAACAGGAAACTAACACAGAGGCTTCTCTGAAAGCATTTCCGAACACTCACTGTCTTCTTTAGTTCCACTAACATCCCCATGAAGCATATGACAGGGAGGAGGGGAATTCCCTTAGATTCGTTAACCTAAGATATGGGGAACCTGAAACAGAAACATCACTTTAAAAAGTCTTACCCTATCACAACATAAATAGTCCTATCTAGAGATACAAATGGGCTAATGTGACCAACAATTTGTCCCTGGACAGTCAGAAAAAGCCATTAGATTTTAATTGCTGGTAGGGTGTTGCTGACACCTTTTACACATGCAGAAGGAAAGGACATGATTTCTTCCCATTTTGTTGGCACAGTCACTGCTGCTTTCTATGCTCTGGAGTTTACTTTCATTCTAGTCACAGATGTGATATGAATAACGAAATGGCAGTAAAACCATTACCATGTATGAGACAATAAAGTTATGGGTCCTTCCAGTACTAAAATACTTAGCGTATTTAAGATTTTCAATTTCTGACAACCAAAATTTCTGGGTCACATTGGATTTTGTGGCCGATTTTCACAAAAATAAGTAAAGGGGAAGGAAACTTGTAGTAAAGACATCACTATGGTAAGAACTAATTTTTAAAATCTGCTAATTTAGATATTTAATAGGTACAGTTAAGAAAAGGCTCTCATAGCTGTCCAAAAGAACTATATTAAGCCAATATTTTGCCTTTTTCTTCTTCTTTTTTCTAAAGACTCTGTCTTTGACCAAACTTTTTCTTTTTTTTGGTGAGGAAGATTGTCCCTGAGCCAACATCTGTGCCAATCTTCCTCTATTTTGTTTGTAGGATGCTGCCACAGCATGGCTTGATGAGTGGTAGGTTCGCACCTGGGATCTGAACACACGAACCCCGGGCCACCAAAATGGAGTGCACAAACTTAATCACTATGCCACTGCACCAGCCCTGAACCCAACATTTTTCCTAATGAATAACTTCTAAGTGGACATTTGTTTTGTAAAGGTAAATAATGTATAAGTTCCCTAAATAAAAAGGCTTTCATTGACATCTTAAAACATTGTTTAACTATTCAGGAATCATATAGAAAAAGATAAGTAAAAATAAAATCCTTTCCAGACTCACCATGCTGGCATTTAAAAGTTAGAAATTAAATCACCTAATTTACTATAAGAGAATATTTGATCTCCAACCACCTGGAGATAATTCAAACCAGTATCAGCCAAATATTGCTATATCTGCTAAAGTGCCTATGTCTGCTACACAGAGATGTTCATTCATAGATCATTAAGTCAAAATAACACACTGGAAAATTAGGAGCTGGCAGTTCTCTCCATTCCAAGCAGTGGCATACAAATGACTCTGAGTAATCCTTTCATCTGTTTTTGCCTAAGAGGTTAGGAAATGAGGCTGAATACTCAAAAACTGACCAAGGAAATATTTTTCCCTTTTTTTCTGTTTTGTCAAATCTGTAATGTTTTACATGGATAAGATTTATTTAGTACATATGTATATGTCTGGACAAAAGTTTGTTTGTTTTTAAAATAAAGAGTTCCCAGAAAAACTTACAAAATCATTCTAAACAAATCGCCTTAAACTACCCACACTAATGCCAAGATAATCAAATGCTGAGTCTCACCTTCCTATCCCCAGACTCCATGTGGCGTGTTATTCTAGATATACGTCTTATTCTTCACAGAGTCCTTTTGTTTTGTTTGTGACATGGTTCATTACCGAACACCAACAATGTACCAGACCCTATTCTAGGTCCTGGGAAATCAAAGGAGATAAGATTCTTGTCTTATGGAGCTTAAATAAACGAGAAAATTTCTGATAGTGATACGCTACTATAAAACAGGATAATATGATACAGTGAGTGGGAGGCTAGACTGTTATAAAAAGGACTAAGGGAATCAAAACTAGGAATGAGTCATATAGACAAAGTGGACGAAGACAAGTGAAGACGTGGTCATCAGGCTTATCTTTTATATCCTTTCAAGTTCTCTTTGTTTCAGAAGCTTCTGAGGGATGGCTATAGTAAAAAGATTTAAGTAATAGTCAAGTATTCCACGTAATATAAAAAGTTTAAACTTTAAATATTATTTAACAATAACTACTCCAAAGTACTACTGAAATGAAGTCATTTTGTTGGTCAGCAGTCTATAGTCTGTTAATAACTACATCAACTAAGAGAATTTTAAAAAATACTTTAGCTTTGAAACACCTAAGTTGTTTCCTGTGAATTTATTTACTCACTATCTAACACAGTGAGCATTTTGGAAAAAGGAGAGTTTAAAACCCCAATCCCACAAAAACACACAAATACAGTAATAACAAGAACAAAGAATGTGAAAATATGTCCATTTCTACTTACTTCTTTCCCTTCACCAAGAATATCAAAATGTGTGCTAGCCACATGTGGCTATTTAATTTTAGGCAAATTAAAATTAAATAAAATTAAAAATTAAATAAAATTAGAAATTCAGATACACTAGCCACATTTCAAGTGTTCAATATCCACAGGCAGCTAGTGGTTACCATACTGGATAGCGCGGATATATAGCATTTCCATCATCACAGCAAATTCTATTGGACAGTGCTGTGTAAATTACTTTTCAAATTTGACCTAGACAAAAACATCCCAAAAAAGCTTATAAAAATAAGGTCAATCATAAACTTTTTAAAGAAACTGGTGAGTAGCACTGTAAAGCTAGAAAGAAGTCACGTAAGAGGAAGTCCAGCAATCAGATCTATATGCTAGAATCAAACAGACTCGGATAAATCCAGAGACAAGAAAAAAGGCACCCTCACGTTGGTCTTGCAGTCATCAGATTTGAGTTTTAGTTCTGATTCTACCTCTAACTTAGCTGCATAAATTTTAAAGACACACAACATCTTTGGACTTGTATTTACAGCCCACAATGGAGGTTAAGTCAGGTGACCCAGACGACTGCAAATGACTCCAAACTGGGAAAAACCGTCTGTGATTCCTCTTGGTTATCAATACATAAATGTATGGTTTGGATTTTCATTCTGACAAGAATAGATGTGGTTTAAAAAATTAACTTTAAAGAATTACCCACCACACTAACATTATTAACGATGTTCATTATTTGCAATAGCAAACAATTTTACGAAATTCACAACCAATACTATTTACGTAAGTAAGACTTTAGGGGGTAAATCAGCATGACCACCATATTTCTTCCTACAAAATCCTCTAAGTAAGTAATCAAGGTGTGTTAGAGAAGTGGAAATTTACTTCGGATTTTTATTAATTTTTCTGAGGTTATACTCAGAAAATAATACACTCAATAATAGAGCAACACTACTTAAAGCATGACTGTACTACTTCACAATCTGTTTAACTCTGGTGTTGTCACTCCACATATTTCCTGAAACTTTCACGTAACAATTTTCCACTAAAAATATGTTAAAAGAAGGATGATAGTCAAGGACATTAAAATATCCTATCTTAGGAAGTGACCTCGTGATAGCAAACACAATTAACTAATGAAATAAAAAAAAAATTATATCATTTCATTTAACCAGAAACCCTGTCACTAAATACAATCACACAATTTTCACTTCACTATGATTCCATTAAGTTATACAACATTTTAGTTTGCTTTGTAGTTCTTATTTTTTCCTGACTAAACCACATTACTATTGAACTGCCTCATATCACTACAAAACTTACTAGTAAAACACCCTATTTCCCTTATCTATTTGGTTTAACCTCAACTGTCTTCACTTTGTTCTCTGACCACACCCAGCAACAACAGACATGGTATTACCACTTGAAGAAAATCTACATTAAATTATTTTCCAACCCCTCACATCAAGGGTACTGGCTCACACTGAAAAGTATCACAAACTAAGTAACTTCTATCCACTATCTGTTCCATTCACTATGAAATCTAGTAAACTAACAGGTTCATCCACATACTTGCCTACCTCATACCCCAACAAACTTTTAAATTATAGTGAAACAGTTTCTGAGACTGGTTCTTAAAATTTTGCAAATGTTCAAATTTTTCTTTCTTTTACCTTGTATTCTCCATTCTCCATAGCAAGGCAAAAAGAGAAGACATCACAGAAATGATATTTAGTTTTTAAAGTACTAAACAATTTATCATAATATTTAAAATAGTAACCTACTAAATTAATCTTTCCTATAAAAACCAGTTTTGTTGTTGTTGTTGTTCATCAGGTTTATTACTTTAGTATTTTAGGTTCAACTGGATTCAAAATTTTGTTTTTAAAAAAAGGAAGAACACAAGGAACTTCACAGAACATATTCAAATTTTACATTATCACCTATTTGCTTGATCAGAGCATAAGCCTTGGTGACGCTACAGCCAGCATGCTATTCTACCAACAACAGCGGCAGTAAGTCGGGACTGGAAAGTTAACTTCATGTTCATACTTGTACCCAGCATGAATTCTCCTACCAAGTAGGAAACACCCATGTAACCCAAGCAAAGATTCTCTTCAAGCATTGGTTAACTTTCAGCTTTTAACTTCTACGAAAGTGAGTTTAAGCCAACTGAGTTCATTTCTTCACCCATCAAACATGCAACTAAGGACTAGTTCATTTTGCATACATTATTTTTCTTATATTAAAAAAAAGTCATTTATTATCAGCTATATGCCTGATACAGTTCTAGGCACACTCTAGCACCTCTAATTTGGATCCCTATAACTGCAAAAAGTAGTCATTTTCATCTCCACTTCAGAGATAAAAACAGTGGGGATAGGAACTTAAGTCTCCTTGACTCTTGCCCTACACTCCACTGCCCACTGAGTTAAAAAAAAAAAAAAAAAAAAAAGAGATGCTTTGATAAATGGCTTAAAGCAAACAGAACAACTTTCAGGGTGAAGGTCAGAGCAAAGGAAACCTCCCTTAATAAAAAGAAAAGCATACTTTCTACAGGGTGATGTTTGCTACAGTTAATTATATAGGTATAGCACACTTTCCAGACATTTTCCAAAATAAGATGTTTTGAAATAAAATTTAAACGAAAAGAAACATATTTTAGGGGCCGGCCCGGTGGCGCAGCGGTTAAGTTCGCACGTTCCGCATCTCGGTGGCCCAGGGTTTGCTGGTTCGGATCCCAGGTGCAGACATGACACCGCTTGGCATCAGCCATGCTGTGGTAGGCATCTCATATATAAAAAAAAGTAGAGGAAGATGAGCATGGATGTTAGCTCAGGGCCAGTCTTCCTCAGCAAAAAGAGGAGGACTGGCAGCAGTTAGCTCAGGGCTAATCTTCCTTAAAAAAAGAAAAAAGAAACATATTTTAAACCACACGCAACACTCTCTCAATAAAAGCACCTTAACTGGACAGGAGAATGATTTTATAATTCAAAAAATCTATCAAATACTTTGTATCATAAGCTTAAACTTTATAAGTCAGGTTTTCTTATAGGAAACATGTGCGTCTTCTTTTCATCAATGACTTTCTAAAATCTCATTCATAAACAGATATAAAGCATATATCAGCCAATTATGTCTCAATAAAACTGGAAATAAAATTTAAAAAATAAATGATAGTGATTATAAAGTATACATCACACAAGCTGTGGTGTTCCTGAATATTTGTACTATACTTTAAAAGCCACAAATAAATGATATTGCTACTATTGCTGGGAGTTTAAATCGGTTCCAACCTTTCTGGAAATGTTCTACAATTACCCGTGGTGATGGCTACATAATGCGGTGAATATACTAAAAACCAGTGCACTATACACTTTAAATGAGTGAATTGAAGGGATGTGAATTACTTCTCAAAAAAACTGTTACAAGGGGCCGGCCCGAGGCCGAGTGGTTAAGTGCAGTGCTCCGCTTTAGCTGGCCGCGGTTTCGCCAGTTCGGATCCTGGGCGCAGACATGGCACTGCTCGTCAGGCCATGCTGAGGCAGGGTCCCACATGGTACAACTAGGAAGGACCCACAAGTAAAATATACAACTATGCACTTTTGGGGGATTTGGGAGAAAAAGGAAAAATAAAATCTTTAAAAAAAACCTTTCTGGAGAACAAACGGGAAATGGGTGTCAGAAGCTTCTGAAATGTTCATATCTGTTAATTCTACTTCTAGGAATTTACTGTAATGAAATAACCATAGTCATACAGTTTTTTTAAATCTGTAAGGATATTCATCAAATTACAATATTCAAAAATTGCAAACTGCCTAAAATACCATCAACAGAAGAATGGTAAACAGAGACGGCACACCCATACAATGAAATTATATGTCAACTTTTAAAATTACATTCTCAAAATTTATTTCACAATAAAGCATGTTACAAAATAATATTAACGCATAATTCCAATTTGTAAAAAAATACATCTATGAATAAGAAAAAACACTGCAAGGATACAGAACAAAATGTTAATAGTAGTTACTTCTAGTTGGATTTCAAGTGATTTTAATCTTCTTTATATATTACCGGTTTTCAATTTCTCTACAATAAACAATCTTTCATAACTTAAAGATAATAAATGTTATTTTTAAACTAGTAGGCAATTTGAAAGTACAAATTGTCCATTAAAAAATAAAAACAGGGCCATCAGCATTTCTTAGGGGTATTATATGTGTGTGTACATGTATGTATATGTGTGCAATACGTTAACTAATCTTCAACTCAATACCTTAACCAATTCTATCACCCAATGAAATAAATTCTAGTGATCAAGGCTTAATTGTGCAGGTGATAACACAGAAACCATGAGACGACCAAAAGCATATTAACTCTACTTCAAACACAAAGCCAAAGTATCTAATTTAAGTTTAAAAATCTTTTACATCAAATAATGTTTGCTTCCACATCTAGGAAAAATCAACATATATGTTCCTTTCAAGATTTAAAATAATTATTCATCATCCTTGCACGGGGAAAAAATTAGCAAGGAATATATTTAACTTTTAGCAAGAAAAAAAGAACAACATTCTATTGCATTACAGAAAGGAATTCAAAGATACGTAAAACAACAAAAAGTTTCTCACCACAAACAGGAAATATTCTATGTTACTGTATTTGGATCCTGCAGAGATCATATAAAACAGACAGCTTAAAGTGACAAAATGATAATAACCAAATAAAGGCTTTAATTTATGTATGTAGATGTGTTATAAAAATGTCTTTCTTAAAGTCCACATTGTAGAGTTTTATGCAAACAGACTGTATTCATCAGGTAGTCGGAGGGAAAAAAACATTCTACTTTTTCTGCTGTCAAAATCCTCAAAAGCCAACATTTAACCTTTCCAAACACATAAGAAAATGGTCTGGAAAGCCAGGGAAGCATAACCAAGAAGTTTCTCCAGTTTCAAAAGAAATTTGGTTCAGGGGCTGGCCCTGTGGCTAAGTGGTTAAGCTCTCACGCTCCGCTGCAGGCGGCCCACTGTTTCATTGGTTCGAATCCTGGGCCCGGACATGGCACTACTCATCAAACCACGCTGAGGCAGCGTCCCACATGCCACAACTAGAAGGACCCACAATGAAAAATATACAACTACGTATGGGGGGCTTTGGGGAGAAAAAATTTTAAAAATCTTTAAAAAAAATAAAAAAAGAAAGAAAGAAATTTGGTCCACCTAGCCAAAATACAGAAAAGGCTAAGGATCAAGAGGCATCAAGGATGAAGAGTCAAACATTGATCATCACTACCGATTACTTCTCAGGTTAATACTTTTTGAATGGTTACATTAATATGGAAGCAAGAGAGTCAAACTAGTTTTTGTAAAATAAGATAGGTTAGGAGATTATTAGTATAGGCAAATTTGACATGTTCTAAGCAAAAGTCATTGGTAGGGTTTGCATATTAATCTAAAACCAACAGTCACTGAATCTGCCCAAAAAGTGCAACAGAGATGAACTCTGAATAACTAACACTTTGTATAAAATGGGATGATTCTTGTTGGATTCAGTATTATTTTTTGTTTCACATTCATTAATAAAGCACTAAGATCTCAAATCACTAAATGACTACACTAAATGTTAGGAAACTTTTTTCTTTTAAATTGTCTAGATAACCCTTTTGAATATAACAAAAACTGGTGATTCAGTTTTGACATCTGCTGACCCCTCATGGTTATTCATTTTTCAGGTTACTTTTCAGCAGACTGTTACCCCTAAGTCCACCTACCACCAAGGCAATACCAGCTGAACCAATGAGGCTGTCTCCGCAGCTTTCCTTAAAGGGCTTAGTACCTGGGTGGTAACTATATGATCTTCACTTTCTAATTATTTGTTTATATTGTACATTTGGGTTTTATGCTCTCTTCTTTATATATCATGTTTCACAACTTAAAAGTTTTTAAAATGCTTATTATTATTTTTTTTTAATGTACAGCTTTCTTAAGACTACACAGCTAAGAGACATTAGTAACACAAGATACAATATTGTCTTGCCTATGACCAAAATGCCACTAGGCCAGTCTTCATAAGAGAGTTCTTAATCTTCTTCTTAACCTCAAATCAATTTGATAAACTAAATTTTGTTTTACCCACAAAATCCCAGAAGCCACACATTTCTTAAATTTAAAATATTTCCTTATCTATTTCAGGAAGTATGCATATAAGTTACACCAAAATAAGAAAAAGCATGTCTTTTGGTACAAAAATACTTTACTGTTGTATAGTGTTTGATTATCTGTTAAAATAAGGATAATGCAGGCTATGAAGAAAAAGTCAAGAAACACATAGATTTAAAAAAAAAAATTTTAAGTAATTGGACTGAAATCCAAAAACCTTATTCTACTTAACATGGCAGTATATTTGGCCTGTGGAGTTCCCAAAATCTCAATTTTTCCATCTTTAAATTGGGTTAAACAATTCTTGTGCTTTCCAATTCCATGTTAAAAAAAAAAAGTCATAGTGTGGGAATTCTATGGAACATCTCAGAAGATGTCATGTAAGTGCAAGGTATTACTAGATAATAACATTCATATATTTATATGGTTAAATAGAAACTATATGAATACGGAAATCTTTCATTTCTCTATTCCTTTTCTCCTCAATATAGCCCTAAGTCTAGATGAAAAAGGGAACCTAGTAAGAAAAAGAGTTGTCATTGTAGATCAGTGAATGATGACACACACCCACATCTAAATTTCAAAATAACCCCAGAACCTTTTTTCAAAGAGCTTTTCAAATTCAAAACCCTGTCAATAAGCAGAAGTACTTTACAAGTAACAACACACACCCATCTATTAAAAACTGAACATTCTCTAAATTCGCAAAATTTAAAATATGCCTTTTACTTTCTTTTCATGCGACACCATACAGGCACAACATAACGCAGAAGTGTTTAACAGTGCTTATTAAGTACTTAGTTAGGTCCACAACAAAAAACCAAAACTCTGCTAGCTTTAAAACAATGTGTTAGGTAGTTGTAGCATGATCAATTTCTTAAATCTACCTTTAGTAATATTTATAAAAAGATTAGTCCATAGAAATAAAGCTCATCTTTCATTTAAAAACAAATGCTGGGCATGTTGTTTATTAAAAAAGGAATAAATCATCTTAGCTGCTGTTTCAAAAAATACTCTTTTTTTTAAAGTAAAATTAAAAACAGCATTGTATCAAGAAACAGATTTCATAGATAGATACCAAATTCTAAACCTTTTTAAAGCTTTAATTATTTAAATTTTTTAAGTGTCTAAAACAGACTTTTTGTTTTAAAAGAACCCAATGAATAAGTATCCATGGTGACTTATTTTCTTCTTGATGGACAAAAATAATTAACAATAAAGTAATCAATGGTACCTGTTAAGATTTTTTTAAAAATTTGTTTTCAATTAGGTATTTTCAGCTCATTTTACAAAACTTACCAATGTCTCAATTTTCTTTCCCAAGTTCTTTTCTAGGACCACGATGGACCTCTTATTTTTCCATTTTGTTGCTATTTTATTTCATTGATAATCTTATTAAAACAGGAAAAACTGTGCTAGAAAAAATTTCATTACACCAACTTCAAGATACTCAGACATGATTCCTTTATAAATGTAAACATATTTTATACATATGCTATATGTACATGTGAACAAATTATGAAAAAAGAGAAGCACGATCCTTTGCCTTGCTGCAACTTAATCCCCTTGCACTCATTACACTAAACTTGCCTACCCTTGAGTATTCCCCCTCACCGTGAGCTTTCACACAAAGCTCAAATACTTTCATAATAATGAAGTAACGTGACGTAGTATAAAGAGCCAAGCAGCAGGTCTGTCACCAAAGGCTTGGACTTAACTTCTCTAGGCCTCAGTTTTCTCTCTTGTAAAATAAAACAGACTCTCTCTCTTCCATTTAAATATGCTGTTATGGACTTAATTTAGGACCTGCTATATTACTTATAATAGCAAAAACCTGTTAACCTAATGTTAATATTCCGAACAATGGACCACTATATGACCCTTAAAAAAAACGTTGTAGGTCCATATGTGCTTATTTAAAAGGATGTCCCAGATAGGCTGTTAATATAAAAAAGTAAAATGCAGACACTATGACCTGATTTCTATGTATTTTAAGGCAAATATACATATATACATGCAGAAATTTTCTAGAAGGACACACAAGAAACTTCAAAATGGTTATCAGTGACGAACAGGGTGTTAACTTATTTTTTTACCTCTTCGCCTTTTATAATATTTGAAAAACACTTTAAAATAACAAATGTATTATTTTAATAAATTTGTTTTAAAGAAACTAAAAGTAAAGTTCTGCTAACCTAGGTTCTATAATTAGAAAAGATCTAGGTTCAAATACTGGCTTTGCTACTTATATCTGTGTGATGTTATTAAGTTACTTAACCTTAATTTCTCCATCTGTAAAAAGGAGTTAACAGTACTAACCTCATACAACTGTTGGGAGGATAAAAGGAAATCATGCATGTAAGACACTCAGCATAGCATATATAGGACAACAACTATTAGCAGCTATTACTATGATTACTATGAATATTATTATAAACTCCAGAAACTGAGTGTCTTTAGAATCAGATTTGACAATTTACTCAAGGATGACCAATCTCAAAGACAACCAATTTCCTTTACCCAAAATTCATTCAATCTGATCAGTACAAGAAAGAGCACATTTATTAACTTAAGATTAAAAAAAAACCTACCACAGGCAGAAGGTGGGCTGATGGACATGGTAATCAGAGCCAAGTTTGGGTTTTAATTAAGTATCACCTAACTACAATAGCCTTCCTCATTTATAGGGATACCTATTCTAGAAACCAGGATACTCATGGGCAGGGGATCCTGATCTTTATAAAATGCTGAATACAAAGGAATACATTTTTTTGAATAATTCAAATTTCCAATGTGTTTTTTCTTATTTTAATATACAACAATTTCTAATTTTCCTAAAAAATGTATGGCACTGATAGTTCATGCACACAATTTACCAGTTAATTACAAATAACATGTCAATCGAGTGGGAGATATAAATACGAAATCTCCATAAAAATAAATTCCAAAAAAATACACTGAATGCCTATTTTGAGTGGAAATCTTCCCCACAGAATTTTTAAAATTCAGGTTGAACATTATCAAATCAAAATACTCCAAGTTGTAAATCTGGCCTTTATACAAAAGGTGCTCTCAGAAAGTGCCACTCTAACAATATTCAATTTAATTTTTCCAACAGACCAAGAACACATCCTAAACTTCTATATAACACCTGAAAGGATGTTGCATTAGCGTAGATTAAATCAATATGTAGCACAACTGGTTTGAATCCATCTTACTACAATTTTAACAGGCCTTCATGGTATTAGAGAACAGTTTCAGTATCAACGATGGATTAAAGTTTGGATTACCCCAATTAAAACTAAAAAACAAAAAGTCACACACATTTAATCCTTTTCAGTATGGAAATAAATTAGGCTCCATTTAACAATCTACTGTAAATTTGTCAGGATTTAAACCTTTAGAATAGGAACTATTCCAAATCACACAAGTAGCTGTATTCGAATACATTAAAGAGTTACTGTAGCTTTCCTGAGAGTGACCTGAAGTTCCCACCAAAAAAAACTGGCACCTCAATGAGGTTCTAAGAACTGCATGCCTACTTCATAGATAATTGCACTGTGCAGAACTGGCATTTGGAGACTGTATTGAGCTAGCTACATGAAAGCAACGGGAAAGGATGGAGAGAGAATTTAGAAAAAAAAAGAAAACACTTAACACGCCCATCACCTATAAGCGCTACGAGAAACACATTTTAAAATACACACATTTCTAATTTTCCAACATCCAAAATACAGTAAGCAGATAATCCATCACAAGCAGACCTTCCTACCCCTTCTCATCCCTACACGCATGCTCTGCCAGGAGCACAGCCCAAGTAAAATAACCCATGCAATTTCCTTGTTTACTTAAAGAATTGCAGAAAACATGCTGACTGCTTCTGAGGCTTCTGAAACAAACGCTTTTCAACGTTTAAAAGACTTTTCATGATCATGTTTGAAATATGAGAGTAGTAATGATTTCTTTGGTTAGTAAAGATCTAGTTTTAACTTTATAAAAAGGGTTAAATTTACACTGCAGTTCATTGGCATGCCTTGTTTGCAATTAGAAGGAAGAGGGAAAAGGGGGGAGGAAAGCAGCAAAAGATACAAGATGGAAAACATCACTACCTCGTTTGGTGGTTAGGAATAATTTCAAATGACCCCAAGATGTAAGGGAAGAGTTCAGGAATAGAAAGAAAGGGGGTTAGCAATCTGAACTGGCCCCTTCCAGATTCATACTGATGTCGGAGAGAAGGAATTTATTTACACTGCAGTGCCTGGCAGCAAACATGGCTGCCCCTGCCCCCTTTAAATCTGAATAGTCTTCACTCCCTCACCAAAACCATCAAATTATGGCCATGTCTCTCCCCGTCTTGCTACCATAACACTAACACATCTTCTCCTCCCTCAAAACAGTAAGCCCCACACCTCCCCATTTCACAACAATCACGACACCACAACCACTTAGCTTCTCTATTCTTTAGCCTTGAAAGAAAAGGCACAGAATACACACAAATATAGGAACAAAAGGTTTTCCCTTCGTAACACTTTAACAACCCCCTTCCCCTTGTTTTCCTCCCACTCTGTGACGCTTGGTCGATAGTTCTCATCCTTTTCAACATTCAGTTAATTTCCTTCCCTATCCCAATCCTACGTCTTCCAGTTCCCATTTCCTATCTTCCTATTGCATCCTCTCTCAATCATTTCTCATCCCTTTTCCTAATCCACCTTTTCTTCCACTTCCATTCCCTCCTTTCTCCCTTGATTCCCCATTTCTCCAACAAATTCTATCCTCTTCCTCCAGACTCTTCTAGTTCCCACACTCCACCCCCAAACCTCCCTATTTCTCAGTCCGCTCAGGTCTCTAATCTCCAAACCTAACTCTTCCTCTCTTTCCCTGCCCCTCCCCGGTTCCATCTTTATCCCCGCCCCCATCCCACCTCTACTCCCAATTCCCAGCTCAGCACCACTCCATCTCTTATCCCAATCCTACCTCCCCTGCCCCACCCCCCAATCCCCTCCACACCCCCCATCTTGCCATCTGCTTCTCCTTCTAGACTCCCTTCGAACCCTTTGAGGCCACCCATTTGTCCTCCCATCCTTGCTAGGGTCTCTCTCCCTACCCGGGTCCCATCCCTAGGTCGCCCCCTCCTCGTCGTTCCCTCCTCAGCCCTTCCTTCCAGTACACATAGACGCACACACGCACGCACACATTCACTTTACCTTCAGTTTGTTCCATTCTAACCCCCCGGCCGTGTCAGTACGATCACAGGAGAGACACGGAGGCCCGGAGTGGGGCTGGGGTTCGGGCAGCCGCCGGGGCCGCGGGGGGAGGAGACGGAACCAAGCTAGGCCGCATGAAATCCCCGGGCTAGATTTCCCCCGCGCAGGACGCCTCTGCCATGGCGGCCGACACCGAAGAGGGCCACGGCCGGGCCGGGCCGGGCCGGGCGTGGAGCGGAGAGGAGGAAGGCTGCGGGAGGTGGGGTGGGCAGGGGAGGTGGAGGGAATGAGGGGTCGCCGCGGAGCCGCTGCCGCAAGAGGAGCCTGATGCTGGCGGCCGGGCCGGGGCAGCAGGGTCCTCGGGGCTCGACTCGGCCTTCGCACGCCTCTCCGCGGCGACCGTGGACAGTCCCCCTCGGCCTCCGCCTCCGTCCTGGCCGCCGCGCCTGCCGCCGCCCGCTCCCGCCGCCCGCTCCCGCCGCCGCCGCCGCGCACAAAGCCCCCCCACCCGGACTCTTGGAGCGTCGCCGCCGCCGCCGCCAAATCCTCGGCCCCTCATTGGCCGCCGGCCGCGGAGCCTACCGGGAAATGCAGTCCCGGGCTTGGGGCGCAGGGGGCGAAAGGAGGAAGAGGCTAGTCAGCGGGGCGGAGAGGAGAGGCGGGGGCGCGCGGCAGAAATGTGAGCGGCCCGGGAGAGTCTAGACGAGAAGTGAGACCGCAGGCGATAAAGGCAGAGAGACAGGAAGGAGCGATGCGAAGGAGAGTGAAAAACAAACCACGACCAATAGACAGGTTAAAGGTTGGGCCTGAGGTTAAAATTGTGCTCGTGCGTGTTCTTTGATACTTATTAAATAGCAGCACACTTTAAACACCATATGGTAGTCCTCAGAGTCACACTGCTATACAATCCCTGGATGTTAGGCATAACCTACAAACGGGTGCCGCGTGATGATCGGGAGAGAGCACAACTGACGTGCCTCCTTGGCCGTCTTCCGTCCGACAGCTGTCAGAGCAGAGCTCCCCGTCCCACATGGGCTTGCGTCTGGAAACCGTGGCAGCAATGCCAGACTTGAGCCTTGGCGGGCAGTCTCCCTTTCAGCCCTGGATGTGAGTGCCAGATGCCCCCCACCAGATCGCAAGCATTAGAAGGCGGCGGCGGCATCTCAGTCTCTGAGGAAGCGCCGACCTCCCTGGCAGCCGCCGGGCCCCGCACGCCTTCTTCCTGCTCTCACTGCGGGCCCGGAGGCTTATGGGTAACGAGGACGACGTCAGCGCCGACTGCACCCCGGACTCGAGGGACCGGGAGGGCTCGGTGCCCGTCACGTGCTGGGGCCCTCTGCCGCCCGCCGCGAGACCTTCGCTTCGAGGAACGGGAGGGCATTGGTCCCAGACAGAGCTCACGCAAGGAGAGGAGGGAGAGGGAATCAAAATTCTCTGCAACCCTCTGGCCCTCCCCATTCTAGGAAATATATGTTAAACAATAGAAGGTCCTAGGTGCTGTAGTCTTGCAGGAACGTGCAGATTTGGTGATATTTCCAGGGGCCTCGTGATAATGACTTAGAACGTTGCAGCACAGTGACGTGAACGTACAAAGGAAATACAGGCAGGAATCAGATGAGGAAACCAATTCTCTGGTTTCTGTTCTGATATAGTAAAGCCACATCACTACCAGTCGTTATACTCTCCATTGACGTCAGAGTGCTGGATCTATTTGATACTGTCACAAGAAATTCCTGGTATCTTTATCTCTAAATACCACTTAAGAAATTAACAGATTCCTACAGATCAATTATTTTAATGATTACTAATTATATTAGTTTTTAAAAACATAACCCTGTTAATACTAAGGTATATTCAGAATTTTAGCATTCCCATCACTATTAATCATTAACTATTTCTAAACCTATGCTTTGTGTAGTATCAAAAGTTAAAGGAATCAATAAAAGTGCATTTTTGTTTGTTTTAAATGTCTTCTTATAACGCAGACTTGTAAAGGGGGCCACTTGAGCTTATTTCAGTTTGATTCTATCTCCTGGAAACAAAGGTTAAATTGGTCTTTTTTCCCCCTATGATCCTTTCTACCTCCATTCGCCTTTTCCACTTTCCGGTATCCTCCTTGCTTTGTTGATACACTGTTGATTTCACCTGACACCTGGATCTTCCTCTTAAGGAGAAGCTGGTAAATTGTCCCTGGGGATTTTATTTTACTCTACTTCTACAGCTATGCTGACAAGAGTTTAACGTTAAAATTATGTGAAGTAGATGCATAGCCTCTTCCTGCAAAACATTAGAAAATACATTGTTAACAACATTTGAACTGGAGCATATTTAGGGAAATGGCCACTAAAAATAATAATTTACATTGTTAGCATCAAACATCTTCTGAGGTTCAGAACATGCTTTCTCTTGTCCATGGAAAATGAGCAAACAGTTCATTAAGACAGCAATCTAACACAAATCTCAGGGCCAGAGGAAAAAATTTTTTTGTTTCTCTTCCAAAGATTATATCCTGAAACTCTTTATATGATAAATCATTTATCTGAAAGTCAAAAAATCGCCAGGCCTGATAATAGGGGAAGCCAGACATTGCTTTGAACAAGTGCATTTCAGTAAGAAAGGTTTTTAACTTCCCTTTTCGGAACAGGATTGCTGACATATGGCCATGGTAGAAAATCTAGCTCATCTTTTAAATACTAGCTTGGAAGGGTTCATCTGGTTTATGAATACTTAATGATTTTCACTGTGCCTGGTTGTAAGTGAATACAATGCATGAATAAGAATATTTCTCGGTATAAAATGTCTTCCAGGGAACTGAGAGGAATATTTTTGCCTCCTTTATGATCTTTTCCAGAAAAGTACCTGTACGTGGTAGTGCAGATTTATACAATTAACGTGGAAATCATACCTACCTAGCCTTTTAGAGCTCAAAATTTACCATTTTACCATCTGGAATTTTCAAGGAAGGAAAGGCAAAGAGACCAAAGCTTTGTAGATTTTGTTAATTCTAGTAAACAGGGAACGTGAAGTGAAATCTTTATGGGGAAAATTGGGCATCAGACATGCACAAAGGGCCCTCTAGTGGCCAAACTGAAACGTTTTGCCCATTTAACATAGTTGATTCATTGGGTTATTAGCTGAAAAATCCTTTGAGGATTAAAAGCAGTTTGCATTTTTTTTTTTAAAACCCTGAAATTTAATGCCGCCATCTTTCATTCTTACAAATGTGCAGCCCAGATGAGTAACGTCTGTGGTCAGCTCATATGTTAAGAGACGTATTCTCCCTGCGAAAGCAATTCCTTGCAATCTAATGTTAAAGTAGAGCCACTAAAAAGTTTATCTTCCTTCCAGAGTCAGATAAAATGGGTGGATAGAGATAAGTAGAGAGCGAGAACATTTCTAGATATTTCACTTTCCCAAGATGGCTCAGGTGCCCATCCTAGGAACTGAAGTGCCCCAAACCCTGTCACTGCACAGCTACTATAATACACATTTTAAATGCTATTTCCGTTTTCTACACGAACTAACTACTGATCACAAACAATACCTGTTACGAAAACATTTCTAAAGCGAGTTTCTTTAGTGGAATTCAGATTTCCACGGGAAGATTTCACAGCATTCCAGTCTTGGGCCCAGGAGAAGGGAGAGGGATGTTTTCCTTATCATTCCCAACCTTTCCGCCACTCCCTCTCCCCACTGCTCTCGGCCCCCTCCCCTCGCCCCCGGCATTTGCTGAGTTGGAGAGGGTGCGGGAATATATCAAAGTGATGTAATTCCTGACTCCAAGATGGTTACCATAGCGACTATCAGGCACATTACGCTACCGGTAGAGTAAGAGCTTCTTTAATCCGGGTTTCAGTGAAGGGTTTTCGGGGCGGAAGGGGGGTTAGTCCACAACCTACAGAGTGTGGACAGGCAGAAAAACGTCAGTCTTGGGCCCCCCAGCACAGACTCTCCTTAAACCCAACAGAGAGGTCATTTCGCCGGTGGGAAGCGGACCTTGCTGCCTCCTGGGGCTGCCCCCGCGAAGGACGCCCTCCCTCCCCAGAATCTGAGCGCTCATTGGTGGATGGTGTCGTCACTCAGTGACGGTACCGGGTGAGGAAGGAGGTGGAGCCATAGAGACTTGGCCTCCGGCCTGTCTAGCTTGGGGAGCTGCGGGAGGGGGAAGTCGAGAAGGGAGCGGAGGACTGAGGCAGCCGTTCCGGGGAGCCGCCCGAAGAGGTAGAAGTGGGGGGCCGAGTCCTCCGGCTGTTACTGGGTGGACCGAGCCTGCCTGTTTTCCTCCGGAGTCCGCTCCCTCCGCATCCTGCTCCTCCCATCAGCGCCCCGCTTTCCCGACAGCTTCCAGTTCCCCACCTCGCTCTCCTCGGCCCTGGACCCTGTCCCCCTGCTCGCCCCCCAACTTTGGAGCTCAGCCTCCGTTCCCCCTCCTTCCGTGCTTTGCCTCCTTTCTCTTCCGTACCCCGCACCGTGCTTCTCGTCGTCTACCTTCCGTAAACCCGAATCCCCTAGGAGGTTCCCGTGCCTGCACCACCCCCGCACCCCAAAACAAAGACACCCCCCCCCCAGACCTCACCACTACAAACACAGCCCACCAACACACAACGCCCACCAAAGCCACCGGCTGAGGGAGCCGAGGGCTCGCTTTGCCCCCGAGTCGTCCAGTGCCCGAAGCAAAGGTAACCCCGGGCCCCCGGGCGCCGGCGTAGGGCGTGGGCGGTGCGATGGCGCAGGCGGGGCTCACGGCCCGGCCCCGCCCTCCCGCCCGGCAAGGGGCGCCCACAGCACAGGGCCGGAGACCCCGGGCCGGGGAGCGCGGGCGAACCGCGGGATCGGATCTGGTCTCTCGTCAGCCTGAGGCCACCCGCCCTTGGGCTGGGTTCAGATGTTCCCGAGTGTTATTTGAACTCTCGTTCGGAATGTCAGCTCTCTGGTTGAGGTTTCCGTCCAGGAGGGACCCTGGTACTGCTTTCCCAGCTGCAGGAAAGCAAGGTTGATACTAAAGCTCCTTGCTGCCCTTGGCTGAAAAGAGCCACAGGTTGAAGAAGGGTTTGGGTAAAGTTTATTGAAAGGTATAAAGCTCAGTTTGGGCTCTTTGAAGAAGCGCTAGCGCGGGAAACCGCTTCACCTCCACTTGAACTGTTAGTAGATACATGTACATCTTCACTGGTACATATATGAGATTAGTGAGTACTTTCAATCTTTAAAATTTGGGGCAGCTTTGCTAAGTATGGTAAAAAGGTAACTGAAAACAAATCCGGGATATTTAATTTCTACCTGTATTTTTAGGCAACCAGTAAGTGTGTCTTGCTCGGCTTCTTAAATACTTGGCAACCATTCAAGTCGATTGCTAGGTACTATTGACCACAAATCAAAATGTCCGAGAAGACCATGTCACCATCATGAGCATCATCATATTAAAGATCATTATGTATTGGGATCTCAAAGTACCATTCTCAAATTCAGGGCTAAGAAAATATTATTCATGACTGCTGGAAATGAACTTGAGCGAGATTTTACACCTTGAATAGAATATGCGAGTTTTCTACCTTTGCAATAGTTAAAAACATTTAAATCCTGATATCGTTATAATTGATGTGTTCTTAAAATACTAAATTGTTTACTCCTTCTGCTTAGGTGCCTATGTTGACTAGTTGAGACAGATATAAACATGGCCTTCTACAGTTATAATACAGTCTTAGCTATTGCCCGGACAAGGTAAGCCTTGAAATCCGCTCTCACCAATATTTATCTGAACTTTATTCTTTTAGATAACAAAGATATATGTAAAAGGATAGGCCTAGTATACAGTTAAAGCTTTGCTAGTTATAACTATGTTGGTTTTTTCTAAAATTAATTTATTGTGTGTGTGTGTATGTGAGGAAGATGGTCCCTGAGCTATCGTCCATGCTAATATTCTTCCGCTTTGTATATGGGATGCTGCCACAGCTTGGCTTGAGGAGCGGTGTGTAGGTCTGTGCCTGGGATCCGAACCTGTGAACCCCAGGCCTCCAAGGCAGAGCATGTGAACTTAACTGCTACACTACCAGGCCAGCCCCATTATTTTGGTTTTTAGGAAGCTGATATATTTAAACTTACCCCAAATTTTTACATGCTTTAGTACTCAGGCTGATCTCGTTTTGTGGACAAGTGGGGCAGGTAAGGTGGAAGATGTAATGGTTTTAGAGTGACACCTCTGTAATCGATGAACGTTACATGAGGCCCTTAGATGTAAAAATGTGTAAAATGACTGGCAAGCAAGCCAGTCCTAGGGTGTATACCTGCCCAAGTAAGATCTGTTATCACTTATTTGTTCTAAAGAATATTCACTGAGAATTTACTATGTGCCGGATACATTGTACAGTTTACCTTTTGGCCTCTCAGAAAGTGTTTTATCCTGGCATGCTTCAAAAAAAGACTGAAAGAATGGAAAAAGCCATCTCTTTGCCAAAAGAAGTCTCTTTGCCAGGAAGCTTTTTTGTCTAGATGGGTCTTATTTTTATTTTCAAACAATGTGGTGGGCTAGTTTAACGGAAGATTGTGAGCTGTTGCAAAACTAGAATGTAGAGATCCTGGCTGGGGTGCCCCATTCTAATTCTTATTGCTGACATTCTTGAGGAATCTTAGGTGAAGGGCATTTCAGCTATAAATGCCTCTCATTTGAGGGAGTCCGCTGGCACTCATAGACAAGGCAGTACTGTGTGATTGGTTAATCCCCACAGGAACCATGAAGTATTTTGTTCAAACAATATTCCTATTGTCAGTAGAGTAGCTAAAGACACGTGTTCCACCTGTTCTATGATAGGAGATAGAGACAAACTTTCAAACATAACTGCTAGTGGAAAAATGTTTGCTATTAGATTTTTGAATCAACACTAAGAGTTTCTAACTTCTAATATAGCAATTATTCTTGGGAATTAACTTATTAATATTTCTCACAGAGTCTATCATTCAGCCATAAAGCATACTGCTCTTCCACTGGGGTAAAAAGTTATATTTCATTCATTAATGAACATCGTCTCCTTTAAAATACAGGCTTAAAAACTATTGTTTTATTTTAACCAGATAGAATATCTATTTTTCACTTCCGAGTTTGTGATAGTCTGTGCTCCACTCAGAGGATGTTGCTCTTTCTTCCAGATTCCCTGGCCATTTTGTCCATTCTACCAGCTCTGCTTATTCCCCATCATTTGCATTTCTTCACTTGCCAGATTCCCGTTTAAATAAAATGTATATGAAGAACTGCGGAAGCAAAAAATACTCCTACCCTAGTCAGTCAGCCAGTAAAGTGCTTCGCTTACGAACTACAACGATAGAAAAGCTGCATACGTCAACTTGCTGGCTACAACAGTTCCCTGGCAAACCTCAGCTAGAGCAAACCACAAAAAAGCCACGGGTGACAAGCCCTCAGCCCACAAAAGAAACTGGCATGAGGATTGAGGAGGAAAAGCGATCTTATAGACAAAAAATTATGGATGAACTTAAATATTATTACAATGGATTCTACTTGCTTTGGATTGACACCAAAGTTGCTGCCAGAATGGTTTGGAGGCTGTTGCACGGACAGGTGCTGACCAGGAGAGAGAGACGAAGGGTAGGCAAGAATCATATTTGAGACAGAAAATGTACAGCTGAAATGAACTATGTGGGAATCAAGTTTTAAGCTCAACTTAAAATTCATCTTAAAAACCTCAAAGTAGGAATAGTAACTGATGGTGAGAACCAGAGTTTCTTACTTGTCTGCAACTAACTTGCTGTACAACTTTAGGCAAGATTCTTAAACGTTGTGTATATTCGCCTATAGAAAGGTTATAGTTGTGCTTTCTAATCTCTCCAGGGATTTGAGAGGCTTCAGGTTTGATCTGTGCATCCGAAATACAAACTATTGTTCGTATATTAAGTATATGCATTCAAAAAATTTTAATAGCTATCATGTTATTAAATTATGGACCCCTAAGTTAGATGAAAGCTAAGAGATACCAATAATATGTTTTGATTGTCATAGATTTCCTTGAAGATAGCCCATATGTATTACTTCAGATCTATGGTAAAGAGGAAAACCCGGCCTTGCCATTTTATAACCAGCTGCAAAAAATCTGTCTTGTGTTTTTAACACTTTACGAGCTAAGGCAGGCTCTTTTGGTTTTTGTTTTTGGTACATCCTAAAATAATGAATATTGCATATGCGTTTAATTCTTTAGCTATTGAGAACTTGTGTTGATTTCTTCCGCCTGGTTCCATTTATGGTGTTCATAATTGTACCCTTCATGGAATTCTTATTACCAGTGTTTCTGAAACTCTTCCCAGAGATGTTGCCATCAACTTTTGAAAGTGAATCCAAAAAGGTATGTAGGATTTTTTAACTTTTAAAAAAAATTAATAGACTTTATTTTTTAGAGCAGTTTTTAGGTTTACAGAAAAATTGAGTGGAAAGTACTGAGAGCCCCCAGATACCCCCTCCCCACCATTTCCCCTATCACTAACATCTTGCATTAGTGTGGTACATTTGTTACAATTGAAGAACTAATATCTATACATTATTATTAATTAAAGCTCATACTTTACATTAGGGTTCACTCTTTGCGTTTTATAGTTTTATGGATTTAGACAAATGCGTAATGTCGTGTATCCACCAGCACAGTGTCATACAGAATAGTTTCACTGCCCTAAAAAGCCCTCGTGCTCCACCTGGTTTTTCCCTCCTCACTCCTCCCTGAACTCGTGGCAACCACTGATCTTTTTACTGTCTCTATAGTTTTGCCTTATCCAGAATGTCATATAGTTGGAATCATAGAGTGTGTAGCCTTCTCAAACTGGCTTCTTTCACTTAGAAATATACATTTAAGGTTCCTCCATGTCTTTTCATGGTTCAGTTCCTTCTGTCACTGCATAATATTCCATTGTACGGATGTATCACAGTTTGTTTTCCCATTCAAGGACATCTTGGTTGCTTCCAGTTTCTGGCAGTTATGAATAAAGCTGCTATAAATATTCATGTGCAGGTTTTTGTGTGGACATAAGCTTTCAACTCATTTGGGTAAATACGTAGGAGATCAATTGTGTCTGTTTAGTTTTGTAGGAAATCAATGAACTGTCTTCCGAAGTAGCTGCACCATTTTGCATTCCCATCAACAGTGAATGAGGATTCCTGTTCCTTTACTTCTTCGTCAGCATTTAGTGTTGTCAGGACTTTGAATATTAGCCATTCTAATAGATGTGTGGTAGTACCTCTTTGTTATTTTAATTTGCAGTTCTTTAATGACTGTTGAGCATCTTTTCATATGCTTATTTGCCATCTGTATGTCTTTGGGGAGTTGTCTGTTTAGATCTTTGGCCTACTTTTTAATGGGGTTATTTGTTTTCTTATTGTTGAGATTTAAGAGTTCTTTCTATATTTTGGATACAAGTCATTTAACAGATGTGTGTTTTGCAAATGTTTTCTCCCAGACTGTGGCTTTTCTTTTAATGTCTTAACTGTGTCCTTTGAAGAGCAAATGGTTTTAATTTTAATGAAGTACGACTTATTGATTTTTTCTTTCTTGGATTGTGCTTTTGGTGTTGTATCGAAAAACTCATTGCCAAGTTCATCTAGATTTTCTCCTATGTTTTCTTCTAGGTGTTTTATAGTTTTCAGTTTCACATTTAAGTCTATGATCTGCTTTGAGGTAATTTCTATAAGAAGTGTAACATCAGTGTCAAGTCATTTTTTGCATGTGGATATCCAGTTTTTCCAGCACCATTTGTTGAAAAAAACTATCCTTTCCCATTGAATTTTAACTTGTTTTTAACCATTAAAAAATAAAGAAAACAAAAATCAACTGTTACTGCAGTGACTAGTTGAACAGTAGACATTATTTATTCAGGTGACTAGTTGAACAGTGGGCATTATTTATTCAGCCAAACAGACCCTTTTGTGTGTATGAATAGTCCCTGAGAAGAGGGTGTCCTCATATGATGGTCACTCTGAAGGTGACAGACTGGAAAACCAAGGCAGCTGCTTCATTCTCTCCATTCTGTGCCACTCTGCTAGACAGTGGTATGATGGCATGAACACATCGTTATGAGAGGGCAGCTTTTAAAGCAGACTGGGAAATGTTTCACAGAAGATGTAACTTTGGGGAACTGAGACTTAAAGAGTGGTAGGATTTTACCACAGTGTTTGAAAGGCCTTCTGGATAGGAAGATTAGCACTTGAAATGGCTTAACAGTGTAAAGGAGTATGACATAATCAGAGACCACTGATTGGTTCTTTGTAGTTGGAATATAAGGGGATCAATGGTAGATGATGAGACAGAAGTGCTGTGTTGGGGTCAGCCTGGAAAACATCCACCACCCTAAGGAATTTAGACTTTAGCTTGGACAGTGGTAAATAATGGAAGGTAAATTTAAGCAGGGGGTAGGTAACACAATTAGATCCATGTTTTTGAAAAACAATTTTGCTGGGAGGAAGGATTGAAGAGGGCAGGACCAAGGAAGGGAAATCAGCTGGAAAGCTATTGCAATAGCATGCGAGAGAGATGACGAAGCCTAAATTATGAAAGTGGCATTAGAAATAAAAACTTGAAGATAGATTTGAGATACTTTTAAGGGGTAGAATCAAACTGCAAAATTTCACTGCCTGGCAGTGGTTTAATTTACTTAACATTTAAAGTAATCAGGATCTAGAAATAAATACCATGGGTTTCTAAGGAAAGTGTTAGTGAATACAGGAAGATGGGGGAGTAGAGGAAGTGATTTATCCAAATATTCCTCTTTCCTCAACACTACTCATTCCCTGAATGTACATATATACACATTATGGCCACAGTTTTAGAAAATACTTTCTTGTTTGCTTTGTTCCATGAAAAGACAGAGAGAGAAAGCGAGCAAGCGCGCTAGCTTTCTGTTTACATCGGATCACAGTACCATGCATTTCTCTTTCATAGTACTTATCCATTATGCTTTTACATTAATTTGTGGAATTACTGGATTATCATTAGTCACTAATGTTTGTCTCTCACATTAAACTAGAAGTTCCACAAGGGCGGGAATTCATATCTACTTTTGCTCATTTCATCCCCAGCATCTGGCACATGGTAGATGTTCAGTGAATGGATGGATGGATGGATATGGATGAATGTAATGGATGACCAAATGGGTTCTAATGATAGTGTTGCCATCGTGTGATTTTTTTTGGCTGAGTCTTTTAAGATATTTCTAAGAAATCAATAATTGCTATGATTGGCTGATTATTAAAATCTCTTGGGCAACTTGAAAAAAAATACATGTATATATATTTTCCTGTTTCTTTCTACCCCCCCTGAGTCCTGACTGTAGTTATTTTGAAAATGCTTCCTCCTTGTATTTCTAATGATGAACAAGGATTTAGAAGTAGTGGTCAACATCGTGTCTTAAGAGTATACATTTAATTCTCTTCTCTGTATTGCTTTGTTCATATCTGTTATAGCAATTAACTCATTGATTGTATTGTAATAAACTGTGTCTGTTTTGCATTACTTAAACTGTAAGCTGCTTTAACATAGAGTTAATTTCCAGTTTTCTTTGTTTGTGGCCCAAGCAAAATCCAGGGCTCTTAGACCGAGAGTTGGCTCAACTAGCAGCCTAGCTGGTTTGCACCAGGTTAAGAGATGAGTATCTCATTCTAAAGATTTTTTATTTTTCCTTTTTCTCCCCAAAGCCCCCCAGTACATAGTTATATATTCTTTGTTGTGGGTCCTTCTAGTTGTGGCATGTGGGACTCTGCCTCAGCATCGTCTGGTGAGCAGTGCCATGTCCGCACCCAGGATTCGAACCAACGAAACACTGGGCCGCCTGCAGTGGAGTGCACGAACTTAACCACTCGGCCACAGGGCTAGCCCCTATCTCATTCTAAATAATGACAGAGCCTCCCATTGAGGGGACATTTTGGATCTATCAAATATTTGTAATCATTGTATTAGAAATAACAGGTAAGCTTAAGGAGGCAAGTTGCAAGTAGAGGCTACTTTTTATTTCCTCTGGTTCTAACAAAACCCCTTCAATTAGGTCTGAAAATAATACATGAAATAGGGATGAGCAATAACAAGGTGACAGTTATTTTTCTCTCACATTTATCTACCAAATTGTCATCATGAAGGATTGATTAACTTTGTCCTCTTCTATTATTAAGGAAGAAAAACAGAGGAAGAAAATGGCTGCAAAGTTGGAACTAGCAAAATTTCTTCAAGAAACAATTACAGAAATGGCAAGAAGGAACAGGGCCAAGTTAGGAGATGCCTCCACACAGTTCTCGTTCTACGTCAAACAGGTGTCAAGTCTTTTAGGTGATACCAGACAACTGCTGGGCTGGCAGTTATATGAAAAATGCATGTCATTGTGGATCTTCCAAATTGTTCACAACCTCTGAATTTGCAAATATCTAAGTTATATACATATAATTGTAGTAGTTAGCAGAAAAACCTATCAATGCAATCAATGTGTTGAAGATGTTGATAACTTCCTGGAAAGAACAGTAGAGTTAGAATAAAAGGTTTGAACCACTCCTGATTGTTCAGTTGATTTAGTCTGACTTCAGACATTTCTTTACTTCTCTTTGTACCACAGGGCCCATTTCCAGACATAAGATAGAATCCATGAAGGCACTGACATGTCTTTCAAATAGTCTTACTGGGAAGGTTAAATTAAGTAGGAAACAGATTTTAATGCCTCTTCATCCTGCTGTTTAGGTCCAGACAGGACACAAGCCCAGCACAAAGGAGATAGTTCGCTTTTCCAAACTATTTGAGGATCAGCTAACCCTGGAGCACCTGGATCGACCTCAGCTGGTTGCCCTTTGCAAACTGCTAGAATTGCAGTCCTTTGGAACCAACAATTTACTCCGCTTTCAGCTCCTGATGAAACTGAAGTCTATAAAAGCAGATGATGAAGTAAGAGCTTCGCCATAGCTGTAGGGAATTAGCAAGTGCTGGGAGATATCTTAGGGTGGCGCTGTAATGAAATGCAGTATCTTCTGGTGGGTCTGCTCATGTACTGATTCTGGCAAAATGAGTGGTTTAAACAACCATTACCATGACAACCTGAACCTTGATCACTCGTTTTAGGAGCTATTTCTTGTACTCTGACCCATTTTCTTGAGAAGGTCATCACAAGCAGTTAGTAATTTGGATGTCTTAGCAGGGACTAATCTAAAGCACTTAGGACCTGCTGGGAAGGAACAGCAGCCCAGTAGATTCCTGAGTCTTCCACTGCCAAGGACAGTGCCCTACCCCCACACCTCTGCTCCCCTCCTGCGGAGCTGGTGCCAGAGTAAATATTCTGCTGGGTGAGTTGGCCTGGTAAGAAGGGGTGGCAAAGCATAAAGCAGAGCCTAGACATCTTATGGAAGAGGGGCACCGTTGGACTATAACTACTAATTAGACTCCTTAAAAAGTGGAAAGAATGTTTCTTGAATCTGAATCAGCTGCTCTAAAGCATTCTGCCTGAGGGAGCAGGATTCCCAGAACTGAGAAAGCATGATCCCATTGGCCCCCTTTAGATTTCAGTTGTTGCTTTCAGAACTTTGGAATAAACAATACTGGTCCCAGAAGTACCATTGTGTTGGGTCACACCAAGCAGAAACTCTGTTAAGTTATTTATTGAGGGATTTTTGTGGACCAGGGAGTTAGGGCTATCCCTGGGGTAGTGGCAGGGGGAGAGTGGGGGAAGAACACTATTGGGACATGCTACAAATGGTACGTTGAAAGCTTTTCAAGTGAAATATTTTTCGAAGGACTCCTAAAGCTACCACAAAAGGGAAGAGGAGTAGAGATGTTACACCAGGAGAAATGCAAATCAAGAGGGGAAATAAGTACTTTGGTAACAGAATGTTGGGGAGGAGTTATCTAAATATCTCTGATATTAATACCTGTTGGCAGGATTCCCTTCATCTCAACTGCTACAGCTTCCCAAGTCACCTTGTTCTTTTAGGCTCCTGACCTTTGCAGCAGCCAGTGCAGGGGACAAAGTGTGAAGGCATCAGGTTCTGTGTTTCCTCTGATTTGTTGGAATGTACAGATTAGGTAAAATTGGAACCAAAAGATCCAATACCATTCCTTTCATTTCTTCCAGATAATTGCCAAAGAAGGAGTGAGTGCTTTGAGTGTGTCAGAACTACAAGCTGCCTGTAGGGCCCGAGGGATGAGGTCACTGGGTCTCACTGAGGAACAGCTGAGACAACAGCTCACAGAGGCAAGTAGCAGCTGTCCTGGGCTGTTTTCACTAGAACTCTCTCCCCAGAATTTGCAGACCTCATTTTGTGATTTCTACTTTGCAAGTGAACCATCTTACTGAAGTTGCCTTGTTTAACTGAGCAGTGGGATGCTGAAGAAACTAGATTTATTTCTGACTGAGACAGGGTACTGTATTAGTTTTCTATTGTTGCGTAACAAGCTACCACAAACTTAGTGGCTTAAAACAACCCCATTTATTAGCTCATGGTTCTGTAAGTCAGAAGTGCAGGCTGTGTTCCTTTCTGAAAGCTGTGGGGAAGACTCCATTTCCAAGCTCTTTCAGTTGGTTGGCTGAATTTAGTTCCTTGCAGCTGTAGGACTGAGGTCCTTGTTTCCTCACTGGCTGTCAGCCCCAGGCTACTCTCAGCCCTGGAGGCCACCTGCATCTGCAAACCCCACGTGCTTCAAATATCTCAGACTTGCCCTGTTTTTGACCTCCAGCTCCAGATGTAAAGGTCTCATGTGATCAGGCAAGACTCACCGGGATAATCTTCCTATCTTAAGGTCAGCCTGACTTGGAACCTTCGTTATATCTGCAAAATCCCTTCATAGCGGTGCCTAGATTAGTGTTTGAATAACTGGGAGAAGGTATGAGTACACGAGGGACCGGGAATCTTGGGGCCACCTCAGGACTTTGCCTGCTCCAGGTATTGCAAGGGCCTGGGCAGAGTCTAATACAAGGCCTGTCATCTGTGTGAATCCATCTGGAGGTCAAAACCTTGCCTGTGGCTCACCTGGGACTGCTTTCCCAATTAGTGCCCCAAACCAATGTTAAGTATTAGCTTTGGGAACAGACGTTTAATATTTTCCCTTAGATAACATATTTTAATTACGAGTGTCAATGCTTTAAAACAAAGGAGTAACTCCTATTAAAATTCTCATTCCTGTAACTGTAAAAAGTGCCATAAAGGGTACACAGATTACTTTGGGATAGGAGGCATTGTTGTGACTTTGAAACCATGTCAGGTAGCTATTTCCTCTTACATATTGGACCTGTTTTGGTTGGAAGATGAACATATTGTAGAGAGAGGTACTTAAAATCATTTATTTTTTGAACATTTACAGTATTAAGTGGATTCATACTGTCAAATTGCTTTCTTGAAAGGGTGTGTCATTTTACAGTCTCCCTACAAGGGGGTGAGGATGCTAATCCAACCATATGATATTCAGCACTATATATTATTATTTTAAAAAAACCTGTGTTTGGATACAGGCAGATATTTCATAGACAGGAAAATCTAAAAACGGTAAACATATGAAACGTCTTAACTTCGTAATAAGATAAATTAAAACTTTGAGATACCGCATTCACCTATTATGTTGGCAAAGATCAGAGTTGGATAACACACCCTGTTGGTGAGTGTATTGGGAGAGGAGCGCTCATGCATTGCTGGTAGAAACCTCCATGGAGAGTAGTTTGGCAATATCTTGCAAAATTTAAAAATGCATGTACTCTTTGACCTAGCAACTTCACTTCTAGGAATTTATCCCATGTTCTTGCACATGTGCAAAATGATACAGATTATCCTTTGCAGCACCATTTATAATGGCAAAAGATTGGAAACAGCCTAATGTTCATTTATAGGAGAATAATCAAATAAATTATGGCATTTCCATGCAATGGAATCCTTTACAGATGTTCAAAGAGGAGGCAGGCAGCTCTACATCTACTGAAATGAATCAATCTCAAGATATTTCAGTGAAAATAAGCAAAGGACAAAACAGTGTGTATATGTCACCCTTTGTGTAAAGATAAATAACATATATTTGTATATGCAAAGATATCTCTGGAAGATTATATAAGGAAGTGGTACCAGTGGTTGCTTCTAGGGAGGGAAACAGGGTAGCTAGACATTTTTATTGATTACATTTTACCTTTTGAATTTTGTCTCTTGTGCATGTATCATTGATCTAAAAATATTTTTTTAAAAAGCTTGGCCAATTTGGTACTTGAAAACTTACATCTCATTCCCATTTTCGTGTTTATTTCTTTGGTTGTGAATGAGGCTGATTTATACTTTCACGTTATCTACTTTTTTTCTAAGATACTTAGTGACTTTGATCCACAATTGGTTTGAGAGTTTAGTGGACCTCTCCCCCTCTCTGACTCTCAGAGTGATCCTCCTGGAGTGAGGGAGCTTGCAAGGTTCAACCACTGGCGCAGAAGCCAGGTGGCTGGTGGTCCTCTCTTTGTTCTGCCGTTAGTTATCAGCATGTACCTGGGAAGCAGGAGCTATCATGGGTCACTTCGAGTTCTGACATTCTGTGATTCGATCATGTTTTATTCCTCTCCCTTTCTCCAGTGGCAGGACCTCCACCTGAAGGAGAATGTCCCTCCTTCTCTTTTGCTCCTGTCACGAACCTTCTACCTGATAGATGTGAAGCCGAAGCCAATTGAGATACCACTAAGTGGGGAGGTGAGTAACTGGGTTCGTGGAGAATCTGGATTTCTGACAAAACTGGGCTCTCCCCAGAATGTCTTATTTCCTCTTACAGTCAGAGTAGGTGTTTCTTTTGGAATTTGGCCCAATTGGCTTTAAAATCTTTTTTAAAGTCCTAAAAAAAAAAAAAAAATCTGTCACTTAAACTGCCTCTAGCTATAGGGTTATTCATGCCTTTAATCCCAGCTCAATTTAGTTTTAGTAATAGGAGTCCAGTTTATTCTTTCTCCTTAACTGTCTAGTCTTCATTAGCAGACTTTTTTTTTCACCTCTTTCTCCTTCGAGACTGTTCTTTCACATCTGTTTCATTTATCTAGATTCCTATTAGCTTTTAAGCAGCGAATGTCTAATCTAGAATGCCTAATCTTTTTGTCATCCTTCGACTCATTTCCTTAATCATTTTTTGTTGCCTTTGACTCAGCACCTTTTTTCCTCCTGGTATTTTACTGAAGAACCCAGGATTGGCCCAAGCGCTAGAGCATTGCTCCGGCTCCATCAGAAAGGGCCTCTCAGTTCGCTGCTTTGTGACCTCATGTCTAACTCAGAACCTGCATGGGTGAGAAAGGAAAGAGCGTTGGAGAAGATGCTGCACATGTGGTTTAGTAGATTAGACTAAATGCTCTGGAGTGAGGACCAGTCATTTTTAATCTCAGTTATGCTAGTGACTCCTTGTACAAGCCAAAGAAAATTGTATCAAGTCCCGCACGAAAAATGTACTTCAGGAAATACCATCTTGCTTTCTCTTTCCATATTTCCAGAGACTAATCTGGATTTGGGCTTTGTCCAGGAAGGAATCTGAGGAGACTAGGAGCAGTTTTGCAGAACAGACCCTGTCTTAAAAGGCAGGCTGCTGGGTTCTTACTCTATCTTTGGTCTTTAAGACAGACCAAAGTTATTTGTCATTCTTAGAAGCAAGGAAATCTTGGAATAGCACAATGTTTCAGAGCTAAATTTGGGTTCTCAGGATTATTCTATATCCAGATGTTACTTTCTGGAATGTTTGAGAAAGACCTAGGAATCACGGACAAAGTGACGAGTTCCTAAGCATTTTATTGGTTGTTTTTTTAATCCACGTTAACTTCCATTCTCCATATATACAAAATAAAAACAAGTAGCATGCTAGGTTCTGTAAAAAAATTTAGACATCAAATTAAATATACTATAATTTTGGATTTTTGTAGCCCTTTTCCCTCCAAAGTACACGAAGAAATTACTTATTTTCAAAGAGCAGTGATATATTTGTTTTTTTAATCTAATTAATATGAATCTTTTTTTTTTCTTTTTGGTGAGGAAGAGTTGCCCTGAGCTACCATCCATTGCCAGTCTTCCTCCTTTTTTTTTCTCGAGGAAGATTGTCACTGAGCTAACATCTGTGCCAGTCTTCCTCTATTTTGTACGTGGGATGCCTCTACAGCATAGCTGATGAGTGGAGTACGTCCCTGCCCAGGATCCGAACCCAGGAACCTGGGCCGCCAAAGTGGAGTGTACAACTTTAACCACTCGGCCGCAGGACCGGCCCCTAATTAATAGAATTCTTCCAGACAGGTTAGCTAGCTATTCTAAAATACCACTCCCTCCCTCCATTTTCCTCGTGTTGCAGGAGCTTTTATTAAGCAGCACCTACCGTTTTAAAAAAGTCAGGCAAATATACTTATCATCAGACACCAAAAGTGATAAAGATGTCAATTTTGACTAAATTATATCAATGCTATTAGAAACTGATGAGTAATTGAAACCTGGCAACTTTTTTTTTTTTTTTTTTTTTGAGACAGAGCAGGATCAGCATTGGCAAATCAGTACTTTGTTAATGACAGGATTTTGAATACGAGAATCTAATTAGAGTGCAGTTTTTGTATAAAAGGTGCTCAGAACTCAAAGGTGAATGATACGACGTTGCTATTTCAGGGACATACCTCATCTACTACTCAGAAGGGTGTAGCCAGAGGAAGTTAGGGACTTAGTGGAAAGCAAGTTGTGCTAAAAAGCATTGACTACTGTGGAAGTGCTTGAGTTTCAGGAAGAGCAGAAAGCTCATTTATACAAGACCTCTCTCTCCCTAGGCTCCAAAGATGAGTGTTCCTGTGGAATCACCTGCTTCGCCTGAATCTAAAGAGAATGTGGTAGACTTAGCACCTCAACTGAAGGGAACTAAGGTCAGACAATCACTTTCATTTGGTTAATTAGGTTAAAAAATGAAAATAACAATGAGTTAATTTTTCTATTTTTAACTCCCTTAATGAAACTGAATTTCAATATAATGCTGTTCTTTCGTAAGGAATCTTTATTGTACTATTTGATCTGCTTCTAAGAAACTTCGGTATTTGTCTATGTGTAATTAGCTTCCAGATTTTCCCTCTTGAATCCTGTGCCAGAACATGAAGTAGTTGTTATGAGTTCCTGGTAGTCATGCTAGTGTGACTATAGATCTAATACACATTTTATTTTAAATCAGTAACACAACTCTCAGTTCTGATGTTTAAGGATGAAGAAGTTATAAAACTACCACCAGTTACATCATCACCCATCACACCATCAACACCTGTTTCGTTACCTAAAGGATCCATCACTTCTGCTAAAGAAGCTGTAAGTATCTAAAAAGAGAAAACCCTTTCCCTCTAGTTATCTTTAAGGGCAGTAAGAATCTAGAGTTGTAACTATTGCAAAACACTGCACAGTTCTTCCTGTCATCCAAACAGGAAGTTGTAGGCTGAACCTTAGTCATCTTATAACCACTACATTTTTAAAACTCAATTATCCAAAAGCGAAAAAAAAATTATCAACCAATGCAACCGTGGATCAGACCTAAACATGTTAAGTCTAGAAGCTAATTACAATATAGGCAGATTCTTATTTTCTTTTGCACCAGATGGAAATAGTTCCCATATGTTGTGTATTTCACACAGGCTTCTGATGTCAGGAAATACTAGCAGGAAAGCAATTTAAATCTTAAGAAAAATGCATGTAAATAAGAAATTACTTATCTATCCACTTTTTCCATTTGGGTGAAGGAATTTGGGGCAAGAACAGAGAGCACAACACAAGTAAACAGTAGGGGTCATGGGAGAGCTGAACTATGGGTTGGCTCTTCTGGCTCCCAAGGACCAAAGAAGAAACCTGTGAACATGCAGATGGGGTAACCAGCCGGGGGCCTTATTTGTGTGTCTTCTGTATTTTTATTACCAACATAAATTATAAACTGAGACTTGACTTTGTAGAATGTCATTATTTTGATTAAGAAAACAAAAGAGGGTCTCCTAAAGAACTTACACATCTAATTGTGACCAGTGCCTAAAGTCTTTATATTTTCTACCTAGACACTCCAGGCCAAATCACAAAAGACAACCCAGAACAGCCAGGCTAGTTCAAAAGGAGCATAAGGACTACTGGAGGATGAAGCTCACTCTCTCCGGCTTCCTGCCCTCAGCAGTGGCATCCGTGAAAGACCTCCCAGCTAAGACTGTCTGTGTCTGGTTTGAGATAGAGGATCAGCCATTTAGTCCTTGAGGAGTCTTTTGAGGCCTCGCAGCCATTCCAGATGATGTCAGCAGTGAGACCAAGTTCAGACCACTTAGGAAAATATAATTGCAAAGTCCATTTCCTCTATACCATTATGTCATCCCGCCAAAGTTTGTGTAAGGCCCACCCCCCATGCTGTTTTTAAACAGCTCCATATTTGTGTGCATGTCCTTTAAAAGAGGAAATTTTTTGCATAATGGAACCAGCTTGGCACCTTAGCTACCTATGCCTCCTGTAGCTTGGTAACCCAAGTAAGAACTTGGAAACTCCAAAAACCATTGTAACAGCACCTAACCAACTTTTTCAGAGTAATCCATCAGTAAGAATAGCACCCTGGAAACAGAGTACCTTATGAGATGGAATGGATATAATCCCCAGCAAGGTCTTTCTGGTAAAAAGAAGAAAAAGCTTCTTGGAGGAGAAAACGGGGAGTTAACCAGACTGGCAATCGAAAAGGTTTGGCTGCTGCTTGGCTGTTGCGAGACATCCCCCTCTTGGGCCTGCAGAGGCTGCAGGAATCTGGGAGGCTGCCACTATTCTAGCACACATGGCTTTCATTAGCCACCATTTTGCTAGGAAACATAATTAAGGGTTTAAGACTTAACCATTTGTTTGTGCTGGGTGTGTTTTTTTCTGGTCTGTTTGTCTTTCACAAACAAGACTATTTGTTAGTCACAGGGGTTGTTAAAGTCTGGTATAATCCCTATGCTATCCAGTAACAAGTATTATGTTCAGATATTTATGCTCAGTGTTTTCAGTATTGTCAATACTGAAAAAACATAATAAATCAATTGCCATGCACCTGACCAACAGCTTTTTTTCCTTGGGGAGCGCTTAGAAGGGAAAAGGTATTTCAGCCTGCGGGTGACAAAATTAGATTTCTTTACTTGCTGGGAAATTGAAAGCAGTTAGATGGGAGTCAATTAAACCAAGTGAAACTCAAATCTCCCTGTCTGGGGTCACCTAAATGAGGAATGCCATCAGCACTTCACAGCAAGGATGTGCACTTTAAAACGCTTCCTAACTCTCCTCTCCACCAGAGGACAAGCCTCACCATGTCTTGTTAAAGAATTCCAGTTCCTCGAGAATGATGAATCCCTACTATGCAGCATTCCATGGATCTCGCCATTGGCCTAGCAAGGTGATTCACAATAAATTTTCCCATTTTTAAAATGATGGGTGTTTATTTTAATGAGTTCACATTTCAGATGTTGAATGTGGGAAAGAGATTAGTTAGTTAGCTTGCTCAATCCTGTTTGAGCTCAATGATTCATATGAGCTGTTGGGCTGCTCTACAGTTCTTTCTGGCACTGCCCTTGAGCAGAGTGAGAATGGTCAGGTCAAGGAGCCTTGGTCGCTTTTGGCCCCAGCTGGCCTTCACCCCTTTTTGCTTCATTAATAGGTATCTAATACACTTGATACACCTCTCTTCCCATTCTTACGATACTAACTCAGAGAAGCCAAGGTTGTTTCTTTGTTCTTATCACTTAGAGCCTTGGCTGTTGGGTTTCATGGTTGTCAGATGTAGCCCTGTGCTGAAACAGAGCTAGTGGTCTTCTGGTAAATTATTAACAATCAACTCGGTGGGAGTGGGGTGGCCGATTTGTAGCATTTACAGATTCTAGTGATGTAAATACTCCCACATGGCTGATTTCAAGCTACCAACAGGAGATCACTTAACAACACAGAGTTGGGAAGAGATGTACACAATCAGCTCAAGAGCCAGCTCCAGCAGGCCACTGACCCGAGCCTTCCTGGAGTAACAAGAGAATTTGTGTTTATTAAATGTATCACTTCTATGCGCCAATACGAACATCTGGGAGGCAGTGCAGTATAAACGATCCTGAATATCGTTAGGTGCCAACCTAGAGAGAACTTGTTCCAGACTGAGTCTTCCTGAACATCTGGGTTCTTGCTGACCTTCCCTCTCCCTGGCTCTTATCAGCTGAGGGAGTGGGTCTATGCCAGGTTGCTACAAAGCTTTCTCCTTTCCCTGCTCTCTGCTCTTCCCTACAGATGCATCAGCCTTAGCTGTGCCAGTTGCTAATAATCTCATTGAATATAATTTTAGGCATTTTCTAAAACCCAACCTCAGTGGGGATGTCAGACTCGGCCTGTATCTTAGACATTGAGGATCCTGCTACAGCACAGAGGTGTTGGTGGCACTTGACATCTGTGGACCTGCACTTGTGCCATGTCTAATTCTGTACTTCAGTCATTACAAGTCATATTGGTGGTATTGAATAAATGCTCTGTGATGCTAAAAACCGAGGCTAAAGATTTGAGTCACCACCAGTACACACCTGTAGGTAAGGTCAGACTAATGGGGCTGTTAAGGTAGATTAGCACATTACCAAGTGTTGACTGAGACTTTGACCTGCTGGCTCCTCCCAGTGGTGGTTGATAAACACAGCGACTTCACTGTCATTGAGATGGGTTTCTTGCTTCATCTGAGGTTCAATCTTACTTACCTGAGATCAATATATTACATTAGCTGTGCCAAGGGAGTGATGGTCCCCAGCCTATGCCAATTAGAAAAGGCAGAAAGACAGTATTGATTAATGCTATGGTGATCCCAGGCCCCAATCTTTTAACCCTCAGGAAACCAGACAGATCCAGTGCCTTGACAGCATGATGTCTTCATTAGATAAACTGGATTCTTTTCCTCAGGAGACCCAGTCTGGTCATTGAAGTAAAATGCCCATTTCATTTTCTCTCAGGTCAATTTCACTATCTTTTATTTGACAGCCAGCTCAGTCTCTGGGGAAATTCGTGGATGATTTGAGTACTAACAGCAAGGACATCACTGTTATAATAATAGTGCCTTCTATTTCTCCAGCACCTCTTCTGAAGGCCTATAAAGCCCGTTACAGATCCTCTCTCCATTCAGACAACACTGCTTCAAGGGCAGGCCAAGGCAGAAATTATCATCACGATTTTATAAGGAAAGACACCACTATAAGGTCTCAGAGCAAATGGTTTTAAGAGCTAAAATTCATTACCTGGCTCTGTTGACCAAATCATGCCTTCTTTAAACATAAACACAAACTGTAATATGTTGACAGTTGCATATTTACAGAGAGACACAAGGATAAGTGAGAACTTTACAATAGTGGCCAACACCGCAGCGGCCAAAAATAGCTAGCTCAGAAAGGAAACTTAAAGCAGCAATCCCATCTTCCCTACAGAAATGAAAGCACATTGAACTTTCTTTTGTATTCGAAAATAACCCAGCAGAAAGTAAGCTTTCGGTACGGAGGACAAGTCCTGGTCGCCTGAGCACTTAAGGTTCTGAGGAGCCAGGACCCGCCTGGTGAGCACAGTGATAACCAGCAGGTGGCAGAGGAAGTAACTTTCCAAGCAACAGAAAAACAAACATTCAGAGAATTTTTTTCCCTTTCCTGAGGGACAGGGTGGAAGAACCCTAGGAGGCCAAGATCTGTGATGGTCCCAACACATGCAGTCTGGTCACACGGATAAAGAAAGAATGGCGTGGGGAGGATCAGAGTAGGTTGGGAAACATGAAGGGACCTGAATGTGAACGGAGTCTGAGGTGACAAGTTTCCCTCATGTGGAAGCACAGGCAAAACCACCCACACAGAGAGGGTAGGCGCATATCTGGGTTTGAGTTTGTAGAAAACTCCTTAGCTTTCCTCTTAATCACTAACTCTACCCCTTGGCTATTCCGAGGTAGGCCTCCAGCTCCCCCTGTGACCCCCGACCCCGCCAGTTTCCCCTGAGGAAGCAATCTGTGGTTGAGAGTGACTGGGCCTTGGCTCTAGGCCCAGAGCCTCTGCTGCACGAACAGGCGGTCCCTGCCCATTACACAGACGTCTTCTTTTCCTGCCTTTCCAAAAGCATCGGAGAGGTGGGAGGTTTGTCCCAGAGGTCTTAGTGCAGGACCCAAGAGGAAGAGGTCAGGAGGAAACCGCAGGGCGCGTGCAGTCCCCTCTGGACAGACAGCCCCAGGGCCCGTTAGTCTCGCTCCTTTTCAGTTGACATTCTCTCCCTTGTCACACAGCCCATATAAAAATGAAGCAGCAGCAATTTTTATTGAGGGACCTAAACTGAAAATAGGTTTAGAACATAATTTAAAAAAATAAAACAGCAAAAGTAGCAAAAAATATATGACCTTTTTAAAAACATTTTCCTTTTTTTTCTTTTTTCTTTGTTTTTAATATATAGCAACTGATGCCTCCCAGCCACCAGGAGCATCTTACCCAACGGGTAAATCTCTGGTAACGACCCTTTTAAAAAGACATGTAAATATATACTCAGATTTATACACTTTGTGTTTTCTTCATAGCTATGTACAAAGCCCCCGGTTTGGGGCTGGGCCCCAGGGCCGCGACACTGCTCCCAGCCGTTGCCTCCCCATCCTCTGGTACCAGGTATTTGGTCAGCAAAGCAAATTAGTATCGGAATTAATAAGCCACTGGCACCATCGATCTGGAGCAGAGGTGGCCTTCAAGGAGGCCCAAAGCACTGGCCTCCCCTCACTACTGCTGTAGCCCTGAGGGCGAGGCACCCGCCACCAGAACACAGGGGCTTATGGGTTATGGCGAAGCAGACAAAACCAACACAGAAAAGCTCTGTCGGCTCTCGCTTGCATGCCTGCTCACCTCCCACTCCCCAAGCCTCCAGGCAGTGCCAAGTGGCAGGGAGGGGTCTTGGTCCAACATCTGGGAGGGAACAAAGTGGCCATCAGCAAGTCCTGCCTCTCTGCTCCCCTCTCTCACAAGCAGGCTGACAGGAGGAAGAGGAAGAGAGGTGAGCTCAGTGGGGTGAAGGCAGGCCGCATGGGAAGGCCTCACGTGGGCAGCTGGCTCCTGCCAGCAGGAAAGGGGCAAAGGGGAAGGCAGTGAGTCCAGCACAGAGTGGTGGGTGAAGGTTACAGCTGATGATGGAGTTTGGGGAGGGAGAGTGCTGGGGTGCTAGTCAGCGTCGTTTGAGTCCGCCATTGGCAAGCTGGGCTGGGTGTCGGGGCAGACAGGGCTCCTCAGGCAACGGCTCATGAGAGAAAACGGAATCCTCCCCTGAGGAACAGGTAGAGCTTCGGGTGTCAGGAAAGCTGGGAGAGTATTGGTCCAGGGGCATTGACAGGTCCAGATACTCCTGTGATAGGAGGACAAAAGAACAGTGATCCAGCACTCTCCTCCCTGGGGCAGTATTAACTCACAGAGATGGACCCCACTGATGATTGCTGAAGGTCTAGGATTGGACAGCCTCACCTGGTTGGAGGTCAAGGCCACAATGCGGTCCAGGTCTTCCACCAGCTGCTTGAAGGTAGGTCTCTGAGAGGGTACTGCATGCCAACAATCCCGCATCATCATGTACCTGGGTGGGGTTGTCAGGTTGGGGAGGAGGAACATAAGCAGATAGATTCAAAAGCTCATGGTGGAGGGACTATGGGAGGAATGAGCAGGAAGGGCTGCTTTATCTAGCCAAACACCCCTTTCTTCCTCTACCTGTCAAACCCATCCCTCCCCCAGGGCCAGGCTCAGGACCTCGGGTATCTTCTCATGCTTACAGCTCGTTGGTGCAGTTACTGGGCTTGTCCATTCGATGACCTTCCTTCAGCAGCTTGAAAAGCTCCTCCACAGGCACGCCAGGATATGGGGAGCCACCCAGAGTGAAGATTTCCCACAGGAGCACCCCAAAAGACCATCTGTGAATGAGCATAGAGCCCCTGAGTCTTATGGGCACAGAGCTAGGCCAGTCTAGAGACCTTTCCATCCCTCTTTCACCAGCATGTCAGATACTCATCCTGGACCCACCCTCCCCCACCACAAATCCTTAATTCCAAGGGGGATACAAGGGGACAGAGCTCAAGAACAGATCAGCCTTTCAACCTCTGGGAACAAAGTGAACAGATACATACAATGTTTTGTATTTTCGCTCCGAGATGGAAAGAGACCCTCATCAACCCGGAGGAGAATACAGGACTCTATTGTACTGGAAATTCTCCATCCCAAGTAACTGCTTATTGCAAACTCACACATCACTCTGGTGGGTGTAGATCCGGTCAAACAATGCCTCGGGTGCCATCCACTTCACAGGCAGTCGGCCCTGCAAGCAACACATGGGAGACTGGGGGTGGCCCAGGGCAGGGCAAGAGGAGACAAGTAGGGGTCATGCAGGATTGGACTTGGTGGGGCACATTTTCAGCTCATCCCACCGCACCGTTTCTCAGGCAAAGCATGCTACACTGGGTTACAGCAGAGACAGCAAAGTGGGAGAAAGCCTAGAGGAGCAGAGTCCTGGGCAGAGGACATGCACCTAGTGGCATTGTCTGCACTTACATTGGTTGTCTTTTTATAGTAGTCGATGTGGTGAATGTCCCGAGCTAGGCCAAAATCTGCGATCTTCATCACATTGTCCTCTGTCACCAGGACATTCCTCGCGGCCAGGTCTCGGTGTATGCACTGTGGGGAGAGGGGAGGGGATGCCGGGGGAGGGAGAGATGGGAGAGAGGAGGGTGGGATGCAGGGGAGGGGTCAACAGCTGTAAAATGTGCATCAGCATATCTGATTCACCCTGTGCTCCAGCATTCACGTTGGAGCTGGCAGCAGGCCCACTCCCCCTCGCAGGCCTTCTGCCACACCATCCTACCTCCTGAACATTCTAGTTCCCTGCTAGGATGTTCCCTCTCCTCCACTTCAAACCCAGCCATCCAAACACCTGTAGCTCCAAACCTCTCAGTTACTTGAGCGAACCCTCCATATCTGCCTCCTTTCCTGGTCCTCCCAACTGTGAGCTTTGGATCCACACCCAGAAAAGCTGACCCTTCTGCTGCTGTGCAGTCTGTGTGGCGTGTGCTTTGGAGCCAGGGCTCCCTCGGCACAGCACGTCCACACTGGGCTGAGGCTCACACAAAGCCAATATGTCCTGGGCACTCACAACTGTACTTCTACTCTCACAACTTCATCTCACTCCCATACCCACTCATTTTACATGTGAAGAAATACAAGATGTTAAGTAGCCGCCTGAGTCTATGCAGAAAGTGTCAGCACACAGATTTGGACCTAATCCAGTCTGACTCCACGGCTAATAGGTCACACTGGCTCTCCTGACTCTGATGTCCCCTGAGAGCATCTGACAGCACATGTTGTCAGTGCTCAGTATGTCAACGACTCCACCAAAGGATTAAAAGCCATAAACTGGAGAGCGAGGAGGGCTCTGCTGCCACCCCGGACTTCACCCAGGGGAATGTCAGGTGCCACACCTTCTTAGAGGCAAGATATTCCATGCCTCGGGCCACCTGATAGGCACAGGATACCAGGTCCTTGGAGGAGAGCTGCTCTTCGGGGTTGTGGCTGGGGTTGTAACAGTATTCCAGCCCAGGAGGCCTCCGGGCCTGCAGGTACTCCCGTAGGTTGCCCTTGGAGGCATACTCCACGATGACATACAAAGGACCTGGGAGGTGAAGATGAAGAGGCCATCAGATCAGGCAGGCAGGCATGCAGATTTAGCTTCATCCCAAGGAAACCCCACCCCCAAAGGCATGCCACGCATTTGTTCCCCAACCCCAGCTTACCCTTTAGAGAACCAGAGAAACTCACTCCACTACTCAAAGAAAGTCAGGGAAATAATTCTCCCCAGCATAGCGCAGAAAGCTCCTGAGCAAAGTTGGGGGTAACAGCCCTAAACTAAACCACAATGACTCACCTGTTCCTATCCACACTGTGTATGTGAATCTAGGTACCTGTATTTCAGATGAATACCAATGGGCATCAACCCAGACCCTGAGAAATACATTCCAACTATTGCTAAACCTGCCTCTCTTCTTACCCCACTTCCCTAAGCGTGGCTGAGAGATGACTGGTCACTGACAGCCCTACTCATTACTGTCTTCCTATGTTATTTGAGCAGGAGGCCCAAGTTCCTATCTGAGACCCTAACCCAGATGGGGTGGGCAAGCCCGTCTGGCTTAGTGCCTACCATCCTGCGTGCAGGCCCCCAGCAGGTTGATGATGTTCTTGTGCTTCCCGATCATCTTCATCATCTCCATTTCTGAGATCAGGTCTGACAGGTCTTTCTCGGTTGCATCCGCTTTACACACAAACCAGAGAAGGAGATGAGACTCATTTACTTTGGAAGGGAGGGGCAACAGGAGAAAGGCTAAGGGAGAAGGGATGAGGTCCATGCCCGAGGAGTCCCTTTTCTCCCAGATATGCTTCTTTCCTCCATTTTCACTTCCAAGTTTATTTTCCCTTTCCTGTCATGAGAGCCGTTTTTGTGATACAGTAGTCCCCCTTATCTGTGGGGGACACATCCAAGACTCCCAGAGGGTGCCTGAAACCATGGACAGTACTGAACTCTATATATAGTACGTTTTTTCCTGTACATACATATTTGAGGTGTGACAGCAAAACTAGCATGAATTTTTTAGTTCTTTATAATTTCGCAGCTAGAAGATTCATTCTTACTGTAGATCTTTGCAACCTTAGCATATGATTTTTTTCCTTTCCTTATTAAATTGAGAACTTTCACTTTTTCACTTAAAGGAAGTACTATATGGTCTCTTTGGCATATCCGAATTGCCAGCATCACTACTCTTGTGCTTTGGGGCCATATTAAGTAAAATAAGGGTTATTTGAACACAAGCACTGTGCTACCACTACAGTTGATCTGATAACCAAGATGGCTACTAAGTGACTAACAGGGCCGGTGGTGTATACAGCATGGATAAGTAATTCAAGTCCCAGGAGGGATGGAGTGGAACAGTGCGGGATTTCATCATGCTACTCAGAACAGCACACAATTGAAAACTTGACCACCGGTAACTGAAACCACGGAAAGTGAAACTGTGTATAAGGTAGGAGCACTGTACGTGGTAATGAGTGGGTCAGAGGACCTGGTAAGGCAAATCAGCTAGCAGTGGGATCTAGAACAAACACCTCACCCCAATCCAGGCTGACACCAGGGAACAAAGTGAGATTATGGCAGTGTCGGGGTGCACAGTGGCCCCTCTACTCCCAGGCAACCCCAAGCAGGCCATGTAGCAGGTATGGGCAATGAAAGAGCACCAGAGAGGGTGTTATACTTGGCATGAGGCCCACAGTTTGGTTGGAAAGGGAAGGGACCATTTTTGCAAGGACAGAAACATCACTTACATTTCAGCATCTTCACAGCCACTTTGGTCACACGGTTGGGTTTGTCCTTGTCCAGCCCAATGGCCTCCGCCAGCACCACCTGCCCAAAGCAGCCCTCTCCCAGGGGTTTGCCTAAAACCAGTCTTTTGGGGAAACAAAGGATGGTATAAGTTGGGCTGGTGAAGTTCAAACCTTGAGAGGACATCCTGTCTCCACCTCTCCATATTTGACCCAACTGAGAGCAGAAAGTGGAAATTATGATTTCTGGACACATACGGTGCACCTTCACTCCCCTGAAGGTCCTAGTGCAGACAATGTCCACCATCAGAATCAAAGCAGGGGCTCTCCCAGAAGCTGAGAGAGTATTACCTGTCTCGAGGCAGCTCCCAGCGAGGGTCTTCAGGAAGCTCATATTCAGAGACCCCAGCCAGCATGGGGGTTCCACTGGAGGAGAGACGTGAGGGCCGAACCAGCAGAACCCCAGAGTTCATGGACGCGCTGGAGTCGGCTGACACCTGCAGGGAAGCGTGGGGTCACCTTTCTAGCGAGGATGGGGGAAAGCAGTTTAGATCCCTCCAGTTCCTAGTCAGGGCTTTTCACCAGTGGTGGAGGGATGTATCTGTTATCTGATGTTCCTTCCCCAACAGACTGTCAGAAGGACCACAAGAGGTCAGAAGACCTAAGTTCTAAAGCTGATGTATTTTTACCACCAACTAGCCTTTCTGAGCTTCAGTTCACTCACCTTTAACATGAGCAGACCAAATGTACCTCCAGGCTCACATTTTATAACTTACTGCAATAACAACTCTATTCTTGTCCTGATTCTTTGGAAAACCGTGCCTCAGATTATAGATTCTTAACTCCCAAAGCTCCTCCAGAATTAGTACAGTTCTGAGTGAATGTTCTCTCCTTCCATGCGCCTTCACCTTCTGTTCCATTTCCTTGGACCAGGAGAGGGTGGGCACCCAGGAGAGTTGGGTCTGACTCAGGTCCTAGACTGTATCTTTGCACTTGTAACTGGCCCTTGAGGACAGTTCAAATGCGAAATATCAGCTGTAAATTCAGCCCAGCTAGGGTTTCCCCCCGTGCACATGCCAGGACAGCAGGTGACTTGCAGTTGGGGTATGGTGGGTGTATGAAATTTATGGGCTAGAACAGCTTGGAATCTGACTCTGGAGCACTGGGGTCAGGACAGTCCACTGCCCCCGGGCCAGAAGCCAAAAAGCAAGGCCAGAAGCTGTCAGCTGGGGGCAGTGGAGAGGGCAGGGCATTAGAGGGTCCTGGGGAAGCCCCTGGGCACACAGGGAGGGAAGGTGAGGCAGAGCGTGCAAATCCCCTATCTACTTTCTGTTACCTGTCTGCGCAGAGGGATGCTCTTGGCCAGCTTGTGCACGGCCATCTGGCTGTGGAAGTCACTCTTCTTGGTGCCACTCTTCATCTTGTAGATGATGACAGAGCCCACCATGCAGGAGATGAGGAAGGCCCCCGTGCAATAGATGATGATCTCCAGGTACAGGGGCGAGGTCATCACCGCGGGTCTCTCTTCCAGGGCTGAGTCAGTGTGAACAGGGTGTTAGCAGGCTCTGGGGGCCCAGTCCACTAGGGTCCCAGCTCCATAAGAAAAACAATACCCATCTCTTTTCCTCTGGGAATCTTTAGGGCAGAGAAGAACCAAACCAGGTCCTAGCTAGGATTGGGGTTCCAGCACTGAGTGGATCAGACACCTGGGGTCTTTGAGGCTTCCTGATCCTTTCTTGAACCCCTCAAGAGGGATGGATAGAACAACGCTGCTACACGAGGCTCATCCTCATTAATTCAGGAGGCCTTCTTGCCCAGCTGCACTGCTGGGCTAGACAGGCCCCAGGTGCCCTGCAGGGGCCTTTTCCAGTCTCTTCACTGACACATGGCTCTTCTCTGCAGTGTCTCAGCACTGTGTGCATACACCTGTCACATGGGGACAATGAACTGTTTATGAGTATTTTGTCCCTAATAGTCCCTAAGTGCCTTGAGGGTGGGGATGGGGCCTTATTCATTTCCGTAGGCCACAGCGCCTGGCATGTAGTGGCACTCACAGAATGAGGGCAAATGAGGGAGGGAGGAAAAGAAGTGTCTGTGTCCTAACTTAATATCTCACCTTTCACATATGTCATCTGTGTCACGTCAGACATGTAAATATTTACACCAAGCCAAACCACAGGCAAAACTGACAATTTCCAAGCATGTCTGGACTGTTCTAGATGAAAATGTAAACTTTTCTGCAGTTCTTAAGAATTCTACTCACAGGCCCTAACTCCTAAAACTGAAGAAGGAAATGTGGTGGGGGGGGAGGGGGGGTTGTTTTATTCTCATCTGCCACCTTCCAACTAGAATTCACCCCATTCCCACAGGAGCCCATCCAGTTCAGTCCACCTTTCCCTCCCACACAAGACGCCAGCAGGGTTTACATCCAACACTGGCAGCGCCGGCTGCACACAACACGCCTTCCCCACCAGTGCCAACGCCCCTCTTCCTTCCACAGCTCTCCTCCCAATCCTTCCCTTCAGAAGACACCAGCCACAGAGGCAGGCAATCCGGGACTTCCCCAGAGAGGCCCCAGGTATGACCCGACTGAGCCCCAAGACCAGTTCCCGAGGCCTGACAAGGAGGCGGCAGAGCTGATAACAAAGAGAAGTGTTTCTGTTTTTCTCTTTCCCCAGTTATGAGAAACGAAGACAAGTGACTGGGAGCACACACGAGACAAAGACAGTGACAGTGACAAAAACAGAACGCTTCTCAGCCTCAAGCAGGGGCGTTATCAGACCCTGTTGGGCAAGCAGGACAGAGGAGGAGAGAGAAGAGAAGAGGACAGTGTCAGCAGTGACAAGGACAGCACAGCACCCAGACCCACATGCAGGACACTCAGAGACACAGCAACAACCAGCTCCAGCCCTGCAGTCACCGGCCCGCCACCCTGAGCAGGCTGCAGGCTCCTTCCTTCCTTCCTGGCCCGACACACAGACCTCCCCTCCTGGGAGAGGAGAAATGCCAGTAGCCAAAGAGGATAAAGGGGCACCACCAAGGCCCCCGTGGCTGCCTGAGACAGGCCCCACTTGAAGCAGCTCAAGTTCACCGTCTAGAGGAACCTCTCCTCCTCCGAGGTCAGAAGACAGCAGTATTGGAGGGTGGACCAACACTGTTCCTTGCAAGCAGTGAGTCCCTCCTTACAGAGTGCCTACATTCAGCTAGAGGAGGAGTGGGGGCCCTTCCTGAGACTTTGGGGGCTGGCAAAAAGGATCCAACAAGTTAAGGCAGGCTGCTGGACCGAAGGATGGAAGGAGCCTGCCTGGAGGAGAGCCCGGCTGCAGGTTAAATCCAGATCCCAGGCATGCATTGCACTGGCTAAGGGGAGAGCGAGATGCAGGTGTGCAGGTGGAGGCCTCCGTGTTCCTGCAAAACGAGGAAAGCTCCCGTGTGAGCCGAGGGGATTCGACCCTCCAGGCTGGACAAACTGCTGGAGCCGCCTGCGGGCCCATGGAGCCCGTCCATCTACCTCTCCCGGCTCTGTCTCCCGCAGCCCTGCAATGCATGCTCCCCCCGTGCCCGTGGTGAGGGCAGGACACCGAGAGGAGAAGTACAGTGTATACCTTCCAGAACGGTCAACCATGCAGAGTGATGGGAGAGTCCGATAGAGTTACCCGCCAAGCACGTATACTCCCCCGCGTCCTCAAAGGAGACATTCCTTAAGTGAAGCACTTCCATCTCTTTGTCGGTGGTATTAACTCCGGCAGTCTAGAAGAGACAACGGAAGCAAAATGGACAAGCACAGGACATGAGACCTCTCAGAGACACAGAGAAAGGGAGAGAGAAAGAGAAGGGGGAAAAAAACCAGAGGAAGAAATGCTCCCCAGCGTCTCCTTTGCAACAACGAACAGACAAAACCCACCAGGCAGCGAGACCTGTTAGAGGAAGAGAGTGAGACCCTGAGGGAGGAACTCCGGCAGACCTGAGATGAGATGACGATGGCGGGTTACGACCCTTCACCAGCTGCTGGCAGCCCCTGGCCCATCCAAGCATGCGGGCAGTGGGCAGCATGGAGAAATGGGGCCCGGCAGGTAGGGGAGCTGTTTGGTTTCAGGTAAAGAAAGTCAGAAGGCACACACAGAAGGGATGGAAGGGTGCTTCGGTCACACTCACTCACACACACACACACACTCACACACAGCCTGCACACACTTAGTTTGCAAGAGACTGCCTGGTCCCTTCTCTCATCCACCACTCCACCTTCAGTCTGCAGAATCATTCATAACGCAGCAAGACTGTCCCCACGGTGCACACGCAGCCAAGGAAGACACAGAAGGCACAGAGGGAGCAGACACCAACACAGTACCAAACCAAACCAGCCTCCCAGGCCGGGGATTTTTCCATGGCTCTGGGCTCTAGGAATACAGCAGGATAACGGAGAGTTGGGCGCTGGCTCCCCCACCTGCCCCAGCAGCATGGGGCCTAAATCAAACTCCCAGCACAGGGCCCCCTCCAGCTCCCCATTACCTTTCGCCACAGGTCTGGTGACAGTGAGCCACGCAGACTGGTTAGCTTCACCAATATAATTGGAAACCTTACACACATACTCCCCGCTCTGGGCCTCTGTCACATTGAACAGGGTCAGCACCTCCGCATCCGAGCTATTAATCCCCGAATGCTGGAACAAACCAACGACATGCCAATCAGTTGGGGAAACACTGAGATGTGGCCATACTTTGCTCTTGTGTAACATTAAGGCAGGCCCAGGGAGTGAAAGCAAGGGAGTCGTTAAGTGAGATTTATCACCCTTCCCTTTTTACTAGGACAAAACACGCCAACTTCAAACGTCCAAAGCATGTGACTGGAAAATAAACTTAAGAAAAAAATCTCTGCCCCCATCAACTGTTCTGTTTGTGTTAAACCTACTCCTCCAGCACTAGAGGAGGGATTGTGAATGGAGACAGTGGCCAAGGCCCAAGGCCACGGCCCCATTTCCTACACAGCAGTTTCAGCACCAGTAGCAAAGAGAAGGGATGGGCAGTAAATCTTTGGGACAGCCAAGCCAGGGGAGGATGAGTTCTGACTCTGGGACCTGGAGGTAAACAACTTTCCCAGCTTCTGGTTACTTCCTGTTGCAAGATCCACTGGAGAATTAGGCAATTACCTTCCCTGGATTAATGGAGCATTCAGGGACAATCAAAGTCTGGGAGTGAGAGGAAAAAGGAAGAAAATGCCATTACTCCTGTTACTGCTTAGAATTTACCGGTGGCATTTGCTTTTCCAAGGCTACCTAAGCTGTGCCTTTATCATTCGCCCCACTTGCCAGAAAGAATGTGACCTGGGAAGCAGGGCAGTGACTGATAAACGCTTGCTGGAAAGGCTTTGATGCTGGCAGTGGAAAAGCAGGAGTCCAAAGGCCTTCCTTGAACAGTTGACCCCAAAGCCCAAGCAAAGTCACTCTCAAAGCTCTTTAGAAACCAGCAATGCCCACCCCTCGCCCTCTGTTCCCATTGCACCTCTACTCTGTGACCTGTCACTAGTCTTGAAGAATGTGGCTCGGTCCCTAGTTAAGACAGAGCATGTGCCTGAAGGGTAGGGGATGAGTCCTAGTCGCGGGTGCTGAGCCTGACCACAGCACCTTGGGCCCCGGGAGATCCAGCTCTCCTTCTCAGCACCCAGCCCATGGAGACCGGGGCCAAGATTACCTTCAAGATCTGGACATACGGAAGGTTGTCCGGGCCAATCTTACTCCCATTCACCTCGATGTGCTTTAGCCACTGGATGTGGGGCTGTGGGTCACTGTACACCTTACACATGAACTCCACATTACTGCCCAGGGCCACTGTCTTGTTGGCAGGCAACCCTGCCTGCAGGATGGGCCGGTGAGGAGACCGCTCTGTGGAGGAAGGGAGAGGAGAGGCTCATCAGGCCCTGCTGTGGCCTGCTCCTGGCTGGGATGCTGAGTGAGGGCATCCCGAAGACCACCAAAGAGAAGTACGCTCCCCCTTGGCTTTCCTAGCGATGGGCGTGCACTTTTCCTGGGGCCTCTGCTGAGCTGTACCCCCTCACACCTGAGCTGGAGAAGGGACACTCTCCTCAGGTCCTAAGCTATTAGGAACCTCTTCCTCAAGGCCATGGTCCATGTTCACAGACATAAGAAGTCTCTCCTGCCTCAGTGGAGAACCGTATAACGTAGTCACACTCCCAGACCTCAGCTCAGCCTACCTCTCCCTAACTAAAATGACAGTCACTTAGACTCTTGCTGTTCAAAGCGTGGTCCAAAAGCAGTAGCACCAGCATCTCCTGGGAGCTTGCTGGAAATGCCGAATCTCAGATCCTATTCCACAGCTCCTGGACCAGGAGCTCCTTTCACACCATATCCTCAAAACCAAGAAAGAATGCTAGCTGTGCAACTCTTTACCTAAAGATTTCTAGAGAACGAGATTCAGACCCTCTAGAAAGAACAGGCTGCAGGAACAGCAGCTAGAAGTGTGATGTTCTTCTTAGTGTCTCATACGACGCGGTAGAATCAGCACGAGCCTGAAGTTCTGCATTAACTCATGTCTGACCTCTCTGAGACTCAGTTTGCTCTTCTGTATAGTGGGAATAATAGTGCCCATCTTGCAGGGGTGTGTACGCATTGCTGGTGAGTGGCGTACTTAAAGCACCTTGCATACTACGGGCATTCACAAAGCAATAGCTATTATTACGCTAAATTCAACATCACGCATCCAGCCACGTTTTGCAGGAGACTGTCACAGCATCTTTCACTTTATGAGGAGTGGCAGTACTGTCTGATCCTCTCAATTCTATTTAAAGGTGAGAAAAGCAAGGCACACAAGAGGAAGGTGACAGAGCTCATAAATGTCATCACCCTCCTGACGCTATCCCTAAGTAAACCTGGACCCCATGGCTGTTTCTTAAAGCCCCTGCTCTGTCCTCTAAGCTCCTTGTCCCTGCGCCTTCTTACCCACGACGTCGAGCTGGTAGGTGTGGTTAATGCTGCCATACTCGTTCTCCACGATGCAGGTATAGTTGCCCTTGTCAGAGGGCACCACCGAGTCCATTATGATGCTCCACGTGGCATAACGGACCTGAGGAGAAACATGACAAGGGCTCCATTGAGGGTGTGTAGGAAAACGAGGCTGAAGCCTTGTGACAGCATTGGCACCCTGTGGCACTTACCCTCCAATCAGAGCAGAGAGCGTTGGCGCCCTGTGGCACTCATCCTCCAATCAGAGCAGAGAGCGTTGGCGCCCTGTGGCACTCATCCTCCAATCAGAGCAGAGAGAGTGGGTGCCCTGTGGCACTCACCCTCCAATCAGAGCAGAGAGCGTTGGCACCCTGTGGCACTTACCCTCCCATCAGAGTACAGAGTAGGCAGCCCCTGCTGCACAATGAGTCCAGCCTGCCCGCTCCTAGCCCATTCACACTCTGAAAAACCACCTCAGGAAACTGGCAGACAGGTGTGAGGAACTCTGAAGTCTGCCCACAACAGCCAAGGCTGCCTGTGATCTGGACAAACATGCCACTGCACTCTCCCAAGTACAGCGGGGACTCTCCCAGCTCTGCACCGCTGTCCACGCCGTTCCTGTGCTGGAACAGCTCCTGCCGAGAGTCTGGCCCTGTCTGCCTTTGACATCTCATTCCCAAAACCATCTCCTCCGGCCCCATCTCCAGTCTGAACTGTCCTCCTGTCCCTCCCTCCCCCTGATGAAGCACTGATCACAGGCTGCTCCTCATGGCAGTGCTCAGGGACGTCTCCCTCCCAGGAGACTGGAAATGATTAGGGCAGGAGGGCTGCCTCCTACCCTCATAACAGTGCCTGGCATACAGTAAGTGTTTGGTGAATTAATTTAAAATGTTTCCCTGTTTCTACTGATTTCCCCTGCTTTTCTCATACAAGATTAATGAGAAAAGAGCAGCTAAGTGTTTGGTGAATTAACTTAAAATGTTTCCCTATTTTTTCTGATCTCCTCTGCTTTTCTTATACAAGATTAATGAGAAAAGAGCAGTTGGGTGAGATGGGAGAGGAAGAAGGATTATAAGGCTGATCAGAGACTCTAAAGAAGGGATTACAATGAAGGTGTTCTTCCTAGAAATGTACATGGGCAAGGACATGAACAGACAATGGACATAATAGGAAATCAAAATCACTTATTAACACACGAAAATTCTAAGTTTGTTAATAAGCAAAATAACACACAAGAGAACAATGAGATACTTTCATCTATCAAATTTGTTGGCAAAGGTATAGTGAGCTTGTCATTCCCATATTCTGCCAAGGGAGGGCAAATTAATTTTCCCTTTTAAGAAAGTAATTGTTATCATGATAAAATCACACCCCAACTCATTACCCACATCATCCTCCCTTAGAGCAAACAGCACAGTGAGATTTTATGTCATCCTGTTGTACTTTGAACTCTACTGCCTAGTATACTTCCTGGAAAGATGTGTTCAAGAAATGGCCAGGTAATAAATGAATAGGTAAATGAATGAACAAAATTACCTAATTACCAGGGGGAAAAAAATTAAGTAATACTCATCAAAGGCTTAAAAAATGCTTATACTTAGATCCAGTAACTTCACTTCTAGCAATGTTTCCTAAGGAAGAATGTTTAAAAATGCTGACAGAGATTTGAGTACACAGATATTCATGGCAACATTATTTGAAAATAGTGAAAAATTAGAAAATAACTAATATCCCCAAATTGTTTATTAAATTATGGGACATTGAGATAATAGAATATTATGCAGCCATGAAAAATTATCTTTCAAACGCTTGGCAAAAGACTCATGTTTTAATGTTAAGGACTGACAAGAAATTATATATACAATGTGATCGACTATGTAAAAACCACATACATATAAAAAAGACTGAAAAAAATTTCACATTATTTGCACTTTTTTTGTATTTCAAAATTTTCTAAAATGCATTACTTTTATTATTTTTATATTTTATATTATAAAATTATATAAAATATATATTTATATTTTATATTATTACTTTTAGAAAGCATTATTTAAAACAATTAACGGCGCACAATGAGGATTTTCTAAGTCACCCTGTCCTGTTCCTCTTACTCTAACTTTCACATATACACGTACCTTGTAGCCTCCGATCCTGTGGTCAGGTTTGAATTCTTTGCCATTTTTCAGCCAGCGCAGTGTAGGGTTAGGAGTCCCACTGGAAGGGCACTTGAACTTCACTGTCTTAGCAGCTGGCACTGCATGCAATTTCTTTTCCATCTTTTCCGGGGACGTCCAATATGGAGCCACGGCTGCCCAGGGAAAGCCAAGAGAGACAGGCAGGGGGGCTGGTCAGGCTCAAGAGTGAGGGCCCAGGCCAGGGCCTGGAGGCACCTCGCCCACCTGCCCAACACCTGTGAAGGATGCCTGCACTCATCCAGATGTCTGAAGGATCCCATGGCCAAGCATCATGACCTCACCTGCCCGCTCCTCCTCCCATTCTCCAAGCCTCCCCCTTCCCACTCAAACCCAACGCCCAGGCCCAAGGGCAGTAAGGTAGGAAACAGCGTCTCACGCATACGGTTTGGTTTGGTGTTATCTGTCTCCTTCTCCTCTGAAGAGGAGTCATCATCATCATCGTCGTCCTCCGAGGAAGGGAGAGCATCTATGGGAAGGAGAAGGGGGCACTGAGGTCCCTTCAAGGGATAAGGGGCTCTCTACATTTCCATCCGTATCAACAGCCACCCCATGAACATCAAGGCCAGTCCAGTGATAGATGAATGCAGACACTCCTCCCCATACTGACTCCCAGTCCCATTCCTCCCTCAGTGACTGTCTCTGTGGGATAGAAATGGTTTATTTAGGAACTGCATGCTCTGTGCTTGTCCTCTTCCTTCTCCAACCCAATGCACTGGCCCTCTCTGCCCAGAAGCTTTTACACCAGGCAGTTCCATCAGGGGCAGTGGGTCATCTTTAATTCCTCCCTGCATTCACTGGCTCTCTCATGGTACCACCCGGATGCGCTGGGTCTTAACCAGCACCCAGGGAACCTGCATCCTTCTTTGGACTGCCAACCTTTGGCCAAACACACTGCGGCCAGAAACTGTTTCCAAAGCCATGAGCTGAACAACTGTCAGCCAGAATTTTTCTAGCACGTGTCTGCTAAGGTTTGGGAGCTGCCCTTCTTAACCAGAGCAGATAGGGAGACCATCACAGAGTCTGCAGCTGTCAACACGTCTCCCCAAAAGTATCCACCCTTTTTAAGAGGAGGCTTGACACACACGTGGTCACCAATCAGGGTTCATGCCAGGCGTTCTCCCAGTCCTTCCTAGTGCTTTTGGGGGTCTGGAGGGAAATAGAGGAGGCAAGTCCCTCAGTTAGGGGCAGGTCCTAAATCACGCCTGAGGGGAGGAGCTGCCAAGCCCACACCCCGGGATGCACAAATGGCATAAAGAAAATTTCGTCTCTACTTCGCTTAATCCTAGTTTTGTGAAAGTTGCATTCTAAAAGTGGCAGATTTCCAAAGTCACAGAGCTCTAGGTTCCCTGGCTGCCCTAACGCTGCTCCGGAAGCTGCAGGGCAGATGTTTTCCATAAAGCTGTGGACATGGCGGTGCACCTGGATCCTTCCCCACCGCAGGAGGGACCTCACCACGTACTCTGGGGCTCTAATCATTAAGCTGAGTACCAAGTCCAAATGGCAAGAGAATACAGGATGGAGCTGAGTCCTGTGGAGCGCTCTGGAGACCTGGGCAAACTGAGGGAGAGAAGTCACAGTGACTTACTGCCCCAAGAGTATCAGCCATCATCACCTCCGAGGTAGATCCTGGAAGCCCCAGAACTCTGGCCTGGGGCCTGCACACCTGGTCACCCCTCTGAGAGCTAAGCCACGCGGCGGGCAGGGAGCGATGTTAGTGGGCAGCAGTTTCTGAAGCAGAGTGGGGGCAGATCACGGAAGGGGAGGAGGCTCACCTCCCCTTGAAACTGGCAGAGAGGTTTGGAGAGGTGGGTCCAGGGAGAGGGTGAGGGCGGGCTTTGCTACCAACCTGAGACATTGACGGAGAAGTAGGTGGTGTCGCTGCCTGAGGGGCTGCTGGTCACGCAAGCGTAGAGGCCGGAGTCAGCGGGCACGGAATCCCGCACCTCCACCTCCTCCCCCGTGATGCGGGTACGGTTGCTTTCCACCAGCTGTACCCCGTCCCGCAGCCAGTTGATGCTCTGGACATCGTCCCGCAGCCGACAGCGAAGCTGCAGCAGGTCACCAGGGTGGACCAGGAAGGACTCCACTTCCACAGGGGCTCCCCAGGGCTGGGCTGCAGCCACCCACAGGGCCGGGAAGAGGAACCAAGGAATGGGAGAGGAAGAGTGGGAGAGGGAAGAAGGAGAGAGACAAAGGGAATTACGCTAGCCGCACTGAGCTGCAACATCCCAGGGCCTACAGAGCTGGGGAGGTGGGAATTGGAATATGGGTCAGTCGGGAAACGGCTGGCTACCTGGGCACCCCCATCTCTTCTTCTCTACCCCACTCCTCCAAAGGTCAAAGGAAGAAAGAGGCAAAGTTAGGAAGCAGCTGTAGCAGCATTAAGCGGTTCACATTGCATTTCCCTCCATCCTGGGGGGGAAAGGACGCCCCTCCCCAGGACTTCTGTGTGTCCAGAGTGCCCCTCCCCACATACTCAGTTCTTTGCCAAGAATGGCCACTTCCCAGAGAAACACCCCATTTCCTTTGGCCTACGTCAGCCTTGCCCCTTTCCCCAATAACAGTTAAACAAACTCCACCCCTCAAAAATCCAGCAGCCCCAGGCCAAGTTGAGAGAAGGCAATTTGTCAACCAGGGCTCTCAGTTCAAGTGATTCAGCAGGGAGGGGTGGCCCCCCAGTGAGTCAGATGCATAAGATGCATATGTGGGAGAGACAGCCCAAGGAGAGGTCAGCTCAGGGGAACCTCCAGCTAACAGGTGTCAGGCCAGAGGCTTCGGAGCTTTTGACTATATTAGGAACGGCGGCCTGCAGCTGCCACAAAACCCACACTTGCTCTGGCAGCATAAGCCGCTGCACACAAAGCTCCTTTCTCCTCGTCCCACTGCAGGGCTCCCCTCTCAAGCCCCCCACGTTCCTCTCCCCTCTCCTCTAGCAATGCACTATCACACACATCCACTCCCCCTCACCTCTCTTTCTCCAGACCCCGGGTGGTTCACCAGCTTACAAAATCTGATCTCGCACGTCCATCCCTCTCACCACCAGGAACTCTGTACTCACTCTAGTAAGAAGGCCTGGAGCTGCCACACCACCATCTCGGGCTGTTACCCATCTCCTGAGCATGCCCCTCTTCACTAATGAGGAGGAAATTTCTATTTCCCCCTAGGATGTTCAAACATGCTCCCAGCATCTTCTGCCAACTGTCCATCCCTTACCAGAAGAATGCACTTGTTGCAGCTCCCATCCACCACCTGACTTAGGTCTCCACTGCCTTGGGGGCTTTTTTTCTTTCTCACCAGCGGTTCACCACCAGAGGCTCACACAGGTTTCCCTGCAGGTCCCTGACGCACCAGGCTCTGAAACACACATGCTCACCCCCTCACCCCACCATTGCTCTGCAGGGCTCTCTCCACTCACCCTGCAGTTCTCAGCCTGGCTGCTAATTCTGCCTCAAAGCCTTTTCTCACTCCCAGTTTGGGTCAGGTGCCCTCCTACCACTCTTGTCACACTGCAAGAAAGTCCCCTTTCTTGACTGAGTTGTGAGGGTGGGGACGTGTCATATTTATCTTTAAACCCCCCAGCACCTAGAAGGACGCCTGGTACACAAGAGTTGCTCAATAAATGCTTGCTGAATAACGCAATAATGACATATGCAGAGTCACACTTCTCTCTTCATTGTCTCCCTTTCTAAACTCCCTTTTGTCCCTCAGCTTCCTCATTTTAAGGAACTCTTTCCGAAGTGCCAAACAAGTTTCTGCCAGAAACCTTACAAAAGAAGAAATGGGTGTCCTGGGCATCAGATGGCAGCAGGGACTAACAGTAATTTTCCTCAGAGGGGCCTCAGATGAGGCTCAAGGGCCACGGTCCTGACCCACTTCAATCCAAGGGCTCTGTCTCAGATATTGCGTAAATATTGAGTCACCAGAAGGGGGGTGCTGCTGTCAAAGGGTCTGGAAACCACTAGGCTGGCACTCATTTATTTTTGTGAATCAGGTCAAGAGGAACACCACAAAGGTGAGCAGACCACACAACTCATTAAAAATAAGCTTTTGTGGGTCTTAAAAAAAGTTATTCTTTCCATTTTTAATAGTTTGTGGTTTTGCCAAAAGAAGGTAGGAGAAAAGCAGTTCAGACTTGACGCTTAAGGAAAACAGCAGACACTCCTATTGATCAAATCTCATTTCCCTCCAATGACCTCACTGATTAAATATTTTGCAGCTCATGATCTGTACCAGCCACTGGTCAAACAGTAAACTCAGGACGCTCAAATTCTTAGCCTCTGGCATCACAGCCTATGTTGACAGATCCCCGAGACAAAAAGGTGGCAAGGAGAACAGGGCATTTGCTGGGCATTTCCCCCAGAGAAAGCAGCAGAGGGGCCCTGGCTGTGCTGCAACCAGCTCAGGCTGAGTCTAACTTGGATCCATAACTTCCCACTCGTCCTAACCAGGATGCGCAAACAAAATTCTTCTATGTGATGGGGCTGGCGCCGTGGCCGAGTGGTTAAGTTCTCCTGCTCCGCTGCAGGCAGCCCAGTGTTTCGCTGGTTCGAATCCTGGGCGCGGACATGGCACTGCTCATCAAACCATGCTGAGGCGGCATCCCACGTGCCACAACTAGAAGAACCCACAACAAAGAATGTACAACTATTTACCAGGGGGCTTTGGGGGAGAAAAAGGAAAAAAATAAAATCTTAAAAAAAAATTTCTTCTATGTGATCTATATAAAAAGCCTCAAGAACCAGCTTTCTTTTCCCTGCCCTTGGAGTTGCAACTCACCCTGATGCTCCAGGCCTTGCTGCACTTTGTCCCATTATTCTCCTACTCAAGATCCTACACTGTGAAGAGGATAAAATCTAACCCCCTGCTTGGCAATCAAGGCTCCTCACAATCTGTTCCCACCCTCCATGTAACCTTCTTCTACCTTCCACTCCAAGTCTGGCTGTTCTCCACAACAATTGCATTCTCCCCCCACAACAAAACACACTTCTGCTCAAGACTGTCAGCCATCTCTCTGGAGTCGTCCTACCCTGCATGTCTCAAAGTGCACCATCAAGACGTCCAGGAAGCCTTCTCTCGGCACTAGTGTCTTTACTCTAATTTTATGCAAAACAGCTACTGACTGAACCACACAAATTCACCCTCACATACCATCTTGTATTGTTTCTTTCTTTAACCTCTTTATTCAGATACAATTCACATGCCATAAAATTCACCCATGTACAATATATAATTCAGTGTTTTTTAGTATATTCAGAGTTATGCAACCATGACCACAATCTAACTTTAGAACATTTTTATCACCCCCAAAAGAAACCACATACACATTAGCCATCATCCGCCACCCTCTTTCCCTCCCCTCAGTCCAGGCAACCACTGATTTGCTTTCTGTCTCTATAGATTTGCCTATACTGGATATTTCATATCAATGGAATCATATACTGTATGGTCTTTTGTGACCGGCTTCTTTCATTTAGCATAATGTTTTCAAGGTTCTTCCATGCTGTCACATGTCTCATTACTTCACTCCTTTTAATGGCTGAATAGTATTCCATTGTATGGATATACCAGATTTATTTATCCATTCATTGGTTGATGGACATGTGGGTGTACTGTTTCCTGTCAAAAGCGTCCCTGTCTTGCCTCGCCTAAGGAATAGCAAGCAACTCAGAGCAGAATTGCCTACAATTTTCCCACAGTGCTAACGATGTCAGAAACACTGAAAATATTCAATAGGTCTTGAACTGAATTTAGCATCTGGCAAAGGCTAATCTTCAGAGGAACCAAAAATCACCCTATGGCTCCTGGCTTATAGTGAATTTTTTCGTGGCTAACAGGGCTCTTGGATATGTGTTGAAGGCTCCATTTACGAAGCAGGGATAATGCCACTTTCTTCCAGGAGGTGATGGAGAGGTAACCAACCACTTGCTGGTTTACTAGGTCCTGCCTGTCTGCATCACTACCCTGAATAGAGGTCCTGGCCTTGGGGAGTCCGATGTAAGCTGGCTGATGCGAGGATATCGCTGCTCACTGGTAGCCTGCAACAATCAAGCCACTACTCTTCATTCTCTTTTTTTCTTTTTTATATTTTTAATTTTTTTGCTGGGAAAGATTCACCCTGAGCTAACATCTGTTGCCAATATTTCTCTCTCTCTTTTTTTTTCTCCCCAAAGCCCCAGTACGTAGTTGTATATTCTAGTCATAAGTCCTTCTAGTCCTTCTATGTGAGCCACCACCAGAGCATGGCTACTGAAGAGTGGTGTGGTTCTGAGCCTGGGCTGCAGACGTGGACCACATCAAACTTTATGCACTAGGCCATCAGGGCTGGCTCTACTCTTCAATCTCTTTTGGACTTTTCAGTGTCCCCCATTTATGTCCTCATTAGAAATGCCCTTATAGCTGTGGTTTCACCTCCTCTGAGCTGGCCTTTCTCTGATCAAAACCAACAGGCCAGACCACACTAGTTGTTAGGTGTCAGTTAGCAAGAAAAGGAGCTAACTGACACCTTTATTGAGCTGGCAATGAAAGAGGAAGAAAAGAAAGCCAGTTTATTGCTCAGCCACTTGAAACCAATGTTCTGTCTCTTGGAGAACCTGATTAATTGGAATGGAGATGCTACGAGGGAAGCGGCAAACCAAAATATTTACTTTATGTATCTTGTATCCTGAGAGATGAGGTAGAAATGGAGACTAAGGACATCTGGTATCTGGATTCTGTGGTGACCTAGCCTGAGGCTGAAAATGTTCGGCATGAGTCAAATTACAGCATTCACTCTCACAGGCCCTAGGTGCAATGTATTCAGAGTGCATTGTGGAAAAATGGCGCGTTGTGCTCTGATGCCCACAGCACAGAGTCACTACTACCATCCGCAAGAGCGGGAAGGTTAGAGTTAGGGCTTGACTTGAACGTCCACAGAGGACTAAGGCTGCCAACACCTTGGCCAACTCTCCAGAAAACAGGAGCACAAAGGCTCCTGCTTAGCTGCCTGAATCTGAGACTGAGGTCTCTGGTCCTGAGGCAGGTTCCCAGCATGGTGCACACGGCAGGTGGACCACGGAAGGCTGTGCAGGCTGGATCTGGTACCCAATTTGGTGGGAGAGAAAGGGATTCATACACCAATCAACAATCCCATCCTGCTTCTCTGACAGAGCCTCTTTAATCCCCCAGGGGAAACTAGGAGCAGATCGGGGACCCACACTTTTTAGTAATCCACAAGGAAGCAGCTAGAAAGACAGAGAGGTGAGGGGCACTGTTTCCCATGGTGCTCTCAGGTCTAGGAACATGACCAATGTTAATGGAGTCTTACTGAGTCCCTCTCCCTTCCTACTTGTCTCTAAAATACCAGGGTGTTGTAATTCCCAAAAAGCCAACAGAAGGTATGGCAGGACTGGCCAGAAACCTGCCACTGTCATGTAGCAGGCAGTTCGGTCCTGGGTACATCACATCAGATCCAAGTTCTTGATTATAAATCTCTGAGTCTTCCGCCAGCCCTGGGCATTGTATAGGGCAGGGGACTGGAGCCCTGAGGAGGCCTAAACCATATGAACCTTGTCATTCTTATAAGGAGATGAGACCCCGAGTTCCCAAAATCCAAGGAGAAGACAGGGAGCTTTCTTCAAAACAGCTATCATTAGGTGCCTCCGTGAACTCTTGTTACTGCGCGAGGAGAAGAAATGGACTAAACAGAGGAGCAGAAAACCTATGCCTTGCCCTAACCAGGGTGATGAGATTTACATAACACCTTAACGTGTACAAAACACTATGACATGAGGCAACTGAAGAATATGAGAATCCAACACAGGCTCTGCCGTTACAGAACTTAAAAGTACCGGTGGTCGGAGCAGGTAGCAGGATTCACGGCAGAGTCTGGACACAATGGTAGAAAAAGGGGGGGAAGCAAATAAGGATTTAGGTTGCGACTGAAAACTTTGGAGGGAGCAGAAAAGGATGAGGTACTTATAGCAGGGTCGTGCCTTGGGATGAAGGGGAGTGGGAGATGAGGTCAGTCTGTATGGCCTGCTTGGAACAGAAGGTTCATGGTAGAAAATAGCAAAAAAATAATGATTTCAACTTGAAAGGCGTGGACTAGAACAGAACCACTAACAGAGTCCCAGGGAACACATTTCTCTGCAGAGATGATGAATGCTGGCCTTTCATGCCCCATGGACAAATATACCTGAAAATGTATTTTGAAATACCACTTACCAGCCCCGGTCCCATAAGAGCCAATTTGGTCTGGAAGTTATCCATCCCCAAACCCCACAACTTAACATGAACCTGGTGCAGAATAACAACATATTTGCATAGCACTTTGCAAATTACCATGTGCCTTCCCATATATTATCTTGGGATCCTTAAACAACTCTGAAAACGGTAATACTAATATTGGCCAATATTTACAGCATGCTTACTAATATCCCATACATTGTGAAAGCTTTTAACACAGACTATCATTTAGTCCTCACAGCAATGCTATGAGGTTGACACTATTATTATCTCCACCCTAACGGACTCAGAAGCTTACCGTATGTTGAGCACAACTGGTTCACAACAACCCTGTGAAGCAGGCACTATGACACTGAGGCACAAAGAGGTTTGTATTTGTCTAAGACAGCCCACCTAGTTAGTGAGTAGCTGAGCTGGGACTCAAACCCAGGTGGCCTGGCTCTCCGGAATCCACACACATCCAGAGCCAGGTCTACCGCTTTGAAACACAGCCTGTACCCTCGCTGTCTTCACAATCTTTGACTCCCAAAAAGTGACTGAAACCCTCTCTGTCCAGCCCCTTGATCCCATCCAATGGCACCCATGTCTCCCACCTCATCGCGTGAGATTCTGAAATTGGTTGTTTTGGCCTTACCCTCCCTTTCTCTTTCCCCCAGCCCCACAGCCTGATAATTTAGTGCTTTTAATTTGTAAGTGCACTTTCCCATGCATGCTCATCTACCGTTGAAAGTCAAGCGGGTATGACGGTGCACATCTGGCAGGTGGGGGGGGGGGGCGCTGTGATAGCAGCAGGCACAGGACTCATAACAACACCCCATTTTGGTATAGGACTTGGAACTCTACAAGGCATGTTCATTCATGTTCATGTTATTTATGTTCATTCTCATCTAAATACGAGAAAATGAAAGTTGATGGACTCCTCCCAGTCACAAAACGGGTCAGCATTGGCTCTGGATGCTGGGTCTGCTGGGCCCCTCCAGAGCATCTCACTTCTCACCCAGCACAGGGGACGATGAGAAGTGACCCACTCAAGGTAAGAGGTACATACAGCTCTGCCCTGGCCACAGGTAGACAGCACAGCCCCTCCCTCTCTCCGTGTCCCTGGCTCAATCCTGGATCAGTCACCTGACACCTTCTCCTGTCCCAAGCCCCTCACTCTTGATTACAGCTTACAGCTGAGTTGATGACCTCTGATGACCCCTGCCTGACTCCACTGAGAAGATTAAAAACATTGGGCAAAGGGGCTCAAAAACCTTTCCCCTCAGCCAGCTCTCCTGACGGCACATCCTCAGACCGTCTGAGCTCTCAAGCCCTGCCGGCTCTGCACAGGCACTCTGCATCTACCCCATGCCCTCACACTCCTGAGGGCCTCTATTTATTTCCTACTCCTCCAGAACCTGGAGACTCTGCACTACCTCCCTTCCCCCACCTCAGCGGTCCAGTCTCCCAGCTCCGCCTCTTCAGCTGAGCCAATACCCTGCCTGCCCCTTTTATTTTGCTTTCTCCTACAATGCCCTTCTCCTCCCATCTCCCCATCACTTCCCTAGACATTAAAACTCATTCTCCAACTACCTTCTTCATCCCATTCTTAGTGTGACTTACAAACGTTCATGGCTTTATCCTGCACTTATTCATGCTGCTTGGCTGTGGCTTGGTCCGTAAGTATATGTCCTGTCTGCCCTCTCAGGTCAGGAGCGGTGTCATCTACATTCTACACTCCAAAGGGCGCAGGACTGGAATAACTGGCCCCCGACACAATCCAGGCAGATGTCTCAGGGTCGCGATTTCTGTCATCCCTACGAAATGTTTTTGATTTTGGATTTCTGGGTTAAGAAAATTAGGGGAGAGTGGCCACCCTCTTCAGTAACGGAGGGGAACTGGTGGTCCAGGAATGTTTACAGTCTTGGTACAAACTCCCCAGAGATAAATGAGGGAGCAATTGTGGGTGGGGGAGGAACTCGGGGTGGCATTAAAAACAACTTAAAAGGAACACAGAACAGCACAGCAGGGCTCCAGGAGCCCTCTGCAGAGGTTTTTTCTTAAGTTATTTTGGCTTTGAAATGGAACTGAAAACTTAGTTTGGCAAGGCCAGGCCAGGCCAGAGGGGGATCTCACCAAAATCCTGGGGAACAACTATTACCAAGCAAGGATTGGGGCCCAGAGAGGAAGCCCTAATGATACGTGATTCTCTGAACCCACGATGTACCAAGATACGGGGCAAGCTGCGGAAATGGGGAGCACAGGTATGTGCCATGTGTGGTAGGGGAGACAGGAGCCCCAAGTCAATTAGTGGGGTCTGACACCCAGATACGGCGGCAGTCACCAGTCCCCGGACCCAGGGGATTTGGAGGGTAGAGTTTTTTTAAATAGAAAAAGGGAAAGAAGTAAGAAGGACCATTTTGCATGCAAATGGACAACTGCCAGAAGAGCCCATTAAAATGTAAAAACCCCACATTCAGCCTGACAAAACAGTGCAAACTGCTGTGTTTGCCAGAGGGGCAGCAATACAGCTCCCGACAAAGGGGCTGAGGAACAATGGCGGGCTGAATGGCCTCTGTCAGCAGGTCCCCTTGCGCGTTGCCATGGGGACCCCACCGGGGCTCACTAAAGGTATTTCCTGAGGAGAAAGGCAGTGCACACTGCCCAGGCAGCCCGGCTAATCCTGACAGGAAGCCATCGCCATTCACCAGCCCAGGGGCTCGGGCCCGAGTTTTGTTTTGTTTTTATTAAAAAAAGATTTCGGTCTTTTGTGTGTCTCACCTCGTCACTGTAATTTAGTGCAGAGCCGCCTGCGCTGGCCCAAGCCACAGCCAGGGCCCTGTGCCTGGCCCAAGACCCCCCAAAAGGAGCTCGTGAGGAGCAGGGCAGGAGGAGGCCCAGGCACGCAGCACCCCTCTCAGGAGAGCCAGGCTGAGAGCGCACGCGGGCCGAGTTTGGTGTAAACCTTCAAACAGATGTTGCGAGGGCAGCACAGCGTCACACTGGAGCCTGGGGTTCAAGCCCCTGTGCCTGCTTCTACTGGCTGCTCCTCCATACCTGTACTTTTTCCCACCCGGGGATGGTGGCCCTGATCAGCACCAGGTCCCCCACCTCCCCATTGCCTCCCACCACGGGGAGAGCCTGCTCAGGCCTGGAGAAGGGCTGTAATTAAGTGATTAACAAAGGAATGCGCCCAGGAGTTGTCTTAAAAGAAATTTCCCTTCTCTCTCCCCAGCAAAAGCTCTCACCCCAACTGTTTACTGACACCCTATGGACAGAGGCAAAAGAAACCTCTTCCTACACCCGTTTCCCGAAACTGTTCCCAGACACCCTGCTTCTCTCCGCCTACCTGCCCAGGAAGGCAGAGGTGCTCAGGGGAGAGGAAAGGTCACGGAAGACGAGCAGGAAGCGCCGAGCCCCTCGCCCAGGAAGATACCCAAGATGGATGCACTGCTGCCGCGGGCAAGGGTGGTCTGAGCTCCCAGTTCCTAGAAGTTCGTGCCACCGTTCCACATTTGGCACCAGGGGAATCCGGCCTTGGCAGATTCAGGGAAGAAAGCCAAGAACACAGCTGGCAGTGAAGACAGAAACTCCTGTGTGACAAGTGCCCCCCTAGGACACAGTTTAGGGTAAATTAACATTTCCTGAGCAAACATGTATGTGGAAGGAGACGGCCCCAGTAAAGACGGAAAAGGGAAGGAGGCTCTCCCTACCCACTCATTACGATTTGAACCCAGGTCTCTGTGTTTGCAAAGCCGTGCTCTTGCATCTAGGCCTCCACCCAAAACAGGTTTTGAACCTGAGATTTTTGACAGAATCATAAGGAGGAAAGCTGATGGTTTCAGAGGTATAAGACTGCCCAGCAACTCCCCTGGACACACGGGAGGCTTCTGAAGCCACGGTGGCGAGTCCTATTTTGCAGAAAGGACCTAGAGAGCCTCTGTTCAAAGAGGAAAACCTTCCCCAAAGAACCCAGTAAGGACCACTATGTGGGCTGTAAGCTGAGCGGGTCTAGACACTCAGCTGACGGTCTTCTCCTGCCTTTACTAAAAAGCGCTTCCTAAACTCAAGGCAAAAGTACAAGTGACCACCAACCGTTCGAACACAGAGGGATGACACCTTCCTCTAAGTTGTAAGGGAAAAGCTGGGCAACTAGCTGAAGCGGTGTATGTGTGTGCACGCACGCGTGCGTGCTTGTGTGTGTGTGTGCGCGTGTAGGGGTCCCGCTGCTAGAAGGGGAGCTCAGACCCTCCCACCACTGGCCCGGAGCCCAGGCCTCCCAGCCATGTGTCTGCAGCTGCGACCTGTCATGCACTTCCTGGTCTGGGTTCTGTAATGGAAAGATCATTAAGAGTGGGGGAGGGAGGAGAGGGAGATGAATCAACAGCGAGGAGGTGCCCCCGCAGCTCCCACTCCGCTGCGCTCTGACCTTAAAGTCCGGTCAGGTTCCTTAAAGGAAAGAATGCACTGCCCTCCCCCCACCCCACCCCCACTAGGGCCTCTGGGCGCCCCCTCCCCCATGCTCAGCAGAGCTGTTGGGGAAGGAAACACCAGCAGCTGGGCAGGAAAAAGTTGCCGCTCCCCTAAACTTGCTGATGAATTAGCAGAGGGCTCAGCTGTTTTGGAATTTGCCTTTGGGCCCCCCAAACCTCAAAGGGTGCTTAAGAGCACAACTCACCAGAGCTCTCAGCACCCCAACATGCCTGCCATCTCCCCTACCTGTCCAGTCCCATTGATGCAATGGTGGGTCTGGGTCACAGAGCCCTGGGCAAGGAGTGTCCCTGCCCACTGCAGTGGGGAAAGGAATGGGCTCCTCATAAAGTTAATTTTTTTTCAATGTTAAAGAAATGCCCCTTATTTTTACATTATGAGAATAAAATCAATAAGCATCCTTTTAAAATGAAATGATGTAGCAGCCGCCCCCGGCCCTGTGGCCAAGTAGTTAAGTTGGTGCGCTCTGCTTCAGCGGCCCAGGGTTTCACTGGTTCGAATCCTGGGCATGGACATGGCACCACTCATCAGGCCATGCTGAGGCGGCGTCCCACATGCCACAACTAGAAGGACTCACAACTAAAAAATATGCAACTACGTACTGGGGATTTGGGGAGAAAAAAAGCAGGAAGAAAAAAGATTGGCAACAGTTAGTTCAGGTGCCAATCTTAAAAAAAAAAAAAAAGAAATGGTGTAGAAAATTGGTTGCCAGGGGCTCGGGGAGGGGAGAATGGGGAGTTAGCGTTTAAAGGGTACTGAGTTTCAGTCGGGGAAGGTGAAGAAAAGCTCTGGAGATGGATGGTGGTGATGGCTGCACAAGTGTGAATATACTTAATGCCATCGAACTGTACACTTAAAAATGGCCAATTTTATGTTATGTATATTTACCCCAATAAAAAAAATGGTAATGGTAGTAGACAGCGTTGGTTTTTAAAAAATGTTCTTACATGGCAAAACAAGTTGTCAACCTCATGTAGGTTCCGAAGAATTGGAGGGAAATTTGGCCCATGAAATCTAAAAATCTGGGACCACTGGTCTGTGCCACAGATTTACAGGATAGCAAGGACCCAGAGGATCCATTGACGCACCACGTAGTCATTCTTCAATCTCTCCTTCATGCGTTCCATGAAAGTTGAGCATTTAGTACTCTCTTTGTTTTAAGAAATCAAAATAACATGGTTTAGGGATTTTTCTACCTGCGATGGCCTAGCTCTCAGGTAGAGAGCAGGTGGAAGAAGCAGGATCAAAGGCTTGGGGTAAGGAAAGGGCAATATCAACACTGGGGCCTCCTCTGTTCAGAGGACCTAGGGGATCTTGAACAATTAGAATCCTAAGGGAAAGACGCCTACTCTGGGCAATGTCAACATTCCAGATAGCCTAAAGGATGACAGCCTAGTTTGAAATCCTTGTAAAAATCACTTGGTCCTAAGCTCTTCTTGAGCCACAGGTGGTTGTAACTGGCCGGGTGCAGCAAAAAGAGCATCTGAGTGGAAATCACTCAGAAGACAGGCCCTACCCCGAACTGCGTGACCCTGGACAAGTCACCTCCCCTCTTGGGCTTCAGTTTCCTCAACTGTGAAATGGTAAGGCTGATTCGCTTGATAAGCTCTAGGCCCGCTTCAGCTCTAACCAATATTCTAAGTTTCAATTGGGCTTACAAGTTGAGCATCACTCACTCCCCTCGCCTTCTGCCCCCAAGAGCACAGGGCTCCCTCTGGTTTGAGAGAAGACAGCAGCCCTCAAGTTAATTTTCCTTAAGAAGAGGGGATTCTGTTGTCTACACACAGCTCTGGCCACCGGCACCTTCAATAAATGCTTCTCTTCATCCCTTTTCTCTGGCTCGCGATGTTCTGGTCAGAAGCCTTAGAATGTGGAGCAGCTGAGAGGCTGTGCCCAGCAGAAAGCTGGGAGCCCAGGTATTCTAGAAGGATTTCAATGTCTTTTTTTGATGCTCATGATATATTCTCCCATAAGAACTAGCTAGGCAAATCAATTTTAAAAAAACAGACTGGGAGTCTGAGGGTAGTGGAGAAGCGGAACATTATAAAATAAATACCACTTCCAAATGTACCCTTTGGGCATTAATAAAGTCTTGATTGCACAAATAACATTGATAAAAGTTTTGAATGCCAAAGGGAGAACTTCGTTCAGTAGTTAGTTAAGGAACCTGACTCTTCCAAGGCTCAAAAGCTAGCTAATTCCTAAAACCTAAGGAAAATAAACCTTAATTCCAAAGGTAAACTCTGAAGTTTGACAATAAAGGAGCAGAGATTTCTGAATGCAAAAGGACTCTTCTAACTGGCTGGAGAGCTGATCAGCATTCCAAAGGCGGGAGTAATTGACTTAAAGCCCCAAGCTTCAGCGACGCCTGAGGGTGAGCAGGCTCTAGGAAGAGGGTCTCCATCTTTCCAAGAAAGCCTCTAGACCCACTTCCCACTCCCTGTCGTTCCTCCCCTCCCCCAACACCCCCAGGCAAACTGACTCAGCGCTCTTCCACCTTTCCCAGCTCCCTCCCTGCTTAATTTGTCTTTCTCTTCCTAGACTCTGATATTCCACCTTCCTCACCTCTCACCCCTCCCAGTACAGTGGGGAGAGCTGTAGGCCTTGATTTCAGATAGACCTGAGTGTGAACTCCAGCTCTACCATTTATTAGCTGTTTAACCTTGACGGGTTCTTGTTTGACCTCCCTGAGTCAGTGTCCTAAACTGCTAAATGGAAATAACACCTAAACTTTTTTGGGCGAGAATTTATTGCTATCAGAGATTCTCAAAGTGCAGTGCCAGACCGGCAGCTTCAGCATCCTCTGGGAACTTGTTAGGATCCCCAAGGGCAGACCTCGCTTCAGAACGAAGAGCTCTGTGAGTGGAGAGCGGCACTGGGTTTTAACAGGCCTGCCAAGTGATGTCTGTGCCCCGAAAACCAGAGAACCACTGCATTTGATGATACAACAGCTCAATACAAGGTAACAATAACAATTTCTCACCTATTTCCCTTACCTTCCTTTGAAAAGGATTTTATTCCTATCTTCTTTTTAAAACTAGAAAATTTCAGTATCTTTTTGAAAAAGAAAATGTATTGTTACCTGAGTGTTCACGCATGCATTCATTTATTCAAAAAGTGTCAACTGAGCACCTAATATGTATCAGACATTGTTCTAAGGTGCTGGAGTGAACAAAAGACAAAAGCTCTGCCTTCATGATGTATGTGGATATGTATACATGTGCACGCACACACATATCACAGCCCACAGATGATGGTCAATTTGTCTCTTCACTTCAGAGAAGAGGCCCTCTCCTGTGGTTTCAGATGTCCTCATAACCTGGGTTTTATGTCCTCATTTGATGTTGTCTTAGGATGACACTTAAATGAGTCTCATATTGTGTAGTCAACGTAAAACCTGTGGATACCGGGGGTCCTACTGTGGTCATTGCACTACGCCATTTATATAAGGGACTTAAGCATCCTGCAGGCAGTGGGGGAGGGAGGGGTCGGCCCTGGAATCAACCCCCATGGAGATGAGGGATGACTGTATTTGCATATGTCTAGTGAGAGTAATCTGGCCCTAACCCATGGTGAAGCTAGGGGTAGGGATGGCATGTATCCTGGGCCTCCCATTCAAGAGGGGCCTCCAAGAGTTTTGGTGTTTTTTCCCCCAAAAGTCTACACAGGTAGTTACTGACAGACTGGAAGAAAATATTTACCACACAACTTTCAGTAGATCTGTGTTCTATTTCTGGGGCACACTTCAGACAGTACACCACAAATTAATATATATTTTTAAAATCCTGTAATTATTCTGTGACTAGCCCAACTACATTGTAATATATATTTTTGTTTAAAACATTAGTTTGTTAAATGTAAACACTAAGAAAAACAAAATTTCAGGACACCCCCCCTTCTTTTGCATGTTTTAAAAATATATATACTGGTAGCCTCAAAACAATGCTAACGCTGCAGCCTCTCTGAACCTTCTGACATGTTTGTTTCCATCCATCAGACACTGTTGGACCACAGCCCTTTCAGAAGCAATCTAGGTGGTGCACGTGTCTGGACAATACCACTGCATTCTAGAATAAGTATGACCTACAAAGAAGACTCAGGTGTGGTATCTGACACTTTGCAGACCTCTGATCCTAGACCTTTTCCAAGTAGGAGGTCTCAGCTACAGTGGAAAAGGCACAATAGGGTTTTTGTTCTATTGATTATTCTAGGCTAGGGAACCACCCTCATTAGGGCAGCTCACAGACCTGTGACGAATGCATAACCTCACAGTAAAGAGCAGAAAGTCACTCAAGAAATGGCACAGCTGCCCTTACCCCACTCACACACATGCACACACCACCCCAGAAGGGAGGTGAAGGCTGACTTCCGTGAGATAAAGGGGACAGACTCAGCAATGTTTAAATTCAAATGTTGGTCTGCCTGAATTTTGGGGGGAAACCCAATTTTATATAAGGACGCAGCATAATACACTGGAAAAAATACTGGAGTCAAACCTGAGTCTGAATCCCAGTTCCACTTCTCACCAACTATGTGACCTTATTAGACAGTTACTTAACTCCTTGATCTTCAGTTTCCTCATCTGATTACAGGAATAAAACCTATGGCTACGTGATCAGTGTAAAGATGTAAAAATGGAAAGTATGCAGAGTGTAAAGATGCATTAAATAGTATCTATTATTACTTTACTTATTAACTTATTTTTGTTGTTGTTGTTTTTGAGGAAGATTAGCCCTGAGCTAACATCTGCTGCCAATCTTCCTCTTTTTGCTGAGGAAGGCTGGCCCTGAGCTAACATCCGTGCCCATCTTCCTCCACTTTATACGTGGGACGCCTGCCACAGCATGGCTTGCCAAGCGATGCCATGTCCACACCCGGGATCCGAACCGGTGAACACAGGGCCGCCAAAGCAGAACGTGTGCACTTAACCACTGCGCCACTGGGCTGGCCCCTGATTATTACTTTAAAAGACCCTTACTGGTATAACCTTTCTGGGGCAATTTGGCACAATGTAATCAAAACTTTTAGAATGTAAATAGCCTTGGATACAAGGACTAATTTTATTTGTAAAAATATGTTTACATAAGCGCAAACTATTGAAAATAACTTAAATGCCCAACAGTAGAAGACGAGGTAAATAAATTTTGCATACCCACAGAGCGGAATACTATGTAGCTATTAAACATGATAAAAAATTTTCTCTGCATGGCAATAAATACATGATTAAGTTATAAACCAGTATACAGTCATGCAACGTATAATGATGTTTCAGTCAATGATGGACCACATATGTGACGGTGGTCCCATAAGATGAGTACCATATAGCCTAGGGGTGTAGTAGGCTAGACCATCTGGGTATGCATAAGTACACTCTATATGACGTTCACACAACAACGAAATCGCTTAACGACATATTTCTCAGAATGTATATTCCCATTGTTAAGTGACGCATGGTATACTGTATAAATCCCATTTATGAAAAGTCACGTTTGTACAAATGCAAGACAAAAGTTTAAATGAATAGATTCACAGTTAACAGTGATTATTTTTTAATGATGGGGATATAAGAGTTTTTCTTTTTCTCTTTACAAGTCTATATTTTCCAAATTTTCTTTGATGAACCTAGATTACATATCAAAATATCCATGTTTTAAAGAAACAAAAAAAAAATTCTTTCTGATTGCATAGAACTTTGCTCTAGTGGAAGAAACAGCCATATATTAAAAACCCCATAAAATGTAAGGCAGAGTAAAATAAGAGCTAGATTGTAAGTTAAACAGGAAGGGAAAAAGGAGTGATTAATGTGAAGACAGAGGAAGTCTTCAAGAGGGAGGTGGCCCTTAAGCTGAGCCTTAAGCTAAACCCAAGCTAAACCTTAAACTAAGAGTAGGAATTTTAAAAAGGGAAAAGAGGAAAGGATAAGGATGGACATTTCCGGCTTAGGGACCAGGATAAACAATGGTTATATAGGAATGTATAGGTTGTATTCAACCAGGAATAAGGAAGAGTCTTGTTTGGCCAGATGGATGGAGGGATGGATGGATGGATGGATGGATGAATGGATGGCGGGGAAAGAGAGACAGACAGACAGACAGAGGCAGAGAAAGACAGAGAGAGAGAGAGAGGGAGAGAGAAGGAAGGAAAGAAGAAAGAAGGAAAGAAAAGAACCGAAGAAAGAAAATTAAATCAGCAAATGAATGGTGAAGGGACCGTTAGCCAGAGGCTAGTTTTTGATCTTGAAGAGAACCCAGAAAGGGCTAAGCTCTAAATTCATCTTTCTTTGTTGGTATTTGAAACTTCAGTGTTGATGGTTTTTAACCTATATCTCTGCCCAAGCTCATACTCACTACGGTCCACTCTTTGCCGAACTCCTTGACCCTCTTACCCACTTGAGACTCAATGTGCCTACACAACCAGAGCCTGGGAAACACAGCTGCAATCACTCAAATGGCAGGGCCCACTGGCCCAACATTCACCTCCTTTTACACAACCCATCCCAGGAGACTGGGCCACGCCACAACTTGTGGGATAAGGACGTTGAGTTCCAAGCTCCGCCCGAACTGAACTTTCTCAGTTGCCTGGATCTAACTGGACGGTCTCCTCACCCTAGCATTCCTTGGTTTGCAAAGAGCAAAGCCTTTAAACAAAGGCACTGGGCACCTCATTTGGCAAGTGGAAAGGTGAGAGTCGGCCTGAACTGAGAACCAGGAGAGGGGAATTCTGAGGGCAGGAGCTCAGCATCTTGTGCCATACTACGGCCCCACTAAGGGGCAACAAGCCTGCCATGGGGACTTCGGGCAACTTCCCCTCTTGTTGGCCATCGCCAGCTGGAAGTCAGAGCAAACACCAAGTTCAGGGGCAGCCCCGACTCCAGAAGGCTTCTCCTAAGAGGGAACAGGGATTTACTCCAGGCCCTTAAGAGCCCAGGTAGAGCAGTTAACTTTCAGCTGATCACTTGGGGCCTGGGGAGGGGGAAGGGTGGGCGGAGAGAAGAGAATGTTTGCAGTAAGTCTGTGAATGAGGCATCCTCCAGAATGAATAGGGAGGCCTGGGCAGCTGAACTGGGGAGACGAGCAGCGCCAGAGCAGCTGGACCTTCCCCGGTCAGCAGGGAAACAGTTGTCTCATTTCCAGGCTTCGGGGAAGGAAGGAAGAGGCAAAGGTGGTGTCTACAGGGTGAGCTGGAGCCCCCAGCAGCCCCACAGGAATGAGGCACTGTAAAAACAGGGCGCAGCTGCTGGTCAGGCTCTCTGACCCTGGACCTCGCCCTCCCGGATAACGACTCCCCAGAACTCACTTCTCCCAAAGTCATCCATCACCGCCCCAGACACAAGCCATCACTCACTGCTTCTGCCTGACCAGCAGCAGGCACCCGGCAGAGCCCTGCTGATCCACCTCTGAGCTGGGGCCACAGGCTCCAAAGGAATCCCTGATATGCTCTCTCCAGTTCCTGCCCACCCTAGACTCCAGGTAGTGACAGAAACCAGGTGACAGAATCCTGGCCTGATTCTTTGTTTGGGCTCCCTCCCCTCCCCCACTGGAGCCATTTGTTCTTCCCTGAGAAATTCCTCCTCCCTGACTTCGGGGAGCTGGCTGGCAAAGCCAGAGTGGAAAATCAGTGAAGCTAATGGTGTAGCAATGCAGAAGCCAGAGCCAAGAACACAGCCCTGGAGTGGCTTTGCTGCACTTGCCCAGTGTGGTCAAGCAGGACACGTGAGCGCTCCTCCCTCACATTCCCTCACATGCTGAGATGGGTCCTCCCTGCCCCCACCCCACTCAGCTCAGCTCCGGGAACACTTGCAAACACACCCTTTCAAAGGCACCCTAGTCACTTCTCTCTGGGGAGGGGGTTGTGGGGCCGAGCAGATCCTCTGGGGAGACTCAGTAGCTAAGCACCCTGAGATTTCCACAGACCTAAATCCTCCACCCTGGTCTCCAGTGGGTCATCCAATAGCACCTTTTGCTCCATGTAATTCCACTCGCCTTCTGGCAGAGGGTGACGAAACTCCCCTTAAATGTTCAGTGTGAATTAGAAGTCAACGGGTTCTTTTCACAAGAAGAAATTACACTGGGGATGGGTGGGGCAGAGGAACACTCCTGCATATGTCCCAGGGCAGCCATCAACACTGCTCCTGCCGCCACAACCAATCGGCTGCAGCCAGTGGGATCACAGCCTGTCTGAGGCTGGTAGTGGATACCCTCTGGCACCTATTTGAGGCTCCCCTATAGCCAGGCTGAAATGCATACCCCTTTGGGCCAAAGACGGCTGCAGGAGCCCTTGGGGGGCTTGCCTGGGGCAGCCAGGGCCCTACAACTTGAAGCTAGGGCAATGTCTCTGGCACCACTGGCAGCCTCTCCCCCATGGGCGCAGGTTTCTGCAGAACACAAAGACAAAGCCTTGCTTTGTGGCGCCCGGCATCCAGGGGGCTTGCAGCCAGAAATGGAATCGTGCGGCTTTTCCATTAAGTGTAACCTCTCCCCCTTCAACCGGCCACCAGACTCCTTCAAATCTGGGTAGGTGGGAGGAGCTGTAAAACCTCAGCCCATTAAATCGCTTATTAGTTGCAGGTTTCTGAGCATGTAGGCAAGTATTTTGAGACTGCCAGCCTCATACTGTCCTCTCGACCAAGGAGTCTGGGGTGTTTAACCCACATGACTGCTGAAAAGGAGGCAGGACCCGACTCCCAACAGCAAGAAGTGGCCTTGCAAGCAGTTTCAGATTCACCTACTTGCTTTTCCCCAAGACTTATTCAAAAAGAGAGAAAAAAAGTAGAAACAGCCCTCCCCAAGCTCAAAATGTCTTTCAAGTTGGTGCTTATCTTTTCAAAGGCGCATTCTACCCCTCAGCCCCGACCCAGCTTCAGTCTATCCACACACAACTCCCTTCTCCCTCAAAGCCTGATCTGAAACAAGCTTAGCCTCTTTAAGATCCCAAACCAGAGAAGGGAAAGGAGAGCGAGGGAAGGCGGGAGGCTGGTTTTCCTGGAACCCTTATTAACTCAACTTTCCAAGGACAGCCAGAAACTCCAGGCCCTCCCCACTCCCTCAGGAGCATTTGCAGACTGGGGGAAGGGCTCCCAACACACACACGCACACACACACTCTCTGCAAAGCCTTTCTAAAGGCGAAAAGCTCTCAGTGTGGGCAGGATTTGGGGTAGTTTGTTTTAAACTTTTAGACAAACTTTTTGTACACAAATTATGGTCTTTTCTGAAGAGAACAGCAGCATTATTATTTAACAATCAGCAGGGCCAAGACTATACAATAATGCCTTACATTTGTGAGATACCTGTGGCTTACAAAGCCTGGAGATAGATTCTCCCTGTGACTTCGCAGCAGTTCCCTGAACATGGCAGGGCACGTGTTCTGCAGTCACAAAACTCAGCAGGGAGAGGCGAGGGACCTAACCAAACAGAGAGCCCGGACTTGATCTCCAAGTCCAGTGGATTTCCATTTCTGTGTCTGAAGGCATTCCAAGTCTCCCCATGAAACAAGAAGCCCCTCAGCATGTGGTGTCTTCTGTGGGGTCCCAGGAAAAGGGATCCACAACCGCCATTTGTCACTCATTGACTATGTACCAGGCACTGTTCTAAGAGCTTTGCATATGTTCTCATTTGATATTCACAATGACCTTAGGAGCAGACGTTCATTATCGATATATTTTAAAGAGCATAGAGAGGAACTTTCCAAAGAGCCAACAGTCAGCAAAAAGCGGAGCCAAAATCAAAGCCAAGGAACTCCAGGGAAAACACACGCCCACACAAAGACACGTACACGAATGGTCACAGGCGTTTTAGTAATAACAGCCCAAACTGTTAACAACCCAAATGGCCATCAACAGGTGAATGGATACACATTCACCATATAATTCTGTTATATGAAATTCTGGAATAGGCAAAACGAATCTATCGTGACAGAAAGTGGATCAGCGGTTGCCTGGGGTCAGTGCTGTGAAGGGGACTGATGCAAGGGGCATGAGGGAAGTTTTGGGGGTGATGAAAATGTCCCATATCCTGACTGGGGTGGTAGTTACATGGGACATTACATTTACCAGAACCTACTGAATTGTACACTTGAAATTGGTGTACTTAATAGAATGCAAATTATATCTCAGTTAAGTTGATTTTCTTTTTAAATGGCAGTCTAGCTTCCATCTTCGCGGCCGCACAGCCTCCTAACAGCCCCGTCCACCTGGCCTACTCCCGCCCTGTCCTTCACGGAGCCGGTACTTCATCCTCATCAAGTCCTTCAGCCCCTGGCTCCACCCTCCATCACTGCCTCAGCTTCCTTTCCCAGTTTGCAACCAGCAGCTTCAATGACACCCTCCGCCCCCATCCCCTAGATTCCTTATGCTCGTGCCCTCAGACATCCCCTTCCTGCTTACAAGTGCCCAGGCCTGGGTTCCATACTGTTTACTTTCTCCACCCTCCATTCTCGGGCTGCAAGAGTTTGTCAGACAAAGTTTAAAAATAAAAAAGTACTTTCGGGTCCATCATAAATCCATATTCTCAAACTGCATCCAAGCCCTCATTGCTTTTGGACTCCCATCACCGTCTACGCCGTGGCTGATCCGAAGCTTCCCCATTCCTCACAGACCTCCCACCCCAATTCACTCCCTTTCCTCTCATCTCATCCTGTCTTTGTCTCTATTCACCCAGAGTTGATACCCAACTTACTTAAAGATTCTATTTCTATAGTATCTCTGCTATTCTTCCTTCCTTTACACTCTCACTGCTCCCATCCTAGTTCATTCCTTACTTCCTCTTGCTAGACATTCAAAACAACTGTTTAAAGCCTTTCTGGCAATAATGGTAGCAGCAGAAATAATCACTAACACTTTACTCTAAGTGCCTCTCTGGATTATCTCATTTAATCTTGTATTACTGACATCATTTTAAGGATGAGCTTAGTGGGTTTGAGTAATTTGTCAAAGCAAGTAATGCAGCTATGAAGTGGCAGAGCGGTATTCAAACACAGATCCATCTGACTTCTTCCTCCCATCCACCCAAATTCAGCTGTCAGATTAATTTTCTGAAAGCTGGATCATGTCACCACCTGCTCAAAACTTTTCAAGATTCCCAGTGTCGGTCCATTTCAGTGTAGCTCCCTTAGCAGGACGTTGAGACCTTTCATGTGCTAACTCTACCCAATTTTCCACTCAATCCAGAATTTTCCAATCCAATTCTTCTCACAACTACCTACTCATCAGGCAAATCATTCTCTATATACCTTATACATCCTGCCTCAGTATCTTCATTCATGCTGTTCCACATGGAACGCCCTTCATTTCTCCCTTCCAGACCCCTCCCCCTCCTTCTAGACTCATCTCAGATGTTCTCTGCTCCCCTCTTCCTCCGCATTCCCACTTATTTTGTTAGAACTCCACTGTGTGGTTTACACACTGTCTATCTTGTATTTTGTTACCTCTGTACTTGTCTCCCCCTACCTGATGGTGAACTCCCTCTGGGCAGAGATGGTCTCTCCCTCTTCGGGTCTCCAGTATGCTCTAGCTCAGGTCTTGCCTTCAGTTCTGTTACTGAATGAAACAGAAACCTGCCTGCTCCAGCCAGTGCACCTTCTAGAAAATCTCACATACCCTTCCCTCCTCCTTCTCCATCACCACAGAAGTGAACAAATATTCTGACTCATCATTCAAACAGGTCCTGATAGCCGAGACTGATGGCCCTTTAAATGCAGCTACCACGTCACATGCACACCTGAGCCTTCCACCCACTGCCTGCCAACCCTCTCTATTTATGTGATCAGTCACTGAGTCACGAGCCACACTGCCCTTTGGCAGCAGAAATGCCCAAGTATTAGTTCTCAAAGCCTCAAAAACCACCAGGTGTGCTGTACCCCTAATTTCGATGAAGTATCTTCAAACTACAGCAAATCCCATAAACAATGTGGCCAGTCCCTCCTGTTACTAATAATCTCTCTGAATTCCCAACAAGATACAGATCTCTACCAGCTCCACGCCCCATAATGCTCCCTGGTTCTCAACCTCTTCCGAATCCCTCCAGCAGGACACATCCAAAGCGAACCGCTCAGCAGGCCTTGCAACAGGGCCTGTGAGATGTGGGAAAGGAAGGCAGAACGGCAGGCACGTGGCCATGACTGCCGACCCTCCTAGAAGACATGTCTTTGAAACAATTTTCCAGAAGCCAGAGGTCTTTCTCAAGCTCCCACATCCCTCAACATCTCCTGTAGTCTGATCTCCAAGTTCTAAACGCAAATTCATTGGTCACTTGCTCCCCATTGTATCACCCAACCCCATTTTATACATAATTGAGGTTAGGGAGCCAGCTCTTGGGTCCCAGTCAGAAGTTCTTTTTTCAGGAAGAGAAAAGCATAAACTCACCCTGAGTATATCACCTCTAGCAAACAGATGTCACCAGCATTCATGACCCAACCTCTGATGAAGTTGGTGACATTTATAAGCAGGCCCAAACCAGCCCAGGTATCTTGGGAGTCTCTCCTACAGGAAAGGACCCTTTGCTTGACCTGGGATGGTTTACCACATGACCTCCAATCACATCACCTCCATCCCAGCCTGCCTTGTTTCCAAGGACCAGGAGTCCAGGCCAGGAGTCCGGGCTGACCCTCAGATCATGCTGTACCTTGTTCAGGCAAAGTTGGGGCCGGCCTGGCGGTGCAGAGTGTGGCTGTGACCAGCACAGCCCAGAAGAGGAGGCACTTCCAGCTCCACATCCCAGTTCTGCAGTTAGAGGTGGGTGACAAGGCTCCACACCTCCATGGAGACTCCGCCTTGAGCCTGATCCTCCTTTTCAAGCAGACTCTGAGGAAGGAAAAAACCAAAAAGTTAGGAGGGTCTTCACAGGGATGGAAGACAAGGAAAAAAAGAAGGCACAGCATGTCGCAGAGTCGCCCTGTCCAGAAGGGTGCTTGAAGCAATAACTGACTCAGGCCCTAATTAGACAAAGGAGAGCTTTAGCTCAGTTCTACAACTATTGATTGCACGTGGACCATGTGGAAGCCTTGCTGGGAAAACCATCACGAGGTTCTCCAAGGCACAAGCCCCAAGATCACTTGTGCTGGGAAAGCGAATGGCCTCATAAAGTCGCAAACAGTTGTACCTCGTTGTGCGCAAGGGCATCAGAGCGTGGTGGGACTGCAGGAGGCTCGAGCATGCTGACAATCCCCCAGTAGAAGACTGCACTCACTCTAGGGCAAACCCCGCCTTAGGTGAGGGATAAAGAGAGAGGACTTATGGAACAAGCCAAGGACGAGGAAATGGGAGCCAAGTAAGAGCCTGACCCTCCTGGACCTATGTGATGAGGAAGCTATGAAATAAGTGATCTCGGCGGCTCTTTCTCTTTGTCTCTAAAACTGGATGCATCACAGGGATCTGTGGTTCTACCAGCTTCCCTCACAGATAGAACACAACTCGCACCAACTGCTTAAAAAGGGCCTTGGAGTGTGGAACCAGGAGGTGGCCCCCGCTCTCCTCTCACGCTGAAAGGTGACAGCTGACGTCCAACAGAAATGAGTCCAGAAGTGGGGAAAAAGGTCAGAGTCAAAGGGCTCTTGCAAAGGCTGACTGGAAGATGGCTCATGCCAGGCCCGGCTAAAAGGATAGCCCTTTACCCTTCTCAGTCTGAGTGGTAACATCAAAGACAATTCCCTAGGGTGTCAAGGAACAACAGATCCTCACTGCTAAACATTTACCAAGTGATAAGACTTTCTCGGCACCGTTTGGGCTACGTGGGGGTGACCATCTCTGTCTTCCAGGTGGCTTTTGTCCTAAATACTCCAGGGAACCATCCAAGTTATTCAGAGAATCCACTTCCCCGGAACATGCCCTAATGTGGAGCTTCAGCCCGGCCTCCCCCGGAGCCAGACAGGGCCCCTGTGAGTGAGTCAGCCCTGGCTGGCAGAAACCCCCAGATTCCTGGCTTCGTTCACATGTGCTTGCCAGCAGGAACAGGCATGCACTGCCACTAGCTCCCTCCTAAGGCTTTCCTAAAATTTTTTAATGATTTCAAATCAAAGAAAAACAAAACATTTCTCTTTTATTTTTTTAAATTTAGAAAAGGGATTAGAAGAGACAGAATAGAACGAATATTTACCGAACACCTATGTGCCAAGCATCTACTAGGTAAAATTTATAACTATAAAACTTGATTTCTTCCTCACTATAAACTTATGAGGAGTAGGAATTATTATTCCCCGTTAAGCAATGGGGAAACTGAGCCTCACAGAGGTTAAGTACTCTGCCCAAGCACCTGCAGCTGTAAGCAGCTGCCTGGGACTCTCACCACCTGGGTTTTCAGATGCTAGAGGACAGGGTGGGAGGAAGCAAATACCAGGCTGATCAAGCCTGGCTCTATCTGACACAAACTCATTGTCTCCAAAGGGCATCCCTGTGCCATAAAGAAACCAAGCAGAAAAGGACAGATCCGAGGTAACCCTGGAAATGGGAGAGTCTCAATTCTCAGTTCCTTTGGTTGAGGGAAAAGATCCTTGGAAGCAGCTCACAGATGTGCCATCTAGGATATGATTCCTGGTGTGGGACAGAAGCAATGCTTGCCGTGGGACATCCCTAAACCACATCCCACATCTCATTACATCCCAAAGATACACCAAACGGATGCAGGCCTGTCACCCAGAAAGGTACACCTGCCGAAGAGCCTAAGTCCCACAGGAATTACCACAGTAATGAATGCATTTTTAGTATCCAATGGGCAAGGGTGGTGTCATCTTGAGATGACTGAGCTTGTTTCCAAATGAGGCAGACAGACAGCTTCCACCACCACTCAGTGTACTTCAAACTAATCTGGAAGCTTCCCTGTAAGAACCTCTTCCTCTCCTTGCATTCTTGGCCTCAAGCCCCACATCTATAAAACCAAGGATGTTAAGAAATCCCTCCTCCTGGCACCAGCTCCTGGAATGAGAAGGTAAGTGGGCACACAATCCATTGCAGAAAACACAGTGACATAAACCACTAGTCCACACGCTGTCCGGGACCCTAAGGACGGACACCTCCTCCTTCACCTCACCTTCTCATTCGACTAATTAATGCATTCTTAAAATCCCCGAGGAACCGTCTCCTTCCTTCACTGCTTGACAGGTGTGACCTGCAGCCCCGCAGGTGTACACAGCAGCTTCCTCACAGAGCCTGCAGCTGGCTCGACATCGACCTCTCCCGCATCAGTCAGGCCTCCTGGGACTGGCAGCCCAACTCCACCTGGGTGCATTTCCCTCACTGGGGATCAGGGAGACGCACACACAGCATCTCAGTTTCCCACTTGTCAGAGCTAAAATATTTGTCCTGCCTACAACACAGGTGGTCGTGAGGCTCAAACAGGCGGCATGGGTGAAAGTGCCTGCTGTCTCCTCTCTAAAGCACTAATCAAATGTAAGGAATCACGAACACTGTGCTTGAGGCACTCCTCGACAGCACTCTCGGGAGACTGTGGTAATGACGGTGGGAAGACACGAACTTCCTCCCTTTAGGAAGTATTGCTCACTATCCGTCTTTAAGCCCTAAACTCCAGACTTCGCTGCCCCATATGGTGGCCACTAGCCACTTGTGGCTATTGAGTTCTTGAAGCGTGGCTAGTACAAACTGGGATGTGCTAGAAACGAAAAACACACACCAGATTTTGAAAGTCTGGTATGAAAAGAAGAATGTAAAGTATCTCAATTGTTACATTGATTACATGTTCAAATGATAATATTTTGGAGACATTGGGCTCAATCAAATATATTATTAAAATCTAAACAAATAAATGAATTAATAAAAAAGAATTTCACTTGTTTCTTTTTACGTAATTTCACACACGGCGACTGGAAAATCTAAGATTACATATGGCTTGTGTTATATTTCTATGGAACAGCACAGCTCCAGGCAACCTCTCTGGCTGACCAAGCGCTGCTCCTTAGCCCTTCCTCTATCTTCAGTGGCCCAAGCTTTCCTACTCCCTGAGCCTCACCTAAAAAAGCCGCCTCTTCCACAAGTCTTTCCTGAGGTTTCTAGCTGAGAATCTCATCCCTCTGAAGTTCCAAAACACCATGGGACTGCAAGCTCCTTAAAAGCAGAGTCTACACCTGAACTAACCTTTGTTATTACCCTTAGCACGTAATAGGCACACAGCAGATGCTGATATATTTGTTAATTGGATGAATAAATGAATGAAAGAAAGAAAGGCTGATTGAAAAGAAACCCATATACATCCTCTTGCAGAAAAGAGGCTGAAAATGCCAGAGAAAAGCAACAGTCAAGGACTCCTTGTTCCCCAGCCAGCTCTATTTCAAAGCAAATCAACTGAGACATTTTCTAAACATCTTAATTTCTTAGAATTGAGGAAGTAACACCAAAACATTAATTCCTTTAGATGGGAATAAGACTTACTTCTTAATAGAAATGGTCGCTTTCCCCAAAAATGAGTGTTCTCTACTCACTGTTGAGAGTTGACAGGGTAAGTACGTAATAAACATCTAAAAAAGTTATGCAGCTCAGCTTGCAAAATTTTAGTTGGTCCAAAGGATAATGCTAATTATTAAATTTTGAGTCCCTGTAAAAAAAGTTTCCAAATGTCCTTGAGGGTGAGGTATATAAAAAATTAGTAATGATAAATGAAACACTAACTGATCCAACACAATCTAGGAACCTTTGCTATTGAAGACTGGATGGGCTAGTGGACCACTACCACATTCTTGGAGTTGTTCACCCAGGTGAGTGCTACTTACTTGGGGACCAGAGGTAGCTTCTTTAATCGCAAGGGGAGAATTTCTGTTTAAGGTAGATGCAACCTTACGGAAAAAAGCAAATATCTTAGCCGAAGTCTGGTATTTAATCCCTCTGGAAACCCAGAATCTTCTCTAAAGCTCTACATCTGGACTCCCACAAGTCCCTGGTGCATTCAGACCTTTTGCAAAGCTCTTGGGAAGACAAATGCAAGACAAATTTCCCAAGAGGAAATTAAACTCATCTCAAGTGAGGCCTTTTTAGAACAAGACGTTTGAAACAATTTTTTCTACCTCCTTTTCCTCCAGCAGCAACAGGTTCAAACTTATCTAGGAAGCTCTTAACTAACAGCCATTTTGATAAAAGAGATTTAAAAAGTGGAGGTAAGGGGGGGCCAGCCTGGTGGCCCAGCGGTTAGGTTCACACGTTTTGCTTAGGCAGCCTGGGGTTCGCTCGTTCGAATCCCGGGTGAGGACCTACGCACCACTTGTCAAGCCATGCTGTGGCAGGCGTCCCACATATAAAATAGAGGAAGGTGGGCACGGATGATAGCTTAGGGGCAGTCTTCCTCAGCAAGAAGAGGAGGATTGGCTACAGATGCTAGCTCAGGACTAATCTCCCTCAAACCCCGCCCCCCCAAAAAAACAAAAAAAAAAAATGGAGGCAAGAAGAAAGCATTCAGAGAAGCTGGTTGTTAAAACCCCAAGCTCACAGGAGCAAATCTCCTATTTTAGGAGTCTTGTTTCAGGTCAACACCCAAAACAAGCAAAAAGCATACAACTAAAAGCAAAAACCCATGGACTTTTCTTGGTCTCCATGGCTGGAGTCTGCCTACTCAATGCTCAACTCGATTTTCCTGCCCTCTGGAGTCCGCCAGGAATAAAGGTAGCCCAGGCTGCGGGATGCCTGGACATATTCTAATCCTCTCCCTCAGTAGGGGTGGGACCATAGCATCTGCGATGCTCTTCTTCATGTCTTCCTGTGTGTTGCTTCACTTGCTATTCTAAGGAGGCCTAACGGAACTTTCTAACATCCTCCATGGCCAGAGGCCAAGGAAAAGAAGCACTCAAGACTGTCTACTTTGGAACCAAAGGAAGTAGTGCCCACTCTGGCGGAAATCCCATTTGTGAAAAGGCCTCCGAAAAGGACATTTCTACAGGCATGGTAAAAGCAGGCAGTGAAAGTACACATGTCCAAGTGGCTCTCCATCTGGATGGCCCTCATTAAAAAGCTGACCCTCAGCTATGACTAAGAGTCAGTGCAACAGATATTTCAAGGAGCTCCTCACTGATGCAGTACCCAACCATCCCAGCTGAAGCCAGGCCCCAGCAGCCTCCCTGTCCCCACATACCCTGTGCTCCCCT